>NW_028270151.1:46348331-46975604 GCF_037043375.1 Chiloscyllium plagiosum | reverse complement strand
ATAGAATCTCCGCACTGCATAATGAGGCCATTCAGCCCATTGAATCTGTACTGACCCTCTGAAGAGCATCCCATCCAGATCCACCTCATTACCGCACATTCCACTTAACCTGAACATCTATGGATTGTGGAGAAACTGGAGGAAACCCACGCAGACATGAGGGAAACATAAAAATGCCACATAGACAGTCTACCAAGGCTGGAATTGAACCTGGGTCCCTGGTGCTTGAGGCAGCAATAGAACTAACCACTGACCTGCCATGATACCCATCTCTCACTCTTCTAAACTCCTGTGGTAAAAGCCCAGCTTGACTGACATATCCTTGTAAGACCACCCGTTCATTCCAAATATCATTTTAATAAGCCACGTCCGAGCCACTTCCAGTGAATCTGCATCCATCTGTGAGATGTGACCAGTTTAGGTGAATTGGTCTCTCCCTCTGAAATATCACACTGGCTTTGTATTGTCCCCTAGTAAATCTTGAAATCCAGCTCCTTATGTCCATGATTATGTCAATTAGTTTGAGGGGAACCAGAAAAAACAGCTTGATGCAAGTAACACAACAAGTACAATTAATGGTGTTGTTCATGCAGTACAGAAGAGGCCCTAATTCATGACCATCAAAGTCACATTTTGGATATTCATGCCAGATATCCTAGGAGATGACAGGACTCATATATGGGAGCATTTACTGGTGCCTGCTTTATTCCAAAGTTCTGAGCCTATACAACGATGGCTGGTGGGACACAGTGGAATACCACCTCCAAACCCAGCTCATAACCTATGCAGGATATTCACAATAATGGCACAGCACTGCTAATGTTTCCACAATCTGTCATTGAACAGACATTAGGCCTCCTGATGATGAGTTTTCAATGCCTGGACTGCTCTGGCATGGTTTGCAGTATAGCACAGACAGGGAGTCTCACATCAGTGTTGTAACTTATGGTCTTCACAATTTACAAAAAGGAAGGGGGGAATATCTGGGATGCAGACAAAATGGGAGAGTGAAGCCAGTTCTCTGAGGACAAAGATAAGATCCAGGATCAAGTCCAAGAGGGCCACTCCTGAGAGGAGGACAGAGCAATGTTTGACAGCCTGAGAGATCAGAGACAACCTCACTACCAACTGCTTTCAGAATGCCTGAGCTGGATTCAGAAATCTTTTGTTTGTCATCATGGCAGAGAATAGGCACATCTTTTACATGGGGTTGAGCAGATGTCTGGTCTTCAGCAGTCCTCAGAGTGACAGAGACTTTGGAAGCTTCTTCCTTCACCAGCTGTGGACACGAGTCAGTGATGTGCTTATCAGAATGTGCCCCGAGTCTAATCTAGACAGAATATGTACCGAGGTGAAGTCACTGTCCTTGTAGAGGGTACAGGAAACATCTTGCTTGTGTATACTTTGAGGTTGCACAGGCTTCCTCCTCAGAGGTGGGATTGTTGCTGAGGGGTTCAGGTTGTTACTTGCAGTATTCCTTTGGGGCTGTTAGTGTCTGCTGAAGGGAAGAGAGGGAATTATTTGAAGAATGGTAAGCTGTGTGTAGAGCTAAGAGCTGATAGTAACAGGAGAGGAGCATAGCATAATGGATCTTACAGAACTGGATTCTCATTGTTGTGTCAGAACATGAGTGGTTTTGGTCTTCTGCAACTACTCAACTATCTTTTCATCACAGAGAGTGAGGGGCCCAATGTTTGCCATTCTCCTGTCTGTCTTGGACCTCTTGGCTCTATTATGGACCAGTCTTTCTGTAATGAGAGAAAGAGAAGGTTTGAGTATGATGGAAGTGGATGCAAAAGCAATTCGAGATCATGCATGAGCAGAAGAGGTAGTGAATTGTGCCCGGTCAGTAGGAAGCACAGAAGCCAGGAAAGGTTACTTATCGTAGAGGATAAGGTGGTTGTGAAGCCCTGGGTAAACTTTGTGCATGTGATGCAAAGATTTGTAGCTCATCAGACTTGTGCGATGCATCTGCAGTGGCAAGCTAGAGTGAATACTGGGCCTTTGAGTGTAAGATAGCTGAGAGGGATGGTGCCACTCACCCTGGAGGAATGCAGGAGGTTGTGAAATTTCTTGTAGCTTGGCTTGCCATCCATTTTGCTGATGAAAACAGCATAGACCTGCTGCTGCTATCTCTGTTCACATTGGAAGTGTGGTTGGATGGCCTCTTGTTGCCAGGAAGAGTACTGAAGTTCTCTCTGTCACCCATCCACCAGTGCTTTGAGATCTTTCTCTATGAAGCGGGAAGATACTGCTGAAAAAACAGTGTGTGTGAGATTTTAGAGATGAGCTCTGCAGTGCGATGGGTAGTCCCTGGCTTGCAGCATTTGAAGTGGCGTCCAGCTACATTTTAATATGGCACCAGAGCCTTAGAAGCGAGAGGTCCTGACAGTGATGAGCACTTCAGTCTTTCTCAGCATTTCATTCTCCAAGAGTTGTTCCCAACACCTTGCCTTCATAAATAATGAGTGGTTGATGGGATAATCTGACCTGAGCCAGGGCAGAACTGACATCATGCAAATTGCTCATCTCATCTGGAAAATCCCAATCTTTGTTTCCCAGATAGAATTTCAAAGCTTGAATTAATTCACAAGTTTATTTTGATTTTTTATCTTGACTTCAACAAAAAGCAAATCTAAGGCCTCACCTGCTCTCAGTAGATTCTGGCATACATTGACCTTGAGTTTAATAGCTTCCTTGTTGCATTTCTTTAAGGAAAATGCAAAAGGGAATTAAGCAAAAACATTTACAAGTGTCGCTGAGCCATGAAACAGATGTCACAATAGAGCCTATGAACTTGATATAGCTTAGTTATGAGTCTAGTAAATTAAAAATAGTCTCAGCTTGGAATACTGAATAGATATTTAGGAAATTAATTGCAATCCCATGATATCGTATGACTAGTCATTGTTGGGTTGTTGGATGAATTCTATTCAGTAGCTCTCATTTCAGATATAATGGGATGAATTCTGAATATAGTAGCATCTGTTTGTTGTAGAAATGAATGCTGACTTCAATCCCATGAGATTTTTTAAAAATGCATTTTACCAAATGTTCACATTAATAAAGACAGGGATCAGACAAAGCAAAACATCCATTTGTAAAATTCTTTGTGGAAAGTACGCTATTTTTGGAGACATTTAAAACAATTTTTTACACTATTAGAATCAAAATCTTTTTTGTAAACATGATTAGATGACAAATAGGTTAAAGTAATTATGATTTGTTTCATTTCGTATTTCTGCTGTTTAAGTAGAAGCCATAATGGTCTTTGTCCCATGCAAACATGAACCTGTAAGAATCTTTATACTTTTAACCTTTTTATTCCTTCTATAAGTAAACCCCTAACTGACTTATTTAACTTGTTTTTGATCTCACTGAGAACTGGATAGAAATAGTGCTTTGCATTTGTTGGTGTTCTTTTCTGTTCAAGGTATATGGCTTAGATTTTCCAACTCTATCAGAGTCAAGATTACATGCTCTCTGTTTAGAGGAGTTCATCACATGAATTTCCTGGCCAGGAGCCTTCTCATCCAAGAATCCACGAATTCAGGAGTACAAAGATTCAGCAATGGAAGTCATACTCCTTTTCTCGGTTGTAAGTGCCATATTGAGTGGTTTAAAATTTGTGGAGCCACTTTTAAAGCTACTTAGAGAAGGAAGTGTATAAGGAACTTTGGGGCATGGGTAGCAAGCAAGTAAGTAGGGTTTAGTAGGTTGTCATCGGGCTGAAGGGTGGAGATAAGGTGAGAGGGTGAGTGGGTAGGGTCAAGCCATCTTAGTCTTACCAGACCATAGGGCTGCTCTCTCATTAAAGACAGACGACTGGTGGTGATTTTACCTGAGGGCCCACCACATCTCAGGTGAGGTGAGAGGTTCAGAAGAAGAGTCTCTCATGGTAAGCTCAGCCGGCATCAAGATTGGACCCATGCTGTTGGCATCACATTGCTTTGCAAACCAACCACACAGCCAACTGAGCTAAATCGACCCAGATAGTGGGTAGGGAGGTCAGTATGAGAGGAACTGATAGATAGGTGAGGGGATGGGTGGTAGATGGATGAGAATTATAGGTGCCAGGTAGATAATGAGGTAAGGCATCAGATGGGTGACAGGCATATGTAGTAAGTAAGTGAATTAGTGCTTTTGTAGGTCAAGGTACCAGGCTAGGAATAGAGGGGGAGTTGGAACTATTGGGGCATGACTGGTCAGTTTGGGTCATAATTTGGGGGTCAGATCTGGGGTTGTTAAGATTGAGATGTAACATTGGGTTGGATTTGATTTTGATTTGATTTGTTATTGTCACATGTACCAAGGTACAGTGAAAATTATTGTTTTTGTATGCTAACCTGACAAATCATACCTGACATAAGCACATCAGAATAATGGAACAGAATGCAGAATAGTGTTGTAGCTACAGAGAAGAGGCTGAGAAAGATTAATTTTAATGTATGAGAGGTCTCTTCATAAGTCTGATAACAGCATCGAGTCATAGAGATGTTGAGCATGGAAACAGACCCTTCGGTCCAATCCGTCCATGTCGACCAGATATCCCAACCCAATCTAGTCCCACCTGTCAGCACCCGGCCCATATCCCTCCAAACCCTTCCTATTCATATACCCATCCAAATGCCTCTTAAGTGTTGCAATTGTACCAGCCTCCACCAATTCCTCTGGTAGCTCATTCCATACACATACCACTTTCTGTGTGAAAAAGTTGTCCCATAGGTCTCTTTTATATCGTTCCCCTCTCACCCTAAACCTATGCCCTCTAGTTCTGGACTCCCCAACCCCAGGGAAAAGACTTTGTCTATTTAGGAGAAAGTGAGGACTTCAGATGCTGGAGATCAGAGCTGAAAATGTGTTGCTGGAAAAGCGCAGCAGGTCAGGCAGCATCCAAGGAACAGGAGAATCGACGTTTCGGGCATAAGCCCTTCTTCAGGAATGAGGAAAGTGTGCCCAGCAAGCTAAGATAAAAGGTAGGGAGGAGGGACTTGGGGGAGGGGCATTGGAATTGCGATAGGTGGAGGGAGGTCAAGGTGAGGGTGATAGGCCGGAGTGGGGTGGGGGCGGAGAGGTCCGGAAGAAGATTGCAGATTAGGAAGGTGGTGCTGAGTTCGAGGGATTTGACTGAGACAAGGTGGGGGGAGGGGAAATGAGGAAACTGGAGAAATCTGAGTTCATCCCTTGTGGTTGGAGGGTTCCCAGGCAGAAGATGAGGCGCTCTTCCTCCAACCGTCGCGTTGCCATGGTCTGGCGATGGAGAAGTCCAAGGACCTGCATGTCTTTGGTGGAGTGGGAGGGGGAGTTAAAGTGTTGGGCTACGGGGTGGTTGGGTTGGTTGGTCCGGGTGTCCCAGAGGTGTTCTCTGAAACATTCCGCAAGTAGGCGGCCTGTCTCCCCAATATAGAGGAGGCCACATCTGGTGCAGTGGATGCAATAGATGATGTGTGTGGAGATGCAGGTGAATTTGTGGCGGATATGGAAGTGTCCCTTGGGGCCTTGGAGGGAAGTAAGGGGGGGAGGTGTGGGCGCAAGTTTTACGTTTCTTGTGGTTGCAGGGGAAGGTGCCGGGAGTGGAGGTTGGGTTGGTGGGGGGTGTGGACCTGACGAGGGAGTCACGGAGGGAGTGGTCTTTTCGGAACGCTGATAGGGGAGGGGAGGGAAATATATCCCTGGTGGTGGGGTCCGTTTGGAGGTGGCGGAAATGACGGCGGATGATACGTTGTTCATGGAGGTTGGTGGGGTGGTAGGTGAGGACCAGTGGGGTTCTGTCCTGGTGGCGGTTGGAGGGGTGGGGCTCAAGGGCGGAGGAGCGGGAAGTGGAAGAGATGCGGTGGAGGGCATCGTCGACTACGTCTGGCGGGAAATTGCGGTCCTTGAAGAAGGAGGCCATCTGGGTTGTACGGTTTTGGAACTGGTCCTCCTGGGAGCAGATGCAGCAGAGACGAAGGAATTGGGAATATGGGATGGCGTTTTTACAGGGGGCAGGGTGGGAGGAGGTGTAGTCTAGGTAGCTGTGGGAGTCGGTCGGTTTATAGTAAATGTCCGTGTCGATTCGGTCACCCGAGATAGAAATGGAAAGGTCTAGGAAGGGTAGGGAGGAGTCTGAGATGGTCCAGGTGAATTTGAGGTCGGAGTGGAAGGTGTTGGTAAAGTGGATGAACTGTTCAACCTCCTCGTGGGAGCACGAGGCAGCGCCGATACAGTCATCGATGTAATGGAGGAAAACCCAACCCAACCCAACCACCCCGTAGCCCAACACTTTAACTCCCCCTCCCACTCCACCAAAGACATGCAGGTCCTTGGACTCCTCCATCGCCAGACCATGGCAACACGACGGTTGGAGGAAGAGCACCTCATCTTCTGCCTGGGAACTCTCCAACCACAAGGGATGAACTCAGATTTCTCCAGTTTCCTCATTTCCCCTCCCCCCATCTTGTCTCAGTCAAATCCCTTGAACTCAGCACCACCTTCCTAACTTGCAATCTTCTTCCTGACCTCTCCGTCCCCACCCCACTCTGGCCTATCACCCTCACCTTGACCTCCCTCCACCTATCGTAATTCCAACGCCCCTCCCCCAAGTCCCTCCTCCCTACCTTTTATCTTAGCCTGCTGGACACACTTTCCTCATTCCTGAAGAAGGGCTTATGCCCGAAACGTCGATTCTCCTGTTCCTTGGATGCTGCCTGACCTGCTGCGCTTTTCCAGCAACACATTTTCAACTTTGTCTATTTACCCTATCTATGCCCCTCGTTATTTTGTAAACCTCTATAAGGTCACCCCTCAGCCTCCAACGCTCCAGGGAAAACAGGCCCAGTCTTTTCAGCCTCTCCCTATAGCTCAAATCCTCCAATCCTGGCAACATCTTTGTAAATCTTTTCTGAACCCTTTCAAGTTTCACAGCAGGGAGAAGCTGTTCTTGAATATGTTGATATGTGTTTACAAACGTATGTATCTACTACCTGATAGAAGAGGTTGGAAGAGAGTATAACCGGGGTGAAACGGGCCTTTGATTATATTGGCTGCTTTCCTGAGGCAGCACAAAGAGTAGACGGAGTCAATGGAAGGAAGTCTCGTTTTCATGATGGACTAGTCTACGTTCACTACTCTCTGTATTCTCTTGTGGTCTTGGGCAAAACATTTGTCATACCAAGCAGTGATGCATCTGGATAGGATGTTTTCTGTGGTGCATCTATTAAAAGTTGGTAACAATCATGTGGACAGACCAAATTTCCATAGCTTTCTGAGGAAGTAGTAGCATTGTTGTGCTTTCTTGACTGTAGTGTTAATGATTGGGCTAGGACCGATCATTGGTGATATTTATTCCGATGAACTTGAAACTCTTGATCACCTCCACTTCAGCACCTTCGATATAGACAGGTGCATGTCCTCCACACTGCTTCCTGAAATTGATGACCATCTCCTTTGTTTCACTGTCATTGAGGGAGAGATTGATGTCTTTACACCATGTCACTAAGCTGTTTTCCTCCTTCCTCTCCTCTGTTTTATCGTTGTTTGAGATCCAACCCATTACTGTGATGTCATCAGCAAATTTGTATGTGATCGGCAGTCATTCAGTTTGCAGGGGTGTGGACGTGTTGGATTGAAAGGTCTGTAATCTGGTCTGGTGGTGTTGGGGTGTAGATGTTTCGGTCAGGGGCTTGGGGGTTGGGTGTTGCATCAGAGCAGTGTCAGGTTTGGTGGAGTAGGGTTTGTGGTAGTTGGCTGGAATCTCTCAGGTTTTGCAGGGTGTGGATGGGAAAATGTCAAGACAAGAGGTACTGGGACCAAGGGTATCAGAGGTTAGGAGATGTAGTTGCTGGAAGGCAGGGTCAGTTGTGGGCTAGGTGTTTGGTTTATTTGTTTGGCAGGAATTGGAACAGGTTTAGTCCTCTAATGTTTCCTAATCAGTCTAAGTCAGTTTGAATCCTCTGAAGTCTCTGACTCTTAACTCAGAGTTGGTGACTTTTGGGGAGGGTTCAAGTGCAAGATATTAGCTCTCAATGAAATTTCCACTTCCCACAAAATTCCCATGGAGCCAGCTGCATCAAAATTTCTGCGCAATCCTAAGAGGAAGTTCAGTCCACTGTAAACTGTAGCAACTATTGTCTTGTTGGAAAATCTGGGTCATTGTATAAGTTGGATTTTACAAACAGAATGTAGTCTACCTCTGCTTAAATATTGCTGTTCATCAAAATTAATATACAAAAACCAAAACTTGAATTTAAGCAAAGTCAATTAAGTCATTGCACTTTGCTAGAACTGTATGGTTTTGAGGAGCTTAATTTATCTGCTACATAGATTGTACATCAAAAGCCAAAATCATACTCTGCAATGATAATAAAGAGTCATCCTGGACATGAAATGTTCATTCTGGTTTTTTTCTCCACAGATGCTGAAAGACCTGCTGCGGTTCTCCAGCTTTCTTGGTATTTATTTCAGATTTTCAACATCCATATTATTTTGCTTTTATCTCTGTTTATTCTGTTATTTCTACTCTTTGATCCTGGTGCCAGCAACAAAGAACCTTGGGGAAAAAACTTGTTGCTATTTAATTTGCTCTTCCATTTTGTTTGCTTTTAGCCATGTAATCTTAACTCCTTTTTGTTTTCCTGGATTCTTTAGTACCCTTGCAATATATCGTTTTTTTGTCAATAATATATTACGGTATTAGTTTATTTTAAAAAGGTGCAGCTAGAACAGTAATACACTGTTCAAGACATTATGATCAAATTGAGTATCATCCTGGATGGGTCAAGTCATCCCCAAAACTGATTATCAACACAATTGAAATAATGGTGGATAAAAAAAAAGCAAACAATCAGAGGAAAAGAAGGCTCCATGAAATTTTCCATTTATAATAATGACAGAATGTGAATACAAAGACAAGGCTGGAAAGCTGTCTCTCATCTTTGATGAGAGATGCTAAGTAGATGATGCTTCTTGTCTCCTCTTCAGTCTTCACCTTTGCAGATGGTAATCTTGGGCTAGTTAAGTTCAATCTGTATGACATTACAAAACAAATGAGTGTACTGGATACGGTAAAGGCGAAGAATTCTGGTAATATTGTGGTTGAAATGCTGAGTGTTCTCAGTGGAGCCTCAGTTAATTGTCCTGGCATAACTGTAACAGTGAAATTCACCTAACAATATGGAAAACTGTTCAGATTCTTGTTCATGAGAAAGGACATATCCAACCTGGTCAATTTCTTTCCAACAGGCTAAGCCTCAATCACCAGTAATCTAGTAGAAGAAGTCATTAGCAGTGTTATGGAGTTGTACTTACTTATCAATGCTCATATTAAGTTCTGCCTGGAAGTCAGCACTTTAGAGGCACCTAAATGAAATGCAGAAATGGCATGTTGAAGGTCAGTGCTGTTGAAGTCGGGGCTAAGATGCTGCATGAGAAATGCCTACAGTGATTTCATTGGACTGAGATAATTGACGTCCAACACTCAGAACCATCTTCTTAATGTGCCAATAAATCTTTGGTCACTGGAGGTCTTTCTCTGTTCCCTATTTATTTGAGTTTTCCTGGGACTCCAAAGGGACATACTTTGTTGAATACTGTCTTGATGTCAAGGTTAGTCACTTACAACTCACTTCTAGAATGCAAATTGGATGTCCAAAATTGGATCAAGGCTGCATCAGACTACAATCCATTTGAGAAGCTAATCTCATGCCATTCTTGGCTTTGTTCTCATAACCTTTTATAGTATTCTTTAAGAGTTTTATTAAATGCAACAATTAATTTATCATCAATACCACTTATCACCAAGTATGTCACTACTATATAATTGCATAAAACAATGCTTCTGATTGTTTCTAGTTCTCATTTTGGTCGCAGTCTCTTCTCTTCAATTTACCCACTAGTGAGGGCTATGTAAAACATAACCTAGTCTTTGATTTTACCTTCCCACTTCAAACATTCACTTCTGTGTTGTGCTTTTCTCACAAGACCAGGGACTCATAATCGAGAGAACAAGGGAAGCAACTTCCATAAAGAATGCAAGAGAATAACTGGGACTGGGGACTATAGTCTGGTGACTGGGCTCTGAGGGCTTGGGCTGGGTGCTGAGGTCCAGAGTCCTGGAGCTGGCTTCAGGTGCTGGGGACTAGGGTCCAAGGACCAGACTCTGTGGTCCAGGGACTGGAAGTAGGGTTGGTGGTTGGTGGTTGGTGGCTAGAGCCTGGAAATTTCTGTGAAGAGATAGCCATTAGAGCAAATTATTAAAGTACAGATGGCAAGACAGGTAGTATGCCATGACTACAGGATGTGGGAGCTTCTTGACACCAAGATGAGCAAACACATCTGCGGCAAGGCAGCAGCTTGGGTTTGTATGATGGACATCAAGTTGCAGACACAGCAACATATCAGATATGAGTAACGTTACCTGGATGTTTTATTTCAAGAAACAGGAATACATCTTAGAACATGGTTTTCTGATTTGGTCAGTGATCAGGGACAGGTCTGTGTGACTACCACTGAGGCAGGTAAGATGATCGAGAAGGTGGGAGTGGAGGAGTCTTAGCTTTTGCAATTGTCCAATATATTTGGGGTTCTTCAGGCTGCATGAATGAAATAGGGGCTGCAGAGTGTTTGAATAAACTGATCATGGCGCTTGGTATAGGAAACCATTCAGGCAGGGAGAGTTTTTAGGAATGTAATGGCAGTAGAGGGCACCACATTCAGGAGGATAGATATGGTTCTCTGCAGCGAAGAACAGGAGTTTAGATGATTGTATCACTTGGTTTGTGCCAGGATTTCATGTCATCTGCTTGTGCTGACTGAAAAGGATTGTTGAGTGGGAAGGTGAATTTCAATTGGTCATAGTCCAAGTAGCAACCAATGACATACGTAGATCTAAAAAAGTAGTATCAGTACTCTGAGGCAGTGTCAGTAATTGTGGGCTAAACTAACAAAGCAGAATCTCAAAAGTAGTAATATTTGCATTTTTGCCTGAATCAAATTAATTTTTACATAAGGTATGTAAAATTAAAAAAGACAAATGCATGGCTTAAAGATGGATATGGGAGGAATAGGTTTTGATTCCTGGGTCACTGACCCGAGTTCTGGCAAAGTGATATTTGTACTGTTGGATAGTCTTCACCTGACACATGCTGGAACAGGATTCGAGCTAATCATATAACTACAAAGATAGAATGGGCTTTAATCAAAATAGAGGTGAAGAGGGAGAAGTGTTTGGGCAGTTTCAATAGATTAAGTAGAGAAGATGCTAGGTAAGACAGCAAAGTAGCAATATGGAGAATGATGTTCAAAACATGATAGGAAGAGAAAGAATGTCCAGACTTAGGCATGCAACAGTAAATTGGGTTATAGTTCAAGAAAATAGTGACAAGACATAACTAAAGGCTTTGTGTTTGAACATATGTATCATGAATCACGAAAGAGATGAATTAACAATGTAAATAGAAATAAATATTTATGATCTGATAATCAAGACAGACAAGAGTGGTTCATGAATATTCAAAGGTTCGTAATATTAATGATTGACAAGAACTTGGTAAAAGTGAGGGATAGCTCTATTAATTAAAGCTTGTATCATATCAATAGAAAGACATGACTATAGTTTTAAGGATGAGAGTCAGGAATCTGTTTCAATTAAGGTGATAAGTAGTAAAGTTAAGAAGTCACTTGTTGTTTCTAGCTCTTCTGAAAGGAACCAGACTTGGGAAATTGGTCACTTTTGCTGCTCACTGTGGACGCTGGTGTTCATGGATGAAGTAGGTTGGGGCCCTTAACTGGTCAATAATTGAATGTTAATTGCTGCTAAATTGAAAAAGTTGACCATGGAGCTCCTTGTCTGGAATTTAAAACGAGAGATATTATAAGGAGGGTTTCTCTCTCGGGCCAACTCATCTAGTTAAATTTCTTTTCTCTAGTCTCTTTGAGGGAGGGAACATTCTGCCCATTATAGGTTGATTACCATAGTATCTATTACAGCAAATTGTTAGTTTATGTTATTAAAATGATAAAGCATTTAGAAAATCTTACTGTAATCAGACATATTCAATGTGGTTTTGTAAAAGTGAAGCTATGTTTGACTAATTTATTAAGTTCTTTGAGGTTTGTGGCAAGCAACATAGATAAAGGGGAACCATTGAATTTATGGTACTTAGTCTCTCTCAGAAATTTGTCAAGTTGCCAAATTGAAGGTTGTTATACAAAATAAGAGCTCATTATGTAGGGGATAATATTAGCATAGGTAAAAGATTGCTTCCCATTGGTCATCCAGAGTTTAGGCAGAAACTGGTCATTTTTGATCTGGCAATATACAACAAGTGGTGTGTCACAGGAGTCTGTGTTAGGACTTCTATTATTTAAAATCTACATAAACTGAATAAAATCTGTTTTAACCAGGATTATGTTTAATTCACTATTAGGCAAAAGTGAGGACTGCAGATGCTGGAGATCAGAGTTTAGATTAGAGTAGTGGTGGAAAAGCATAGCAGGTCAGGTAGTATCTGAGGAGCAGGAAAATTGATGTTTTGGACAAAAGCCCTTCATCAGGAATAAATGCTGACCTGCTGTGCTTTTTCCAGCACTAATCTAATCTAGACTTTAACTCACTATTGTCAAAATAATATCTAATGTGATATTGCTTGAAATTTTGGATAACACTCACTAGTGCAATTAATTGACTGGAAAGTGGAAAAACTGAATTGCACTTCCAAGTGAAGAGCCACCCACTGCTCAAAATTTGTTTGAATTTCACTTAATTGAGACTATTGCAAACAAACAATCCTTCAAAGTTTACATGAGCTTCAAATCAAGTCAAGTTAATTTGAGCAAATCTTAATCTCTGCAGCAGCAGCTGGATGCATTCTGCAGGGTAACAAATTTTCAGACTGTGGAAGCCATTACAATGAGCAGACCAATCACCTTCAAGGCTTTTTCTCAAATGATTAGCATCATAAAGGCCACTGCTGAACTTTAGCTCATCAGACTTATTGTTGAAGTTATGTACCTGAGGTACAAATTATCCACATGTGGCTGTTACAAACTTAGTAAGCTGGTTGCTATATTTGTAATATGCTTAAGAGAGGATTTGAGGGGCTCTTGTGGTATTCCTTAGCTCTGTGTCAGGTAAGCCTAGATTGATGTTGTATCTGCTGCAAAGCTGTATTATAACATCACTGATCAAAATATCTAGATTGATTAAAATATCTAG
The DNA here is from genome assembly GCF_037043375.1 of Chiloscyllium plagiosum. NCBI lineage: Eukaryota > Metazoa > Chordata > Chondrichthyes > Orectolobiformes > Hemiscylliidae > Chiloscyllium > Chiloscyllium plagiosum. Next base: position 46,962,412 of record NW_028270151.1, on the reverse strand, counting down.
AATGGATTTGAGGAGCTCTTGTGGCATAGTAGTAGTGTCCTTCTCTTTGAGTCAAAAGGCCTGTCTTCAGGTCCCATCTGCTCTAGAGGTATGTCATTATATCTCTGCAAAAACAAATCTGAAAGAACTGTGGATGCTGGAAAACAGAAATTGCTGGAAAAAACTCAGTAGGTCTTGAATCTGTGAAGAGAAATCAGCATTAATGTCTTGAGTCAAGTGAGCCCCCCTCAGAAGTGTGTGTGCATAATATCTCTGAACAGATTGTTCAGAAATATCTGGAATAGATTTGAAATAATTTGGATTACTAAAAAAGGATATACAGGGGAAGTAATTTCAATGTTGAAATTAGTTAAAACTTGAATAAAAGTCTGTTACTTTTGTAGGAGGTATTATAATCTTTGATATTACTGTAAAGTCCCTATGGAGGTCTGCCATTACTAGGATAATTCATCAGGGAACCACTTTGCTAAAGTTGCTTTATTAGGAATTTGTTACATAATGAAAGCTGAAAATTGGAATGCAGGACCAGTCTGGATATTTTATCCAGAGTTCTGGAAAGATTTGTAACAAAGGAACCACTCAGCCAATATTCTCATTGAACAAATAAAGCTTCCCTCCGATCATGGTTGTTTTCTTATGGTAATTTTTTTGACAGTCTTGTCCTGATGTATGTGAAAACACTTGCTTGTACAAGTGCAATATGAAATATCTGGTTTTTATTGGTCAAGCAGTACAGAAAATTGGGATATATCCTTCCTACAATTGAATTTTTAACCAAATTTTGTGGTATACTGCCAATAGAGATAATACCTTTTACTAAAAAGTAACTTTAACTGCTATCGTTTATCCTGCAATTTAAAAAATAATTTTGCATTTGGGTTTTTTTTTTACTGTGTGCCATCTTACGTACTCTTAGATATTGAAAATTTGTATCTTTTCAACATTTTTTTTCTTGATGTACTGAGTTTTATAAAATTACTTTAATAAAACAGTACAAAGTCTCTTCATAGAATCCCTACAGTGTGGAATCAGACCATTCAGTCCCTTGAGTCCATACTGATCCCAATGCTATCCATGTAACTCTGCATTTACCATGGCTAATCCACTTCGCCTTCACATTCCTCAACACTATGGGCAATTTTCCATTGCCAATCCATGTGACCAATCCACCTAACCTGCATGTCTTTGAACAGTGGGAGGAAACCAGAGCATCTGGAGGAAATCCATGTAGACAAGGGGAGAATATGTCATCCCCATGTAGACAGTTACCTAAGGCTGGAATACTAATAATGTTGTGAAATCAGGGACGTGTGTCTCTGTGGTTTGTAAATTCTGCTGCTGAAGAAAAGACAGGCTTTAGGTCCTTGTGGTTTGGATGGATGCATAGATCAGTAAGACAGACAATTGGTCAATAATGGGTTGATTTGATGATATGTTACAGTCTGAAAAATGTTTGCGACGTCCAGATCAATTGTAATTACATCTTGGAAGACAGACAAAGTGAAACCTTTTTGTTTGTTTGTTCAAACAAAACATGCCAAAAAAAATGAAGTTATGGAGGAATCAACCTGCCCACCAGATGGGGAAAGCTCTCAGGTGTAACATATAATTATGTGCAATGATTAAGTGTATCAAAGATACCCAACATTGGCAAGCAGTTAGGGAGAAACAAACATGGAATGTTGAAGAAACTCAGCAAGCTTGGTAGCATCTTTGGGGGGGCAGGAGGAAAACTGAGAGAAAAACAGTTAATGTCAGTGAGTTCTGATATCCGTGTGGAACCCTCACACAGTTGCTGAGATACATTGCTGTGTCTGCCATGAATTAACCCAAATCCTAATCTAGCAAACGATCGACCTGTTAAAGGTACCATTCCATTGACTAGACTGCTACTGTGATGTGTTGCAAGTTGTCAATGCAAAATTTTCTAAGGTCATTGGTGCCCTGTGCTCTTGGCATGGCACGACAAAAATCAATAGAGAGGTGAGGTCTTGCAGAGAGAATACTTGAATGAATCTCAATTGTTATCTGCACAGCTGTGGAGAAAGGCATATGGGAGACCCACAACAATCTTGATCACACTCACTTGGCGTGACATCCTTCTGATGCCTTTTGCGTGAGATTTCCAACTCCCTTTGGCACTACATCTAATTACACTTAGAACTGAAAAAGTTGTCTTTACTCCTGTGACTAAAAGATTATGAACAATAGGAGCACTAAACTGTAATAGTACTATGGGTGGGGGGAGGGAATACCTTATCTTCTTTCTTAAAGGTTTCTCTATTCTACTTTAATAGTACATCTTTATGAAAACAAAATGAAATCAGAATCATCTATCAATAGATGGAAAATATCTGACCAAGCAATTAGCTTCCTTCCCATCAAAATATGTAAATCCAGGTGCCTTTATGATCACTGGTATCTCTGCCACATTTTAATCTCAAATTTTTGAAAATGAGCAAGATATCGAGGTCACATTTTATACCACCTATTTGAACTTCTTGCTATCTCTTGTTTGTAGAAATTCAAATGTGGAATGATAATCACTAGATGAATTAAAATTGTTGCATGTGCACTGGGCTAATGAAATCCTTTGGCTCATCAGTTGGCGCTTATTATGTATCAAGACAGTTCTTTTGTTTGTTTTCACTGGTTCTGCTGAAGAGCTAGTGTGCAAGTGTTAAATGCTCTACTTGCAGTTAAGGCCAATAAGTTTTGCATTTAAGCTAAAACAGTTGAATCTCCATTTCTTAGCAAATGAGAAAATAACAGCAATTGCTTTCAAAGCTTTCGGGAAAATATTAGTGAGCTGGTTCTATGTAGCAGGGGTGACTTACTATTGTAACATGTTAAGAATGCGTGGTTTTGGAAACAGGTGTTAACCATAATTCGGCAGCTTCATAGATCAAGCTTGCAAAAGGGGCAAGGAACAGATGCAACGACAATACTTACAAATCTTTCTAAATCTATAACCTCTACCACTTAAGTGGGCAAGGACAACAGATGCAGGGCAGCACTACAGCCCCTGCAACTCTAAGCCACACAGTGTACTGACATTCCTGATGAAGAGCTTTTGCCCGAAAAGTCATTCCGCCCCCCCCCCCCCCCCCCCCCCCGGATGTTGCCTGACCTGCTGTGCTTTTCCAGCGCCACATTCTTCAAAATATTTCACCCTGCCCTCATAGTTTCTGGGTTAAAATCCTAAAAACTCCCTTCTTTAACAACACTTTGGGTGTTCTGAAATCCCAAGGATTGTGGCAGTTCAATGAGGCAGTACACCACCACCTTCATGAAGGCAATTAGGGTTGGGTAATAAATGCTGATCTTGCCAGCGATGCCCATAGCATATGAAAGAATAAAATATTCTATGCTAAGAAAAATAAATTGCATTGGCAACTGGCTCCACAAAGAATGTGAGTGTTTGGCCTGGGCTAGAAACTGAAGCATAGCTTTTATGTTTTCACATCTAGAGACTAACAAGAAAGAAAACAGTAAATGATTTTCTTGTATGTGTAAAAAAAAAATCCATGGTCAAAGTTCTTGGATTTTTCTTTCAGAAAGACTTTAACAGGAAATGGAAACTGAGAAAGGAAACCACTCTCCCCATCGCTAAGGAAATGAATACTGACACTGGAAATCAAAACTTTTGTTTGAAACTATATTTTAAAAAATGGTCTTCAGTGCTCTGTAGCTGAAGATGATGAGTCCATTGGAGCAGTATAGGCAAGTTGACATGATTAGATTCCCTACAGTGTGGAAACAGGCCCTTTGGCCCAACAGGTCCACCTCCGAAGAGTAAACCACCCAGACCCATTTCCCTCCGACTAATGCAATTAACACAATGAGCAACTTAGCAATGGCAATTCACCTGACCGGCACATCTCTGGACTGTGGGAGGAAACCCATGTAGACACAGGGAGAATGTGCAAACTCCACATAGACAGTCACCCGAGGCTAGAATAGAATCTGAGACCCGGGTGCTGTGAGGCAGCGGTGTTAACCACTGAGCCACTGTGCCACCTATTGACATGAGGGTGATTAGACCCAAAATCTGAGAATATGCAAAGATATAGTTGCTCTTGCTATCTGTGATTTAAGGATAATATTGGTGGATCTATGCCGTCTCAATCATTGCAAGCAGAGTTGAGGAGGTTCTGCAGGTAAGAATAATTTTCATGAAGACCATGGGTAGCTATGCTCTGCTATTGGCTGAGAAGCAATTTAAATCCTAGAAGGTCCATGGGAGTGTTGCTGAACAAAGAGATCTTGGAGTGCAGCTTCATAACTCCTTGAAAATGGAGTCACAGGTAGATAGGATAGTGAAGAAGGCATTTGGTATGCTTTCCTTTTTTGGCTAGAGTATTGAGTACATGAGTTGGGAGGTCATGTTGTGGCTGTACAGAACATTGATTAGGCCACTTTTAAAATATTGCATGCAATTCTGGTCTCCTTCCTCTCAGAAGGATGCTGTGAAACTTGTTAATCTTTTCTGAACCCTTTCAAGGATATTGCCAGAGATGGAGAATTTGAGCTACAGGGAGAGGTTGAATAGGCTGGGGCTGTTTTCCCTGGAGTGTCAGAGGCGAGGGGTGACCTTACAGAGGTTTGTAAAATCATGACGGGAATTGATAGGATAAATAGACAAAGTCTCTTCCCTAGGGTGGAGTAAGTCCAGAACTAGAGCGCATAGGTTTAGGGTGAGAGGGGAAAGATCTCAAAGAGACCTAAGGGGCAATTTTTTCACGCAAAGGGTGGTACGTGTATGGAATGAGCTGCCAGAGGAAGTACAATTGCCACATTTAAAAGGCATCTGGATGGGTATGTGAATAGGAAAGGTTTGGAGGGATATGGGTAGGTGCTGGCAGGTGGGACTAGATTAGGTTGGGATATCTGATCGGCATGAACGAGTTGGACCGAAGAGTCTGTTTCTGTGCTGTACGTCTCTATGACTGTATGACTAAAAGAAGTTTGATATTTTTTCCCTGAAGAAGGACATTGTGACTGAGATTTTTGACCCACATTCTGAATGGAAGGCTATGTCAGTTATTGCAATCCACTTTCATCGTATCTGCCATTTACTGCACAATTTTATAGTTGATAATCAATCACTATTTAGCTCAATTTATGTTTATGTTGATTATGGATTTTAGAACATGGGTGGATATTAAAGGTAATGTTTCAGGTTTGCTGTATTTTGTTATTGTACAGTTTAAAAAACAATTAAGTTTCCAGTTGCCTGCCAGTTCAACACACCACCCTGCTCCCTGACCAACATCTCTGTCTCAGGCTTGCTGCAGTGCTCCAGTGAAGCTCAGTGCAAGTTGGAAGAACAGCACCTCATTTTCCGTTAGGGGACCCTACAGCCCTCTGGAATCGATATCAAGTTCAATAACTTTAGGGCTTGAGCTTTCCTATGACATTACCCCAAACCCCACAAATGAGACCGCCTTATCACCTAGTCTGTTATTACACACCACCCATTGTTAGTCATTACTAGTAGCACATTTAATAGCTATTCACCTTCCTAGCCAGATTGTCATCCACTCCTTTGTCTGTCCAACTGTTTTTCTCTCTTATGGCTCTGTCCCACCTATCATTTTTTCCTCACCCCCCCTACCCCCACTCTATCCTCTGCATATAAACTGACATTTTCCTGGCTATCATCAGTTCTGAGGAAGGGTCACTTGACCCAAAACATTAACACTGATTTCTCCACGGATTCTGCTAGACCTGCCAGAGCTTTTCCAGCAATTTCTGTTTTTGTCTCGAGTTGGTTGCCTATTGATTCTGTTGTTGAGTTAGTAGAATTGGTTGAAGGTTTGAATTACAATTTAAAGTTGCTGAAGTCTATAGGGTGTGGCATGATCCACCTGAAAGCATGTGTTCTCACTTCAGATGTTCTGATCAGGTTACTGGTATTGTAATTTTTAATCTTGGTTTGCAACATTTATAGAAGAATTACCAGAGGCAACATAGAGGAGAACAGGCTGCTCAAAAGCTGAGAAGGTTACTGTCAGTAGGATGTATTCACTCAGTTTTTCCAGGAGCAATTCTATCTCAACCTCAGTAAGAAATACCAGTTGTGGTAGTTCCATTTGACTAAGTAGGTGTTCACAGAAATGTTCTCCCTCTTCCAGGGAGAACTGGATCTTCTAAGCAAGGCATGGACATCACTACCAGCGGCTGCAAAAGTGACTATAGAGTCAAACAGATGTACAGCACAGAAGCAGACCCTTCGGTCAAACTCGTCCATGCCAACCAGATATCCCAAACCAATTTAGTCCCACCTGCCAGCACCCAACACATTTCTCTCCAAACCCTTCCTGTTCATATACCAATCCAGATGCCTTTTTAAAATATATTTTTATTGAAAAATAGATTTTTTAATATTACAATAAATACAAAACAATACAATTCAAAACAAAGAAAGAACACAAAGTAATAAAAACCCAACCTGCCCTCATGTAAAATGTATAAATATATAGAAAAATATATATTAAAAAATCCCCAACTAACTATTTAACAAAATAAATAATAACCAACAACAAGTTAATAAATAGGAATAACTCAATAAAACACTCCTATGTTTGCAGTTCCTCCTCCCTGGATATTGGACTCAAAACACAATAGTTACGGCTATATAAAAGCCCTTATTAGTGTTGCAGATAAATCTGTGTCCTGGTATTCCAAAAGAGTCGCCATGTCTTACAGAAATTCTCAGTCTTGTGGTGTACCATACTTGTGAGAAAACCTAAGGGGATATGCTCCATAGCAACCTTCTGCCAACTTAACAGGCACAGAGGGTTTTCCAATACCCAATCTAGCAAGATATTCTTTCTTGCACAGAAAGTGAGGATGTTGAAAAGTTTTTTCTTATGCACATCTACAGGGAACACAGTGGGCAGGCCAAGAAGAGGAGAGGTCGGGTCCTTCTCCATCCTTCCACCCAAAATCCCCTCCATTGCACCCGCCAAAGTGCTCCAGTATGTTTGGTCCTGTGGTTCAGAGACAATGGGTAAGAGTGCCTGTACAAACTTTGCACTTGGGACATGTTGAAGATACCCCTGGTTTAAATTTTGACAAACGGTTCAGAGCCAAGTGGACCCTGTGGAGAATCTTCAACTATAAAGCATGGGTCCTATTGCAAATTGATATCTTTCTTGCGTTTTCCCAAACATCTTTCCATGGCTCTGAGGAGACCTCAATGCCTTGCTTTCTCTCCCACACCCTGTAGAGTTGATCGATCTCATCTGAGGGGGCACCCCCCAATTGATGATATAAAGTGCTGACAGAAAGTGTACTCTTAGCACTGAGCACCCTCCTGTCTCTGTCGGATTTGTAGGGATCAGCCAAAAGTGTAGGTTTTTTTAAAAAAAGTCCTTACCTTGAAATAAACGAAAGAGAACCCTGTTAGATAGCTCGTATTTCTGTGCTAACTGATCAAAGATCATTATTGTGTCTCCCTCAAACAAATCGCCCATGCAAGGGGCGGCACGGTGGCACACCGGTTAGCACCGCTGCCTCACAGCGCCAGAGACCCAGGTTCAATTCCTGTCTCGGGCAACTGCCTGTGTGGGGTTTGCACATTCTCCCCGTGTCTATGTGGGATTCCTCCAGGTGCTCTGGTTTCCTCCCACAGTCCAAAGATGTGCAGGTTAGTTGAATTGGCCACGCTAAATGGCCTGTAGTGTTAGGTGTAGGGGACTGGGTCTGGTGGGTTGCTCTTTGGAGGGGCGGTGTGGACTTGTTGGGCCGAAAGGTCTGTTTCCACACCGTATCTAATCTAATCTAAAAAGGCACACCTTTAGCTGCCCAATGTTTGAATCCTGAATCTATCATCCCTGGTTGAAAATCCGGCATATCCACTATAAGTGGCAGAGAAGATGTTTGTCAATATTGCCTTCCTTCTGCTGAATTGCCCTCCATGCTTTAACAGTATTGAAAACTATTAGGTTATGACAATATACCCTAGCGTCCTCATTTTGTCCAAAAACAACAAGCTAGTAAGGGGACACCCTGCCTGGGAGGTTTCGATATCTAACTACATTGAAAGAGGATCCCCACAAGCCCAGTCACTCATGTAGGATAAAAGTGAGCTTAGTTGGTAGCTTTTAATGTCTGGGAGATCCACTCTCCCTAATCTGAGGCAATTGCAGTGTAGCTAATTTAATAAGGGGCTGCTTATGATGCCAAATAAAAGAACAGAACCAGACATTCAGTCTCCTGAATGTTTGCTTATTGAAAATCAGGGGGAGCATCCATTTAGGGTACAACAAACGGGGGGAGAACATTCATATTAATAAGCACTATCTGACCCAACCAAGAGACCAGAAGCGCCTCCCATCTTTGAAGGTCTTGTTTGATTTTGTCAATTAATTGAACAAAATTAGCTTTGAACAACAGATCGAGAACTGGAGTAATAAATATGCCCAAATACACAAAACCCCCTTTAAATGGGAATCGATATTTGCCCTCAACATCTCGCACATTCGTAAGGCCACCCATAGACATAGCCTCTGATTTTGCAAGATTAACCTTGAACCCAGAAAAGGCGCCAAATGCACTGATGTATTGTATCAGGTAAGGCACCAGAACTGCTGGGTTTGACAAAAAAATAAGGCATTGTCCGCATACAATGAAATCTTATATAATTTTGACCCCACTTCTGGAGCTGATATATTGGGATCCCTATGAATGGCCTCCAGCAATGGTACAATCACCAATATAAAAAGCAGTGGTGAAAGGGGACAGCCCTGCCCGCTGCCCCTAAAAATGTTAAAATTGCTGGATCGCACCTCACTAGTGATGACTGCAGTGAGCTGTAGAGAACCTTTACCCATCTTATAACGACTTCGCCCAAACCAAACTGCTCCTGAGTATAGAAAATGTATGGCCACTCAACTTGGTCAAATGCCTTCTCTGCATCTAGAGAAATCACCAATCCATGTATTGATAGTTGTTGACATACTTGAATTACATTAAGCAGCTTCCAAACATTATTGGAGGATCTGTGGCTCTTTATGAAGGCTGTCTGGTCCTTTTTCACAATAGAAGGTAACACAGTCTCCAGCCTTAACGCAAGAGTCTTAGAGAGGATTTTAAAGTTCACATTTAAGAGTGAAATAGGCCTGTATGAAGCACAGTCCTCCCGTTTTTTAAGAATAAGTGAAATATTGGCCTCTCTGAGATGGTGGGGCACAATCATGGCAGTATGGGTCATTAAACATGTTAAGCATTGGGCCTGACAATATGTTTATAAATTCGTTTATAGAATTTGCTAGGAAGTCCGTTAGGATCAGGTGCCTTTCCACTGCTTCACAGTCTCCTGCACTTCTTGCTCCGATAAGGGGACATTGAGAAAAGACTCTTGTTCGGGGGTCACACCTGGGAGGTCCAGATCCTTCAACAGACTCCATTTTGGCCCGCCCCTCCTCACAACCTTCAGATTGGTATAACTTCGAATAAAATCTCTGGAATGCCACAATCTTCTTGGAGTCACATGTTAGGTTCCCAAACCCTTCCCTAATAGCTGTAATGGCTTGAGGTGCTCTCCTTTTCCTGGCGAGATATACTAAGTATTTGCCTGGCCTGTCGCCATGCTCATATAACTTTTGCTTTGCAAAAGGAAGCTCCTTCTTTGCTGTCTGCATAAGCACGGAATTCGACGCAAACCGCAGTGCCATAATCCTCTTTAGTTTGACCAATGAGGCCTGTCAAAGTAAGCTTTTTCGCTGCCTTCAATCATGCTTCAAGGAGATGTTGCTGCTCGCCCTTCTGTCGCTTCCTAATGGCAGAGTAGGAGATAACTAACCCCCGGCATTGGCTTTGGCAGTTTCCCAAATGACAGATGGGCTATTAACCAAGCCTGAGTTAATGTCTAGGACTGCCTGAAATTTCTTAGAGAAGTACTCCACAAACTTATTATCCTTGAGGATAAAGGGTTCCATTTGCCAGTGCCTCGGACCCACTGTAACATATTTAATCTTAACCAACAGGTACACTGGAGCATGATCGGAGATGGTAATATTATCAATCGTACACGATGCCACCAAGTCCAGGGTTACATGGGGTCAGAAAAACATCAATCCTGGTGTGACATCTGTGTGGATTGGAAAAATCCCTGCCTGTAGGGTGGGGACACCTCCAGACGTCCACCAACCCTAACTCCAAACACAGATCCACTAATTGTTTAGTTTGTACAGAGGGTATCGGGGTGCCTTTAGGCAACCTGTCTACTGGGGGATCCATGAGACAGTTAAAATCTCCCCCTATAACAATAAGCCGGGACTCAAAACTGATCAGTTTAGAGAATGCAGGCTCCCAAGCACTGAGGATGTCACCTAGACAGGGGACGAAGCGTCTGCAACACAAATTCCCAGCTCGGCGAACAGAACCACAGCATCTATGATAAATTTGAGGGTATGGGCCGGAGGACAATAAACATTTAAAACACCAGATTCTTCCCTATTTATCAGAGCTTTGACAATTACAAACCTCCCATATGTGTCTTTAACACACTCTAGTAACTTAAATGGGAGATTTCTTCTAGCCAATATAGCCACTCCCCTACTTCTGGTATTAAAAGATGAAAAGTAAACCCGATCAAAGCCATTCTGCTGTAGTTTTAAATGCTCCTATCATCCGAGTGTGTCTCCTGTAACAAAGCAATATCCACTTCTCCTTTCTAAGACTAAAAAGTACCTTCTTCCTCTTAATTGGTGAGTGACTCCCTTTGATGTTCCAGGTACATAATTTAATGAAGTCATTAGCCATAGCCTTCTGCAGTAACATTTAAACTCCAGAAAGGAGGAACTCAAACCACAAATTGCCGAGCCTTAGTGTCACAAGATGCAATGAACATAAAAACTACATAAACTAAAGCCACTACAGTTAACAAACTTACAAAGCTATCAAAGATTATAAACATAGCACAGAACAGGCCATTTGGCCTATAGTGTTGTGCCAAGGATTAATCCTAATGTAAAATAAAATAACGTAACCTACGACCCCTCAATTCACTGCTATCCATGTGCATGTCCAGCAGTCGCTTAAATGTCCCTAATGATTCTGCTTCCACTACCACTGCTGAAGTCCACATTCACCATATCCATTGCTTGACCTTCGGTGACCTGTCTTGTCACCTCCTCAAAGGACTCACTAAGATTTGTGAGGCATGACCTGCCCCTCACAAAGCCATGTTGACTGCCTTTAATCATGTTATGCTTTTTCAACAAAAAACAAAAAGCAAACCAATATATAAAGCACCAACAATGCTGAATAGGAGAACTCACCCCCTGCCCAAAGGGGGCAACTAACCATCCCAAAACCCAATTTCCCATCTCGCTGCTAAGACTACAGCCTGGGCATTTAAATACCTGAACCAGGTATAAACTGCCTGTAATTAGTCACCTAACCATCCGAACCATTTTCCTTCCTCCTTGCTAGAGCCGCACCCACAAACATGAGCAGAAAAGAAAGAAAATACACTATGGAATTCCAATGTGATTAAAGAAATTTTTATTTTAAAAAAAGGGGTAAACACCCCATGCATCCTTGGGTATAACTTAACTTAGAAATTGAAAGTACACATCTCAACTACCTCCAAACATAGTTTAAACCAGATTCTTACCAATTTAAAAAAAGGAAAAGAAAGCCCCAACCAGACTTCTTTATTTTAAAAGAGATAAACAGACATACCCAAACAACACTACTACTATTTGTACATTCTATATTGTTCAGATAAAGTTAATTTGTCCACAAAGTCTCTTGCCTTCTCCGGCGTGTCAGATGTACGGGTCCATCTAAGGTGAGTCAAAGCACCGCCTGATACCTCGGAGACTACTGGATCCCAAGCTCCCTCAGTCTTCTCTTGATACGGTCATAGGATTTTCTTTTCTGCATCATCACAGCTGAGAAGTCCTGGAAGAACATGATCTTAGATCCCTCGTAAATTAGGGCCTTCAGATCCTTCCCTGGATTCTGGAAGTTTCAATGATTCTCTCCTCCACGCCGTGACCCAGTGAGGCCTCTCGATCTTTAAGCCTCCCATGCCAGCCTCTGTTAAGGAATTTTGGCGACCAGTCCTCAATAAATTCCACCGGTCACTTAGCCTTCCTAACCCTCCGGCACACCGATGATTGGAATTTTTTTTCTCCTGCCCATGTTCTCGAGATCATCCACTTGGTCATGCAAATTACGAATCTGCGTCTCCAGGACTTGGATCCTGTCCTTGGAGAAACTGACATCAGCTTCCACCATTGTGACTCTGTGCTCAACCTCATCCACCCTTTTTTCCAGATCTCCCAGCTGCTGTTCATGCTTCTGCAGCATGATAGAGATCAGGGCCAGCTTCTCTTCTATCTGCTTATCCAACATCTCGTGAGATTTTGCAAGCTCCTTCAACAGGGCCTGGTAACAAAGAGTCAGAGGATCCTGCAGGCTGGACTACGGCTCCAGCCTTGGACGGTCCTCCTCCCTTCTTTGGCATCCCTGGATAGCGGAAACGCAGGTAAGTTGATTTTCCACAATTTCCTGGGACTCCACGACCTTTCCAGAATCCCAGGATATTGCAAGAGTCCACGTTCACGGGTTAGACATTTGTCTTGCTTGTGTTGCAGTGCAGAGCTCTGCAACGTGATCCTCTTAGATCGCTGCCATCTTGGATCCTCCCATCCTTTTTAAATGTTGCAGTTGTACTAGCCCCCACCACTTCCTCTGGCAGCTCATTCCATACACATACCACCCTCTGCGTGAAAAAGTTGCCCCTGAGGTCTCTTTTATATCTTTTCCCTCACCCTAACCTATGCCCTCTAGTTTTGGACTCCCCCACACCAGGGAAAAGGCTTTGTCTATTTATCCTATCCATGCCCCTCATAATTTTGTAAACCTCTATTAGGTCTCCCCTCAGTCTCTGACGTTCCAGGGAAAACAGCCCCAGCCTGTTCAATCTCTCCCTATAGCTCAAATCCTCCAACCCTGGCAACATCCTTTGTAAATCTTTTCTGAACCCTTTCATGTTTCACAAAATTCTTACGATAGGAAGGAGACCAGAATTACACGCAATATTCCAAAAGTGGCCTAACTAATGTCCTGTACAGCTGCAATGTGACCTCCTAACTCCTGTACTCAATACTCTGACCAATAAAGGAAAGCATACCAAGTGCCTTCTTCACTATCCTATCTACTTTCAAAGAACCAAGAACCTGCACTGCAAGGTCTCTTTGTTCAGCAACACTCCCGAGGATCTTATCATGAAGCGTATAAGTCCTGCTAAGATTTGTTTTCCCAAAATGCAGCACCTCGCATTTATCTGAATTAAACTCCATCTGCCACTCCTCAGCCCATTGGCCTATCTGGTCCAGATCCCATTGTATTCTGAGTTAACCTTCTTTGCTGTCTACTACACCTCCAAGTTTGGTGTCATCTGCAAACTTACTAACTGTACCTCTTATGCTCGCATCCAAATCATTTATATAAATGATGAAAAGTAGTGGACCAAGCATCAATCCTTGTGGCACTCCACTGATCACAGGCCTCCAGTCTGAAAAACAACCCTCCACCACCACCCTCTGTCTTCTACCTTTGAGCCAGTTCTGTATCCAAATGGCTAGTTCTCCCTATTCCGTGAGATCTAACCTTGCTAATCAGTCTCCCATGGGGGAACCTTGTCGAATGCCTTACTGAAATCCATATGGATCACATCTATCACTCTGCCCTCATCAATCCTCTTTGCTACTTCCTCAAAAAACTCATTCAAGTTTGTAAGATATTGATTTCCCACGCGCAAAGCCATGTTGACTATCGCTAATCAGTCCTTGCCTTTTCAAATACATGTACATCCTGTCCCCCAGGATTTCTTCCAACAACTTGCCCACCACTGATGTCAGGTTTACTGGTCCATAGTTCCCTGGCTTGTTCTTACCACCTTTCTTAGATAGTGGCATCACGTTAACCAACCTCCAGTCTTCCGGCACCTCACCTGTGACTATCAATGATACAAATATCACAGCAAGGGCCCAGCAATCATTTTCTTAGCTTCCCACAGAGTTCTATGGTACACATGATCAGATTCTGGGAATTTATCCACCTTTATGCATTTCAAGACATCCAGCACTTTCTCCTCTGTAATTTGGACATTTTTCAGGATATCCCCATCTATTTCCCTACATTCTACATCTTCCGTGTCCTTTTCCACAGTAAACGCTGGTGCAAAATACTTGTTTAGTATCTTCCCCAATCCCCTGCGGTTCCACACAAAGGCCGCCTTGCTGATCTTTGAGGGGCCCTATTGTGTCCCTCATTACCCTTTTATCCTTAATGTATTTGTAAAAACCCTTTGGATTCTCCTTAACTCTACTTGCCAAATCTATCTCCTGTCCCCTTTTTGCCCTCCTGATTTCCCTCTTAAATATACTCTTACTGCTTTTATACTCTTCTAAAGATTCACTCGATCTATCCTGTCTATACCTGACATATGCAACCACAAGCATATTCCTATGTGCCTGGTATGACTCCAACCAGTGAAGAGTTTGACGCCCAACAGATTCTAATTTTGCTAGGGGTCCTTGATGCCATACTCTGTCAAGTGCTTTCACTCTCACCTCACCTCTGGAATTCAGCTCTTTTGTTCAGGTTTGGCTGTAAGGAGGTCATGGTTAGAAACATTATGGTTCAGCTCCTTCCAGGTCAGAACAGGTGACAGCTCAAATTTTTCAGTTTGCTCTTGACGAATGATTGAGAATGACATTCACACTCTGTATTCATCTCTATTTGCATACAATCTTTCCTCAGAGGGAAGCATGAGCTGAAAATGTGTTGCTGGATGGGCGCAGCAGGTCAGGCAGCATCCAAGGAGCAGGAGAATCGATGTTTCGGGCATGAGCCCTTCTTTTTTCTCAGAGGGAAGCATGCCAAGTATCTCATTGACTGCAGGCATGTCCCTTTTGAAGGCACTGTATGTAAATTTATGGTTCCTATTATTAAAGTTCACTTGAGAATGTAATTTTAAAAAAAGTTCTAGGATTTGCATATGAAAGAACTGAAACCAGTACGGTCAGTCTAAAATGATGAGACTTAACAAAAAATCCAGGTCTTTTTCAAGATATTATTTCAGTTGCATCACACTGTTTACTTTTGTTATAGATTCTGTGCCTTACGATCTTATACTCCACAACCATCTGATGAAGGAGCAGTGTACGAAAGCTAGTGCTTCAAAATAAACCTGTTGGACTATAACCTGGTGTTGTGTGATGTTTAAAGTGGACCTGATTGAACTTCTCTTCTTCTTTACATCTCACCATAACCCACATCACTCAGATCCCCATAAGATTCCACCCATCATGAGCTCTTTAAAGCTGACTTCTCTCGATGCACGTTCTTCGGTGATCCTCAGCAGATCTGAAAGTGTTGAGGATAAGAAAGTATTCATAACTAATCCTGCTCTTTATATCCCACTTCATCTCAGTCCCTTCTGATGTTCAAGTTGCTGCCAAAGATACATTGGCAGATGCTGGATGCCACACAACCCAACACAGCACCACTTTGATACACTGGCAGGATGTTCTGAATGCACAGACTTGCATTGTATGGTGCACTGGCAATGAGCATTGAAAGGCTGCAGTAGGGACATTTTGAGAGACAAATGCCCAGCTGATGATTTGGACAAGACTCTATCCTAATGCTGCGTGCTTGTTTTCTTAATGCTTGCTAATGGAGCACCTACATGCATGCGCATGTCATCCATGCCTTGCCTTGCTATTCATTTACACACTTATACAGCTTGCCTTGCTGGGCTGCAGTCCTCAGTCAAGGGAGCAGACATCTTCCTCTATGACCAAGAGTGTTATATCAATTGCACATCTACATGATGTGCTGAACATTAGGGAGGTGACTTGGTCTGTTAACAGACCTTTAATAAACAATGTCAAACACATTGCATATGCCGTAAGCATACAGCCATGTCTTAAAATATTAGGGTAATAAGCCTTCATCAAAACCCATGCAGGCACATGTTGGTCACAAAAAGCAATACCAACTATCAGTCCAGAGGAATAACCAAGGTCAGCTCAGAGTCCACTCAGTGTGATCTCAGTCAGGGGTCCATGCCTCAGTAGTTCATGGAGTGGGTCCCATTTAATCCTGTGGCTCCATTCCAGGCAGCCCGGGAGTAGGGAGCTACACAGCTAACAGTTAGGGCTCTAGGCACTTTTCACCTAGAGCTACCTGGTTAGATTACTCAAGGCCGTGGGCCACAGTCAATACATTGGGTCCATCCACAGAAAGCAAGAGCTTGCAGGCTGGACATGGGGAACATTGATAGCTGCTGAATGGGTTATTCCTTTGGATTGGAAGCTGCAAACTGGGATAAAGAGGGGAAGGTGGTAAAGAATGACAATGCAGATAATGTTGCTTCCATTTTTTTACCCAAATTGGGAAATGATAAGACATGATGGGAAAAAGGTCATGCAGGAGGGAAATTTGTCCATAGTCAGACACGCACTGGATTCAACGTGGAGGGAAAAATTAAACAATACTTGGTATTGTCACCTTGTGCCAAGGGCTGGATGGGAAAGATGGGTAGATGAAAGCTCACGTAGACACTTTGAGTAGAGCTTGGGAGGTGTGAAGTCAATGGGGTTATGGAAGGGGATTTGGATATTTGGGGGCTCATGAAGACCAGGAGATGGGCTGAGAAACACTGGCTGAGGAGCATTCGATGTCACCTGCAATCTTGTTGGAAATTGAGAGTAGCCAATGGGGAAGAAATAGCTGTGACAATAATTGGAGTGGGTGAGGTCAAGGACTCCATCTGAGGGAACAAGGCTGTGTGACTTGCTGATATTGGGCTTTTAAAAGGAAATACTATTACATACAGACCCAGACACTGTATTGGACACAGACTGTGAGGTCCCTTTTTTTTTTGCCCATCCTTAATACGTTGCCCCAATTACTGTGTGTTTCCCTGCCCCAGATATCATGGACCAACTCATTCACACCAATGCTTTTAGATACAAACACCAATGTCGCAATGGTGTAGAATGAGGGTCAAAGGTGTCAGCAGCCACAATTGCCCTCTAACCGTCTTGTGTCTCTTATTTCAAAATGATGTGGTAGACTTGAAATACAGACCTCCATGCGAATGGACTAGGTGTGGCCATGAATCTATACCTCATGCTCAAACTGTTACGTCTGGTTGTCCCTATGTAGCTCATGCTATACGGTAAAAGCAATGACACTGGTATTAAAAATTGCAAAATAGCAAACAGTATATAAGCATATATTCCACCAAATTATCTTCCAATATTTTTTTCTTCTTCCTCTCCCTCTCCCTCTCATGAGCTTTCAAGTACTCCGGGTTCTGATGCTGGGGTAGAGAGAGTCCGCTCAGCAGTGGAGCTGACTTGGCTCTGAAGATTTCATCAGGAGATTCTTCTGTTGCAATAGGCCAGACATGTTCAGAGATGACTTGTCAATGCATTTTGACCCTCATTGGTGTGAACCTCTAAGGGTTGGAGAGGGTAGACAGCATAGCCACCTCTGGAATGGCCTCACAAGACTCTTCTGAGGGGCTGATATGATTAATCCTTCAGCTGGGTGTCTCCTGGCACCACCCTGACATCTTGGAGGAGAGGGCACCCAAAACGCATGCCAGCTCCCTACTCCCATTTTGACGTGCCTATGGTCCTGAAGACTGGTGGCTGGGCTGATAAAGTGCAGACATGTGCACTGCTCCAGTAGACTCTGACAGCACTGAATCTGGCTTTCCATGCTAACCTGTCCATGGAGGATCCAAATGGTGCTGGACCTCAACCACTGCTACAGCATCTGGACAATGTCTGTCTGCCATTCCCATTCCTCCCTGTACATGTGGGTGAAGTCCCTGATTGATGCCACCACTGGGTCCTTTCCTGCCTTAGTTGACTGAGTGCCTGGTCTCTGACAATCCTCCGAGTGCCCTCAGTCTGGGAAGTTTCTTTCTCTGCCAGCTGTGGAGCTGTTGCAGTGCAGTGATCACCAGATTATGCTTCCAAACAATTGAAGTCTCACGTTCCCACTAAGGTGTCACTGTCTGAGCCGGTGGCACATGCAGAAGACAGCTGCATTGATGCTTCATCTGAGGCAACAAAAACAGGACCTGCTGGAAAATCTCAACAGATCTGGCAGCATCTGTGGAGAGAAATCAGTTAACGTTTCAGGTCCAGTGACCCTTCCTCACAACGAGGCCTTTGTACTATTGGCCTCAAAGGTTCAGAAAGTGGCTTCTGGAGAAATGAGCTGTTTCACCGTGAAGGTAGATGACATGCTGGTTATGCATTCAAGACAGAAGAGTGCAAGCATTGCAGTCGGAGGTTGGAAATGGTGAACAAAGGATGGCAGTGACAGCAGGGTTAACATGAGAGTTACAGAGGAATGACAAGTGGCACTTACTCTCTTTTTGGAACATAGATGTCCCAGCATCCCTGCAAGAGATGGCCTGGTCTTTTCCTGCAATAGTGAGGGTTCTGTCTTCTTAAGGGGCCTAACAGCATGGCCCTACTGTTCCAGTGCCTTCCGCACTGTTATGGCTGTTTTTTCCTGAAATGAAAGGGAGGGAATTAGGTGAGATGGAAATGGGTGGTACAGAAAAGTGAAAACTAGTGAGGTGTTCAGGTGAAACAGCAGTGAAGATGGCATGCAGGGTTAGTGGTGTCATAGTTAGGTAGGAGACCACAAGTGAGAGAAGATGATGCATCCAATAGTGAGAGTGGCAGAGCATGAGCCTTACTAAAAGATGGATACAGAAGAAGAGATAGAGCAATTGTGATGTGCCAGAGAAAAAGAGTGCATCACTTACCCTGGTGCAGAGGAAAAGGTCATTGACACTGCGAGCTGTTATTCTAATCCAAAGATACAGTGCTGACTCATATAATGATCTCAGACCAAGCTGCTAGGGTTTGGTGGCTCTGCAGGTTTTCTGGGAAGAGGACACCTCTCCTTTGCATCACCCACTCAGCCAACCCTCCAGGTACCTGTCAGATACCATCTTTTCCTTCTCTGATATCTTCTGCAAATATTCTTGACCAAGCAGGGCACCTTCAGGATGCCAGAGTTTGCCTGGGTGCACAGTAATCTTTTTAAAGGTGGCATGACCTTGAGGGATGCCAGCTATTTGATGTTTATCCACTGAATAGAAAGTTGTTCCAAGAATGATTGCTGGGCCTCTTACTGAGATATTTGTATCATCGATAGTCACAGGTGAGGTGCAGGAAGACTGGAAATTGGCAAATGTGATGCCACTGTTTAAGAAGGGCGGTAAAGACATGCCAGGGAACTATAGACCAGTGAGCCTGACTTCAGTGGTGGGCAAGTTGTTGGAGGGAATCCTGAGGGACAGGATGTACATGCATTTGGAAAGGTAAGGACTGATTCGGGATAGTCAACATGGCTTAGTGTGTGGGAAATCATGTCTCACAAACTTGAATGAGTTTTTTGAAGAAGTGACAAAGAAGATTGACGAGGCCAGAGCGGTAGATGTGATCTATATGGACTTCAGTAAGGCGTTTGACAAGGTTCCCCATGGGAGACTGATTAGCAATAGACAAGAGACAATAGGTGCAGGAGTAGGCCATTCAGCCCTTCGAGCCTGCACTGCCATTCAATATGATCATGGCTGATCATTCCTAATCAGTATCCTCTTCCTGCCTTATCTCCATAACCCTTGATTCCACTATCTTTGAGAGCTCTATCCAACTCTTTCTTAAATGAATCCAGAGACTGGGCCTCCACTGCCCTCTGGGGCAGAGCATTCCACACAACCACCACTCTCTGGGTGAAGAAGTTTCTCCTCATCTCTGTCCTAAATGGTCTACCCCGTATTTTTAAGCTGTGTCCCCTGGTTTGGCACTCACCCATCAGCGGAAACATGTTCCTGCTGCCAGAGTGTCCAATCCTTTCATAATCTTATATGTCTCAATCAGATCCCCTCTCAGTCTTCTAAACTCAAGGGTATACAAGCCCAGTTGCTTCAGTCTTTCAGTGTAAGGTAATCCCGCCATTCCAGGAATTGACCTCGTGAACCTACGCTGCACTCCCTCAATAGCCAGAATGTCTTTCCTCAAATTTGGAGACCAGAACTGCACACAGTACTCCAGGTGTGGTCTCACCAGGGCCCTGTACAGCTGCAGAAGCACCTCTTTGCTTCTATACTCAATTCCTCTTGTTATGAAGGCCAGCATGCTATTAGCCTTCTTCACTACCTGCTGTACCTGCATGCTTGCCTTCATTGACTGGTGTACAAGAACACCCAGATCTCTCTGTACTGCCCCTTTACCTAAATTGATTCCATTGAGGTAGTAATCTGCCTTCCTGTTCTTACCACCAAAGTGGATAACTATATATTTATCCACATTAAACTGCATCTGCCATGCATCTGCCCACTCACCTAACTTGTCCAGGTCACCCTGTAATCTCCTAACATCCTCATCACATTTCACCCTGCCACCCAGCTTTGTATCATCAGCAAATTTGCTAATGTTATTGCTGATACCATCTTCTATATCATTAACATATATTGTAAAAAGCTGCGGTCCCAGCACGGATCCCTGCGGGACCCCACTGATCTCTGCCTGCCATTCCAAAATGGAGCCGTTTATCACTACCCTTTGTTTCCTATCAGCCAATCAATTTTCAATCCAATCTAGTACTTTGCCCCCAATACCATGCGCCCTAATTTTACTCACTAACCTCCTGTGTGGGACTTTATCAAAAGCTTTCTGAAAGTCCAGGTACACTACATCTACTGGATCTCCCTCGTCCATCTTCAGAGTTCAGAGTTATTAGCAAGGTTAGATCTCATGGAATAAAGGGAGAACTAGCCATTTGGATACAGAACTGGCTCAAAGGGAGAAGACAGAGGGTGGTGGTAGAGGATTGTTTTTCACACTGGAGGCCTGTGACCAGTGGAGTGCCACAAGGATCGGTGCTAGGTCCTCTACTTTTTATCATAAACGATTTGGATGTGAGCATAAGAGGTACAGTTAGTAAGTTTGCAGATTACACCAAAATTGGATGTGTAGTGGACAGCGAAGTGGGTTACCTCCGATTACAACAGGATCTGGGCCAATGGGCTGAGAAGTGGTAGATGGAGTTTAATTCAGATAAATGCGAGGTGCTGCATTTTAGGAAAGCAAATCTTAGCAGGACTTATACACTTAATGGTAAGGTCCGAGGGAGTGTTGCTGAACAAAGAGACCTTGGAATGCAGGTTCATAGCTTCTTGCAAGTGGAGTTATAGGTAGATAGGATAGTGAAGAAGGCATTTGGTAAGCTTTCCTTTATTGGTCAGAGTATTGAGTACAGGAGTTGGGAGGTCATGTCGCAGCTGTACAGGACATTGGTTAGGCCACTGTTGGAATATTGCGTGCAATTCTGGTCTCCTTCCTATCAGAAAGATGTTGTGAAACTTGAAAGGGTTCAGAAAAGATTTAGAAGGATGTTGCCAGGGTTGGAGGATTTGAGCTATCGGGAGAGGCTCAACAGGCTGGGACTGTTTTCCCTGGAGTGTCGGAGGCTGAGGGGAGACCTAATAGAGGTTTACAAAATTATGAGGGGCATGGATAGGATAAATAGACAAAGTCTTTTCCCTGGGGTGGGGGAGTCCAGAACTAGAGGGCATAGGTTTAGGGTGAGAGGGAAAAGATATAAAAGAGACCTAAGGGGCAACGTTTTCACGCAGAGGGTGGTACATGTATGGAATGAGCTGCCAGAGGATGTGGTGGAGGCTAGTACAATTGCAACATTTAAGAGGCATTTGGATGGGTATATGAATAGGAGGGGTTTGGAGGGATATGGGCCGGGTGCTGGCAGGTGGGACTAGATTGGATTGGGATATCTGGTCGGCATGGACAGGTTGGACCGAAGGGTCTATTTCCATGCTGTACACCTCTATGACTCTATGACTCTAATGGAGTGTGGAAAGTTTAGAATCAGATGTGACAGATAGCAGAGATGGGATAGGTAGTTAAGAGGGTGATTTTGATATGATGTGGTGAGAAAGGTCAGTGTAGCACACAGCATAAGTCCTTCCAAAACACTTAACACAACTCTGATGTAATCAAAATAAGTAAGATTCAGCCCAATGTTGTTTTCAGCATGGCTGTCATTGTGTTGGTTTATTGCAGAGTTTTCACAACTTGTCATGTGTTTTACTGTTCTACATAAACACCCACTGAGTTAATCAATCCATGATGAGTGTTTGTTTGTTTGTTAGATCATTATCCTTAAGATCATAGCCTCCCCTCAGCATTTGGAGATGCCGGTGTTGGACTGGGGTGTACAAAGTTAAAAATCACACAACACCAGGTTATAGTCCAATAGGTTTAATTGGAAGCACTAGCTTTCGGAGCGCCGCCCTTCAGCATGGCATTTCCAGTGAGGTAAGCAATACCTTTTCGACTGGGGTGAGAACATTCAGCCATGTTGGTCCCTGCCAGTTATCTGCCATCTTGGCTTTCCACAGAAAGGGAAGTGCATTACTGCATTGTTTTCAATGTTGCTTGGAGTCATGTCACAACTGAATTGTTGGCACTGTGGGCAATATGTGAGATGTGAGTATACAGCTTGTGGGAATGCTTTGGATATGCATTCACTGACCCTGACCACCAGTGTGAGGAAATTCAATTTCTTGCAACGTTGCTGTCATTATTTGCTCCCACTTCCTTCTCAGTGTTCACATGAAAACCCTCCTGATCCCTTCTGGATATTTGCCTCTCACCTCGTGAACCAAGGTCATCTGTGATACTTCAGAGAACCTTGCTGTGTGCTCTCTGGTGATTGAAAT
This sequence comes from Chiloscyllium plagiosum, assembly GCF_037043375.1. NCBI lineage: Eukaryota > Metazoa > Chordata > Chondrichthyes > Orectolobiformes > Hemiscylliidae > Chiloscyllium > Chiloscyllium plagiosum. The sequence goes on along the minus strand of NW_028270151.1, from coordinate 46,939,596 downwards.
GGCTTTTCAAAGTCAAACTCACTCCCACAATATTTTGGCACTATTCCAGTCAAAAGGTACCTCCCTTTTAAGTAGTGCAGGCTTGTTTGAACGTGTGCTCGCCTCATATAAAGTGCTGTCTGCATTGGAAGAAAACGGAGAGAATGAATTGCATTTTGTAATGCCTGTGCCCATTTCAGGTGCTATCAAATTTTGCCCCCAAGAAGGTTCTTTCTTTTAAATTAGGAAATATTATCTTGTTCAGTCCTGAAATAAAAACAGTTTCTTGAATTTACATTGACCTCATTTTGCAAATATGCATCTGCTTCACCGCCCACACGATTGATGAAAGGCATGCATGAAGGATATAGTGTCTAGGTCTTATGACAATGTAGATTTATTAGTAAATTCCCTAGGTTTCAATTCCATATAAGTAAATATTGTGCAATGTGTGTTCACTCCAGGACACGGGACACAGCATCTTCTTACACTAAAGTGTCATCAATCCTAAGAGAATAGCTGCAACAAATCTGAAGTATTTATTGTTATGAAAGATCAATTTTGTTATTACTTTTAATCAATCTGGTTTCGATACATGCAGAAATCCCTCACCATGTTTGTGTCTCTAATACAAGCTAAGAAATTCAGACCAACCTGCCTGCAGCACCTTTAGAAAACATGAATGCAGCCATATTTGTAGTGATATGATCAACCAGGCTTTGTGATGCAGAGTCCAGTTTCTGCCTTCAAATTATTCATCAAGGCTGGTTTTCTCTGCCTCCTATTCCATAGAGATGGATCCTGACTATGGTCTCATTCTCCAAACCCTAGGGATGCCCTGGTGGATTTTTAGAGGGCATCAGACCAATCAGTTAATGGCATCAGACCAGAAGAAAATTTTTGACCGTAATTGACATAAGTGTTCATCCTTGCAGATGACTGCAAACCACCGATCCATCTTCCTGATGCTCCTCCTGGCTCCATGATCTACCTTTTGATGCAGCTCTGAGTTGTCCGCAATAGGCTTTGAGCATTGCTATAAATATCCTGTGATCTTGCCTGACAGCGCTCTCTCTCTCTCTCTCTCTCTGCAGTTACTGTTACAGAATGCAGCGTAGTTGATGAGCAGCTGTCAGATTTTACTTTATTCTACTTAAAACTGCTGAGGAAATCAATGTCCATCTCGTCTACACTTGAGTCTGTGCTATCGGCAACAACACAGCAACACAGATCTAGCTCCATTATTATATTCAGAAAGATCCCTGAATTCCTCACTGCTTGAAATTATCTATACAGAACATTAAACAAAAAGGTTCTGGAAATTGCTTTCTGGAAAAGCTTGTTATTTTCTAAGACAGCGTTTCACAAAATTCTAATTAGTAGTTTTGCAGAACAGTACAGCTTTTAAAGCATATCTTTTGATATTGTTGTGTGTTCCCCTCCCACTTTTTTTTTTGGTTTCTCTATAAGTAAAAATGTTACAAAATTCATTTTCCAAATGTGAATTCCTGTATTCTGTTTATTGTCAATGAAGTGCTGAAACCCTACTATCAACAAGTGTTCTGCTTAATATAAAACTAACTTTAAAGGAGAATTACGACTCAAAATGCTGACAGTGGTAAAGGTAGGTGGAGCAACATCATTCTGACTTTACACAAGTAGTAATAAAGTGGATAATTAAAGGTGAACAGATGACAATCTTGAAAGAACAGTTCAAAGTATACCTATTTGTTTGAAATGTGACCTGTGTATACCTGGCTGAACTGATGCTGGCAGTTCACTTTTAATGAGATTCTTTCTTATCTTCATATTCATTGTATCAAAAGCAGCAGTGTAGCCAAGAATATTGGAATAAATGGACATGTGTGCCAACTGTTACAATACTAATCTTTGTTTTAGTTCTTGGACAAATGTGAGAGTCATTATGCCATAGATTTATCAATGGCAAATGTATATCTAAACTTATATTTGGCTTGTGATGTGGAAAATGTCAAAAACATATTTGTTTTTATGTTAGTAATACTTTTATAATGTGCTACTGCAGATCTGACACCAGCTCCTTAATTGGCAGGTATGTTTGTGCACTTAACAATAGTGACTTAGCTTAAAAGAGGTAATTAACTGGCCTGAGGAGTGCTTTGGGTACACCCGAGATTTTGTGAAAGATCCTGTGCGAATGCAGGTTTGTTGTTTATTTGCATTGAATGTTAGTGCTGGTGCCTTGGCAAAACATAGCCCTCTGAAAGAAGTAGAAGACTTTTCTTTTTGGATCAGTATGATGGTGAGAACATATCCGCCTTGTGTTTGACCAGCTGTCTTTGACACTCCCACTAATCTCGACTGTAGCACAAGTATGTCTTTTGTACATTAATTGAAAGGGCATTACAGAGATGGTGTATCAGGAGTGTCTTTGTGAGGCAATAACTCAGCAAGTTGTACAAGTAATAAATTATAGTATTATACAATGTTTTATCCCAGTGTTTCTTCTTATATCAAAGTGCCAGGAATTATGTGATTTCTATCATCAATCCTACAATGAATTAAGTATTTTAAAGTAAATCATTTCACCTTAGTTTTGTTGCATGTGGGATTCACAGGAAGGTATGCACTAGCCAGTTTATCTGAGTTTCTATTTTTGCTTTAGATCAGGTTGTGCAGCAGACGCTGAGCTTCAACTTCAATAAGCCAGGGGATATATTTCAAATTCCAATATCTCCATCCAATAATACCTTCTGAGAAATGTTGAATTAATGTACCTGAGAAGATTTGTAGCTCAGGTTGAGGTTTTGAATGTAGATTTGCTCGCTGAGCTGCAAGGTTCATTTTCAGATGTTTCGTCACCATACTAGATAACATCTTCACTGAGCCTCCGGATGAAACACTACTGATGATTCCTGCTTTCTATTTATATGTTTGAGTTTCTTTGGGTTGGTGATGTCATTTCCTGTGGTGATGCTATTTCCTGTTCTTTTTTCTCAGGGAGTGGTAAATCGGGTCCAAGTCAATGTGTTCATTGATAGAGTTCTGGTTGGAATGCCATGCTTCTCGGAATTCTCATCCATGTCTTTGTTTGCCTTGTCCTAGGATGGATGTGTTGTCCCAGTCGAAATGGTGTTCTTCCTCATCTATATGTAAGAATATCAGTGAGATAGGGTCAGGTCGTTTTGTGCCTCATTGATGTTCATGTATCCTGGTGGCTAATTTTCTGCCTGTTTGTCCAATGTAGTGCCAATACTACACATTCCTTGTGTGGTATTTTGTAAATGACATTAGTTTTGCTTGTTGGTTGTGTAGGGTGTTTCAAGTTCATTAGCTGCTGTTTTAATGTGTTGGTGGGTTTGTGGGCTACCATGATGCCAAGATGTCTGAGTAGTCTGGCAGTCATTTCTGAGATGTCTTTGATGTAGGGGAGAGCGGCTGGGGTTTCTGCACGGGTTTTGTCTGCTTGCTTGGATTTGTTGCTGAGAAATCCGTGGACTATGTTCATTGGGTACCCATTCTTTTTGAATACACGGTATAGGTGATTTTCCTCTGCTCTGCGTAGTTCCTCTGTGCTGCAGTGTGTGGTGGCTCATTGAAATAATGTTCGAATGCGGCTTTGTTGTGTGTGTTGGGATGATTGCTTTTGTAGTTCAACACATACTGACCAAGTACTGTTTTCCTGTAGACGCTGGTTTGAAGATCCCCATTGGCTGTTTGCTCTACTGAGACATTTAGGAATAGCAGTTTGTCTTTGTTGTTTTACTCCTCTTCAGTGAATTTTGTGCCAGTAAGGTTATTATTGATGGTCTTGAAGGTTTCCTCTAATTTGTTTCGATTTGTTAATGACAAAAGTGTCATCCACGTAGCGGACCCAAAGTTTGGGTAGGATGGTTGGCAGAGCTATTTGTTTGAGTCTCTGCTTTACTGTCTCTGTTAAGAACCCCAATATCAGAGATCCCATCGGTGTTCTGTTGGTTTGTCTGTCGGTTTTGTTGTTAGAAGGTGAAGTGGGTGGTAAGGCATAGGTCCATTAGCTTGATGATACTGTTCTTGCTGATGAAGTTGGTGGTGTTTGATGTATGTGTCTTTGGATTTTCTAATAGTGTAGTCAGTGTTTCCTTGGCCCGGTTGATGTTGATTGATGTGAACAGGGCTGTTACATCAAAGGAGACCATTATTTCATCCTCTTCTATCTTAGTGTTTTTGGTCTTCAGGAATTCTTGGGTGGAGTGGATGGAGTGGCATGAGTCTTCTAAGTGTTTTGATCTTTGGTTTAGTTCCTTGGCCAATCTGTAAGTTGGTGTTCCAGGTAGCGAGACTATGGGTCTGAGGGGGGCTCATGGTTTGTGAATTTTGGGTAATCCGTAGAAGTGTGGTGTGTTGGATTGTCTGATTTCATTTTTTGGAAGCCGGTCTTATTTATTTCTCCAGATTTCTGAAGTTTAATGTACCTGTTATATATCTTTATGCAAATCACATTAGAATTTGGCATATCTGTTAACAAATTTCAAACTTCTTGGTTCCATTTAGCAATGGCCATCTTTATATTTTTTCCTGTTGATTCAATGTCTCCAAACACTTTATAAAGAGAAGAAAATAGTTATAGAATGAGAGAGAGAACTGATTTTTAAAATATAATATTAGGATTAGGATATTGTTGTCCAGACTGATATCAATGGATTTTGAGGTGCTCAGGAAACCAAGGGATATTAAGATAAGCAAGAAAGTGGAATTGATGTTGGGGTTCAGCATAATCTTACTGAGTGATGGAACAAGGACAATCCTGTTTCTGTTGTTCTAAATAATTTGTGCTAATCTTGCTGTCACCACTGACTGTGCAATAGTCCTGCATTGTACTACATCCATAGATTCTGCCTACCATGGGGCAAAGTGGAGTTGGGTGTCTGTGCTGCACTCTTAAGGCTACTTTATCAAGTTAGACATAGAATCAGAACAGACTTTCTTTACTTAAAGGTGATCATTGCTGACCCTCCGCAGGTCCAATGAAACCGGAGTGTCCTTGAACACTGGTTGTTGAAAGTAAACCTGTAGGTACAGCAGGCAGCGAAGAAGGCAAATGTTATGTTAGCCTTCATCGGGTAAGGATTCGAATACAGAAGCAGAAATTATCTAATTAGTAACTTGCATAACTTTATCAAGTCTTCCTTATATTTAATACTCTTTTCCTTTTGAAATAAAGGCAAACAGTCCATTTGTCTCCCCTAATACCTGTGCTTGAGATCGATACATCTACAAATACACCTGATGAGGGAGCAGTGCTCTGAAAGTTAGTGTTTCCAATTAAACCTGTTGAACTATAATCTGGTGTTGTGTGATTTTTAACTTTGTACGCCCTGTCCAACACTGGCATTTCCAAATAATCTTATCTTTCTCTTTCTTTCTCTAATAAGTCATTATTACCCATCCCAACTCACTACTACCTCACTCTCACTGCTGCTGAAACTCTTATCTATGGTCCCTGATGGTTTCATTTTATGTTTACCCTAATATGTTTAATATTATCAGAAACCTATTTCCTTTTTCTGTCTTTCTATGACTCCTTTCTTTGTGATATACTGCCAGTTTGCAATTTGAAACAATGTAGTGTTTAAATCAAAAGTGCCAAATACAAAATTCAGCAAGCAGTCAATTTTAAATAAGACACTAAATTCAAATATTATTTGTATCATTATTACTGCTCTGTAGAAGGTACTGACAATTGTTTCACTTCAAAACATACACATTTGATTTATACAGTTCACTCTAAAATGGAAAACTGCAAACTTACTAAATGTCTTGCAGAATGAATGAGAGTCATAAACCTACATTCTGGCATTGGTGGTAAATGTATAAGAATTGCATTGAATCCAACATTCTTTGTCATACAGTTCATCTTTTAACTGCAAGTTGTGCACCACAAAGTCTTTAGGAGATCTTGTATTTTTATTATCATAATCCGAGAAACAAAAAAGTGTCCCACCTCTCTCTCTGACCACGTAATGCAGCATATCAATCTTTGTCTCTACCTTTTGTATTTGTTCAGCTTAATATGCTATGGTTTAAGTTGTCACGAAGATCCTTGGCATTTAGGTCTTGTTATAAAGGATTATTTATAGTCTGTTTTGATGTCTTGCATTGCTATCTTTACAGACAATGCCCTAGAGCTAATGAAAAGAATACATTTTGTTTTTAATATGACTTGCCAAGTAGTGTAGAGATTTTAAATAATAAGTTCAAACTCTTTCTTTGTCAACATTTACCTTCATGGTTAAATTTATGAATCTTGCAAATAGTTGTTTTTGAATATCATTAGGCTATGAAAACAAATGAGAAATATGGATTTATATTTTAAAGAATTGTAGAATGATACAGTATAGAAGGGGTTATTCTGACCATCGTTTCTGTATTGGCTTCTTAAAAGAGCTTTCTAATTTTTGTACCTATTCCCTCATCATTTAGTTTACTTCAAAGGGGAAATAGATAAATACTTAAAGAAATCTTTAAATCTGCTTCCAGCATTGTTTCGCTATGATTTCATAACTCTAAATATCTTTGCACACTAAAAGCTTATTAATTAATGTAGAGTAAAGATGGAGTCAAACAACTGTGATTGAGAAATTACCAAGTTGTTTATAAGCTGAAAGGCCAATTAGTTGCTGTTCTCTAACAGCGAAAGAATCAGGTCAGTGGATAGAAATATTAATGTTTTCCTGTGTCTGCCTGTTGCTTATGAAAATTCTCAAAGACAGACCGGAACTCGAATTGCAACTGACACATGTATTGTACTCCTACCTGGATCAACCAACTGTTTTTCAGTCATTGCATGTATTCAGCAGCTACCATAACCTTTTGAACTCTACAGCCTTTTCCTCTTTCCTCCAAGACCATTTTAAAACCCCTACCCTTTGATCAAGCTTTTGTTCACGTTTCTAATTTTTTTTTCTTTGCTTCAGCATCTGTTTATACTTACTCCTCTGTGAATCATGATGGGAAATGTTTCTATATTGAAGAACTATGTGGGTAACCTTTAAACTATATAAGGAGTGGAAACTGGCAGTACTGATCCTTATACATCTGCACAAATACCATTCTCACTGACTTCAACTAAAATGAAAATAAAGATGGGTGAACAATGGACAGCCAATGTAATATTGTCAGCCCTTTTTCTCCATTGACATTGGAAGATAACTATTATATAATTGCAAGTCAGTTGTTTTTACAGATGATTAAAAAGGCTTTGACACCCAACGGTATGAATGGATTTAGATGGTGTTGCAATGGTAATATCATTGGATTAGTAATGCAAGTGACCTGGGTTTATACACTGGGAATATGGGTTCAAATCCCACAACAGTGGAAACAATCTGGTGGAATTTAAATTCACTGATGTATCTGGAATATCAAGGTGGTCTCAGACTATGACAAATATCATTTCCCATACAACTTCCTTTGTTTCACAACAGTGAATGAAATTTTAAATGTCTACAAGTGACTCCAGAGCCACCACAATTTTGTTGACTATAAAAAGCATACTGAAATGGTCTAGTAAGCTACTTTGTTTAAAAGAAGTTAAGGATGGACAACAAGTGCTGGCTTTAAATTTTCTGGACCCAACCCAGTTTGGAAGTGGATTTGGTTTTGGCCTAAAAAGAGCACCACAAGCCATGAATGAATATTTAATAAAAATGGTGAACTCACAGAAGAGCGAGAGCATGCATGCAGACACTTGAACATTGAGTTGGAATGTCAAAAGGAGCAGAACTTTGTTCTGCAATGACTTCTCAGAAGCTATAATAGATATAATGGTGATGAAGTTAAGACAAAGATCTTTTAGCAGCCAGGAATCATACCTAAAGTGGATGTGCGTGCAGTCAGGAGAGAGAAGGTACTGCTATCAGTGACAACTCTGCTGTCCAACAAAAGATTATTCATTGCCATAATGATTTGGCCATATTAAAAGACCCATGCAGATACTTGCACCATTATTGGAATTGCAATCTCTTTGATGCTAATCAAAATCACAATTAGAAAAAAAAAGGAATGATGCCAGCCTCTCATGAATAATTAACTTTTCTCCTGTTCCAAATCACATTTTCTGGAATATTTCATCATGAAATTCAGAACCTACTGCATTATTTGTTTACAACTGATTAATGTGATCACAAAGGAATATTTGCAGATATGGGGAGGGGGAAAACATAATTAATTAGCCAGTAGCATGTCGAAATTGTTGCACTTTGAAAGGGGAATCAGGCTTTCAACTAATGGAAAAATTGCCAGAGATGGAGGAATGATTCTCCTCAGTAAGAGAAGAAATAATCTAGAACACCTTGGAAGGCACATTGGGAATCTGTGGCAGATGTGAACTTTGGAGAACAATCCAATTCATGTTAGTATGGGGAACAAAGCATTTACACAATACTCTGAGTTTTCAGTCAGAAAAGTGTACAAAACGTTGATACCATCAAACCTTGTTTACATAACATTTCTTGAGGAGAAATCTGAGTTGAGTGGTGTTGGCCTTATTCACATTGAATATATTATCAACATTTATAAGAAAACAAATTCCATACTTGTCGGCAAATGGAATTGAACCATGCATCAACAGATTATTTAACATTGCAATATCAGCAACTCGGCAACAAACAAGGCAACTGGAAGCTTGCTCAAATAATCAATGAGCCTCTAAAACTAAGTGTAAATATCTTGAGGATATTTACATAGCAAGCATCATTACCTGAGAATGTATACTATTTGGAGCTAGATTTTGAACTTTGCAAATCAATTTTAATATGTTTTTAGGAACCATTGGCTGAAAATATACAAATTGTGTTCACATTTAACCAGATTATGTGACTCTCTGCATTATGTTTTTGCCAGGTAGGCAGGAAATCAAAGCCATGTTTATGTTTGGGTCTAAAACCTGTCACTGATTAAAGTTAAGATGTTCACATGGCTAATCCCTTAATTGGCATGGTGTTTGATTTGCTGCCCATTGATGGGCTGCAGTGGGTTCTGCATGGGACATTCCACCCTGACCTTAAATTCACCTGGACCATCTCTGACACCTTCCTCCCCTTCCTGGACCTCTCCGTCTCCATTAATGACAACCGACTTGACACCGACATTTTTTACAAACCCACTGACTCCCACAGCTACCTGGATTACACCTCTTCCCACCCTACCTCCTGCAAAAATGCCATCCCGTATTCCGAATTCCTCTGACTCTGCTGTATCTGCTCCCAGGAGGACCAGTTCCACCACAGAACACACCAGATGGCCTCCTTCTTTAGAGACTGCAATTTCCCTTCCCACGTGGTTAAAGATGCCCTCCAATGCATCTTGTCCACATCCTGCACCTCCGCCCTCAGACCCCACCCCTCCAACTGTAACAAGGACAGATTCCTACTGGTGCTCACCTTCCACCCTACCAATCTTCGCATAAACCAAATCATTCGCCGACATTTCTGCCACCTCCAAACTGACCCCACCACCGGGGATATATTTCCCTCCCCACTCCTTTCAGCCTTCGCAAAGACCATTCCCTTCGTGACTACCTGGTCAGGTCCACGCCCCCCCCAACAACCCACCGCCCCCCCCCCCCCCCGTCCTGGCACCTTTTCCTGCCACCACAGCAATTGCAAAATCTGTGTCAACACCTCCTCCCTCATCTCCATCCAAGGCCCTAAAGGAGCCTTCCACATCCATCAAAGTTTTACCTGCAGATCCACCAATACCATTTATTGTATCCGTTACTCCCAATGTGGTCTCCTCTACATTGGGGAGACTGGACGCCTCCTAGCTGAGCGCTTTAGGGAACATCTCTGAGACACCCGCACCAATCAACCACACCGCCCTGTGGCCCAACATTTCAACTCCCCCTCCCGCTCAGCCAAGCACATGTAGGTTCTGGGCCTCCTTCACCGCCGCTCCCTCACCACCAGATGCTTGGAGGAAGAATGCCTCATCTTCCGCCTTGGAACACTTCAAACTCAAGGCATCAATGTGGACTTCAACAGTTTCCTCATTTCCCTTTCCCCCACCTCACCCCAGCTCCAACTTTCCAGCTCAGCACTGTCCCCATGACTTGTCCTACCTGCCTATCTTCCTTTCCACCTATCCAATCCACCCTCCTCTCTGACCTATCACCTTCATCCCCATCCCCATCCACCCATTGTACTCTATGCTGCTTTCTCCCAACCCCCACCCTCCTCTCATTTATCTCTCCACTCTTCAGGCGTATTCCTGATGAAGGGCTTTTGCCCGAAATGTTGATTTTCCTGCTCCTTGGATGCTGTCTGAACTGCTGTGCTTTTCCAGCTCAACTCTAATCCAGAATCTGGTTTCCAGCATCTGCAGTCATTGTTTTTACCGAGTTGGAAGGTAAGCCTGTCTTCAGAGAAGCATCTAGCTACAACAAGCTGAGGGCCTAAATAGGCACTTCAACAAGAAAGTGTCTTCATAGTTACTTATTGTAAAAATTGGGCTTAAATAATTGAATAAAATAAGCATCCAGGCCACCCCTCTGGAAGTTGTGGGTAGGGTGCAGGGTTTTTGTTGGGATGTGAGCCAGTGTTGGGGTTGTTGTCAGGGTGAACCTTGCAATGGGATAATCTTTGGCTGTATCTTGAGATAAATAGGCAAGGGAGTCCAGTAGGCTGGTCTGGAGCATAGCAGTCCAACCAATATTTGGGTCCCTGTCTCCAGCCAATAGAACTATTTCCTCTGTTGGACCACTCCCACCCCTCAGCCAGGTCAAATTACCTACCCTGATTTGAACAGATGGCTTCTCTGGACTTAAACTCACCTCCCCCAGAATAGCCAGGCTGGTACAGGATTGTAGGTCATGCCAGCCTCCGCTGGCATTTTTGGGCCCAATCCAAATCCCATTTCTGACTTGGTGGTGTCCAGAAAATTGAGCATCCTGTATTGACTGATCCCACACGGACTCCGGACTACGTTCCGACCAACAAAACTTGGACCCAACCAGGACAACCAGTACCTACAACAAATCCGAAGCCTCCAGCAACAGACGTCCCTCCGGATCCTCCGCTCCACACTTGCAGCCATGCGCCGCTACCTACATTGCCTGCAACTCGACCTACCCCAACTCAGGACAACACTCTCACAGACCTGTAAAGGACCTCTACTGTTCTTCATCCACAGAAGGATCCATAAACTAAACAAACAGTTCTTCCTGGCCATATCAGAAATCAAAGACAGTAAGTACCAAAAACTTTCATGTACTTACCCCCACACTCCAGATTCCTCAACTGTTCGAGAACCTTCCATCGGCCTCCGAAATCAGTCTGGCGCCATTACACACGCGGCCGCTACATCGCCCGCTGCAATACCTGCCGCCGCCGCCGATGATGACGTCACCTCCGCCCCCACCGACCTCGCAGCCTCCGCGATCGCCGCTCAGACAACCGCCTCCGCGATCGCCGCTCAGACAACCGCCTCCGCGATCGCCATGAAGACAATCGCCGGCAGATTCGCGACCTCCGCGGCTATGGGGAATAACTCTGTCTCTGCGGTCGCCGCAGCCACTTCCGCCCCCACTGACGTCACTGAACTACAGGCCCACAACGCCGCATGTGTCTCCGCCCCCACGCCGATCTCCACGCCTAACCCCGCCCCCCGGCGAGTTCCGTCACCTCGCCTAACCCCGCCCCTTCGCCGATCTCCGACTTCATGCCTAACCCCGCCCCCACACCCATCTCCGTCACCACGTCTAACCCCGCCCCTTCGCCTATCGCCATCACCACGCCCGACCCCGACCCCACGCCGATCTCCGTCCCCGCCCCCAGACCTAACCCCGCCCCCACACCCAGCTCCAGCCCCACACCAGGTCCTAGCTCCCATCCCTGCCGTGTTTTCACTATCCCTCCAGACCTACCCCTCTCCGAGGATGAAAGATCAGTCCTCAGCAGAGGCCTCACCTTCATTCCCCTACGCTCCCGGATTGATGAATTCAACACGCGGCGTGACATTGAACAATTCTTCCGCCGCCTTCGCCTCCGTGCCTATTTCTTTAACCAAGACTCCCACCCACCCTCTGACGACCCCTTCTCCCGCCTCCAACACACCCCATCCACCTGGACACCCCGTGCTGGCCTCCTACCTGCCCTCGACCTGTTCATATCCAACTGCCGCCGCGATATTAACCGCCACCTGAACTCCCCCACCCCTCTCACCCACTCCAACCTCTCACCTTCGGAACGCGCAGCCCTCCACTCCCTCCGTTGCAACCCCAACCTCACTATCAAACCAGCAGACAAGGGAGGCGCGGTAGTAGTTTGGCGCACCGACCTCTACACCGCTGAGGCCAAACGCCAGCTCGCAGATACCTCCTCCTACTGCCCCCTTGACCATGACCCCACCCCCCACCACCAAACCATCATCTCCCAGACCATCCATAACCTCATCACCTCGGGGGATCTCCCATCCACCGCCTCCAACCTCATAGTCCCACAACCCCGCACCTCCCGCTTCTACCTCCTGCCCAAAATCCACAAACCTGACTGCCCCGGCCGACCCATTGTCTCCGCCTGCTCCTGCCCCACCGAACTCATCTCCGCCTACCTTGACACTGTCTTGTCCCCCTTAGTCCAAGAACTCCCCACCTACGTTCGGGACACCACACACGCCCTCCACCTGCTCCATGATTTTCGCTTCCCCAGTCCCCAACGCCTTATTTTCACCATGGACATCCAGTCCCTGTACACCTCCATCCCCCATCACGAAGGACTCAAAGCCCTCCGCTTCTTCCTTTCCCGCCGTACCGACCAGTACCCTTCCACTGACACCCTCCTTCGACTGACTGAACTGGTCCTCACCCTGAACAACTTCTCTTTCCAATCCAACCACTTCCTCCAAACGAAAGGAGTAGCCATGGGCACCCGCATGGGCCCCAGCTATGCCTGCCTCTTCGTAGGATATGTGGAACAATCCATCTTCCGCAACTACACTGGCCCCACCCCCCACCTTTTCCTCCGCTACATCGATGACTGTATCGGCGCCGCCTCATGCTCCCACGAGGAGGTGGAACAGTTCATCCACTTCACCAACACCTTCCACCCCGACCTCAAATTCACCTGGACAGTCTCAGATTCCTCCCTCCCCTTCCTCGACCTTTCTATTTCCATCTCAGGCGACCGGATCAACACGGACATCTACTACAAACCGACCGACTCCCACAGCTACCTGGACTACACCTCCTCCCATCCTGCCCCCTGCAAAAACGCCATCCCATTCTCCCAATTCCTTCGACTCCGCCGCATCTGCTCCCAGGAGGACCAGTTCCAAAAACGCACATCCCAGATGGCCTCCTTCTTCAAGGACCGCAATTTCCCCCCCCCGACGTGATCGACGATGCCCTCCACCGCATCTCTTCCACTTCCCGATCCTCCGCCCTTGAACCCCGCCCCTCCAACCGCCACCAGGACAGAACCCCACTGGTCCTCACCTACCACCCCACTAACCTCCATGTACAGCGCATCATCCGCCGTCATTTCCGCCACCTCCAAACGGACCCCACCACCAAGGATATATTTCCCTCCCCTCCCCTATCAGCATTCCATAAAGACCACTCCCTCCGTGACTCCCTGGTCAGATCCACACCCCCCACCAACCCAACCTCCACTCCCAGCACCTTCCCCTGCAACCGCAGGAGGTGCAAGACTTGCGCCCACACCTCCCCTCTCACCTCCCTCCAAGGCCCCAAAGGAAACTTCCATATCCGCCACAGATTCACCTGTACCTCCACACATATCATCTATTGCATCCTCTGTACCCGATGTGGCCTCCTCTATATTGGGGAGACAGGCCGCCTACTTGCGGAGTGTTTCAGAGAACACCTCTGGGACACCCGGACCAACCAACCCAACCACCCTGTAGCTCAACATTTCAATTCCCCCTCCCACTCCATCAAGGATATGCAGGTCTTTGGACTCCTCCATCGTCAGACCACAGCGAAACGACGGTTGGAGGAAGAACGCCTCATTTTCCGGCTAGGAACCCTCCAACCACAAGGGATGAACTCGGATTTCACCAGTTTCCTCATTTCCCCTCCCCCCAGCCTGTCTCAGTCAAATCCATCAAATTCAGCACCGCCTCCCTAACCTGCAATCTTCTTCCCGACCTCTCCGTCCCCACCCCAATCTGTCCTATCACCCTCACCTTGACCTTTTTCCACCTATCACATTTCCGACGCCCCTCCCCCAAGTCCCTCCTCCCTATCTTTTATCTTAGCCTGCTGGACAAACTTTCCTAAAAGACAAACTTTCCTCATTCCTGAAGAAGGGCTAATGCCCGAAACGTCGATTCTCCTGTTCCCTAGATGCTGCCTGACCTGCTGCGCTTCTCCAGCAACACATTTCCATCTCTGATCTCCAGCATCTGCAGACCTCATTTTCCCATCCTGTATAACTGTCAATTTGTACATTGTAAGTAGTTTATGTCATGACAATTCTTTTCTCCTAACATAATAAACATGTTGGCAGCACAAGTAAATTGCAGCAAAAGTATCAGTCCCAAAGCAGCAGGGCATGTGGGTAAATGCGTTGGAATAGAAAGGATGCCAGGGATGTTTTGCATTCTGATCTGGTAAAGCTGCACTAAGTTGAGATTCAATGCCTGGTGTCATTCATCCTATCATCTACAAAAGGTAGGCAGACAATAATTACTGTTTCATTGACAATTCTCCCAAATCAAGGAAATGTATTTTGTCTCTGTTTCCATGTCCTATGAACATGAGGAATTGCAAATATCCTTTTCATTACCACTATCCAAGTGCAAAGTGCTAGCAACTTGCTTGCTGCATTCTGTGCAATTCCTCCACATCAGCCCTTTGCACAGGGTGCATTTGATTATTATTAAAATGAGCTGACCTCACAATTAAACACACCAGGTTTCTGTGCCTTGCACGCAATGTGCTAATGCATTCTGATCTGCCAACGCTGTGGCTAGACTGACTAATCAGCCAGAAGGAGCAATGGGATCTGTATCCTTGAAATGTCTCCAGTGAGGAAGGGGCATTTCCAAGATAAATAAAAGTGAAGTCATTATTGCCTTGGAGTGAAAAGATATAAAGCCATATTTCCCAAATGTTTTATGAAGTATTTTTGTTTGAATTCTCACTTGGGTCAAAAAGGTTTAATTAAATAGAATTGAAGTGTAATCACCATCATCCAAATACTTTGCCAAATGGCATAGCTGACCATGGTCTGTCAAACATTCTGATCACAGCAACCGGGGATGGCCATGTTTAGTTTCAGAGTTCTGGTTTAATCAGTCTTTACTGTTTTCTAGCTGCTTCCTTTGCTGTTGACTGCCTGCTGGAGATACTAGAGTCAATTTTGACACTAACTTCTCAGTGAAATGAAAATTTTAAAGAGAACTAGAGGATTGCATCTAAAGAAGATAGAAAGTTACTGACAATGCAAAAATGCAGATACATTAGGGAATGAGAGTCTTGGCTGTGAGAAGTTTTAGGATTAACTTTCCTTTGCTGGATAGGCTGTTCTGAGCAACATGATATCTGAGAAGAATGTTAAGTTAAACCAAAGCAAATAACAATCCAGGAGTATATAAAATTTAGGCCATTTGGGGTGAACAAGTTTCTATTTTTTCTTCGCCAATTACAACAATTTAATTTATGATTTTATTCCTTTAATAGCATTTCTTTTATAAATAAGTCATACAGCTCTGAAGTGTTACACAGGCATTTTCTATCTGTACTTCATTGGAACTTCTGAATAAATGGGGCATTAGTAACAGCACAAGGTGAACTTACCAACTCTTGTATGGAAAGTTGGCTCAGTCTCCCACTCCTGATGATTATCCACTGTCTGTGCCTAAGAGTGTGCGTGCAGGTGTCAGTTGAGAACAGGATTATTTTCTGCTGTGATATGAAAGCTTGCCAATGTTTGTTATTGAGGACACGCACACATGAGATATCAAATAGAACCTTGCCCCAAGATGAAGTCAATGTATTAAGAATGAAGAAAAATCACTAGGATTCAAAGAGTGTTGAGATCTTGAGCTCCCAAATTATGGCAGGTTATTTGAACAGCCATCTGTCTGTTCTTCATCAGCTGAGGATTCCCCAGCACTGTTTATAGGGCTCTCAACTGGGTCCAACCCATCTTCTGCAATTCTGCCCTCACCCCCTCTCTTCCCCCCACAACAGCGATAAGGTTCCCCTTGTCCTTACCTACCATCCCACCAGCATCCACATCCAGAAGATCATCAGCTGCCATTTATGCCGCCTCCAGTGAAATGCTGTCACTAGACACACATTCCCCTCTCTTCCCCTCCCTGGACAACTTTCCGCAAGGAACATTCCCTCCGGGACACTCTCTTCTGCCTAATGTGCGCTCTGCACATCCCCAGAACACCTTCCCCCACAACTACCAAAGGTGTAACACCTACTAATTTACCTGCACCCTCCAGAATCCTATAACCTAAACATACCTTCCAGATGAACAGCACTTCATCTGCACTTCTCACAATCTAGTCTACTACATTCTGTGCTCACAATGTGGACTCCTCTACCTTGGGGAAATGAAGCATCGACTGAATTACCAATTTACAGAACATCTACATTCTGTCTGCAAAAAAAAAGAGCCTAAGCTTCCAATTGCCTGTCACCTTTTAACACACCATCCTATTTCCTGGCCAACATCTCTGTCTCAGGCTTGCTCAGTGCAATCTGGAAGAACAATACCTCATTTTCTGCTTGGGGACCCTGCAGCCTTCTGGAATCAATACTGAGTTCAATAATTTTAGGTCCTGAACTGTCCAAGTCGTAATACCCAACCTCACACACCAGACCTTGTTATCACGTGGTCTGCCATTACACACCAACTATTATTAGCCACTAACCGAGTCCAACTATCAGCTATTCACCCTCCTAGTCAGATCATTACACTCCTTTGTCTGTTCAACTGTTATTCTGTCTTTGGGCTGTATCTCCACCAATCGTTTACTTCTTACCCCCCTGTCTTCTGCATATAAATCGCTATTTCCCTACCTACATCAGTTCTGAGGAAGGATCACCGAACCCAAAACATTAATTTGTTTCTCTGCACAGATTGTTGGTACAGTGTAGTGCTGGAAAAGGTAAAAACAATGACTGCAGATGCTGGAAACCAGATTCTGGATCAGTGGTGCTGGAAGAGCACAGCAATTCAGGCAGCATCCGAGGACAGGCAAAATCGACGTTTCGGGCAAAAGCCCCAAAGGCACAGGCAGCATCCGAGGAGCAAGAGAGTCAATGTTTCGGACAGGACCCTTCTTGAAATGCTGACTCCCTTGCTCCTTGGATGCTGCCTGATCTGTTATGCCTTTTCCAGATCCACGTTTTAACAACTCTGACTTTCCAGTATCTGTAGTCCTCACTTTCTCTTCAGATGCTACCAGACCTGCTGAGCTTTTCCAGCAACTTCAGTTTTTGTGTCAGTTTTTTACTATCCATTTTTGTTTTGGTGCACCTTAGTTTAAGTTTATATGCTACCTTTATAGAATAAGTTGATGGTTAAATTGTTGAAATAGCCAATGAGTAAAATATCTTATTTGCTCATAACCGTTTTTCAAATAGTATTCTAGCTCCCACTGAAAAGCTTCCAATACGATTGTCCATAGCTCAGGCTGAGGAGAGACTTGATGAAAGTCTATAGAATTGAGATGCATAGATAGGGTTGACATTCAGAATCTTTTTCCCAGAGTTGAAATGCCTAAAACTAGGAGGCATGCATTTTTGGTGAGAGGGGGAATGTTCAAAGGAGATGAAGGGTCAAGTATTTTTTACATGGAGAGTGGAAAGCACTTCCTGGAGTGGTGGTAGAGGCAAATACGATTGAGGCGAGGGACTTGTAGATGAGCACATGAACGTGTAAAGAATAAAGGGACCAAGGGCAGCATAAGGGATGAGTTTAATTTGGCATCATGTTTGGCAGAGCATTGTGGGCTGAAGGGCCTGTTCCTGTTCTATGTTCTATACTGTACATATCTTGTGACCACTATCATTATTAACACAGCTCTACAATTTTCCAGCATGATTACATATTATTCAGGGTCAGGATTGTTGCTAATTCAAATTAACATGACAGGAATGTAGGGGTAATATTCAACTTTGGCAAGATTGCAATGTGAAAAGGATATTTGGGCGTTGTATGTAGCTGCTCAACTATGTGCTTTACATTCCACTAAAGTTGAATTTTATTCCTGTGTGCTGTTACCATTACTGTAAGAAACTATTGGATGTAATCAAACTTTATATTCCATTTACTAGTTTGTTTAAATTTAACATGCTTTAAGAAAAAAATGTGAATATCATTTTACTCAACCCCTCAATTTAATTTTGATTCAGATCACTAAAGAAACTTAAGCATTATATTTACATAACTTTTCTGGTTTTTGATCAATAACTTAGATTTTTAGATGTACTGGTATGGAATATAGTACAATACAGAACAGACCCTTTGGCCCATCATGTCTGCCGGTGATGTTGCTATTCTAAGCTAAACCCACCTGTCTGTGCATGATCTTTCCCTTTCATTCTTTTCTTGTTTATTTGTCTGTCTAACTGCCTCTTAAAAGTTCCTATCCAATCTGTTTCTACCATTCTCCCCAGGCAATGTGCTCCAGGCACCTGTGACTCTCTGTTTTTAAAACAAAAATTGCCTTGCACACTTTTTCTTCAAACTTTTCCCCCTTTCACCTAAACCTACCCTCGTATTTGACATTTCCACCTTGGGGAAAAAGACTACTCAACTTATCCATGCCACTCATAATTTCATAAACTTCTATCAGGTTACCCCCACCCCTCCCCCCAGACACAGCGAAAATAATCCAAGTTTGTTCAACCTCTCCTTTTAGCTAATATGCTCTAATCCAAGCAACACCCTGGTAAACCTCTCTTGCACCCTCTGCAAAGCCACCACATACTTCTTACAATGTAGCAACCTCAATATTCCAAATCTGGCCTGACTGAAGTTTTATCCAGCTGTGACAAGACTTGCCAACTTTTATGCTCATGCCCAGACTAACTAGGCAAGCACACTACATGCTGCCTTTACCACCTTATCCATTTGTTTTGCCACTTTCAGGGAGTTATGGACTTGCACCCCAAATCCTTCTGCATATCAATGTTCCTAAAGGTTCTGTCATTTACTGTACACTTTCCTCTTGTGTTTGATCTCCTATAATGAATCATCTCACACTTGTCCAGATTAAACTCCAATTGTCTTTTCTGAACCCAATTGTTCAACTGATCTATTTCTTGTTGTTTCCTTTAATAAACTTTCTCACTATCCACAATTCCTCCAATTTTTGTGTTGTCTGCAAATTTACTAATCAGGCCACCTACATTTTCATTCAAATCATTATATATATATAATTAGAAACAGAGGTCCTAGAGCTGATCCTTGGGGAACACTATTGATCACAGATCTGCAGTCAGAAAAGCACCCCTCCACAATTACCCTACGACTTGTATGACCAAGCCAATTTTGTATCCAACTGTCCAATTTATCATGATACCATGTGACCTAATTTTCAGGATCAACCTACCTTGTCAAATGCTTTAGTAAAGTCCATGTAGACACCAACCACTGCCCTACCCTCATCAATCCTCTTCATCACATCCTTAAAAAACACTCAATCAAATTGTGAGACAAGATCTTCCCCATACAAAGTCATGTTGACTGTTCTTTTCCAAATGTGAGTAAATCGTGCTTCTAAGAATCTTCTCCAAATATTTCCCTAATACTGATGTAAGGCTCACCAACCTATAATTTCCAGGATTATCCCTGATGCCCTTCTTAAACAAAGGAACAACACTAGCTATTGTCCATCTGCGGTTAGAGAGGATACAAAGATCTGTGCCAAGGCCCCAGCAATCTCCTCCCTTGCCTCCCTCAGCATCCCTGGATAGATCCCATCAGGCCTGGGAATTTATTTATCTTAATGTTTTTCAAGACACCCTTAGAATATCAATGCACCTTTCTCTAATCCAATCATCATCCATGACTTTCTCCTTGGTGAATACTGATGTGAGTACTCAGTAAAGATCTCACCTACTTCCCCTGGCTTCAAGCATAAATTCCCTCCTTTGACATTGAGTGGACCTACCATTTCCCTTGGTATCTTCTTGCCCCTAATATATATAAATATCTTGGGATTCTCCTTAACCCTATTTGCCCACTGATCACGGCCCCTTTTAAACCACTTAATTCCTTGTTTACGTTCTTAAAACTAAACTGAATGAGAAACCTGAAAAGCAGGTTCCCACCTTACCTCTCACATTCAAAATGCTGGTGACTCCTCCCCTTCTCCTTAGCACCACCTACCCTCCTGACTCAGTAGCTGAACTGGGAGGGGGTGGAATTAAGCACTGAACTGAGGGTCAGTGCTGACTTTGCAGTGTTCTGACCTTCATTTCCTTTTGCTGGTAAACTGCCACAAGGATACCTTTGAGGAGTTCACAATTTGCTGGATCCATCATAATAAGTCCAAATCTTAAAAAAGAAAACAGGTGGAGGGTTGGCTGTCAGGAACAGAGATTAAACTCTGTGTGCCCAATACTTGAATTTAGAGACATTATTAGTCTTGTCAATACCATTCCCTAAAAGGAGACTTTATGCCCAACAAATCAAAATGTGGAAAGTGAATGGTTTTAAACGATGGAGTAGAAAGCATGTAACTAACCTGAAAAAGTATTTGCATTTTTAGTCCATTTGTTGAACCTTTTTTGCAGTCAGATGATGAGTCTGTTGTTGACTAAAATAAACAAAACCTGCATTGGCCATTTATTATTTTATAGCACTAATCAATCCTAAATTGTGATTTTCTGCAAGACAGCATGGAACATTAGGTGTTAAATCTTTAGCACCAACCATGCTTACCTGTTTAGAAGGATACAACTCATTAAACAACAAGTGTTTGTTTCATAGCAACAAAGCACACATGGTTACATGTTGATTTGTTTGCTCAATATCTTGATTATTTTCAGATCCTCTCTTTTGATTAGATTAGATTACATTACAGAGTGAAAACAGGCCCTTCGGCCCAACAAGTCCACACCGACCCATCGAAGCGCAACCCACCTGTACCCCTACATTTACCCCTTACCTAACACTACAGGCAATTTAGCATGGCCAATTCACCTGACCTGCCCATCTTTGGATTGTGGGAGGAAACCAGAGCACCCGGAGGAAACCCACGCAGACACGGGGAGAACGTGCAAACTCCACACAGTCAGTCGCCTGAGGCGGGAATTGAACCCGGGTCTCTGGCGCTGTGAGGCAGCAGTGCTAACCACTGTGCCACCGTGCCGCCCTTTATGGCAGTCTAGTCTTCAGTTCCTCATTCTAAAGTAAGTAGGGCTTGAGCGAAGGTGGATTAACAGTTCATTATCCCTGTTCTTTGAAAATCAGTAGGAGCAACAAGGGGATGATTTTGACCAAATTTTTCGAAGTGTTAATTTTGGGGAGTGTCATGGAAGGTTCTTTCTGAGCGCTCTAGCAAGTTATCTCAGACAATTTTATATTGCTCAACATACCACACTTCAATTGTGCCATGCTATTTGTGTGCTCAACAGTGGCGATAATACTCACCATTACTGGATCACCTGGGATTTGCACCATCAGTCCATACTTAAAGCTCAGCCGTGCACAAGGTCAATCACTGCCACCACCAATAGCTTTTGACAATGCAAAAAGGGAGAGGGAAATGAAAAATTACAGCTTCAGAAGGCACATAGGTTGCATGGTGACATTTCATTGCACGCAGAATATCACAATCCAAAATATTTTAAAACTTTTACTGAGATTGTAACTGCCACTATGAGAGTCCAGCTACACTGAGGATATGATTTGGAGATGCCAGTATTGGACTGGGGTGTACAAAGTTAACAATCACACAAACAACAACCGCCAAACCTCAAACAGATCATTGTTCATAGCAAGCTGCCCGGCTCTCAGGACAACTCCATACAACCCTGTCACGGTAGGCGCTGCAAGACATGATAGAGTGTGGACATGGATACCACCATTACACGTGAGGACACCTCCCACCATGTACGTGGCACGTACTCATGTGACTCAGCTAACGTTGTTTGTCTTATACATTGCAGGCAAGGATGTCCTGAGGCATGGTGCATTGGGGAAACCGAGCAAAGGCTACGACAACGGATGAATGGGCACCGCACAACAATCAACAGACAGGAGGGTTCCCTCCCAGTTGGGGAACACTTCAGCAGTCCAGGACATTCAATCTCGGACCTTCGGGTGACCAATCTCCAAGGCAGACTTTGGGACAGGCAGCAGCGAAAAGTGGCTGAGCAATGGCTGATAGCTAAGTTCCGTACCCATAGGGTGGACCTCAACCAGGATCTTGGGTTCATGTCACACTACAGGTGACCACCATTGCACTATACACACACACACACGCAGACACACATTCACAGACACGCACACAGACATTCACACACACCCTTACAGACACACACACTCCCACACTCACACATGCATCCTGTCACAGACTTAGACCACTCTACACTCACGCACACACATATACACTCTGTCTCACAGACACTCACAACCCCTACCCCAGACACACACACACTCCTACAGACACACGCACATGCACCCCCTCACAGACTTAGACACTCTATACTCACATATACACACATATACACTCTCTCTCACACTCACAACCCCCCACTCCAGACAGACAGGCACACACACACACACACATACATTTGTGGGGTGAATTTGTACTTGCAGAGTTACATTGTACTTTACTCAAAAACTGCATGAATTCATGCAAGACTCTGTTAACTCACTTTTTAGATTAGGATCAATCGAAACCTTATGGTACAGACAGAGAACACAGGGGGCTAACACTTTAAAAATATTGTGTGGCTGACACCAATTGTTACAGTTAACCTGAGAATGTAACTTTTAAAAAAACGTTTTGTGATTTACATATGAAAGAAGTAAAACTATCATGGTATTCCAACAGATGAAAGACTCAACAAACAATCAAGGTATTTTTCAATGTATAATTTCAGTTACATCACACTGTAAACTTTTGCTATAAATTTTGTCTTACAATTGTGTCCTCCACAACCACCTGATGAAGGAGCGGCGCTCCAAAAGCTGGTGTGCTTCCAATTAAACCTGTTGGACTATAACCTGGTGTTGTGTGATTTTTAACTTTGTACACGAAGGATAGGTGGTGTCATATCAGATTAGAATCCTGTCTGAAGAACTACGACTCTTTCCCTAATACCCAGTACAGTAAAACATCTTGTCATTGTTCAATGTGGGATCATCACATGTTGGAAACCTTCAAGTAGTTGGAAACATTAACCTTTATTCAATGCCAGTAAAAATGAAGAAAAACTAAACAATAAGCACAACATTTGCTCCTGGGAACAAACAAGGACTGCTTGCTTTTTGAGCAAAATCAATTAAATCAATTAAGTCCCGGTCTGGCTTATTGTACCCAATACTGCCGTGGGTTATCATGGTGAAAGTGATGTCCTTGTCATTCAATATCTTCATCTTCCTCCTCCAGAAGACTGCTGTCACTCTCCTATCTCCAGTGTCCACCACATCCCACCACATCTCCTCTCTTGGCTCTGAGCTTCCACATGTTCCAACACAACTCTTTACTTTGTAAGCTCCCAGCATTACCGCTTAAGCCCCAACATCTTAGCCATGTCTACCATTGTGATCTACTGTTGTATGGTGGTGGTGACTATCTTTGAGCACCACCCTCTACTCCCACGTAATCCATTTCTTAGTATACTATCATCTCCCAGACTTAAATGTTCAGTTGCCTCAACACGATTACTGACCCCTTATAGTTCTGCATCCAGACCCCACATTTGACTCCACCAACATCTTTACTAGAGCTTTGGGCCTTTAATATTCCCCTTCAAATTCAAGTGAGTTAACCCCCAGGATTAGCCCTGACCTAGTCCCCTGATCAACTTGGATGGAGAGCTTTAACTGACAGATGACCAGATCATTATCTGACCTCTGCATCCCTGACTGGTTTAGCACAAATCCATGAAATGATTGCTTTGGACCAAATCGAGTGACCCTGGCCTTTTGGATTGTCGTGATAAGAAACCTCTGACCCTGACTGTCCCAATCAGCCAACTGGATATGTCCAAGCTCCTGAGACATCCAAGACTGAGATGACTGACAACAGTACCACTTGAATTGACTGAGAACTACTGTCCTTCAACATGGAGACATGGCCATTTGGCTAAAGCATGCAATGGCAGTATGTTTGCCAAATAAGCTGCCGGCTCGCTATGTCGGCCTAATGTTGTGTTGTGCAGCCACGTGTACGCTCCCTTGAATGATCACTGCTGACAACCAGAAAAACTGTTTGACTGTGTCTGAGCTAATCAGCAAGGCAAAATAGAAGAGCTATGAGCCAGTAAGTTCTGAATGAAGTGGCAAAACAAAAACTGGAAGGCAAGACAGAGATGCTGTGAGCATCCAAGTAGGTTTGAAGTGAATGAGTGAGAAGAGAGCAAGCTTAGGGCCCTGAGATGCATGAGACAGGTGCCTGTCCCTTTGTGCAAAATGCCTTGATGATAACATTGGAACATAAGGAGTGATGTGTGTTCGAGAGTGCAGCATTGTGGTGGTGATCAAAATTCAAATTTAAATCAAAATTTGTAAGGGTGATTTAGTGAGGATGGTGCGTATCCAAAATGGTCTTCTGTGGACCTGGGAGGGAGGAGGGATTAAGTGCTCATGGAGTGCACAATGAGATGTTGGGGACTGCTGGCCGGGAGGACCAAGAGACAGATGGAGTCCCCCCACAGATATTCATCTTGGGAATTGTTGGTGTTTAGTTTCTCTGTTGTGTGGAAGATTTTTTTATTTGTTCACAGGATGTGGGCATTGCAAGCATTTGTTATCCATCCTTAATTGCCTAGTGGGCAGTTAATAGTCAACCATATTACTGTGGATTTGGAGCCACATGTAGTTCAGACCAGGTGAGGATGGCAGATTTCCTTCCCTGAAAGGCATTAGTGAGCCAGATGGCTTTTCCCTCCAATTGACACATTTTGTGGTCGTCATTAGACCATTAATTTCAGATATTCAATTGAATCCAAATTCCATCTGCCATGTGGGATGCAAACCCAGGTCCCCAGGTTGTTACTGCAGTCTCTGAATTATTATTAATATAATATATTAGGACAAGAAATTACATACAAATTAGGCAAGATTTAGTACTAATTTGATGTGATGCATTCAAATAGATCTCTTGCCACTTATTAACTTGTAGTTCATCTTGTAGTTCAAACCTTAGGTGCAAATTTGGATCTTTCTTGAGAATTTAAACTTTCAAATTTCACCATTTTTCCTAATTGACTTGACATTGTTCAGGTTTTTCAGAGAATTTAAAATTCTACTCAGTGATTCTTTTTTTTAATGAGAAATGTTGTTATCTAGATTATGTTGTACTGGTATTTTTATCCAGTGGCTTTTAGCACAGATCTGGTATTGCTAAATGGGTTCATTAGATGTTTAAAATGAGAGGGAGTTGGAATTAAAAAGTTTAAAAATTCAAATCTACAATGTCAGATTTGTAATAAATATTACCCTCAGGGTACCTCTTATGGCATTGCAGCTGCCCAGCTTTGTATGCTCATGTGTAATGTTTTGATGACTTTGACCCTATGACTCTAATTAGCATTGACAGGGATGTACAGCACAGAAAAATGGACTCTTCAGCCCAACTTATCCATTCTGAATAGATATCCTAAATTAATCTAGTCTCATTTGCTAGCACTTGGCCCATGTTTCTTTAAAACCCTTCCTATTCATATACCCATCCAATTGACTTCTTAAATGTACCAGCTTCCACTTCCTCTGGCAGCTCATTCCTGATGAAGGGCTTATGCCCGAAACATTGATTTTCCTGCTTCTTGGATGCTGCCTGACCTGCTGTACTTTTCCAGCACCACGCTCTCAACTCTAATGTCCAGCATCTGCAAACCTTACTTTCACCCAGCTCATTCCATACACTCACCACCCAGTCCAAATGAGAAAAAAAGTGATCTAATCAAAAAAGAAAGTATTTAATTAGGTTTCCTGAAAACAATCAACTTCCATTTCTGTGTTCTTTTCCAGACGTCTATTTTAGACCATAATATGTGAATGGAATCAAAAATGCAAATGTAATTGATATACAATTTATGAACCCTATTTTTGTATTGTGACATTTAGTTATTATGTAAAATATGTATCACAACACTAATCAGAAATTTGTACTTTTCACTCCATGTGCAATATTAGAATATCAGTATAGTTTAATATGTCATCTTATCTAAAGAAGACATAAAACACTGAAGGTATAGATTTTATTTCAAGAGTATCAATTTTGTGCACTTTCAAATAACAACATTCACCCTCTATCTCACTTTATGGAGAAATTCAAATTGGTTGAGTGAAATTTCATTCTCACTTTAAAACAGGAATATTGCCAGGATATAGTGTTTTTGGAATCAAATAAGGTTTATTGAATTCACTGCAATCATGGTGTCACATTGCACTTAATAGTAAATACATCCATTTTAATTTCTCTGTAAAGGGACTCACCAGTGCCTTGGCCAAGGTATAGGTAGACCAGAGGGTGATGTTTGATGATTGAGCATAGGACTGAATGAGTCAGCAGAATCTAATACAAATTGGAAAATTTTTAATGATTTTTTTTATGGAAGGTGGAAAATGATGGCTGGCCAGGAGCGCATTTAAATAGCTGAGTTTAGAGATAGCAAATACATAGACAAGAGAATCAGCAGCTGATGAATTGAGGCCGTGAAGGAGATGGGCAATGTTACAAAGAAGGAAGTAGGTTGCTCTTTATGAAGCAGAAAGAGGGTTTGAGGTTAGAAACTCACCTCTGGGCCAATTATAGTACTGATATTACAAATAGTCTGGTTGAGTCTGAGATATCAATCTATGAAAGGAATGGAATTATTGATGAGATAATGGAGTTTGTTGCAGGGAACATTAAACAATGAATTAGTCCTCTCACTATTTTATTGAAAGAAATTGCACCTTGCAATTGGATTGCTGACTGGTTGTTGAACAAGTGGTGTGACAACACAGAAGCTAAGGTTAGTACGGAGAAGTGCTGCTGAGATAGAGATAGGATCTGTCGTTGTTTAGGAAGATAGGATCTGTCGTTGTTTAGGATACAGATGAGGTTTATATGTCAATATCATCCATTGCTATCATTCAATGCATATTGATAAGAAAAATCTTTCTATCTATATAAAAGTATAATCTCTCAAATACAACACCCTCAAATCTGAGGCTGTGTTAAATTTTGGCTCCTTCTGAATTCCAGTCACAGTGAGTTCAGCCCAAGGGCTGTTTGGGTAAGGCTGGCAAGAATGGACTGAAGAGCTGCTTGGGTGTAGGATAAAGCAGGTAATGAAAAATAGTGCTCCTTGGCCTATTATAAACTCTTAATCTTATTTTTTTCTTGTTCTCAGTAATTCCAATACAATTATATTCAGTTATGTGAAAGTTTCTTTCTTCTATTTGTTCACAGGATGTGAGCATCACTGGCTTGGCCAACATTTATTGGCAGCTACATTTCTGTGTCTGAAGTGAATTGTGGCCCCGAAAAGGCATTACTGAACTAGGTGGATTTGATAACAATCAACAAAGCTCATCATTAGGACCCGCTCATTTTACTCCAGATTTTATTGTATTCAAATGTCACCCCCTCTGCCATGGTCTGTGGTTCCCTGGATTATTAGTCCAGTGACATTATCACTACACCACAACATCTCCGTGTATTTATTAATTGACAAAAGTACATTACTTACAAATGCTGATACAGCAATGGTTTTAATCTTTAGTAAGTCAATGATGTGTAGCTCAGGTCAGCTTGTAACAAAACCAATGATAAAACACTGCTGCAGCATCTCAATGATGGTAATGCATGAAGTTCAAAATATATGAAGGTGAATGAATTTCTGTGAAAGACAGTTTATTTAATTTAACATCTCTAGTATTGTACTGTTTTTACAGTACCTTTATTCACCGACTGCCAAATTAAAACATTGCAAACTAGTCTCTGTTTCAGATAATTTCCATGAAATTAGTGGAAAACAAAGTCTGCAATCATATTTCCAGAATTTTCTCCATGCAGCACAGTATCAGCCTTATGGTATCAGGATAGTTTCATTAAAGTAAATGTGTTAAGTGTTTAAAACATAGGAAAAGGTGCTAAGATTCCTACTGTAGACCTACATGTATGAAATAATGAATAGCTGCTAATATACCTCGTAATTTTCGTTGTCATCAAACTAAGATTAAACAGTGTTGTGCTGGAAAAGCACAGCAGGTCAGGCAGCATCTGAGGAGCAGGATGTTTCGGGTTCCTGATGAAGAGCTTTTGCCCAAATTGTCAATTTTCTTTCTTCTTGGATGCTGTCTGACCTGCTGTGCTTTTCCAGTACCACACTCTTGACTCTAATCTCCAGTATCTGCAGTCCTCACTTTCACCTATAAAACTAAGATTGCTTAGTGTACCTATTGGACTGATTTAATTTCCAGCAGACAGGCTCTAAGTGTCACTGTTAAAATATCTTCCATGTCATCACAGATTACTGCTAATTTTATTGGCCCTGAAGACATCCATGACTAACTCACCTATTTCTGGACAATGGAGACTATTCAGGTAGGTAAAAACAGTGACTGCAGATGCTGGAAACCAGAGACTAGATTAGAGTGGTGCTGGAAAAGGACAGCAGTTCAGGCAGCATCTGAGGAGCAGTAAAATCAACGATTCGGGCAAAAGCCCATCAGGAATACAGGCAGAGAGCCTGAAGGGTGGAGAGATAAATGAGAGGAGGGTGGGGGTGGGAAGAAAGTAGCATAGAGTACAATAGGTGAGTGGGGGAGGGGATGAAGGTGATAGGTTAGCAGGGAGGTGGAAAAGAAGATAGGCAGGTAGGAAAAGTCATGGGGACAGTGCTGAGCTGGAATTTTGGAACTGGGGTGAGGTGGGGGAAGGGGAAATGATGAAACTGTTGAAGTCCACATTGATGCCCTGGAGTTGAAGTGTTCCGAGGCGGAAGATGAGGCGTTCTTCCT
The DNA here is from genome assembly GCF_037043375.1 of Chiloscyllium plagiosum. Taxonomy (NCBI): domain Eukaryota; kingdom Metazoa; phylum Chordata; class Chondrichthyes; order Orectolobiformes; family Hemiscylliidae; genus Chiloscyllium; species Chiloscyllium plagiosum. Next base: position 46,910,482 of record NW_028270151.1, on the reverse strand, counting down.
CCAGGTGTCTGGTGGTGAGGGAGCGGCGGTGAAGGAGGCCCAGGACCTCCATGTCCTCGGCTGAGTGGGAGGGGGAGTTGAAATGTTGGGCCACAGGGCGGTGTGGTTGATTGGTGTGGGTGTCCCAGAGATGTTCCCTAAAGTGCTCTGCTAGAAGGCGTCCAGTCTCCCCAATGTAGAGGAGATGGCATCGGGAGCAACGGATACAATAAATGATATTAGTGGATGTGCAGGTAAAACTTTGATGGATGTGGAAGGCTCCTTTAGGGCCTTAGATGGAGGTGAGGGAGGAGGTGTGGGCGCAGGTTTTGTAATTGCTGCGGTGGCAAGGGAAGATGCCAGGATGGAAGGGTGAGTTGTAGGGGGGTGTGGACCTGACCAGGTAGTCACGGAGGGAATGGTTTTTGCAGAAGGCGGAAAGGGGTGGGGAGGGAAATATATCCCTGTGGTGGGGTCCGTTTGAAGGTGGTGGAAATGTTGGCGGATGATTTGGTTTATGCGAAGGTTGGTAGGGTGGAAGGTGAGCACCAGGGGTGTTCTGTCCTTGTTACGGTTGGAGGAGTGGGGTCTGAGGGCGGAGGTGCGGGATGTGGACGAGATTTGTTGAAGTGCATCTTTAACCACGTGGAAAGGGAAATTGCGGTTTCTAAAGATGGAGGCCATCTGGTGAGTCCTATGGTGGAACTGCTCCTCCTGTGGGCAGATACAGCGGAGGTGGAGGAATTGGGAATACGGGATGGCATTTTTACAGGAGGTAGGGTGGGAAGAGGTGTAATCCAGGTAGCTGTGGGAGTTGGATGGAGACTATTCAGCCTGGCCAATCTACCTCACACATACATCCTTGCACTGTAGGAGAAACCAGAGCACCTGGATTAAGCCCACGCTGACACAGGGAGAATGTGCAAACTCCACAGTCACCTCAAGTTGGAATTAAACTTGTGTCCTTGGTGCAGTGAGACAGCAGTGCTAACCACTGTGCTGCCCATGGAATTCTTTATAGTAGAAGGCAATATTTCATTCAGACTACCAGTCCACTTTGGTGTGTAAAGTTGGCATAGCCTGCTCCTTAGCAAGATGACCAGTAGTGAGTTTAACCTGAAGGTCACCTTTACTCGAGGGAGGGGTGAGGTTGAAAAGTCAGGACCTTCACGGCAACCTGACCTGGTGCAGGAATTGAATTTGCACTATTGACAGTACTCTGCATCGCAAGCCAGCCATCCAGTTTACCAGTAATGCAGTGGGCTGGACTGCATAGGTTCAATTCCTGTGCAAGCTGAAGTTATCATGAAGGACTCTCCTCCTCAGTCTTTCCATGTGCATGAGGCATGGTGATGGACAGGTTAAATCTCCACCAGTCATCTCGCTCTAATCAGATACTACTAACACTATGATTTAACAGGAACATTCAGAAGGGGGCTTGGACAGCTTATACAAATTAAATTATCTTGTGATCGCAAGTTCCATTTGGAGAATTTATCCAAATTGTAGAAGCTAATGTACTGCAAAAAACCTACAATGACATAATTTTAATTGGTTTCTTCTGCACATTTGGCTCATGTTAGTGCACACATTGGAACTGAAACAGTAAATTTTTTGTATGCCTTATGGCTGTGTACGCATTGCTTTTGAGCCTCCATCAATGATTATCAACCACGCTTGATGCTGTGTGAAGTTGTCATAGGAACCGGTACCAGAATTGTAGAATAAATGGAAAAAATTCCAAGCTTTTGGAGATTGGGAGAAGTGGGAGGTTTCAAAAATAACTCAAAGCAAATAGATTTAATGTTGAAAGAGTGGGATTGCTTTTCTAAGTCATTCTATTATGGATTTTTGAATTATCAGAACATGAGTTGACATTGCACAAGGCAAAAGGTTAAATCATAAAATTTATTGCATTTACTTGACATTATTGACTGAAGGTATAAGCGATTGTGGAGAGAGTCAGTTTCACAAAGCTTTGCAGAATGATGTTGAAATTGTTCAAGACCTATTCTCTATTTTGGCTGGAGCAGATGCCGAGAGCTGAATGACTTCCTTGTGTGCCAAAAACCTTTCTTTATTTTTATGTTTGATATTTATGTGATGGGTTATATATGATTTAAAGAATCCAATTGAATATGTGGAGATAAAATGTTACCCAATGATAAACAGGCGTGTGAAATTGATATTTGAGGTTAAAAGGTATAAGAGGTCTGACTCCAATATCTCAATAATGTATTATATGTGAAGACACTTAGCAGCTTACAAAGAGTTGCTAAATTGGGAGCCCTTATAAAATAGTGAGCAAGACTTGATTCTGGTCTTCCCAAACACATCCCCAGTTATGGCAATTTTCTTTAGCATGAGATTAAGGTATGGATAGCAACACATGGAAACTGCCCATGCCAGTACCACTGAGGACATGGGCAGTTTAATTCTTCCTCTACAATTTTAGTGGAGTCAGGACCCTTCAGTAGGGTGGGCATTATTCCCAGCATGTCAGAGGAAGCTCCAGTCACAAGTGGGGAACCAAAACAAAACACAAACTTGTTCCTGTAATTATTTCTGACTTGCTTTGAAATATTAAAGAAAAGTTGTTTCAGATTCAATATTTAGATGTTTATTTAATTTGCTTTCGTGGTATGGAGGCTGCTGGTTAAGTCAGAATTTATTGCTTGTCCTTAAATATCTTTGGGAAGGTGGAGGTGCAATGCCATTTTGAACTCTTGCAGTCCTTCGGCTGAAAAGACACCCATTATGCAGTTTAGAAGAGAATTCCAGGATTTTGACCCAACAATATATTTCCAAGTCAACAAGGGGGGTAGCTTGGATGGGAGCTTGCAAGTGGTGGTGGTCACATGGATTTACTGCCCTTGTTCTCCTCGATGATAGGTTTGAACGGTGCTTTCAAAGGTGTTTTAGTGAGTTAATGCAGATCATTTTGTAGAAGCTATCATGATCATGCATCAGTCATCAAGAGAGTGACTGCTGAACTTGATGATAGGGTGCCAGTCAAGCAGGCTTCTTTATCTTGGATGATGTTAAGCATTCTTATTGTTTTTGGACCTTTGCTCATCCAGCTAAATGAAGAGTATTCCATGACATGCATGACTTCTGCCTTGGAGATGGTGGGCAGGTATTGGAAACTGAGTTACTTGCTGCAGAACTCCTAACCACTGACTTGGTTTTGTAGCCACAGCACTTTTATGTGGCTGGTCCAGTTCAATTTCTGGGCAATGTTAATCCATGGGGATTTCAGCAATGGTAATGGCATTAAATATCAAGGACAATGTTTAGATTCTCTTTTTGGTAAAGATGGTTATTGCTTGGCACTTCTGTTGCTACATCTCACCACTGACTGGAGGTTATCAAGGCCTTGCTGCACGTGAACACCAGATGCTTCTGTATCAAGGCACTGTGAATGGTGCTGAACATTATGCAAACACAAGTGGAAATCCCCATTTCTGATTATATGAAAGAAGGAAGGTCTTTGATGGAACAGCTGAACATAATTGGGCCCAAGGCTCTACTCCGAAGAACTACGCATTGATATCATGGGGCTGAGATGATTGACATCCAACAGCCGCAACCATCTTCCTATGTGCCAGAAATGCCTCAAAGCAGTGAAGTGTTTTACCCTATTATTGCTGACACCCATATCTTCAGCTATTTCTTGGTATCACATGGAGTGAATCAGATTGGTTGAAGACAGCACTTATTAAATTGGGGATCTCGGGATCCAAGATGGCGGCGACCCAGCAAGACTGAGTCTATAGTGCTCCTCCCAAGACTTGGGTACAGTGGGTCACCCACCCCCTACCACGCTCACCAAATCATTTATAATAGTTGTGTAATTTAATTAGTTGTGTAATATTACATTTAAACAATTTAATCCTAAGTAAAAATGACTAAAGGGAAGGGAGCCCGTAGCTCTCAGCAAGCAGGAACCCCTCCCCCACCCTCTCCAGCTGCAGCAGAGGCGTCCACAGCCACCCCGGGGGACTTGCCTACAGTGACAAGCCTTGCAGAAATGATTTCCAAGCTGGATTCGAAGATCGATGCCTTTATTGCAGAATCCAGAAATCGTTGGGACTCGCTCTCGGCCGCGCTGCAGAAGCACGACCGAGAAATCCAAGAAATCAAGCGCCGAGTCGGAGGGGCGGAGTTAAAGGCCGCGACCTCCGAAACTACCGCTCAATCCGCCGTGGATAATCGAGGTCGTCAAAAAAATATTCATTTGCTGGGCCTTCCCGAACGGGAAGAGGAAGGCCAGCTTACAGCATTCCTGGAGCAGTGGCTGCCACAGCTTTTAAATCTGCAAGCTGGATCAGGCCAGGTAAGGGTGGAATGGGCCTACCGGGTTGCAATACGCGGGCCCGGCTTGAACCAGCGCCCACGCCATGTCCTGTTCCGGCTGCAGAGCTACAAGGAGAGGCAGATACTCCTAGAAGCCTCTAGAAATCTCAGAAAAGACCCCCAAGCTATGATCTATAAAGGATCCAAGATCATGCTATTTCAGGACTTTTCCCCAACTCTGGTTTGAAAGAGGAAGGCATTTGACGAGGCGAAGAAGCGTTTAAGGGACTTAAGTATTCAGTACTCCTTACGCTACCCAGCTACGTTACGCTTTAACCATGAAGGATCCGTATATAACTTTGGATCACCAGAAAAGGCTAAGGAATTCTTGGACTCTCTTAGATAAACAGTAAGACATAATGGATGTTGGTTTGCCTTTCCCCCCGCTTTGGTTTATATCCCCCCCTTTTTTTTCTCTTACCTTACTGTTCAATATTATCTTGGGGGGTGGGGAGAGGGATTTGATTTTCTCCCCCCCCTTGGGGTTGTTTTCTGTTATTATTTTATGTATATATGAGGAATGTATATATATGTGTGTGTATATATATAAAAGCTGGGGGGTTTGGTTAATGTTGGTGGGGGGAGGTGGTTACCTTATTCAATTTTACCTCTGTCTCTAGGAGCGGGGTTGTTTTCCCCTTGTTATTTTGTATTATTATATTTAATTATTATTTGTTGAGGTGGTAATTTTATAGTTATATGTTTATATATGGTATTAACATTACCAAATATATCCAGGTGTTGGTATGGGTGGGGGTAGGGTGCTCACTGTTAACTCTAGCTTTGTATTATATTTGAATTCTCCTCATTTTATTGAGGAGTGCCTGGGTCAAGGGTGGGGCATTGGTTGGGAGAGGATATGATGGACTTTTGGAGAGGAAGTGACACCCCCTGGGAACAAGGGGGAAAATCTCCACTTAGATACGTTTTATATTTTTTTTTATTTAGAAATAGTTTTTTATTGTATTGTTGTGGGTGTATTAAAGAGGTTTTATTTTTGTAAATTTTATATGTTCTACGCTCGGGTTGTTCTGGATTGGCCCAGAGGATTATGGTTGATCAGTCGGTTAAGTGGTGCATCTGGAATGTCAAGGGGAGTAATTCGCTAGTCAAAAGGAAGAAAATATTATCAAATCTTAAGAAGGAAAGAGTTGATATAGCTCTCCTACAGGAGCCACACCTGTTGGATAAAGAACACTTGAAATTACGACAGGGCGGATTTGATCAGGCCTTTTTTTCTTCTTTTAGCTCAAAAAGCAGGGGAGTTGTTATTCTTGTTCGGAAGAATTTCCCTTTCAAAATCCTAAAGCAGATAAAAGACGAATCTGGACGATATATCTTGATTAAAGTTCTCATAAATGGAGAGGAATATGGGATTTTAAATTTGTACTGCCCCCCGGCACACCCCTTTAAATTTATAACAGAAACCTTTTCAAAATTGATGGCTTTTGATGCCCGTCATATAATTATAGGGGGAGACTTTAATTGTATTATGGATCCGGAAATAGATAGGATTCCCAAGAGTACTGCAGGAGTATCTCCCAGATCTAGACAATTGATGGATCTGAACAAAGAATTAGGATTAGTAGATGTATGGAGATGTCTTCATCCACAGGGGAGAGATTTTTCTTTCTACTCTAATCCACATAAATGTCATACCAGAATTGATATGTTTTTTGCCCCCTCGATTTTTTTAAATTCCATATCATCCTGTAAAATAGGTAGTATAGCAATTTCCGACCACGCTGCTGTATATATGGAAACTAAGGCGAGGAACAATGGGACATCCCCTCAGCATTGGCGTATGGACCCCTTCCTAATGAAAGATAGTAAATTTGTAAAGTACTTCTCTCAAGAATTTAAAACTTTTTTAGAAATTAATTCAGGTACAGCTAGCAACCCGTCAATGATGTGGGAGACCATCAAAGCTTACACGCGAGGTTTGATCATCTCCTACTCAGCGACCCAGAAGAAATTGAAGGGAGAACAACAGCGTCTGCTTGAAGCCCGCTTAAAAGCGGCTGAAACAGCATACACTGATAGACCTTCTATTATTAAATTGCAAAGGATTACAGCTCTTAGGACAACTCTAAACACTACGCTTACTCAAATGGCTAAGAGGGAAATATTATTTGCAAAACAAAGGTTATATGAATATGGCGACAAACCGGGTAGATACTTAGCATTTCTTGCAAAGGAAAAAAAGGCCCCTCAGACTATTACATCTATCAAGGAAAGTACGGGTATTGTGACTCATCATAAAAAGATGAATGCGATCTTTAGAGAATTTTATTCTGAGTTATATAAATCGCAGGATTGTGAAGATAGGACGAGGAGGATGCAGTCATTTTAAAAAAATTTGACATTTCCAGGCCTAACTCCGGAACAAGTATCGGTCCTAAGTGCTCCTCTTACACTCCAAGAAATACTTGATGCATTTAGGCAACTTCAGAATGGTAAGACGCCGGGCCCAGATGGTTTTCAAGCTGAATTCTATAAAGAATTTACAGAAATATTGGCTGGTCCACTTATGGACATGTATAACTATGCATATAGTCAGGGCTGTCTCCCGCCTTCGCTGAAAGAGGCAAATATCTCTCTTATCCTTAAAAAAGGAAAGGACCCAGAAGATTGTACATCATACAGACCAATATCCTTGCTAAATGTAGATTTTAAAATCATTTCTAAAACGTTAGCACTGAGACTAGAAAGGATATTGCCACATATTATAAAGGAGGATCAGACGGGGTTTATTAAGGGTCGTAGATCATCCAATAATATTAGAAGGGCTCTGAATATGATTCAAGTCTGTCATCAGGGAAAGATACCAGGAGTAGTGGTTTCATTAGACGCGGAAAAGGCATTTGATAGGGTCGAATGGTCATATTTGTTTTACACATTGGAAAGGTTTGGCGTTGGACAGGTGTTTACCAAATGGGTCTCAACATTGTATAGTGATCCCAAAGCAGTTGTGGTTACCAATGGATTAGGTTCGGATAGCTTCAGTGTGGGTAGGGGCTGCCGTCAGGGATGTCCCCTCTCGCCATTGTTATTTACGCTAATAGTTGAACCACTAGCAGAAGCTATATGAGCTGATCCTAATATAACAGCCCCGAGGATTGGTACAGGTAAACATAAAATTACCCTTTATGCAGATGATGTTCTTCTATTCCTCAGTAACCCTCTGATGTCCATACCTCACCTAATCCAAGTTATCAATACATTTAGTGCATTCTCAGGCTATAAAATTAATTTATCAAAATCGGAGGCTATGCCAATGGGTGGTCTTGCTATGATACCCCGCTTAGCGGACGGATCCCTTTTTCCCTTTCGTTGGTCCCTGGAGGGCTTCTTATATTTAGGCATTTTTATTACTCCAGTATTTGGTCAGTTGTATAAGGCTAATTTTGTGTATTTACTGGAAAGGATAAGGCAGGACCTCCAGCGATGGGGAGACCTACCAATTTCTTGGTTGGGTAGAATAGCACTAATCAAAATGAATGTCCTGCCCCCGTCTCCTATATCCTATGAGAATGGTTCCAGTGATGCTGCCGAGGACGGCTTTATGTAAATTATATGGCTGGCTGGGCTCCTTTATCTGGAATCATAGGCGGCCCCTCATTAAGCTGAAGAAGCTACAGCTTCCACAGGTAAGGGGTGGATTGGACTTCCCAGACTTTAGGAAATATCAGTTAAGTTCCCTATTAAGTTACATAGCTGATTGGGTCTTGTCTGATCCACAATCAATCTGGTTGGACATCGAGGCCTCTCAAGTAAAATACCCACTTATTAACCTTTTATTCTCAGACAAGAGGAAAATCACTACAGATCACTGTAAAAACCCTATAATACTAAATACAATCAAGGCTTGGAATATAATGCGGCAAAATGAGGGCAATTCATATAAAACATCCCCCTATGCACCGATAGTGGGAGCATGGGGATTCCAACCGGGGTTAACAGATGCCACTTTTAAACTCTGGAGATCCAGGGGTATCTCATGTTTAGGGGATCTATTTAAAGATGGGGTCCTGATGTCTTTTGAACAGCTGCGTCAGAAATTCGGATTACCTAATGGAGACCTCTTTCGATACTTCCAAATTTGAGATTATATACAGAAAAAGACTACGTTATTAGATAGTCTTTATAAATCAGATAGAGAATGTAGTGTCCTACGACCAGTGGGGGTATCTTCCGTCAGTACTATTTATCATTTACTACATGATGAAGTATCAGGAGATATGGATAATCTGCTTAAAACATGGGATCAGGATTTGGGACTAGAAATCTCTATAGAAACGTGGAATGATATTTGGGAAAATGCTAGAAGAATTACTATCTGTAACAGAACCCAGGCTATCCAGCTGAAGATACTTCATAGGGCCCATATAGCACCGGTTCGATTGGCAAAATTTAAGGCAGGAGCATCTCCAATGTGTCCTAAATGCAAAATAGAGGTGGGCACTCTTGTACATTGCCTATGGACCTGTCATAAGATCCGTAGATATTGGACTAAAGTAGCAAGTACCCTGACAGAAATTTTAGGAACGGAAATTAAAGTGGACCCTGTATCTCTCCTCTTGGGCTTTCCGAACTTTCCCTCCCTGGACACGTACGGGAAGAGACTATTTTCTATTCTTTCTTTCTGTGCAAGGAAAAATATTTTGGTGAACTGGGCGGCTGAGGGCCCCCCTGGACTTTCAAATTGGCACAGATTAATTATGGAATGTATTCCCCTTGACTTCCTTACAAATATGGTGCACCGAAAGACCGAATTATTTTATAAAATATGGCAGCCCTTCTTGAATTACATAAATACAGATATTTCGGCTATCATAACAAGGGCTTTTATTTAATTAAGATTACAAACCTGGCTGGTCCGGGGCCCCTCGGGGGAGGAATCCCGCACGAATACGGGTTTTATTACATCTGATGTTAACACATTCCGAGCATGTAAGAGACTTGTATGTTTTGTATGTTTTGTATGTTTTTTTTTCTTCTTTTTCGTTTTTTTTTGTTTTTTTGTTAAATTTTGGCTATTGTATATTTGAGCCAATTGTATATCAATGTTTATATCTGAGAGTTTTGTTTATTTTTGTAAACTTGTAAAAATGTTAAATTTCTAATAAAAATATCTATATAAAAAGAAAATTGGGGATCTCAGGAGGAGGCTGAAATGAATCATCCAGTTAGCATTTCTCTCTGAAGATGAATGCAGATGCTACTGCCTTGTCTTTTTTGCAATAATTTGCTAATCACCCCATTATTGAGAGTGAGGATATTAGTGGAACCTGCATCAACATTCAGGACTGGGTGTGGTTGAATTGCAAAGTTTTGATCAGACCTGTTGATTGCAGGTTCACTTATTCTGACTATTATTAGCTGCTTTTGCTGCTTTGCATGCAGTACACCTGTGCTGTAGCTTCATCTGGTTGATATCCCCTTTTTAGGTATACCTGATGCAGCTCTTGGCTTGCATTCCTGTGCTCTTCTTTGAATCAGGGTACATCTGACTTGATGGTAATGCTGGAGATGTTTAGAATTTTGCAGGTTTTTGAGTTTAAACATTAAAGTTGAATACAATTCTGCTGAAGGCCACACACCTCCCTTAGTGTCCAGTTTTGAGTTGATAGATCTATTTGAAGTTTATCCCATTTAGCATGGTGGCCGAGGCTTTAATGCAATGTATCCTCATTGTGAAGACTGGGTCTTTTCTCCACAAGGAAAGTGCATTGATCACTCCTTCTGATATAGTCATGAATGGCTGCATTGGCAATGAGTAGACTGGCAGGGTTGAAGTCAAGTGGATATTTCCTTTGAGTTAGTTCCCTCATGATCTGTTGCAGACCCACTGTCTTGGGATATGTTTTTTAGGACTTGGTCATGCTACTGATCCACTCTTAATAATGGACATTGAAATCCCCAATCCAGAGCACATTATGTGCTATTGATATCCCCACTTTCTGTTAACTTGATTTTTTTTAACACATCTCTCGGGGTTTATCATTATAGTTGAACTCTATTGAAATATAGTCAAGTAATCACAATGTTCTAAACACTTATCTTTTGCAGGGAGCTGTGTTCACCTTGAGGTGGTTAGTGAAATGCTATTTGTTTACTTAAAGCAATCACAACTTGAGAGAATTTCTAAATATATTTTAAGAATGTGATTCTTTTGATTGGCAAGTATGTTTAAGTGAAGGCTCTATTACCTTTGTTGTTCATTGCTATTTTAAAAACATGGCTCCTGAAGTTTACCTGTAGTGGATCTTGAGTGACTGGCTATGGAGGATGTACAATGGACATGGAGGGCTATGACACATATGGAGCAAATGACTGTGAGAAGAAATGGAGGGCTTGGAGAGTGTGAAAGGCATGGAGGGGTGGGTGTGTGGTAGTGTTTAATGAATGGTGTTTGAATATTTAATAACATTCATCACCAAAGTTTTGTTGATCTTCCAGTAAATAGAGGAGGGCATTGCAGCCTGTTAGCCTTGCCATCCACCCACACTGTTGCAACCTTACATTTGCTTTCTGAGGCTGTGAACCTGACTATCATACCTACACCTCCCTGACATGAAAATATAACCTGACTAGGGCCTTTTATAAAGGTGATTGGTCTGTCAGATTCCCAATACAATCTCATTGCCTCCTCCATAAAACTCCAGCCCTTAAATCTCAATCATCTTGTGTTGAGTATATTTCAAGTGTGTGGTTTGAAAAAAAAACCTCTTTATTCAATTCAGGAGAATAGTTCACTTAAACGATGGATATTCGTTATGATGTTCCTATTGAAGTGTTAAAAGGTTCAGTGATAAATTGAAATCCTATATGACAATAAGTATCTGTACAGGATTGAGCAATATCTCTTCTCCTATTTGCATTCAGAAATAGGTTGAAGGTTTGTAGGCCAGAATCAACAAGAGAGGCCTGTTAGATGCTGTTTAGATAACAATCTAACAATCATAAATCAGGAAAGGAGCACTTGAGAACAGTAGAGGAAGTTCTGACTTCCTTGAAAAAACAATATATCTGGATAAGTTGTTCAGGGTATTATGATTTCCCAAGCAGAATGTTATATGCTGGATGCATTTCTGCAGGACTAATAGACCAAATTGCAGAAAGCAGCCAAAATGACACTAACAGTGAAAGTAACCAAACTCACCTTTTGTTGGGCTTCTTAAACGAGGAAATGTCCCTGCAGTGACTCCATGAGAAAATTAATAAAAATCAAAAATGGTCAGCAAAGAATGAAGTAGCAGTCAATAGGCTTAAAGGTGTTTATTCCACTGAATGAAAAATGATATGCAGCACTCTATGGTAGGTGCATCAAAGTGTTTGAGTGGCATATGTGCATACTCTGTAGTATTTTAGGGACAACCATATATGAAGCAAAGTTCCTGTGGTCCCGAAGTGAACAGATCCCCACCAAGAATTAGCTGGATAATACGTGCAAGCAATATCATTCAAATAGATAAGAAATGAGAAAAAATTGAAGCAGGGAAGGATACTTGGATTTGATAAGAAAACAGAACTATTGATGTCAGATCTGCATCCTTGTTTATATCATAGTCATTATATATTAATTCCTTTTGTGGATGAATCCTCAGCATGTTTCATTCTGGTGTAAGATCTATCTGATAGGTTTGCTACCATCATTGTCTTTGGGGACCGGTAGGAACTGTTTGGTCTGTAATGGTGAAGAAAATCTGAGAGTTGAACAAGAAGAGGATCTTGTCTTAAACAAGATGTAGTTTCTTGTTTGACAGCAAGTAGAAACAGGTAGCATTGGCATTATAGACATTGTTACTGAGACTATGAGGGAGGCCACCAACGTCAATTCTTACTCCTTCAAGATCCAAAGCTATTGCTGTCAAAATGTCCAAATTCATGTGAAGTCATCATACTTGGCAGTCCTTAATGCACTCCTCAGAATTAACACTTTTAGACACTTATGCCCTTATGCAACAATTCTCCATTATTGAATAAACTGTAAAGCTACTGAAGGACATATTCGCCCGAGAGGGCATGCAGCATGCTTCAGTAGACTCATTCACAGTGTTGGGGGATTGTTCTATGATAAGAGATTGAGTATACCGGCCATATATTCCCTGGAATATAGAAGAATGAGGTGTGATCTAATTGAAAGACAAAATTCTTGATAGGGTAGAGGCTGAAAAAATGTTTTGACTGACTGGGCTATCTAAAACATAAGCTGAAAGTAAGGACTGCAGATGCTGGAGATTAGAGTCAAGATTAGAGTAGTGCTGGAAAAACACAGCCGGTCAGGCAGCATCCGAGGAGCCAGAAAATTGACGTTTCGACAAGAGCCCTTCATCAGGAACATAACTTGAACATAAGTTCACAGTCTCAAAAGAAGGAATTACCCATCAGGATTAAGCTAAAAAGTAATTTTGTCACTTAGAAGGTTGCGAATCTTAAGGTCTTGCTAAACCCCACCCCTCACCAGGAGCTGTGGATGTTCAATGGTTGTGTATATTCCTGGCAGCGGTTGGCATTTTACTTTGTTTCCAAAAATCTAAGGAATGTATTAAAAATTTAAAAAGGTGGATTTGAGGTACAGTACCAGTCATGGTCTTGTTGAATGACGGAGAAGTCTTAAATGACAATTGGCCTTATGCTGCTCCTATTTCCTATATGAACTTAACCAGAACACGAGTTTCTCGGTCTTATAATGCTCAGGTTCGTAAGTGACAATGGGGAGCTTCAGACTGGCCATCCCCAATTTTATTGGATCAGGAACATGAAGCTGTTATTCAGCCATATTACAGACTGTGAATGGTGAAACACTCTGACAAGGCAAAGAGCATACTGATTGACTTGCAAAAAAAAAATGGCCTTTTTGCATTGAAGTAGGACTGAGGTGTGTCAATATTCATCAGGTTAAAATGAAAATGCATGATAGTTTTGAAAATAAATCTGCTCTATTTCTTCAAGGTACTTGGCCAAGAGCGGTATTGGGCACATTAGCTCAACAGTTATAACGAGAACGGCCTATAGAAGTACATACAGTCGATTCTGCTTTAATGCATGTTTCTTCAACACAAATTTGCTGTAACGCGATTGAAGAATTTAGACTGTTAGTTGTAGAACGTGAACTTCCTTATATGTATTGTCCATAATGTGATCCTGGCCCCATTGGTTTAAATGGTGCTGCTGTTACGTGCTTTTCTTATAACACAGGATCGCACGGGAAGGGAACTATTGTGTTAGATCAGAACAGACTGTAAATCATTTCCACCCAGACCAAGGAGATAAGTGAAACTGAAGGCCAAATAGAATGATTGAGTTACCATGGTAACTTGCAAACCTAAGGTTGAAGATTGGAATACAAAGGGCCTGCAAAGCTAAGAGTTATGAATATGAGCTACAACTTTATTATTGGGAACTGAGATATTTTCCCTTGCAAATGCTTGAATAAAATCTTTGCTTCCTTGACTCATGTAGTGGTCATTATTCACTACAGCAGTACATTGTGTTGAGTTATCCTGTTAATGTTACAATGACTCAATGGTAGCATACTTGCCTTAGAGGCAGAACTTATCCTGTATGGCCTGTTTGGGAATCCAAATCACAGCAATGCCTTTAACCCTTAACTTTCCCCTGAAGTGGCTTAACAAGCCACCCATTTGTCAAGAAGGTAACTTACTACTATCTTTTCCAGATCAGTTAGGAATGAGCAATAGATGCTTGTCTTGCCAGTGATGCCCACCCACACTGAGTGAATGAATTTTAAAAATCAGGTTTTTATGATGGTGTCAATCATAAATTATTAGACATATTGAATTATGTTTCATGGCTTGTCGCTGTGCAAATTGAATCTAAAACCTCTGGTTTGTTGGTTTCATAAATATTGCACAACTGTACACAAGTTTTGCACTTGGTTTATAAAAACTTTAAAACACATGACTTTCAAACAGCGAAGCATTCATAAATTGTCTTAGTTATCAAAGTTAAACATGCCTTTTGCACAGTAAATGCCCTAAAATAAGTTTGCAAATACAGAAAGAACAGGGACTGAAAAGATTATGTACTTAAAGTCAATCTGTCTACATGTAAAGCTAAAATGAAAGCTTTATTTAGTTTAAAAAAAAGATTCTTTGCTCTGGATCAAAGAAGATTCTTTGCCCTGGATCAAAGAAATGAGAGTTTTACTTTTGAATTTTTATATTCTAATCACTATTTTATTTGTGATTATGCTAATATATGCTTGAATAGAACTGCAAGAAGAAATAAAATGCAATTTTGTCTATGTTTAGTCATCATTTTACCTTCTCAACACATTAAATGGAGCTGTGAGACAAGATTAATGTCATAAAAAATCTTCTGGAATATGATCTACTAGGGTGGAGTGAAGATTTCACAGGGACCATTTTGTACAACTGCAAACTGAAAGTAATCACCACCCTTTGCAGCAAGTATGTTTGTCGAAAATGGGGGAGGTGTGAAAACCTTGCAAAATTATGTATCATGTAACTCTAATTTCTCTATTACTGGTTTGAATGTTGGAATGTGATTTAATACCTTTTTGAACAAAAGTTCTGGTTAAGTGCATTAAGACATCTCCCGTTCAGTTGTACCTTAAATTGAAAACAAAATCAATCCACCAAAGTAGTATTTAAGTCCTATTTATGGTTAGTAATAGAGATTCATGTTCCTGTAATCCAATTCTTTGCGAAGTTTAATTTGTGAATGGAGTGCAATGAGTTATTTGTACCTTTCGTGACATTATTTGAATGCTTAATTGCATTATTCAGCGATGTTTCCTGTTCCATGTGTTCATAGTGCTTAGCAGCAGAATTTCACTTCAAAATTTCTATTCTTGTTCAGTACTCAGAACAGCAAGTTTCAGTAAATTACTTTACCAGATCGCCATGTTGAAATGTTGTTGAAAACTTGATTTTATGCGTCCTCAAGCTGTGTAAATTATGATCCACCACTGTATGTGTGGTCTGTCTCCATTCAGACATGACCCCCCGCCCCCACCACTGATGGCATGTCCCCAAATATACTGTTGAAGTTATCCTATAAAGCAAAAACATTAATCCAGTGCATTTTTTTAGAATGCACTTGGATGTCAAATGATCATTATGTTTATATCAAATACGCATTTTAGTCTATCTCTGACAATGATTGACACGCTATGGAGATCACTTCTGCATATCAATATTATCAACTTGCTTTTATTCAAGTTTGGCATACAGACTGCACAAGGTCATGTCTGAGGTGTACAAAGTTAAAAATCACACAGCACCAGGTTATAGTCCAACAGGTTTAATTGGATGCACACTTCATCAATCACCTGATGAAGGAGCGTCGCTCCGAAAGCTAGTGTGCTTCCAATTAAACCTGTTGGACTATAACCTGGTGTTGTGTGATTTTTAACTTTGTTCACCACAGTCCAACACCGGCATCTCCGAATCATGTCTGAGGTGGTCTGTGCTGGAAGGTATTTTGGGACAGATAGTAGCAGGGATCCTGGAAGTCTCCAAATAACGACATTAATCAGTATGAAACCCTGATTTAATACTGATGAGGAGGTGCTGGTGATGGATTAGTGCGGACGAAGTTTAAAAATCACACAAACCCAGGTTATAGTCCAACAGGTTTATTTGGAAATACTAGCTTTCGCTCCTTCGGTAGCTAGCTTTTGGACTATAACATGATGTTGTGGGACTTTTAACTTTGATTTAATTCTCGTCGTGTTATTGTTGATGCTTTGTTTTCAATAGGCACAGGTGAACATGCATTCAACAGCAATAAGTACCTCCCACCAGCACGATGTATAGAGATCACTTACATTCTCTCGTGTTAGTTGTTGATTAATTTCTCCTGGCTTTCTGAGTTTTGCGTGTTTCGTGATTTCCAGAATTGTTTGCAGTTTGTGACTGTGGGCAGTGCTGACATGGAAAAGGTCTTGGTGCTGATTTCAAGGATTCAGGTCAGGCTACTTGTTCTCACGCAATCTTGGTGTCACACTTATCTAATTATATGGTTACCACTCCCTGCTCTGAAGAAAAGTCACATTGATTTGAAATACTAACTCTATTACTAACTCCCTCCAAAAATGCCACAAGACAGAGTACTTCTGTTTTTAACCCATCCACTGTATTTTGCTTTCCTTCAGAAGAGGTGGTTCTTGTTTAAAGTCTCCCTATTGGGCACTGTTTTGATTTAACATTTTTTAAAAATGGTATAAATCTTTTTGATTAAGTCTCCTTTCCTTTTTAACTTCTTTCACTTCATAGTCATGTCATCACGTGAATGGTGGCAGCCAACAGTATGATTGCGTTGGCAATGTTGAGCCCCATAATTGAGTTGGTGCCAATATGTCTGCACCCTGTAGATGAGAAGCATTGTTTTTTTTTAATCTGTGTTCCATGAGGATATACAGACGCTGAAGTAAACATCAACTTTTAAAGTTTCCTGCTGTTGGTACCTGCCGAGGAGCAATTGCTGTGTCTTTTTTTGAGTTTGCAGCCATACAGTATAATAACTGAGAAACTAAACTTGTTTTTAAAGTTCCCTTTACCTGTGGTTAAGGAACCACTGCAAACTTTGAATTTTTTTAGAGTACTTATGATTGACAACTTACTTTATTTTTAAAGCATTTTCTGCTATGCTTATATGTTACAAGTTCACAATGCAAACATACTGTCCCCTATAGAGTTTGTTATTGAACTGATTGTAAGATGGATACCTCCCAGAGAGTATTTTGGTAGGGGTCACATGGCAATAGCAAGGCAGGAGTGACATTGGCATATTATGCATTTCTATCCAAGTGTCCCCTTTTCATACAAAAGAATGGCATGTATTATAATGTACATTGTAAGTTACTCAACTCATCCACTATGCCAACAATTATATTCATGGCTTTGCAGTTTGTTATTATCAATCACTACACCTACATTGCACACACAAAGTGTAAGTCACTTTTGTCTCTGAATGATATGTATGCACATTGTCAATCTCGGTAATTTTCCTTATCTCAGGAATGTCGTTCCTGTGGCCATTGTTGTTGCCTGGTCTCTGTTGTACTTCTGCCTTTATTCCTGATGAAGGGCTTTTGCCCGAAATGTCGATTTCGCTGCTCCTTGGATGCTGCCTGAACTGCTGTGCTCTTCCAGCACCACTAATCCAGAATCTGGATTCCAGCATCTGCAGTCATTGTTTTTACCTAGTTGATTTTAACCCTACTGGAATCCTCTTGCAAGGATGCCTGCCTTGAAGAAATTTTCCTCCTCTCTCTACGAGAATCTCAGGGAGTCCCTCTCCCACTGCAACCCCCAGGTCATTTCCTCTGACTCTATGCTACTTTCTCCCCACCTCTACCCTCCTCTAGCTTATCTCTCCATGCTTTAGGCTCTCTGTCTTTATTCCTGATGAAGGGCTTTTGCCTGAAATGTCGATTTCGCTGCTCCTTGGATGCTGCCTGAACTGCTGTGCTCTTCCAGCACCACTAATCCAGAATCTGGTTTCCAGCGTCTGCAGTCATTGTTTTTATCTCTGTTGTACTTCCATGTCTGTTGCTGGGGTGTTGTGCATCTACAGGATTGATGGTTATTGTAGATGGTGAATTCACATCTTTGTGCTAGCAATTACAATGGTATATCTGCTGATTCACTTCCACAGCTTACAATTGAAGAACCAACTGCGGTATGTAGCTCTCAAGTTGCCACTTAGGCTAGCATTTGTTTAAAGTATTGAAGGCTTGTATCCTGACCCACTCCAATGCTCAACTCTGATGCTGGTTTAGCAGTCTTGTCAAATGAAATTAGAGTTTCTACTAATTCAATTTGATTTTGTCACTCGTGCTTGTTACTGCTTCTGGCTTTTGTGATATTGGAAACAAGTTGGGTACAGCGTGGCATTTAATCTTTGTACTGCACTTCTTTCTTCAAGAGATATGTTTCTCCACTTGAGAATTTCCTTGCGTACGTCTATGCTGAACTTGCTTAACCTTTTTATGATTTTCACTGCTGGTTCAGTTTTTCCATTCAGCTCTGGATAGTGTGGAGATGATGTATGGCGTTGAATTTCCCAATCCGTTTTAAAATAGCTAAATTCTTCACTTGTGCACTGAGGGCCATTGTTGCTCATACAATGTCCAGAATGCTGCAACAACCAAAGTTTTTTTTGTGGGCATTCCGCAGTCACACTAGTTGCCATTGAAGTCAACTGCTCTATCCCACATTAATTAGAATAGTAGCCCACAGTCACAATATGATCAGTTTCTGCAGGAGTAACAAGATTTACTTCAAACTTAATCCACGAATTATCTGAGATGTATGTGTCATCAGTAGCTCTTTAGCTTATTTTACCTGGTACTCATTACGATCTGCAATGGCTAATGTAGTCCTTGGTTTTGTTACTCATGCTTGATCAATGTAGCGGAGGAGCTAGTGTTGGACTGAGGTGGACAAAGTTTAAAAATCACACAACACCGGGTTATAATCCAGCAGGTTTATTTGGAAGTGCTAGTTTTCGGACCACTGCTCCTTTATCAGGTAGCTGTGGAACAGGATCATAAGACACCAAATTTATAGCAGAACATCACAACACCGTGCAACTGATATGAAATATTAAATGTATAATGTGTCAGTTTCATGACACTGATATTCTGTTATAAATTCGGTGTCTTGTGATCCTGCAGCTATCTGATGAAGGACTGGCACTCCAAAAGCTCGTACTTTCAAATAAATCTGTTGGACAATAACCTGGTGTTGTGTGATTTTTAACTTTGATCAATTTAGCATTTCTGTGGCCTTCCTCAGACTTTGCTTAGTTCTTTGGTGGCTTTCATAGTTGCACTTCAGTATCTTTCCTCTCAAATGCTTTGGGAGAAACATATTATTTCCTTTTGTGCAATATGCCATCATGGGCTGTCAATTATGTCTCTATATTTAATAACTGTTGTGACCACAGGAGTGCCCTTGATGCTATCAGGCCTTCCTTTTATCATTCTGGAACGTTGTACCTTTTTTTGGAAAGTTTGCTTGATTTGAACAAATGTCTGTCTGTTGGATTCAATTACTCTACTGGTTGATTTGCTTCCACAGCATATGACATACTTTCTCTGAGCATTCCTTACTTTCTTCATAGGGATAGCTGATCTCAAGAGCATACTACCCATATATATATATTTATTCCCCCTGTTTTGTATCATGTCTGGATCATATCTCTGTAACCAAAGTAATATTCTTTACAGTTGGTTTGGAGCAGATGGAAGCTTCTGAGGAAGATGCTTTGAAGTGGCTGATGGTTGAACAAGACTGTAATTTCTTCTCTCCCAAGTAGATACTGAGTAAATTGTTCACAAGCAAAGACAATGATCAGACATTGTTTCTCGGTCTGGGTGTAGCTTCATATCATAAAAACATGCAGTTGTCTTGCTGCGTTAGAGTTACTTCTGTCTTATTGGCATCACCTTTGCAAGGTGACTTCATCATTAGCATTGCTGTAAGTAGCTGCTTGATTTTAATCAAGCTTGCCTCTTTTAAAAGGAACTAATTTAACCAGACAGTTTTGAATTAAAAAAAAAGACTGTTTATTAATTACAACACTTGAGAAGAAATACAAATAACACAAAGAAGAAAAATAAATAATTCCAAAAAGTCAAAAGTTTGGAAAAAAGACATCGACGTGCAAGTGAGATTTTGAATAGCTCATGAAGAGTGATTAGTTGAACATTGCAGGCATTATAGTAAAGGTTACCAGTAGCATTTGGCATTAGTAGTTGACTATTTCAGTTGCACTATCTTTAATTTTACAGATTGACTTTATGATTCTGATTCATTTTGAGCATGATTGAATTCCAAAATTCAACATGTGAAAGAATATTTTTGATATCTGATTTTACTTTCATCTGGTTAGCAGCACTCAAAATGAGAGAGAGTCTTCCTTTACTTGCAATACTAGGGGATAGTTCTTCAACTGTGATCTTCAAAGTATACTAAAATTCAAACTCAGACTGGTATACATGAGCATGTTCAATCCCATTAGTATTCTCCAGTAGAGTTCAACCTAGCTTTTTTAAACTCTTTCTTTACATATTCTGCAAAGGTAAAAGAAACACAAAATGTCTCTGCAGTTTGAGACATAACTCACAAAGAGTCGTTTAGTTTGCGCAGGTGCTGTAAGCCTGTCACTTTTTTTAATAATCACAAAAAAATCACAGTCTAGTTTGTAACAAAAGCAGAAAAATCTCAGCAGGTCTGGCAGCTTCTGTGGAGAGAAAGCTTCAGGTCCAATGTCCTCTGTTCAGAACTCAGGGTTATGAAGAATGGTCACTAGCTTTAAACATTAACTCTGCTTTGTCTCCACATATACAGTCAGGCCTGCTGAGCTTTTCCAACAATTTCTTCTTTTGTCTGTAGCGGGATATATTGGCCTTGTTTCTGCTGCCATTTAGTTAAGTGTGGGCTGACCTTCTTGGATATAGAAAATCCTGATGGTTAACAAGCTGGATGTTAAAAGGATGTAGGTGAGTCCAGAGATAGGTGGAACTATTTAACATGAGAGGTTGCCTTTTGACAGAGATGATAAGACATATCAAGAGAATTGTGTGATTTTGGCTCACTGTGTCTGAGGCAGAGGGTTTCACAACAGTTGAATATTTTTAAGGTGGAGGTGGATAATTGCCAGGCAAAGGTATAAAATGTTCTTGGTGGAGTGTAAAATTCTGCAGGCAGACAGATCAGTGAGGATTTTATTGAATGTTGGAGTACACTAGAGGGGCCAAGTGGCATCCTTCAGCTCCTAATTCATGTGATTACATGTAAAGAAGAAACAGCTTTCCAACTCATGGATAGAGGTGTTGGAAATCTTTAGGGACCTCAAATAAGCATGCTGTGCCAGAGTGAAGACAGTGGACAATGAATCCTTGAATGTTGCAGGGCCCATCTACGGGGAAAAACAAAAAGAAATTGCCCCATTGTCCTGGATAATTTTTTTGCAAACCTGATTACTGATCCTGACCTTGATCTCATTAATTCCACCAGCACCTGGGTGTTACAAGTTAACTTCAATGTGTCTTCAAACAATCCCCAAAGTCCAGTTGCAAGACAGGCAGTACAACAGTGCAACAACAAAGCCTTCCCCACCGACTCTTAGCAGTAGTAGGTCTGGAGCCTAGAATCGTGGCAGTCACGGCGAGGTAGCAGCAGAGCCAAGGTCACCTGGGGCATCAGCATTGACATTGCTGCTCCTGGAATGAGACTCCTTAAAACACCTTGCAGAGACCTTTCATAAGCCCTGAAGTCTTTCTTGCAATCCTAATTTGAATAGAAGATGAACTCTCATTTAATTAATTTATTTTTCTCCCTATTGTACTTCAACAAGACACCAGATTGTGGTGACAAAATTCTTTTTGCTGTATCTTCAAGAAATATGTGACAATAAATAAATAAATCAGCCAGTCATTCATTGAAACCACAATGTGCAGCATCTGGGCTCAATTATTCAAGGTTACTGAAATATCTCCACACCAACTCAACATTTTATTGACATGTGGAGAATCCTTGACACTAATTCAGCTCTGTCAGAGCCAGCTCTGAGTGACAGGATTTCTGACACTCCTGTTCTTATCTGTCAGCCAAGGCTCCCTGATTGGACCAGATTAACAGCCCCAGTTAGGAAACTGATTCTTTGAGGTCCACCTGGCTGGCCTCGTTACAATCATGATAGTTACCTCCACTGAAATACTTTAGTGATGACCTCCAGCATGTCTAGCAACTTATAATGATTGTCCAAAATAGGAGAAACGTTCATTTGGGAAGGCACAACACACAATCACTGACCAAGCAACATTTGCCCACACGTCAGAGTCTGTAGACTGTGCACTGAGCTTATTAGTGATCTCAAAATCCATCAATCTGAGCAGAAGCAAGTCATCGCTGAGCCATAAGTTGATGGAGTTTGTCAACGTTTGTAAGCGGAGAAAATAGTCTCTAAATTCCATGCCAAGTCCTGTGCAAAGTTGCTGTCATTTCCCCATGGCCCTTGAGTGTGATAGCAGGTTCTCTTGCACGCTTTCTAATACATTAAATATTTCATTATTCCCGTCACCCATTTTCTGTAAAGCTTGTTCCTTTAAAGTTCTCACATCAGTATGTAGACCTCCCAGATTTAAATTAGCCCTCTGGGAAACTGACTCATGTGCTGGCCTTTCCTGTGCTCTGCTGACAGACTTAAAATGTGCACGTTCTGCTACTATGCTAAAACAAGTATGTGATCTATTGGTTGTAGATGTAAGGTTCAGCGACTATGTTTGACACTTACTTATTGGAAGCTCTTGGGTTTTTGAATTGAGAGACATAATATTAGGATTATAATGAAGGAAGTGAGGAAAGACAAAGCACAAACCATTGGCTGCTTATAAATTAGAAGACATAATAAAATAAGAGGTGAATGGGATGTGAGAAGGTGATTTAGGTTGGAACATACCACTTCCTTTAATTCTTTCAGCTTCGCTAGTAGTCATGGTTTCAGTAATGGCTGCTCCAGTGGTGGCCAACATGAATCCTACATGGAGATAAGGACCTGCAATGGTCGCTGTCCCTGATGTTTTTGTATTACTGCTCATGGTTCTGTGCTAACTTGTCCCGAAAGAGCGAGAAAATGTGGGGATCAGGTGATTGTGGTGCAATATCTTTTGGAGGAAGTGCCTGTCATAGTTGGATAGCTGGGCAGAGACGTTATTCATAGAATTGTATAAAATGTTAAACAAGAACAGAAGTTGCTAGAAATTCCCAACTGGTCTGGCAGCATCTATGGAGAGAAATCAGAGTTAACGTTTTGGGACCAGTGAAACTTCTTCAACATCCAAGCATCTGCAGTTCTTCCAGTTTTGTTTTTGTATGAAATATTGTTAGGCGTCTGCTAGAGTATTGTATGCAGTTCTGGAATCCACATTACAGGAGGGATGTGATAGCACTGGAGAGGGTACAGAGGAGATTTACTAGGATGTTGCCAAGGATGGAGAGTTTCAGTTATGAAGAGAGATTGGACAGACTGGGTTTTTTTTTCCTTGAAGCAGAGGAGATTGAGAGGGGCAGTGATTGAGATGTATAAAATTATGATGTTCATAGGATAGACAGGAAGGAACATTTCCCCTTGGTGAGGCATTCAATGATCAGAGCACATATTTAAGTTAAGGGGCAGAAAGTTTAGAGGAATTTAAGGAAAACTCCCTTCACCCTGAATATGGTGTGCATCTGGAACTCACTGCCTGTCAGGGTGGCAGAGGCAGACACTCTCAGAACACTTAAGTATTCAGGTGAAAGTAAAGTCACAATACTTCAAATGGACCATAGGGGTGCTCTCTCATTAGAGAGAGATGGCTAGTGATGCTTTAAAATGAGGATCACCACACTGCAGGGGAGGAGAAGGGTTTGGTGATCTCAGCTGGTTTTGGAATTGAACCCATGCTGTTGGTCCTCACCCTCAACAACTTCTCCTCCTTCAATACACTAAACAACCCCACAGCCCTGTGGCCGACCACTTCAACTCCCCCTCCCGCTCCCCCAAGGATATGCAAGTCCTGGGCCCTCTTCACTGCCAAATCCTAACCATCCGACAACTGAAAGAAGAACGCCTCATCTTCCACCTTGGGACCCTTCAACCACGTGGCATCAACATTGACTCCACTAATTTCCAAATCTCCCCTCCCCCACCTCATCCCAGATTCAACCTTCCAACTCAACATCGCCTTCTTGACCTGCGCTACCTGTCCGTCTTCCTTCCCACCTATCTGCTCCACCCTCCCCTCTGACCTATCACTATTACCCCTCTTCCTCAACTCGGTATTTATCTGTCTGCCCTTTTCTGTTCGATATTCCTGTTGAAGGACTTGTGTCCGAAACATAGACTCTCCTGCTCCTCAGATGCTGCCTGACCTGCTGCGCTTTTCCAGCACCACACTTTTCGCCTCTGACTCTCCAGCATCTGCAGTCCTCACTTTTCCCTGTTGCCATCACTCTGCATTGCAAACCACATCCAGCCAACTGAGCTAACAGACTCCAAAGAAATACTCAGATGTGCACTTGCAGTGCCAAGGCAGACGATGCTATTTGCCAAGTACTGGAAAATTGGATGACAATAGTTAGATTGTTGTTTTTGACAATGGGCCAAAGGGCCTTTCTCTCTGCTGTAGTTTTCCAAGTCTATGAAAACTGCGTGAAAGCTGTGACCTGTGGAGTATGAGAGTGAGATGAAGTGATGCTTTGGAAATTTGAGTAATATTTGATAGAGAATGTTGTAATTAAGTGAAGGCAGTTGAATGACTCAAGCAGTGTGCAAGGCATGTGTACTTGTAAAAATATGGCATTTTGTGGTACTTTCATTTACATAAACCACTCCTATAAGCTCATTGAGCTTGTTTCCTGCATTGCATGGGACTTGCCTCTTGCCTTGACAATGATGTGTCTGGTTGCATTATGGCACACTTTCCAGAACATACATGCATTTAGTACCTTTTTTTAGAAAATTCCACAACTTCATAATGTGACTTTCTGGAATAAAGATACCTAATTCATCTTCATTCATCCTTTCAGAATGGAGTCAGTGTAATTGGTCACTTGTGTCTATGTGTAATGTTCAGTGACATTAGTGAGGTCAGAATCCAGATTTAGTGTTTATTATAGCTTTGCAAATTGTGTTGCAAATAAGATACAAGCTGGGTAGCATGGTGACTCAGTGGTTCGCACTGCTGGCATAATGCCAAGGACCTGGGTTCGATTCCACACTCAGGCGAATGTGTGTGGAGTTTGCACATTCCCCCTGTGTCTGTTTGGGTTTCGTTCAAGTGCTCCGGTTTCCTCCGACAGTTCAAAGATGTGCCAGTTAGGTGAATTGGCCATGCTGAATTGCCCATAGTGTGAAGGCTAGGTGGGTTAGCCACGGAGAATGTAGGGTTGTCGAAGAATGGGTCTGGGTGAGATGCTCCTTGGAGGCTGAGTGTGGGCTGAATGTCCTGCTGAAAATGTGTTGCTGGAAAAGCGCAGCAGGTCAGGCAGCATCCCTGGATGCTGCCTGACCTGCTGTGCTTTTCCAGCAACACATTTTCAGCTCTGATCTCCAGCATCTGCAGACCTCACTTTCTCCTGAATGTCCTGCTTCCAAGCTGTGGGGATTCTATGATAGAAGACCTCTGAACTGAAACCGAACCAAATTATTTGTAGTACTTAGCACACAGGCTAGTTTATACAATAAACTACAAATGACATCAACAATCTATCCTCCCTGCTTTTATAGTATCTGTCTGGAGGATCTGCTGACCTCTGTGGATAGTGGACATGTATCTTTCTGTATCCTTCCTGAACCAAGACCTCCAGAAAATCTTGAAGCTTGTTCATTCTCATCTTGTGCCATAATCACTCCTTTTGCTGGTAAAACACTCTCTTTCCCCAACAAGTATAAACATCTCACTTTTCAGAAATGCTGGCTTATTCTAAGTGTAGCTTACCACAAATGAATCTAGCCCTTCCTGAGAGGTGTTCTCACTTGGCACTGTGGTTAGAGTGGTGCTTTGCCTTTGGCCTCTTGTAATTCCATTCACCTTCCAACCCTTCTATTTCAGTTGTAAAATTCCAAAAACCATTTTGGTAAATAGTCTGGGTCTTATTATATTCAATAAGTTATCTTTGAAGTACTTGAAGTATGTTGTATGATGCACATAATGACCAGAAAATCTACATTTTAAATTTGCAAATTAGAATTGACTGTCAACCTAACAATTAAGAGTTACTATTTTGTCAGTGTTGACAAGGAAAGAATTTGGCTCATACATTTGTATTTCTCTATTTTGATAATTCAAATTATTTTCTGGCTCGCAATGGGAAGTTATATTTGAATAACCTCTTTGTGGGGATTTACACCAAACCCCCAGAGAACGTGTTCATAAAACATTTGAATCTCATTGTTAGTGTCTGACAGATTCTCTAGGAACCTAGTTGCATAAACAATCATAGTTCTGAGTTCATCCATTTAAAAGATTCATCAAAGTTAACATTAACAAATACAATAGGTACTGATTTAAATTTTAAATGAAATTTGTCAGGAACAAATTTCCTGCACCAATGGTAAAATGCTAAGAACCCGAGTAGAGATTTGCCCTTGGGTGCCTATGTTGTAATGAATTGTATTGCCAGCGCTTGTATGTCATACCTGCCTATCCACTGTAAGCAAATACATGAAGCTGACAAGCGAAGATATTTCAGACTGGTTGCTGTCAGTCCAGTTTGGAGTTTCATGTAAAAGTAATGAGGACTGAAATTGAAGATTCATTTAGTGTTGATATCACTTTGGCATTAGACCTGAAAACAATAATAACTATACAGTATACTCACTGTGGTTCTGTCATATGACAGGAACTTTACAAAGAGAACTCCTTATTGATTAAGCTTTATTAACAGCACTTCATTACTGAGGCTTGTCTGTGCAAGTACGATGTATTCTATCATATTGTTTTTGTCATTTCTCTTTCTCTGTTATGAAGGCATCATTGTAATTGGCATTAAAAGAACTAATTTCCTCCATGGAATGTCAGAATGTTCTTTTACTAACACAGGGATAAAAATAAAAACTAGCAATTTCAGTGACTTTTTTAATGGCTATTTTCTTTTATTGGTGACTATCCCATTCTTAATATATTGAAAGAAAATGAGTCAATTATATCAGCTCATGTTCTGGGACTGATTTTCTCCCTAATGGGAACAATCAGTATCTATTTTATATACCTTCATAGGATGAGAGTTCCCGGCAAAGGCAGCATTTACTAACCATCTCAAATTTCCCTTGGCAAAGTGACGGTGAGTTCCTTCCTTGAACTGATACAGTCCATATGGTTTGGGTCATGTAGTAGTTCCAGGATTTTGAGTCCATTATGATAAAAGAACAATTGTGGGGGAGGTCAGAGGAGAGCTTGTAAGTGGTGATGGTCCCAGGTGCTTTCTACCTTTCTCCTCCTGTTTAGAAGGTACCTACCCAAACTTAGATTCCTTAGCTTCTGTAACCTTGGTACTTGTCAACATCTTATCCATGTGTTTTCTCTGAGCTCCTTTTAAACATTTTCAGGTTCCACATTTGACCTGTTCTCATTGTCTCAATTCCATCCCTGAAATGTTTCTCTCAGCATCCAAATCTAATTGGAAAAAATATCTAATCGATTAAGAGTTTGTATTTACACAATACAGAATGTCCCAAAACATTTACAGCCAACCCAAAAAAACAGGAAAGAATGAAGACAAAGAGAAGAGAATGTAGATTATGGTGGTGGAAGAGGATCAGAGGAAGTGGAAGGAAGTTGTGGGGGTAGGGAGTGGGGAGGAGATGGTCTATAAATGACTGAAGAGGGGAAGAACATTGAAGACAGACCAATGGAGAGCAAATAGACAATGACTGAAGTGAATTTTGATTTGTCCATATACTTGTTTTCGTTCAATCTTGGACTGCAGTGGACATCTTTGGGGAATTTTGTTATCAAAATTGGATGAATAACGCCTTTCCCCTTCTCACTTAGCCAATCTTTTGCATTTGTGCTCCTCTAGTGTACACTAAATCAAGTTCGAATAAGCTTTCACAGACAGGATCACCAAGCAATCTTTCTTCACTTGTGAGCTTCAGCAATGTGGAATTGATAGGATATCTGAGTGCAACCATGACATCTGATTGTCTGTTCTTATCTACACCCTGCTGTGAATCACATCTAGACTTGGAGTAGAGACCTCTGTCTAAAAAAGTCACAAAGACATGTCCTTACTAGCTTAGATTGATGAATTTATCAGGGATAAAACTGAGAGCTGTCTGGTTTGGTTATTGCTCAGCACAATAACATTTATTATAGTAGCTTATGTAACCATGGAGACAGATGTCTATTTCTCAACATAGGTTGTTTGCATTCAAATATTCTGTATGTAAGATTTAAAATGATTATATATAATGGATGAATACATATCAATGTACATCTCAAGAAGAAACTACCAAGGTGACTGCCTGTTGAAATAAGCATTCCATCTAGTGTGATAGCTTTATGAAAATATTTCACTGTTCTTAAAAAGGAGGCAATCTGTTTCTTTGTGGAACATTTTAGGCTTGATTTAGTTCATACATAGTGAAAGAAGGATTTGTTGCTAAGGGTTGGTAAAGGTTAGTGTTGGTCTTTACTCCATGGTTCACTTGATGGTCAGGACTGAATGTTGATATATATGAGCTGGATTGAAAAGTAACTGCATGGTCAGGCCAAATCATTGATTGGAGAACAATGAACAGATTAAATAACTGCTGCACACATGCAAAGCCTAGTAACAATCAGGAAAACAAAATGGTTGGGAAGTTTTTTCTTTTGTAGTATTGTTCCCAGTAATTTAATTGAAGTAAAAAAACATTTTTAGTTTTTTGAAAGACTGCCTCTTGAAATCATTTTGAAAGATTAAAGGAGATTGCACAATCATACATTTCTTTAAACATGCAAACAAATTTAGTCAAGATCAATATTTACATGTCTATTTTAATTTGCAATTTTTAAATTTCATTTTCCCTTATATATATCCAAGGAATTTTCTTTCTCAGACTAAAGCACTAACAGCTGAGGGGTCAAGCAGTTAACATGTGTTAAACCCGCTGACCTGCTATTTGGAAGGTAAAAAATGACAGTGACTTTTTATTCATTTATGGGAGGTGGACATTGCTGACTGGCCAGCATTTTGTATTGCCCATTCCTAGTTGCCATGAGAAGGTAGTGATGAGCTGCCTTTTTGAATCACTTGAATATGTCTGCTGTTGGTTGATACACAATGCCGTTAGGGAAAGAATTCCAGGATTTTGACCCAGTGACAGTGAAAGAATGTCAATATATTTCCAAGTCAGGATGGTGAGTGGCTTGGAGGGGAACTTGAAGGTGGTGGTGTTCCCATGTATCTGCTGCCCTTGTCCTTCTAGATGGAAGTGGTTGTGGGTTTGGAAAGTGCTGTCTGAGGATCTTTGATAAATTTCTACAGTGCATCTTGTAGATAGTACACACTCCTGCTTCTGAGTGTCAGTCATATAGGGAATGGATGCTTGCGGATATGGTGCCAAGCAAGCAGATTGCTGTGTCCTGGATGGTGTTAAGCTTCTTCAGTATTGTTGGAGCTGCACCTATCCAGGCCAGTGTAGAGTATTCCATCACATCCCTGACTTGTGCCTTGTAGATGGTGAACAGAAGGTTTTGGGAGTCAGGAGATGAGTTACTCCCTGCAGTATTCCTAGCCACAGTGTTTATGTGGCAAGTCCAGTTGAGCTTCTGGTCAATGATAACCCTCAGTATGTTGATAGTGGGGATTCAGTGATGATAACACCATTGAATGCCAAGGGATGATGGTTGGAAACCTTTTTTTTCTAAATCTATTCAAAGTGTGGGGGATATTGATTTGTCATTATTTGTGATTCAAAGCTAAAAGGTAATGAAGTGGAAGAGCACATACTGGGTTATCCCTGACAACAGTTGACAAAAAGCATTTAGGGCATGTTGATATACTTATACATGATTTAAAATTTAGTGAATTATTTTTTAACTAAGATCAGAAGGACTATATTGAATTACAAAATGCTCTACATGACCCCAATCATTCCCCAAACATGCATTTGCTTTAATCACAAAAAATACACATTCATTTGGTATCTTTCCCTAAATTGTTGTGCAAATTAATGAAAAATTCCAGCTGTTTGTTATTTAGTGAGAGACTTTCTGCAGAAGGTTTTCACTTCAGGATCAGAACTTTGTCACAGTGGTGGAAGGATCTGGTGACTGATTTAAAAGTTGTGGGGAATGTCCAGCTGGATTTTCTTTTTTGTCTTTTGGCAATTAATTAATGGCTGAAAGGCTCCCCACCCCTTTTTAAAAGATTGTTGTCTAACCCGCAGCACTTGCTGGCAGGTTGTCTTACTCTGTCTCAGCAGTGCCATCAGGAATTCTGGCCATTGATGGAACTGCAGCAGGGAAGATATCATGGGAGCAAGGTGGCCTTGCCATGGATAACTATGCTTTGGTTATTGAGGAGGTGGTATGATTGTTGATGAGGCAGAGGTAGGGTATATTGGCACGTGGAGGACCTCTGTGAGTCATAGAGTGACCTTTAGAAATGCACCAAAGCCTCTAGAAAGGATGCCTGTGTTTGCTAAATGTGACAGAAAATGTACCTGTTGTTGATGAAATAAAAACCACAACAGGAAGAGATCTTTATTCAAACCCTTGAGCTGTTCTCCAGTTTCCCCACAGCTGATAAAATGCAATGGATCCGAGGTCAGAATTGTGATATACATTCCACTCGCATTTCCCCTAACCATGATATGGCTTCCCCTTCCAATCCCATATGAACCAATCAGATTAAGAAATTAATAAGGAAGAAGAATCATATTGGGCTCAAAACATTAACTCTGTTTCTCTCTCCACAGATGCTGCTAACATTCTCTGTTTTAGATTAAGGAATTGTCACTGTGCAGTGCAAAGTCTGAAGCAGGAAAGACAAAGCAGAATATTCGATTCAGTTGTGCAGAAAATAGAATAGAGGCAAAAAAAAGGATTAAGTGACAAATAAGAGGCAGAAAGAAAACTTTTGAAATGTTTAATCCACCTTTTCTTTAAAAAGAACTCCAGTCATAGCTATGATTTTGAAGGAACAATCATCTACACTCCAAGTTAATTTTCAGTGCTAGAAAGGAGCTTTATAATCAGGATTTTTAATAGGACAAAAATAAAATTTTATTGGAAAGGAGATGCCCTACTATTTTTGACAAGTTTAGTTTGTATCTATTCTACAAAAGTACTGTATATTTGAGTCACTCCACATCCGTTACTGTTATGCTACTTGACTAGGTACCTGTACAGTATCATTGCTGGAGTAGGGGAACTGCAACAGCAATTTTCTGACTTTAAAATTTAACAATATATGTGTAATTGCTGACAGTTGATGTCAGATTTACTCTTCAATTCTGCATGCTGTAAACCTCACAGGATTTTCTTTATGCATTATCAAGACTTATGAAATTAAATTTGTTAATCCAATACCACTAATCTGTGATTAGATTATCTGAGTTTGTGAGGTTTACAGTAGGATTTAATTTTAAGAAATCAACTGAATCTTTGTTTGTGTTATTAGTATACTGCTGTTTTAATGTGAAGAAGTTACATATATATATTTGTTTTAAATCAAAGTTTTTAGTTTAAAAAATGATATGAATTAAATATGAAAAGTCTAAATTCATTTGTAGTTTAGTTGCAAGGTTCAATGCAGATTTAATATTTTTAAAATTGTAATCGCCAGGATTTACAGAATGATGTTCCACAAATCTAATCCATGATTTATGTGTTGATGTGTGCCAATTAGTATCCATTGGAGATTTCCATCCAGTGTGCTCATGTCCCTGCAATGCAGCCGACTGGACAAAATAATAATATAAGTGAAGTACTTGCTCAACACCAAGTCTTTCATATCAGCTTTATCCATAATGCTCAGATACACAAGTTATTTAAATTCATTGACTGCAAACCTCTGATGCACAGCTTTTGAAGTTCTAGATGTTTCAAGTTTGAAGGGAGGCCATTCTGTGCATGCCATCCCTAGATGCCAATTTGATGAAGTTGTTAGCATAGCCACTGGCAATTCTCTACCACAGGTTTCTGTGGATGCTCAGTCTTTGAATATGTTTAAAGTAGGGATCGGTAGATTTATGGTAATCAATGACATACGGGCTCATGGAGATAGTGTGGGTAAAAGGCATTGAAGTGTTTGATAAGCAATGGTTGTATTGAATGGTTGGCAGGCTTGACAGCTGAATAGCCTACTCCTGTTCCTATATTCCTGTGAATATGTCTTTGAAATGTGCAACATAGGCAGAATAAATGAATTCTCAACTACTTTTCATGTTTGTCTTCAGGTTGGTTGATAAGCAATATTGGCAAGGCCACCATTTCTTGTCCATCCCGAACTGCCCTTAAACTGATAGCTTGCTAGGCCATTCTGAGGTGAGTTAAACATCAGTCACATTGCTGTGGCTCTGTGTGCTTTATCCCAGTGAGAAGTTGGCACATAGAGTCATAGAGATGTACAGCACAGGAGCAGATCCTTCGGTCCAACTCACCCATGCTAACCAAATATCCTAACTTAATCTAGAGTTGGAGACACCGGTGTTGGACTGGGGTGTACAAAGTTAAAAATCACACAACACCAGGTTATAGTCCAACAGGTTTAATTGGAAGCACACTAGCTTTCGGAGCATCGCTCCTTCATCAGGTGATAGTGGAGGGCTCAATCCTAACACACAGAATTTATAGCAAAAATTTACAGTGCGATGTAACTGAAATTATACATTGAAAAATTGATTGTCTGTTAAGCCTATCATCTTTAAGAATACCATGACAGTTTCACTTCTTTCATGTGTAAATCACAAAACCTTTTTTTTTAAAAGTTGCATTCTCAGGTTAGCTGTTAACAATAGTGATAGCGAGACAATATGTTGAAGGTTCTGGATCAGTGGTGCTGGAAGAGCACAGCAATTCAGGCAGCATCCGACGAGCAGCAAAATCGAAGTTTCGGGCAAAAGCCCTTCATCAGGAATAAAGGCAGAGAGCCTGAAGCATGGAGAGATAAGCTAGAGGAGGGTGGGGGTGGGGAGAAAGTAGCATAGAGTGTACCGAGTTTGTTTCACGACATGGTTGAATTGCTGTGCTCTTCCAGCACCACTAATCCAGAATCTGGTTTCCAGCATCTGCAGTCATTGTTTTTACCTTGTTGATTTTAACCCTACTGCGAATCCTCTTGCAAGGATGCCTGCCTTGAAGAAGTTTTCCTCCTCTCTCTACAAGAATCTCAGGGAGTCCCTCTCCCACTGCAACTCCCAGGTCATTTCCTCTGCCCTGAAGCTCTTCAACCATGTCGTGAAGCAAACTCGGTACACTCTATGCTACTTTCTCCCCACCCCCACCCTCCTCTACCTTATCTCTCCACGCTTCAGGCTCTCTGCCTTTATTCCTGATGAAGGGCTTTTGCCCGAAACGTCGATTTTGCTGCTCGTCGGATGTTGCCTGAATTGCTGTGCTCTTCCAGCACCACTAATCCAGAATCTGGTTTCCAGCATCTGCAGTCATTGTTTTTACCTAATATATTGAAGGTGTTAGCCCCTTGTGTTCTCTGTTTATGCCATGATGTTTAGGTTGATTCTAATCTAAAAAGTGAGATAACGGAGTTTTACATGAATTCATGCAGTTTTTGAGCAAAGTACATTGCAACCTGCAAGTACAAACTCACTCCACAAAATATATGTGTGCATGTGGGTCTTTGTCTGTCTCTGTGTGAATGTGTGTGTGTCTGTCTGTCTGGGTTGGGGTTGTGAGTGTGAGAAAGTGTATGTGTGTGGTGAGTGCAGAGTGTCTTAGGTCTGTGAGGGGGTGCATATGTGAGTGTGGGAGTGTGTGCCTGTAAGGGTGTGTGTGGGTGTCTGTGTGCGTGTCTGTGTATATGTGTGTCCATGTGTATGTGTTTATAAGAGTGCCGTGTGTGTCTGTGAGAGTGTGTGTGTGTAGGAGTATCTGTGTGTGTGTGTATAGTGCAGTGGTGGTCATCGTAATGTGACATGAACCCAAGGACCCAGTTGAGGCCCTCCCTATGGGTACCGATCTTAGCTAACAACCTCTACTCGGCCACTTTTCGCTGCTGCATGTCCCGAAGTCCGCCTTGGAGGATGGTCACCCGAAGGTCCGAGGTCAAATGTCCTGGACCACTGAAGTGTTCCCCAACTGGGAGAGAACACTCCTGTCTGTTGATTGTTGTGCGGTGCCCATTCATCCGTTGTCGTAGCCTTTGCTCGGTTTCCCCAATGTGAGTTTATACTTGCAGGGTTACATTGTACTTTGCTCAAAAACTGCATGAATTCAGGTAAAACTCCGTTATCTCACTTTTTAGATTAGAATCAATCTAAACACCATGGCATAGACAGAGAACACAGGGGGCTAATACCTTCAACATATTGTCTAGCTATCACCATTGTTAACAGCTACCTGAGGATGCAACTTTTTTAAAAAAAGGTTTTGTGATTTACACATGAAAGAAGTGAAACTGTCATGGTATTCTAAAAAATGAAAGGTTGAACAAACAATTTTTCAATGTATAATTTCAGTTACATCACACTGTAAATTTTTGCTATAAATTCTGTGTGTTAGGATTGAGCCCCCCACTATCACCTGATGAAGGAGCAACGCTCCAAAAGCTAGTGTGCTTCTAATTAAACCTGTTGGACTATAACCTGGTGTTGTGTGATTTTTAACTTTGTACACCCCAGTCCAACACCGGCATCTCCAAATCATGACTACCATCGGCACCACTAACCGCCGGCTTAAAGTGGAGAGGATCTCCAAGAAGATCGCACATATCAACACAGACATCGAGTTTCTACAGGAATGCAGGTAAGCAGGAAAGATCCCAAAAGGATTACGGATCACGAACCACTTAAGTCGACCTACAACACAGACTACGCAGAGACACTTTGCCACCGCACCTCTCGCAAACCCCTCAATCATCTCATGCACCAACTCTACAGCAGGTGCCACTACCTTGAAATTCAGATGGAGTCCACACTCTCAGCCTGCACCCAGAATACATCAGTAAAATTACGCGACATTGCCAAACAGACAAGGCGACAAAATTACACCATGTCCATACACGCCAAGAACAAAAAACTGGAGAAATTTGGCATTCTCACCAGTAATAGCAAAGCCCGCCCTGGAACCACAGTAGGCAACATAATCACTGCGGGGAAGTCTATTATCAACTTATCAGACCACACCCTTCGACCGGAAAAGATTGAAGTCCTGAGTAGGGGTCTCAACTTCTGCCCCACCGCCAAAATGGACCCGTTGGTTCTGGCAGCAGATACAGAAGAGTTCATCAGACGAATGAGACTCTGGGAATTCTTTCAAGGTGCCAGCAGTGATCCCAATGAGCCCACTGATGAACTGGAACAGTCATCACAGGGATAAGTAGAGGAGTGACCAAAGAAGGTGTCAACTTGGACCCCACCGGAGGGCCGCTGCCCTGGGTTTGACATGTATGCTCCAACCGTCAGGAAATATATAAATGCCAGATTCATCAGCCGTACCCACAAGGTGGTGCAAAACATCACCCGTTCACCCATCCAGGCTCTCAAAACCAATCACAACATTGTCATCAAACCAGCAGATAAAGGAGGAGCCATTGTCATTCAGAATAGAACAGATTACTGCAAGGAAGTGTACCAACAACTGAACAACCAGGAACACTACAGTCAACTACCAGCTGACCCGACCAAAGAACACACCCGTGAATTAAACACACTGATCAGAACTTTGGATCCAGTCCTTAAGAGTTCCCTACGCGCCCTCATCCCACGTACTTCTCGTGTAGGCGACTTCCACTGCCTTCCAAAGATACACAAAGCCAACACACCAGGACGTCCCATTGTGTCGGGCAATCGTACCCTATGTGATAATCTCTCCGGCTATGTGGAAGGCATCTTGAAACCTATTGTACAGGGGATCTCCAGCTTCTGTGGCGACACTAGAGATTTCTTACAGAAACTCAGCACCCACGGACCAGTCAAACCGGGAACATTCCTCGTAACAATGGACATTTCCGCACTCCACACCAGCATCCCCCACAATAATGGCATCGTGGCAACAGCCTCAGTAATGAACACCAACAACTGCCAATCTCCAAACACCATCCTACAACTCATCCGCTTTATCCTCGATCATAACGTCTTCACCTTTGACAACCAGTTCTTCATCCAGACACACGGAACAGCCATGGGGACCAATTTTGCCCCCCAATATGCCAACATTTTTATGCACAGGTTCAAACATAGAGATTCTTCTCTATGCAGGATCTCCAATCAACATTATACATTGACGACATTTTCTTTCTCTGGACCTATGGCGAGGAGTCACTGATAAAACTACACAGTGACATCAACAAGTTTCATCCCACCATCAAACTCACCATGGACTACTCTCGACTATCTGTCTCATTCTTGGACACATGCATCCCCATCAAGAATGGACACCTCAGCACCACACTCTACCACAAACCCACAGACAACCTTACAATGCTACACTTTTCCAGCTTCCACCCAAAACATATTAAAACGGCCATCCCCTATGGACAAGCCCTACGCATACACCGGATCTGCTCAGATGAGGAGGAACGTGACAGACACCTGGAAGCACTCAGGGATGCCCTCACAAGAACGGGGTACAATGCCCAACTCATCGACCGCCAGTTCCGACATGCCACAGCAAGGAACCGTAATGACCTCCTCAGGAGACAGGCACGTGCTGCAACTGACAGGGTACCCTTCGTTGTTCAGTATTTCCCAGGAGCTGATAACTACGTCATGTTCTTTGTGACCTGCAACACATTATCAATGAGGATGAGCACCTCACCAAGACCTTCCTCACACCTCCACTACTTGCCTTTAAACAACCGCCAAACCTCAAACAGATCGTTGTTCGTAGCAAGCTGCCCGGCTCTCAGGACAACTCCATACAACCCTGTCATGGTAGGCGCTGCAAGACGTATCAGAGTGTGGACATAGATAGCACCATTACACGTGGGGACACCTCCCACCATGTACATGGCAGGTACTCATGTGACTCAGCCAACGTTGTCGACCTTATACATTGCAGGCAAGGATGCCGGAGGCATGGTACATTGGGGAAACCGAGCAAAGGCTACGACAACGGATGAATGGGCACCGCACAACAATCAACAGACAGGAGGGTTCCCTCCCAGTTGGGGAACACTTCAGTGGTCCAGGACATTCGACCTCGGACCTTCGTGTGACCATCCTCCAAGGCGGACTTCGGGACAGGCAGCAGCGAAAAGTGACCGAGCAGAGGCTGATAGCTAAGTTCGGTACCAATAGGGAGGGCCTCAACCGGGACCTTGGGTTCATGTCACATTACAGGTGACCACCACTGCACTATACACACACACAGATACTCCTACACACACACACTCTCACAGACACACACAGGCACTCTTATAAACACATACACACGGACACATACACACAGACACGCACACAGACACCCACACACACCCTTACAGACACACTCCCACAGTCACATATGCACCGCCTCACAGACTTAAGACACTCTGCACTCGCCACACACACACACACACACTTTCTCACACTCACAACCCCCAACCCAGACAGACACACACACACACACACAGACAAAGACCCACATGCACACATGTATTTTATGGAGTGAGTTTGTACTTGCAGGGTTACATTGTACTTTGCTCAAAAACTGCATGAATTCATGTAAAACTCTGTTATCTCACTTTTTAGATTAGAATCATTTTAAACATCATGGCATAGACAGAGAACACAGGGGGCTAACACCTTCAACATATTGTCTAGCTATCACTATTGTTAACAGCTAACCTGAGAATGCAACTTCTTTAAAAAAAGGTTTTGTGATTTACACATGAAAGAAGTGAAACTGTCATGGTATTCTTAAAGATGAAAGGCTTAACAGACAATCAATTTTTCAATGTATAATTTCAGTTACATCATACTGTAACTTTTTGCTATAAATTCTGTGTGTATGAATTGAGCCCTCCACTAACACCTGATGAAGGAGCGGCGCTTCGAAAGCTAGTGTGCTTCCACTTAAACCTGTTGGACTATAACCTGGTGTTGTGTGATTTTTAACTTACTCTAGTCCCATTTGCCAGCACTTGGTCCATATCCCTCTAAACCCTTCCTATTCATACACCCATCCAGATGCCTTTTAAATCCTGTAATTGGACCGGCTTCCACCACTTCCTCTGGCAGCTCATTCCATACACGTACCACCCTTTGCGAGAAAAAGTTGCCTCTTAGGTCCATTTTGTCTTTCCCCTCTCACCCTGAATTTATGCCCTCTAGTTCTGGACTCCCCCAGCCCAGGGAAAATATCTTGTTTATTTACCCTATCCATGCCCCTCATGATTTTATAAACCTCTGTCACCCCTCAGCCTCCAACCCTGGCAGCATTCTTGTAAATCTTTTCTGAACCCTTTCAAGTTTCACAATGTCCTTCCAATAATGAGACCAGAATTGCACACAATATTCCAACAGTGGCCTAACCAATGTCCTGTACAGCTACAACATGTCCTCCCAACTTCTGTACTCAATGCTCTGTCCAATAAAGGAAAGCATACTAAATGCCTTCTTCACTATCCTACCTACATGAGACTCCACTTTCAAGGAACTATGAACCTGCACTCCAAGGTCTCTTTGTTCCGCAACACTTCCCAGGAGCTTACCATTAAGGGTATAAGTCCTGCTCTGATTTGCTTTTCCGAAATGCAGCACCTTGCATTCATGATGAATTAAACTCCATCTGCCACTCCTTAGCCCATTGGCCCATCTGATCAAGATCCTGTTGTAATGTGAGGTATCCTTCTTCACTGTCCACTACACCTCCAATTTTGGTGTCATCTACAAACTTACTAACTATTCCTCTTATGCTCACATCCAAATCATTTATATAAATGACGAAAAGTAGTGGACCCAGCACCGATCCTTGTGGCACTTCACTGGTCACAGGCCTCCAGTCTGAAAAACAACACTCCACCACTACCCTCTATCTTCTACCTTTGAGCCAGTTCTGTATCCAAATGGCTAGTTCTCCCTGTAT
Source organism: Chiloscyllium plagiosum (assembly GCF_037043375.1). Lineage (NCBI taxonomy): Eukaryota > Metazoa > Chordata > Chondrichthyes > Orectolobiformes > Hemiscylliidae > Chiloscyllium > Chiloscyllium plagiosum. The sequence goes on along the minus strand of NW_028270151.1, from coordinate 46,871,427 downwards.
TCCACGAGATCTAATCTTGCTAACCAATCTACCATGAGGAACCTTGTCGAATGCCTTACTGAAGTCCATATAGACCTCGTCCACCGCTCTGCCTCATCAATTCTCTTTGTTACTTCTTCAAAAATTCAATCAATTTAGTGAGATGTGATTTGCCATGCACAAAGCCATGTTGAGTATCCCTAATCAGTCCTTGCCTTTCCAAATACATCCTGTCCCTCAGGATTCCCTCCAACAACTTGCCCACCACTGATGATTTGGGCCATTCTTTCTCCCTACATTGGCAGATCTGCCCTGTCCAATATCTCACCACATACAGTTCCCTCCAATCTGTTACCCTCTAAAGTATGTACAGTATCAGTATCTAAGCTTTTTTTTAAGCATTTATTGCTTTGGCCCTAGTGCCTGGCCTCTGTTGCATTCTTGAGTACCCATAAAAGGAAAGGCACAAGAGAAAGGTTCCAGTGATGGAAGGAACGGAAAGCAAGAGTTAGATTTTTCAGCCATTCTCATTGGCTAAGTGAGAAATTCTGTTGGGGTGTCAGTATTAGAGTGGGGTGGATAAAGTTAAATCACACCACATCAGGTTACATTCCAACAGGTTTATTTGGAAGTAGTAGATTTCAGAGCATTCTCCTCCATCAGGTAGCTGGTGTGACAGTGTCATATGACACAGCATTTATAGCAAAAGATCACAGTGTCATTCAAGTACCCATGAGGTACCCATGAGGATGACCTCAACTGGGACCTGGGGTTCATGTCACACTGCAGGTGACCCCACTACATTATATACACACAGACACACTCTCTTTCTGTCTCTCTCTCTCTGTCTCTGTCTCTCTCTCTATCTCTCTCTCTCTCTGTCTCTCCCTCTCACTCTCACTCTCACTCTCAAACATACTCTCACGCATGCATCTTTCTCTCTTTGTCTCCCTCTACATCTCCCTCCCTCACATGTGCACACAAGTCTCTGGGGTGAATTTGCGTTTGCAGAATTGTATTCACAGATACATTTTATTTTTGCTCAATCAGCACAAAAACCTGCAGGGAGTCAATGCAGGCAGTCAATCCAAATAACATTTTATAAATTCCTATATTGGAAATAAAACCAATCTGACTCAGGTTTGGGATACAGACAGACTCTAACATCACGCCTTTAATGCATTGTCTGAGCTGAGATGTCATTTTTTCAAAAAATAAAACCTTATGTTATCTTGAGAATGTAACTTAAAATATGTTCTGGGATTTACATATTAATGAGCTGAAACCTGCAACCCATTCTAAAAGATGGAGGACTTAACAACAATCTAAATGTGTTCAATATAACACATCAGTCACGTGACACTATGATCATTTGCCATAAATTCCCTGTTTTATGATCCTGCCCCACTAGTTAACAGATGAAGGAGCAGTACTCTGAAAGCTAGTACTCCCAAATAAACCTGTTGGACTATAACCTAGTGTTGTGTGATTTTTAACAAAGTCAGAAGAGATCATGGTTGAGGCGATTTTGGGACAGAAGAAAAGATTTAAACATTAATGTACCATCATCTTCAATGGTTTCAGTCCTGCAATTTGCTGTTGTCTCAGTCATAATTGCTCCAGTATTAACCAGCAAAATCTGCGCCACTGAGATGAGAATCTGCAACTGTGCCTCTTCACAGCTGGTTAGCCCACCTTGGCTTCAGTTGTGTACCTACAAGAAAAGGAAAATGCACCACTGAACATGGTGCAATATGTTTGGCTGGTGTGGTTGTCATAATTGAGTAGCTAGCAATGTTTGCAAGCTGAGATGTGGGCCCGAGGTATTTTTGTGAGGGTGATGTGAAGATGTGAATGTAAGGAATGAGTCACGGTCGACGTACATTGGTAAATGAGTGAAGTAGTATTGTGAATGGAGTACAGTGTGAGGCTGTAAGGACAGATGTCAGTTGTAAGAATATGAAATTAGAAGTTAAACTCTGTGACCAAGACCACTTAAGTGAGATCATTGTACTTCTGTCAGAATTGGATCCAGCCTCTTGGGACAATATTGCTTGCATTAACAGCTATGGTGATCTGCTTTGATTTTATTCACAATGTTTGTCCCAATGACACCTGGTCCACATTGGGTAAACAGCATCCCCTGCTGTCCATCTCCTCCTTTAATGCCCTCTGTGTTGCATGAGAGAATCTTAGAACACACCTTCTGCCTATTGACTCTGTTTCTGAGGGTTAGAAACTCTTCCCCCGACATGACCAACACCCACTGAAGCAAAAAGGCACCTCTCCCATGATAGTGAATGCAATTCGTTTTCTCCTTGCATCAGAAGGAACAAGGATTGGTGAATCACACATTGTGATTCCTTCACCCATTTTCAGAGGTTCACAAATTTTGATTCATGATTTCTCTACAATTGTAGCCACACATCATTAAATATTAAGCATGAGAGTCTTTGTATTTTGTTTCAAAGCTTTAAGTACTGCAGATGTATTTTTAGTTTCATATCTGTATGATAAAAGATCTTAACAGAAGTATACACCTCTGGAAGGGCTTATGCCCGAAACGTCGATTCTCCTGTTCCTTGGATGCTGCCTGACCTGCTGCGCTTTTCCAGCAACACATTTAAAGCAGTATACACCTCTCTTCCAATATCCGCACTCCCATGGGTTGTGAGAATATTAAGCACACTGTTTAAATATTGAACGAGTTCTTGAGCTTGTAGCAACTTCAATGAAGAATCACTCGTCATAATGTTGTCCTTTCATAAATACAGTCCATACATGAGTGACATAAATCAGTTTATGATATGTAATAGATGTGGTTTTTGAGACCAAATAGTGCAAATGTCACTCAACTTTTCTGTCAGTACTTTAAAAGTGCATTCAAACTCAAACCAGAATATAATTAAGTGATGTATATTTTATTTTGATATAATCTTCCCAGAATCTTGGGTTTGCTTTGCTTTAATTTGGGTGAATTTTCATAGATTCCCTACAGTGTGGAAACAGGCCCTTCAGCCCAACAAGTCCACACCAACCCTCTGAAAAGTAACCCACCCAGACCCATTCCTCTACCCCTATATTTCCCCCTGACTAATGCACCTAACCTACACATCCCTGAACACTATGGACAATTTAGCATGGCCAATTCACCCTAATCTGCACATTTTTGGATTATGGGAAGAAACCAGAGCACCCAGACATGGGGAGAATGTGTAAACTCCACACAGACAGTTGCCTGAGGCGGGAATCAAACCTGGGTCCCTGGTGCTGTGAGGTAGCAGTGCTAACCACTGAGCCACCATGCCGCCCCAGATACACCTATCCACCGTGTTTGGATCTAAAGCCAGTGACAAAGCTCAGTAAAACCCAACTCCAAAGGGGTTTCACACTGGGGCTTACTGTATCAGCTCCTTCTACCCCTAACCCCTCACTGACCTTACCCTCCCCTCCTCCTTCTTTTCAAAAACAAAAACAGAAGTTGCTGGAAAAGCTCAGCAAGTCTGGCAGCATCTGTGAAGAGAAATCAAAGTTAATGTTTCAGGTCAGGTAACCCTTCCTCACAACAATTTTGTCTGTCAGACAGCCAATTACTTCAGCATGTGGCTAAGCATGGTTATGACTTGAAGTGCAGTACTTTGGGGATAGGACATTCTTCTTCAAAGCGATGTTTCCACTTCAGGCCTGACTCTTCAGGGACCACATTAGAAAAGGTTCAACTCCTATATCAAGACTTGAGCACAAGACCTCGGCTGACATAATGTGCAGAAGGTGGGCTTGAATTGTTTGTCCCTGTCTGTACAGATGGATATGCAAGATCCTGTGATGCTATTTAAAGACAAATTTGGAATTGTCCTGGTATCCTGACTGACATTCTTTCCTCAACTGACATCACCAAAAATAGATGAAGGGGTCATTCATTACAAAACTGTGACCTTGAGGTGTGCATTGTCTAAATGACAATTCAAAATGTAACTTTTTGTTTGTGAAATGTCCCATGTTGTCCCAAATATTTGATAAAGCTATAGAATAACAGTGAGTTAAAATTATTCAGGAGATTTATTTCGAAACTATCCAAAACTGGATAGTTCTTAGAAATGTTTTGTTTTGGCAATAAATATTTATGTATGGCATTATGGACTATTTTAGGGTTGCAAGTGACAGATCTGGGTTTCAACTCTTCAGTCTGAAAATTTGTTTCCATAACCTGAGGAAATTCTTTGGCATGGGGTTCCATGTTAACTTCTCCTAAATAACTGTGGTGTGTGGGTTTGATTGAGTTGGAAAGCCCCCAATTTTCAAAAAAAAAAATCATGAGACACGGGATATTTTAACTTCCAGCTTCATTTAATTGCTGCCAGCTGACATACCATCTGCCCACCAAGAGGTGACAAACAGGGCATTTTTTAAACTATCAAGAATCAAGTAGTAACCAGAACCTTTTCTTCAGTTGAATAATGGGTAAACAAAGGTCATCCTATTTAAGGATCAGAAGACCATAAAAAGTAGGAACAGGAGTAGGCCATTTGGCCCCTTAAGTCTTCTCCACTATTCAATCAGATCATGGTTAGTCTCACATTCCTCATATCCATTTTCCTGCCCTTTTCCCCATTACCCATGATTCCCCTACTAATCATGAATCTATCTATCTCAGCTTAAATATACAAAACAACTCTGCCCCCACAGCCTTGTGGGGCAAAGATTTCCAAAGACACTCAGTGTCTGTGGGAAGAAATTCCTCCTCATTACAGAATTAAATTGGTGCCCCTTTATTCTGAGTCGATGCTCTTTGATCCTAGACTGTCCTGTGTGGGGAAAACATTTACCCTGTTAAACCCGTTAAGAATCCAATTTGTTCTAATGCAATCACCTTTCATTCTTCTAAACACTAAATGAGTAGAGTCACAAACTGTTTAATTTTTGCTGCATAAGACAAGCCCTTTACAGCAGGGATCATCCAACTGAATTTTCTCTAAATTGCCTTCAGTGAAATGATATCTTTTCTTAAATAAAGGGATCAAAACTATTCACAGTACTCCAGATACTGGTGTCATCAGCTCCTTGGATAGTTGCAGTCAGACTTCCCGCCTCTCGTACTCCAATCCTTTTTATGCCAATCATGGTCAGTGGAAAGAATTTTGAGGCCATTGGTTGCCTTATGCTGCCTGAAGAGCTTCCCTAATCCCTTCAGTGTGAATAGAAAGCAAAATTAAATGCTGATAAAACTCAGCAAATCTGCAGAGAGAAAAACAGAGTTAATACCTCAAGTCAGTCACATTTGTCAGAGCTGTCATTGATCTGTTCAATAGAACATTTCCAACATTTCTGTTTCTATTTTAGTTGTCTGGCATCTGCAATATTTTGCTTATTAGTATTCAAATCAATTTATCCTATTCCTTAGGCTGTTGCTTCTTCAGACCATGTGATCATGTTGCTCTGACGCTGGGTTCCAAATGAAATTGTTCAGAGCCAAAATATTATTGCAGCCTGACTTTCCAAGCTCAGGCATAAATTGGAATGAGACCCTGGTTTGCCTGCATTGAAGACTATCCTGGCAAACCTAAAGTTAAGGCCTGTAAGGATCCAGGTACTACAAGAATGTAGATTCATGCATGACCCGTATTTCCTGGCATGGTGGATGTTAAAAACCAGGCTCTGTGTGATCTAAAGTAATATTGCATCCATTCATATCCAAACAAAATGTGTAATTCTTGCAATTTTTCACTTCAAATATCAATTATGTAATTGCACTCCCCTGATTAAAAATAGCTCCAAAATATGAGGTGCCTGTTTTTTTTTCTTGCAAGAAAGATGTGTGGAAATGAATGCAAAGTGTAGATGTGAAGACTGTGCGTCTGAGCACAACCAGCTTTTACATTGCAGTACATTCTGGTTAACTCAACCTTATGCGTAATGGGGACAAATTGGAGGAAACAATTCAACTAATTGCAAATATTAAGAATCCTAGTTCAGGGACAGCACTTGAGAAGCAGAAAACCAGTTATCACTGATACATTAATATAATTATATTTGCAGTTCAATTTCACGATTAGCAACAATTTAGACTAATTCATTAATATTGAATTTTCAACTGTCATTTAAATCTAACTTTAGTTTCAATTAATTTCAGTTCCCAAAGATGGAAAACCTAGGTGTGGGAGGTGGTGACATCTCCGTACTAATAATCCACTAAAGTACTAGGGACATGGATTCAAGTCTCAGCACAGCAGCTGGCAGAACTCCTGTCCTTCACATCAAGGCAGTATTTGAACAAGTATAATGTCAAAGATCCATGAGAGCTACCTGGGAGTTAGTGAGAGAATTCTTCACAAGTTGGACTCATTCCTTGTACAAAGGAAGATAGTTGTAGTTGTAGGGGGACATTCATCTCAGCGCCTGGGACATTATTGCAGGAGTTCTTCAGGATATTATCTTAGGTCCAACCAATACAGCTGCTTAGTCAGAGACCTTCCATTCTAAAGTCTGATGTTCACTGATGATTGTGCTATGTTCAGTACCTTCATGGCTCCTCATATACTGTAAACAGCGGATGTTCATATCTCCCAAGACCAGAAAAACTTCAACACAAATAATGACCACCTCCAACAAGAGAGGATCTAACCATATCCAATTGATATTTGATGTATTACAATTGTTGAATCCAAACTGACCAACATTGATAATTAGTTATGATTTGGAGATGCTGGTGTTGGACTGGGGTGTGCAAAGTTAAAAAAATCACACACCAGGTTATAGTCCAACAGGTTTAATTGGAAGCACTAGCTTTTGGAGCGCTGCTCCTTCATTAGGTGGTTTTCACCAACCACCTAATGAAGGACCAGCACTCCGAAAGCTAGTGCTTACAATTAAACCTGTTGGACTATAACCTGGTGTTGTGTGATTTTTAACATTGATAAGAAACTGGATTGGATCTGCTATATAAATGGTGTGGCTAATAGAGCAGCTTGGATGCCAAGTATTCCAAGCTAAGTACGTCCTCTCCCTATATTGCAAAGCCTGCTGCAAGACACAAGTTAGGAATGTGATGGAATAAAGACTGTCCATTTGCTTGGATGAGGTCAGCTCCAGTAACATAAAATAAGCTTAACAACACCAAACAGGGAGGCAGCTTACTTGATTGATAACCCATCTACCGTCTTCAATACTTTAACCCTCTACTACCAATGCACAATTGCAGCACAGTGTACCAGCCATAAAGTTGACTGCAACAATTCACCAAGGCTCTTTGACAGCACCTTCCAAATCTACAATTTCTACCTGAGGTTTTTGGAATCCTCTTCCTCACAGCATCATGGGTGCATCTATCCATTATGAAATGCAGCAGTTCAAGAAAGCAGCTCATCAATGCCTCCCTCAAGGGCAGTAGTGGATGGGCAACAAATGTTATTCAAGCCAATGATATCCACATTAAGTGCATTGGTAAGCCTGCCAGACAGCTTCCTTTCACTGGTAAGAAGCATGGAGGGGCCTGGCTCTGACCTCGTTGAAATATCATGCAGAGCATTCCCTCTCTGCAGCCTTTGCCTCATCTCCCTGTCATTCTGCTGGCCAGTAAGCATTGCAACTGCTAGCTTCATAACTGCTGCAGTCCCTTATTGGGCAGGTCATGAAATCATCTGCCATCCTGATCCAGGTATATCAGTGTTCTTCTGCTAAATTCTACATCTCACCAGGAGACCTTCAAAGGCACTCCAGATTAATTCTGTTGTCTTTGAGAGGACAGAAGTTATTCTACATTTCCTCCAGGTTGTGTGCATGATCATTTTAATATTACTAATGTTAGTTCTCTCTTGCAACTGAACATGTCTCTTGGAGAGTGATAAGGACTCTTATGGTCAAAGTCTATAAATAGACTGCATTAATTCAGAGGCTCATGCTGCATGTAATGGCCACCTTCGTGAGTTCCCTTGTCTATCATGTGGCAGGGGAGATGAGGGAAGGCATAGTATACTGCACTTGGAGGGCTTCTGCCTTTCAGAACACTGGTTCCAGTAGCACTATGGATCTTCATTTTGCACCCATTATTTCTTAGCTAATATTTCTGCCAGTTGCATTAGAAGAATGTAAATCTATGAGTAAATCCCTCCAGGATGTGCAATGGGGATTGCCTTTTAAAGAGAGATTAGCTGAAGCATTTTTAAAAATTGAGCAAACGCGATGGACTAAAAAATGGGACTGCTGTTCAAAATAATTTTCAAAGTGAATTTTGGACTTAATGGATAAGACAGGATAAGAAGTTATTTGCAGTGTAGAAAATGAACCGGACTTGGTTTAGAATCAGCTGTTTTATTTGTTCAGATGTTCCATACAGTCAGACTTTTCCCAAATCCATTAAATCCTGAATCTGTCTGAACTCCTAAAGCGTTGGCTTTGCTTCAAATCTGTGCCATTCCTTTTATTTTGATCACAGAATTTCTCAGACAATGAACGCTTTTATCATTGTAGACTTGCAGCTTTTGCTAAATATACATGTAAAAATTTTGTTTATAATTGCAAAAGTTTTTACTAGTTTCTGCTTTCTAATTTTGAATTAACTGGAAATTATATCACATTGCTTTCGGTTATGTGACCATGTAGCATCTATAATTAATCCCAAGGAATACTACAACAAATTACATCAACTGGCAGTTTGCTTTTGTCAACCACAATCTAGTGAAGTGTGAGGGATAAACATATTGAAAGTAGGAAGAAGGAGACCACATACTCCTTTTGGAAAATAAGCATCTCAATGTGTTACCAAAGTAAGCTGATTTAGAAAAACATATACACATACTATTGAAAGTAACAATACAGGTAAACAAGCGCTGCATATAATTTTGATCGGCATCGAATTGAAAAGCAGTGATGCATTGTTAAACTTATAGAAGCTTGGTTTGACCAAACTGTGGAATTGTGTGTAGAGATATACATTTGGGATTTTTCTGATTCTGGGACGATTTTGGGGGGATGGGGTGGGAAACTGTTCAAGGTTGTTGAGAAGATTTGTAGCTCGGGTGCTCGTTGCTGTGGTTCTGTTCGCCGAGCTGGAAGTTTTTGTTGCAAACGTTTCGTCCCCTGGCTAGGCGACATCATCAGTGCTTGGGAGCCTCCTGCAAAGCGCTTCTTTGATGTTTCCTCCGGTGTTTATAGTGGTCTGTCCCTGCCGCTTCCGGTTGTCACTCACAGGAATCCGATTCACGAGAGAAGAAGAAAAGGATAGCCAACTCCCATTCCTAGACGTGATGGTACAGAGAACACCGAACGGAGAATTCACTACAAGGGTATACAGGAAAGCCACACACACAGACCAAGTCCTAAACTATGAAAGTAACCACCCCAACACACACAAACGAAGCTGCATCAGGACACTATTCAAAGGGGCCACAACACACTGCAGTACACCAGAACTGCAAAAAGAAGAAGAGGAACACCTATACAAGGTATTCGCCAAAAACGGATACCCGCGCAACTTCATCAACAGATGCCTAAGAGAAAGACCACGGAACGAGGACATACCACAACCAAAAGGACTAGCCACACTACCATACATCAGGAGCATCTCGGAACTGACAGTCAGACTACTGCGACCCCTAGGACTCATAACGGCACACAAACCAACAGCCACGCTCAGACAACAACTCACCAGAACGAAGGACCCGATACCCAACATGAGCAAAACTAACGTAGTGTACAAAATACCATGCAAGGACTGCACAAAACATTATATAGGACAAACAGGAAGACAGCTAACAATCCGCATACATGAACATCAACTAGCCACGAAACGACACGACCAGCTATCCTTAGTAGCCACACACGCAGACAACAAGCAACATGAATTCGACTGGGACAACACTACTATCATAGGGCAAGCCAGACAGAGAACAGCCAGGGAATTCCTAGAGGCATGGCATTCATCCACAAACTCCATCAACAAACACATCGACCTGGACCCAATATACCAACCACTACAGCGGACAGCTGAAACTGACAACCGGAAGCGGCAGGGACAGACCATTATAAACACCGGAGGAAACATCAAAGAAGCGCTTCGCAGGAGGCTCCCAAGCACTGATGATGTCGCCTAGCCAGGGGACGAAACGTTTGCAACAAAAACTTCCAGCTTGGCGAACAGAACCACAGCAGTGGGAAATTGTTTCCAGACAGTTCCTTGACAGAGTCATGCCATCAGGCACACTTTACAGTTGCAGGAGTGGCAATGCCATAGCAGCTAGAGGTGGGTATTCAATATCAATCATTAAAGATCCAATTAAGGAACATTTTTAAAGATTGCCAGCATTTTGTCAGGGGCAGAGTAGCCATCAACTCATGGAGAGGCTAACTGCAGCTCCTTGATGGTAGAAGAGGCCATTGGATAAAGAGGCGTCATGGCACAAGGAGGTTATGGTAATGGCAAAGGCTGCCAATATGCTTTGATGCTGTTACTGGAGATTCTCTTTCAGTTACAGGGGCTGTCCGCTCATCTCCAGGAAATAACAGTTCTGAAGATGAATTATATTGGATATGAAACATTTAACTCCACTTCTGTCTCCATGGGTGTTGCCAAAGCTGCAAAGTTCTCCAGTACTTTGTTTCTAAGTCAGACCAGTTTATTTATTTGCAAGTCTTACTGATTTTGCCTTGGGCTTATGCAGTTGTTCCATCTCTCCGGCGGAGCTGCAAAGCTGCTGCTTCTTCATTGGCCCAGCAGCATAGAAGGCCCACTGCCAATTTTATTTGGCCACCTGCCATCTGCCAGGCTTGGCTGCCTGTTCTTGTCAATATTATAGGTTAAGCTGGCCTCCATCCCAAGTTTGCTGGCCACCAATTATGCTACCCTGAGTAACTGGAATGTCATAATTTGGAGGAGCTGGTGTTGGACTCGGGTGGACCAAGTTAAAAATCACATAACACTATGTTATTGTCCAAGAGGTTTGCACTGCTCCTTCAGGTAATTGTTAAGCGCAACCTTCATAAAATTACTCAAATATAGGGCACAAACAGGGCATATGGCCTAACAAGTTTATATTGGTGCCTTTGCTTCAGATGAGTCATCTATCATTCCAGCTATTTTACCTCTGCATCACAGCATTTGTTATATTGCTTTATCTCTCAGCTGCTCCATATATAATTTTGCGTTTTTGGGCGGGTCAAACCCTACTGACATCCCAAGATGTTAGACCATGTAATATATACCATGAAGATTGTTCTTATTGAGATGGATGTTTTGAATGTTATCAACTATGCCAACTATTTACACTGTTATAAAATCTCAGGTTTACATAATCTGGATTCTACGCTGAATGATGTTAGGGATCTAATTTGTGACTGTAACACTACAAAGTTGACTGCAATGATTATACGCTACACTGACTCAATTATGCTGTGCCCTCACCTTCAGTCATTGTCAACAGATTTTATACTGGGAAACAGTTGGGAAAATATGACAAAATTGGAAAATTAGATTCATGCATTGAGAAACAGAAATCTGATTTTTGCAGCAAAGTTTGAATGGTGAGATTAGAATCTTGCTAGTGAACAGTGTGTGTGAATGCATTAACATCTCATTACCTATTCCTACCTCATTTATAAGCAGTCTTCCATTCTCTCACACAAGAGAAAGAAAGTAGATGATGACAATTCCTGACATAAATGTTAGAGAGAGTAGTTGGAGGCTCCAGGTTGGCCAACAGTGCTGAACAGCTCAGGACATGTACCATGGCTAGTGACCACTTACACTCCACTCCCTTTTGACAGAGGTAGGCAGCAGACATACACCAGCCACAACTCTTCAGCATTGCACATCGCTCACTCAAATAAAATACAGTTAACCATTTCAGTATTACTTTGGAGAGTAAAGACAATGCTCACTGAAATGCTACTGCCAGTCCACTTGATGCACAGGTACAGGCACCAATCTAACTCAGCAGAGCAGGGATCTATAAAAGCTTCTTTACTTTGATCCTCAGCATTCACACACTTTCTACCTTATGGTTTCTCTGCCTTGCTGTTTTACCCTTTGACACCTGATTCAGAACTTACAAGCTCACAAAACTTCTGCCTTGCCCTGCTGTCTAGCACAGACAGAAGACCAGACAGCTTGTCAGCAATCAGTCAAGAAGTTGAACCTGTTACTGCAAAGTACAGTGTTGTATCAATATCACATCAACAGAATATGCCATCAGTTTATCAGGCAAATATTCTGTCCGCACTTCAACTAAATAACCATGTCTCAAAGTCTAGCGAACAGATTACTTGAGTTATTTACCTGTTAACCTGGTCCAAATTGCTTCTGCCTGACAAGCAGTCAGTGAGGCAAATGAATCATGTCGGTGGTTTAATTGGTTATTAAACATGTGGTTTTGGAATAGTGGAGCTCATGAGTAGGATATTCAGTCAAGGGCAGTGTTTACTCTCAGTCCATGGAAACTGTCCTTTAGCCACTTGGGTCAGTCATGGTCATGGGCCAGTATCACTACAGTCCAGGGAGGGGCCGCAGTCAGTCCTGCAGGTCTAGTGCTACTAGTCTGGGATGAGTAGTAGATCAGTTAGGGAGCTGTACAGAGATGAGTCAGGGATCTGGACAGTCATCAGTTGAGATTATTTTCCAAGTCAGTTAGGGAAGGAGGATGCAGTCAGTTCTAGGTGTCCGGCCACTGAAAGTCAAGGAACTATTAGGGCTATTAGCGAAGTTGGGAAACACAGTTCTGGGAGTAGGAAGCAGCCTGTTGAAATGCTGCAACAGCAGTGAAGGGGGGGAAACTCAACATCCCAGCATAGGGGAATGTTAGCGAATTGGAGAACATGGTTTACTGTGCGAAGGAAGGTCATGATATCATTATGATACATAATTGCTATAATGATATCATTAGGCATTACAAATTGATTGTAGTTATCTCCAAAACAAAAGTCATTACAAGTGTTGGTTGTGGGCCACAGCTCAAGGGGCCAATCTAAGAACTCATAATCTACTCATGACATGTAGCTTTCACATTGAAACATTAACGTTTACCATATGTTCTGATATGCATGTTAATGTCAGTGCTGCAGCTGAGGCAGTAGGCTTTGCCAATGTAGAGTCACAGAGATGTACAACACAGAAACAGACCCTTTGGTTCAACGCATCCATGCCGACCAGATATCCTAACCTAATCTAGTCCTATTTGCCAGCACTTGGCCCATTATCCCTCTGAATCCTTCCTATTCATATACCCATCCAGAAGTCTTTTAAATGTTGTAATTCAACCAGCCTCCACCGCTTCCTCTGGCAGCTCATTCCATACACGCACTACCCTCTCTGAAAAAGTTGCCCCTTAGGTCCCTTTTATATCTTTTCCACTTTCAACCCAAGCCTATCCCCTCTAATTCTGGACTCCCTCACCCCAGGAAAAAGACCTTGTCTATTTATCCTTACCATGCTCCTCACGATTTTATAAACCTCTTTTAAGGTCACCCCTCAGCCTCCAATGGCCCAGGGAAAGCAACCCCAGCCTATTCATCCCCTCTCCCTGTAGCTCAAATGCTCCAACCCTGACAATACCCTTGTAAATCTTTTCTGAACGCTTTCGAGTTTCACAACTTGCTTCTGATAAGAAGGAGACCAGAATTGCACACAATATTCCAAAAGTGGCCAAACCAAAGTCTCATACAGCCAGAACATGACCCTCCCAACTCTTAGAGGAGAAAGTGAGGTCTGCAGATGCTGGAGATCAAAGTTGAAACTTTATTGCTGGAACAGCACAGCAGGTCAGGCAGCATCCAGGGAACAGGAGATTTGACGTTTCGGGCACAGGCCCTTCTTCAGGAATGAGCAGAGAGTGTTCAGCAGGAGAAGATAAAAGGTAGGGAGGAGGGACTTGGAGGAGGGGCGTTGGAAATGTGATAGGTGGAAAGAGGTCAAGGTGAGGGTGATAGGTCGGAGTAGGATGGAGGCGGAGAGGTCAAGAAGAAGACTGCAGGTCAGGAAGGCGGTGCCGGGTTGGAGGGATCCGGCTGAGACAAGGTGGGGGGAGGGGGGATGAAGAAACTGGTGAAGTCCAAGTTCATCCCCTGAGGTTGGAGGGTTCCCCAACCGCAGGGGATGAACTTGGACTTCACCAGTTTCTTCATCCCCCCTCCCCCCACCTTGTCTCAGCCGGATCCCTCCAGCCCGGCACCGCCTTCCTGACCTGCAGTCTTCTTCTTGACCTCTCCGCCTCCATCCTACTCCGACCTATCACCCTCACCTTGACCTCTTTCCACCTATCACATTTCCAACGCCCCTCCTCCAAGTCCCTCCTCCCTACCTTTTATCTTCTCCTGCTGAACACTCTCTGCTCATTCCTGAAGAAGGGCCTGTGCCCGAAACGTCGAATCTCCTGTTCCCTGGATGCTGCCTGACCTGCTGTGCTGTTCCAGCAATAAAGTTTCAACCTCCCAACTCTTATACTCAATTCTCTGGCCAATAGAGGAAAGCATACTAAACGCCTTCTTCACTATCCTATTTACCTGTGACTCTACTCTCCAGGAACTATGAATCTGTACTCCAAGGTCTCTTTGTTTAGCAACACTCCCCAAGACCTTATTATTAAGTGTATAAGTCCTGTCCTGATTTGCTATCCCAAAATGCAGCACTTTGCATTGATCTAAATTCAAATCCATCTACCATTCTTTAGCACATTGGCCCATCTGATCAAGATCCTGTTGTGTTCTGAGGTAATATTTGCTGTCCACTGCCCCTCCATTTTTGGTTTCATCTGCAAACTTACTAACACTAACTCTTAAGCTCACATCCAAATAATTTATATAAATGATGAAAATCACCGATCCTTGTGGCACTCTACTGGTCACAGGCCTCCAGTCTAAAGACCAACCCTCCACCACTACCCTCTGTCTTCCAGCTTTGAGCCAGTTCTGCATCCAAATGGCTAGTTCTCCCTGTATTCCATGAGATTTAACCTTGCTAACCAGTCTCCCATGGAGAACCTTGTCGAGCACTTTACTGAAGTCCATATAGATAATGTCTACCACTCTGCCCTCATCAATCTTCATTGTTACTGCTTCAAAAAACTCAATCAAGTTTGTGGGAGATGATTTCCCATGAACAAAGCCATGTCGACTAGCCCTAATCAGTCCTTGCCTTTCCGAATTCATGTAAATTCTGACTTCAGGATGCCCTTCAACAACTTTCCTATCACTGATGTCAGGCCCACCAGTCTATAATTCTCTGGCTTTTCCTTACCATCTTTCTTAAATAGTGATATCACATTAGTCAGCCTCCAGTCTTCAGGCACCTCACCTGTGACTATCGATGATGCAAATATCTTGGCACAAGGCCCAGTAATCACTTCCCTAGCTACCCACAGAGGTCTAGGGTACAACTGACCAGGTCCTGGGGATTTATCCACTCCTATACCTTTCAAGACATCCAGCACCTCCTCCTCTGTAATATGAAAATTTTTCAAGATGTCACCATCTATTTCCCTGCATTAGATATCTTCCATGTCCTTGTCCACAGTAAGCACTGACACAAAATACTCGGTTAGTACCTCCCCCATCTCTTGTGGCTCGACAAATAAGATACCTTACAGATCTTTGAGAGGCACTATTCTCTCCCTAGTTACCCTTTTGTCCTTAATGTATTTATAAAATCACTCTGGATTCTCCTTATCCCTATTTGCCAAAGCTATCTCCTGTCCCCGTTTTGCCCTCCTGATTTCCCTCTTAAGTATACTTCTACTGCCTTTATACTCTTCTAAAAATTCACTCGATCTGTCCTGTCTATATCTGACATATGCTTCCTTCTTCTTCTTAACCAAACCATCAATTTCTCTCATCATCCAACATTCCATATACCTACCAGCCTTTCCTTTAACACTAATAGCAATATACTGTCTCTGGAATCTCATTATCTCATGTTGAAGGCTTCCCAATTTCTAGCTCTTCATTTACCTGTGAACATCTGCCCCTAATCAGCTTTTGAAAGTTCTTGCCTAATACCATCAAAATTAGCCTTCCTCCAATTTAGAACTTCAACTTTTAGATCTGGTCTATCATTGTCCATCACTATTTTAAAAATAACAGAATTATGGTCGCTGGCCCAAAAGTGCTCCCTCACTGACACCTCAGTCACCTGCCCTGCCTTACTTCCCAAGAGTAGGTCAAGTTTTGCACCTTCTCTAGTAGGTACATCCACACACTGAATCAAAAAATTTTCTTGTATACACTTAACAAATTCCTCTCCATCTAACCCTTATCACTATGGCAGTCCGAGTCTATGTTTGGAAAGTTAAAATCCCCTACCATAACCACCCTATTATTCTTACAGATAGCTCCTTACAAATTTGTTTCTCAATTTCCCTCTGACAACTAGGGGGTCTATAATACAATCCTAATAAGGTGATCATCCCTTTCTTATTTCTCAGTTCCACCCAAATAACTTCCCTGTATGTATTCCCAGGAATATCCTCCCTAAGTACAGCAGTAATGCTATTCCTTATCATTGTGCCACTCCCTCTCCTCTCTTGCCTCCCTTTCTGTCCTTCCTATAACATTTCTATCTTGGAACATTCAGCTGCCACTCCTGTCCATCCTTGAGCCATGTTTCTGTAATCGCTATGATATCCCAGTCCCAAGTTCCTCACCATGCCCTCCCTGTTAGGCCTCTTGCATTGAAGTAAATGCAGTTTAATTTATCAGTCCTACCTTGTTCTCTGCTTTGTTCTTTCCCACCCTGACTGTTTGCCTTGCTCCTTTTCCCACTGTACCAGTCTCAGATTGATCTCTTTCCTCACTACTTCCCTGGATCCCACCCCCCAAACTTACTAGTTTAAATCCTCTTGAGCAGCTCTAGCAAATCTCTGTGTCAGTATATTAGGCCCCTTCCAATTCAGGTACAATACGTCCTTCTTGTACAGGTCGCATCTATCCCAGAAGAGATTCCCATGATGCAAATCTGTGAACCCTTCTCCTCTGCACCAGCTCCTCAGTCATACGTTTGTCTGCTCTATCCTTCAATTACTACCCTCACTAGCTTGTAGCACCTGGAGTAATGCAGATATTACTATCCTTAAGAACTTCCTTTTTAAATTCCTGCATAACTTTGTTTATACTCATTTCAGAATCTCATCCTTTTCCTTTCCTATGTAGTTGGTTCCAAAGTGTACAATGACCTCCTCTGGTCCCTCTCCCCTTTGAGAACATTCTGCACAGTCACTGAGACATCCTTGATTCTGACACAGGAAGGCAACACACAATTCTGATTTTTCGCAGCTGGCTGCAGAAATGTCTCTCTGTGCCCCTGACTAGAGAGTCCCCTATCACAATTGATTGCTTGGAACTCAATGTACCTCTCATTACATTAGAGCTCGTCTCGATACCGGAAACTTGGCTGTTCATGCTACATTCTTCTGAGAATCCATCACCCTCTATATTTTGCAAAACACCATACTTGTTTGAAATGGGGATAGCCACAGAAGACTCTTGCACTATCTGCTTACCCCTCAAACCTTTCCTGGAATTAACCCATCTATCTGACTCTATCTGCGGCTTTTCTCCCTTCATATAACTGCCATCCATCACACCCCTTAGCTCTTGTAAATTCCTTTATTGTCTTTAACTGTCACTCCAACCAATCCATGTGATCTGATGGGAATCACAATCAAAGACACTTCCTGCAGACATAATCATCAGTAACATAGAAACTCTCCCTGAACTTTCATATCCTTTATTCCTCAAAGTTCCAAAACAACACAAGATCTTATAAAACAGTAATTGCAGCTCCTGGAATTCGAGGAAATCATCTTCAACACCTAAAATACCTCAAAAAAGGAGCACCGGTCCTAGAGCCACAATTTTTTTCCCGTCCTCCGTCTTGGATTACCCAGAAGAAGTGGCTTCCCAAGACGGATGGTGTGGAAGACTGCACACATTCCATAATATGACTGACTTCATTAACAGAAAAGACGTCCATTTCATCAAGGTACAAACCATGGTCATCAGTCCCACATTATAGACATGTGCGTCAGGTACCCTAAAGGCTGCCATGATGCCTATACATCGACAATTGATGAAACAGCTATCCTCCTGAGGTTGAATGTAGATATGGTATTGCTTATTTTTCCAGCAGAGTTATCATGAAGCAAATGATAGGACTCTTAAAAATCAGATTGGCTTTGGAGGGTCTTGCAGTTCTGATGCGATTAGATTAGATTAAATTCCCTACAGTGTGGAAACAGGCCCTTCAGCCCAACCAGTCCTCACCGACCCTCTGAAGAGTAACCCACCCAGACCCATTTCCCTCTGACTAATGCCCCTAACACTATGGGCAATTTAGCATGGCCAATTCACCTGACCTGCATATCTTTGGACTGTGGGCGGAAACCGGAGTATCTGGAGGAAACCCATGCAGACACGGGGAGAATGTGCAAACTCCACATAGACAGTCAGCCGAGGCTGGAATCGAACCTGGGACCCTGATGCTGTGAGGCAGCAGTGCTAACCACTGAGCCACTGTGCCGCTCGTGTGCCACTTACTTCTGCACAGCTGGTGTAGGTAGAGGGGATGTGATGGATGTTAAAGAATTGGGAGAGCAGTCTTTTGAAGAGCAAAATGTAGGAGGAACACCACCTTCAACATGACAGAGCAGTATAGTGGTAGGTACAACAGGCCATACTGGTCTTAATTGACATCCAGTTCCAATAGACATGAATTAGGTGAAGTAATCATTCATTAACTGTAAATACGTTGCTGCTCAAAAGGCAAGCAGTCCCTATTCTTCCCAGAAACAAATGCAGTTTGTTTTTCTTTGCTTTTTCTTTACTTTCTCCGACATTCAATAAAAGTGAATATTTCTATGTCTTTTAAGGCTTTCCAGCATGTGATGTTCTGACAATGAATAATGGCAAGAGATTATGCTAAATTGAGTGTGTGTTTGTGAAACAGTAGCACTCTTTCCCAGAAAGGAATTGAATTTGCTATGATGCCAAGTGTGGGTCGCATAAGCAGTTTCATTCTTGCAGCTGTGATTAGAATGACAGCTAATCAGACATGTGATAATATAAAGTCAAAACACATTTATGAATGTGAGATTCCATTTCCAATAAAGTCTTACCCATGCCACCTATGTACTGTCAGAAGCTGTTCTTTTTAATTTCACTCCTACAATAATCAGAAGGACATTTTGCAACTTAAAAGGGTTCAGAAAGGATTTACAAGGATGTTGCCAGGGTTGGAGGATTTGAGTTATACGGAGAGGCTGAATAAGCTGGGGCTGTTTTCCCTGGAGCATTGGTGGCTGAGGGGTGACCTTATGGAGGTTCATAAAGTCATGAGGGGCATGAATAGGATAAACAGACAAGGTTATTTTTCCCTGAGGTGGAGTCCAGAACTAGAGGGCATAGGTTTAGGGTGAGAGGGGAAAAGATGTAAAAGGGACCTAAGGGGCAACTTTTTCAGAGAGAGGGTGGTGCGTGTTTAGAATAAGCTGCCAGAGGAATTGTTGGCAGCTAGTACAATTGCAGTATTTTAAAGGCATCTGGATGGGTATATGAATAGGAAGGGTTTAGAGGGATAAGAGCCAAGTGTTGGCAAATGGGACCAGGACATCTGGTTGGCATGGATGAGTTGGACCGAAGGGTCTGTTTCCGTGCTGTACATCTCTATGACTCTATATGCTGTGAAAAGCTATTTGTGGCAGGGAACAAAATGACCTCGTGCACCTTGGCTTTAAATTTGGAGCTGGCAGCAGCAATCCTGACAGTATCCAGTCTTTCTGTTGCTGGTGGACACAAGGCAGTGTGAATGTGGTGCCAAAGTGACATGATGAATACATAATGAGTTGAGCAAGAGAGAACTGTGTGAGCTCACAGCGAGAAACCCTCCAGGAAACACACTGAATTTGACACTTAGCCAATTTTTGATATAATATTTCTCAACCAAATTCCAGCTGTATTATAATTTTTAATTGCTTTGTTAATAGTGATGCTGTTTTAATTGATTTGATTACTTACTAAAACAGGGAAAGATTGAGGTAAAGAACATAAATACTTGCTGTTGTAGATTCTGTATTCTTACTGATTATAGAGTTGAAGAAGTTTGCTCCTTAACAAATTTCTTATCTTTCTTGATGATGCTAAATGCTCAGACTTGGTAACAACCTTCCTTGCACTTTGTTCCTTTTTGTAATTTCGGGATCAGAACTGTATATACTACTTCAAGCGGTATCGAACAAAATTTCTGTACAAGTTTAGCATATCTTCACTTCCTTTCAAACTATTCATCTGGAAATTGACCTGAGTGTTTTGTTTCCATTTTTATGGTTTTATTACTTGCGTTGTAACACTGAATTGATGTGAATGGATAGTGCAAAATTTGTTTGTTTCACTAACTCATTTTGACCCTTATTTTCAATTGGCATTTTCTCGGAACAGAAATAGGCCATTCAGTCTCTTGAGCCTGTTCTGCTAATCAATGGGATCATGGCTGATCTGTGGCCTAACTCCATTTAGAGTCAGAGAGAAATACAGCACAGAAACAGACCCTTCAATCCAACTCATCTATGCCGGCCAGGTATCCTGAATAAATCTTGTCCCATTTGCCAGCATTTGGCTCATAACCCTTCCTATTCATACACCCATCCAGATGCCTTTTAAATGTTGTAATTGTACCAGCCTCCTCCACTTCTCTGGCAGCTTATTCCATACACGCACCATCCTCTGTGTGAAAAAACTTGCCTCTTAGGTCACTGCCCTTTGTCTGTCTTCTTTTTTTTAAGAGTGCTGTTTTGATTTTGTTTTCACAATGCAACAGCTTATAAATCAGTAATTACTGCTAGAATTCAAGGAAATCAGCTCCAACACTGAAAATACCTCAAAAAAAAGGAACAGCTCTTGCAGCCACAATTTTTCCCCATCCTTCCACCTCTGATTAACCAGAATCCTTGTTTATGCCTGCCTTTGGCCCATATACCTGTCTTTGGCATTTCACTTAATTTAATTGTTGAGAATGGGTTTATGAGCATACCCATAGAATGTCATAGGTTTTGATTAAATTCTAATAACATGCGAAATAAGTTTTAATCACCTTGTATGAACAGTATTGCAACTCAATAATTGAATGTACTTAACTGTTACTGTCTGTGATTTCAGCATAAAAACAAACCAAAAACATAAAATTTTATGTGTTATCATGTTGGCGTTAAATATATACTATGTCTAAAACATGTCACAAATTTTAGACTGCAATTACAAGGCGGTAACTTAATCTCTGGATTCAAATAATTACAAACCCCGCAAGTCTCTCATTCAAATGTTTTTATTATTGCAAGATCAGTCACTCATCAGGATATTCCTTTGTCTGAGTCTTAGCATTCCTTTATATTCAAGTATCAAGTATGCACTACTGTATCTTTCTATTGATTAAGATGTTTACAAAAAAAAATCAAGTGGTAGGCTAAAAGATTTAATGGTAAAAAGTACAGACAGTTATGTCTCAATGAAATATTGAAACATGGCATTGGGGTGACAATTGTCCTTTTTTGGGCTACATGTATTGGACCACTAAGGAAAGTACCTTTGCCAGTGAAGGATGAAAATAAAATAGAAGAAACCTTATTTAGAAGCATAATTTTCAACAAAAATGCTGTCAAATCAAAAATCTATCACATTTGCATCTGCAAAATATTTATTTCCTTTTTTATGACATTTCAATGACCTATAATTCTCCACTAAAATCTGACGCATGATTTTTACTTGATGGCTGAGCTGGCAGTTCCCCTGTTCTTTGCTTCTTTTTGATGACACTACTTGTAGAATTGGGCTATTAATCACAGCCCTGCTACCAGATAATAAGAACACTGCATTAATTTACAGTGAATGTGAACTGCAAATCTCCTATATGTCAAGAGTTTGCAGTCACTCCATAGAAATGCAAACTATTTATTTCAGTAAAAAGCAATATCAGTTAATATTTATATCTTCGATAGCTATTTTCCAACGGATTCACAGTAACCTCATCTAAGCATACATCAAAGAGGGTTTTGCTATTGCTGTCCTATATTTTTACACACCAATGTTTCATGAAATATTTATGGGAGATATGTTGCATTTAAGCTAAGAATTGTAAGCTATTTTAAATCTGGGTTCTCATTAACTTATATTTTGAATTGTTTAATTGGTTCTGAATAATGCCTATTACATGACATTTTTACCCTTTCAAGCTTGTGTTTTGTTCAATTATTGTGCATTCTGGGAGAGAATGTAGAAAACCCTATGGTTTCTGTTCTGTGTGATGATATACTGAACACAACAGATAGTATAATAAATCAGTAGGATAGAGAGCATACATCAATAGTTGGGTTCATTTCTGGCTACAGGAGGTATCTGATATGCAGTGAGGCATTTCAACAGAGCAAATAATGTAATTCTATGTTTCACAGAGAGAGTGAAAGAATCTAGCATGGGATAACAGTACAGCAAGTGAAAGTATAAAGAACATAGAACAGTCCAGCACAGTACAGGCCCTTCAGCCCTCGATACTGTGCCGATCTTTTTCCTACTCTAAGGTCAGACTAAACTACATGCCTTCATTGTACTATCTCCCACGTGTCTATTCAAGAGTCACTTAAATGTCCTTAATGTATCTGACTCTACTACGACTGCCAGCAGTGCATTCCATGCACCCACTACTCTTCTAAAGATCCTACCTCTGACATTTCCCCTAAACCTTCCTCCAATCACCTTGAAATGATGCCCCATCATGATAGACATTTCGGCCATGGGAAAAAATCTCTGGCTATCCACTCGATCTAACTTTGTACACACCGGTCCAACACCGGCATCTCCCAATCATCACTCTATATATGCCTCTCAACGTCTTGGACATCTCTATCAAGTCAACTCTCATCCTTCTTCGTTCCAATGAGAAAAGCCCTAGCTCCCTCAACACTTCTTCAGATGACACGCCCTTCAATCCAGGCAACATCCCAGTAAATCTCCTCTCTATCCTCTCTAAAGCTTCCACCATCTTTCCTAAAGAGAGGCAACCAGAACTGAACATAATATTCCAAGTGTGATCAAACAAGGGCTCTATAGAGCTGCAGCATAACCTTGTGGCCCTTAAACTCAATCCCCCTGCTAATGAAAGCCTTTTTAACAATCCTGTTAACCTGGGTGGCAACTTTGAGGAATCAATGGACATGGACCCCAAGATCCCACTGTTCCTCTACACTGCCAAGAATTCTGCCTTTAATCTAGCATTCTGATTCAAATTCAATTTTCCAAAGTGAATGACTTCACTCTTCTCCAAATTGAACTCCATCTGTCACTTCTCAACTCCATTCTGCATCCTGTCAATGTCCCATTTCAACCTACAACAGCCCTTCACACTATCCACAACTCCACCAACCTTTGTGTCATTGGCAAAGTTACTAACTCACCCTTCCACTTCCTCATCCAAGTCATTCATAAAACTCACAAAGAGCAGAGGTACCAGAACAGATCCCTGTAGAACACCATATGTCACTGAGCTCCAGTCTGAATACTATCACCAATCTGTCTTTTATGGGCCAGCCAGTTCTGTATCCAGATGGCCAGATTTCTCTGTATCCTATGCCTCCTTACTTTCGGATTGAGCTTAGCATGGGAACCTTATCAAACGGCTTGCTAAAATCCATGTACACCACATTCACTGCTCTAACTTCATCAACGTGTTTTGTCACATCCTCAAAGAATTCAATAAGGCTTCTGAGGCAAGCTGCATTAGAACATTATTTCAAAGAGCCACCACACAGTCCAGCACAGAAGAACTATGAAGAGCAGAGGAAAACCATCTATAAAGCATATTCAAGAAGATACCCCAATGAACACAGTCCCCTGATTTCTCAGCAATAAAACCAAACTGGCAGACCAAACATGCCCAGAAACCTTAGTCATTCTCCCCTATCTAATAGACATCTCAGAAATGACTGCCAGACGACTCAGACCTCTTGGCATTATGGTAATTCACAAATACACCAACGTACTAAAACAGCTACTAATGAACTTGAAAGACCCTATACAGACAACAAACAAAACTAACATTATTTACAAAATACCTTGAAAGAGTTGTAATAAACACTACATTGGACAAATAAGAAAAAAAAAAGCCACTAGGATACATGAACATCAATTAGCCACAAAAAGACATGACCCGCTATCACTAGTATCATTACATACAGATGAGGAAGGACACCACTTGGACACCATCCGAGGACAAGCCAAACAGAGATATGCATGGGAATTCCTAGAAGCATGGCATTCTAACCGGAACTCTATCAATAAACACATCGATTTGAACCTCATCTATCACCCTCTGAGAAAAAGACCATGAAATGACATCACCAATACAGGAAATGACACCACAGAAAATGATATCACCAATCCAAGCAAACCTAAACACATAAATAGAAAGCGAGTCATAACACCAGTGTTTCACTGATGATGTTACCTAGTATGCTGATGAAACATTTGAAAATTAACCTTCCAGCCCAGAGAGCAAACTTGCATTCAGAACCTCAACCTGAGCTACAGATCAAAACTCGCTACCCACATGTTCCCGTTGTCCTTCCTCCGCCTCAGTCAAAAGTAGAAAAAAGCACCATACTCCAACCCTTTCAGTTCTAAAAAGAAATCATATCATACTCCAAACATTTACTCAATTTTTCTCTCCACAAATTATAACAGACCTACTGAGTTTCTCCATTTTGTTGTTTTTTTTTCAGATTATCAGTGTCTACAGTATTTTGCTTTTTTGAATACTTTGTAAAGGCCAAGCAATACTGCCTGCTAAATTTGCTAACTTTACAGAATTCCGCCAAATACTTTGTGCTTCTATAAACTTGGCAATACAAAAACAACAAAACTGCTCTTTGAATGATAGATCAATTTAAGAGAGTCCTGTTTGCTGTTCTCTTGAGCTGCTGACTGCACAAGAGAGGCCATCTTTAGAGTAGCAAAGTCAAAAATGACAGGGTGACCATAAAATCAGCTTTAATGCCAATTGATGTCACAATCTGTCTATGTTGCACACTTCTGGTACACAGATGTAATGCCTGAGGTATCACCTTCATTGACAGAGTAAATACAGGAAATGGTGTGGATGCTATTTCCACCTAAACCAGCATCCATATTGCCAAAAAACCATGTTTTGAGACTTAGATTCTTTTAGTAATTGCAAAGGAAAATAATCTAGCCTGATGAATTCTATAGTTTGATTCATGTCAACTATCATCAGCAAACATAAAAAAACAAGACGTGGAATCTGCTAATCTCACCTTCACAGACTTGCACTCAACAGTATATTAATACAATAGATATTCTGTTTGCTTTTGAGGTTCTGTTTGAAAATGAATACTTTTGTATGGATTAATCAGACAGTGTGGTTAACGCTCAGCAACACTGAAATTCAATACAGGACCCATTGAGAAATCAAGCTTTATATACTGGTGTATATACTCCTGTTTAAACAAGAAAAGTCCTGAATACTTTTTTTTTCATACATTACCGCAATTTAAAGGAGAGCACGTTATAACCCCTAAAATATGTGATGGACACCTGTACAAGGCAAAGCAAAATTGTGTTTTCCTTTATTCAAAGATGGAATATCTATACTACAACACTATTCCATTTTTGTTTTTAAATAATCATTTTCGTTTTCAATCTAAATCATTATGTTTCTATTCTTATGCATCTATAATATTACTATATTGAAAATTCCAAGTATTGTCCGCATAATGGTCTTTTTCTTCCTTTTTAATAGGAACAAAATAACTTTGACATTGTCTAAAAACCATAAAATCATAAGATGTAGGAGCAAAAGTAGGTCATTGGGTCCATCAAGTTTATTGCACCATTCAATGAGATCATGGCAAATCCAATAAGCCTCAACTCCATTTTCCGGCTTTTCCCTATAACCCATGCTTCCCTCATTGATCAATTCTCAGGCTTGAATATACTTTGAGGAGAAAGTGAGGTCTGCAGATGCTGGAGATCAGAGCTGGAAATGTGTTGCTGGAAAGGCGCAGCAGGTCAGGCAGCATCCAGGGAACAGGAGAATCGACGTTTCGGGCATAAGCCTGAAGAAGGGCTTATGCCCGAAACGTCGATTCTCCTGTTCCCTGGATGCTCCTTGAATATACTTTGCCAAGCAGACTTTATAGCCCCGAGCAGTAGGGAATTCCACAGATTGTATGACTCTGTGTGGCCTTTACCGTCACATAGCTATACAGCATGGAAATAGACCCTTCATTTCAACTCGTCCATGCCAACCAGATATCCTAAATCAATCTAGTCCCATTTGCCAGCATTTGGCCTGTATGTGTCTCAACTCTTCCTAATTACATACTCATTCAAATACCTTTTGAAATGTGATAATTGTACCAGTCTCCACCATTTCCTCTGGCAGCTCATTCCATTCATGCACCATCCGCTTCGTGAAAAAGTTGCCCCTTAGGTCCCTTTTAAATTTGTCCCCTCTCACCTTAAACCTATGCCCTCTATACACTGGGAAAAAGACCTTGTATATTCACCCTATCCATGCTCCTCATGGTTTTATAAACCCTCAGCCAATGACTCTCCAGGAAAAATAGCCCCAGCCTATTCAACCTCTCCCTATAGCACAAATCCTCCAACCCTGGCAACATCCTTGTAAATCTTTTCTACACTCTTATAAGTTTCACAACATTCTTCCTATAACAGTGAGACCAGAATTGAATATCATATTCTAAAGATGGACTAACCAATGTACATTACAGCCACAATGTAAAATTCCAACTCCTATGCTCCAGGTACTGACCAATGAAGGCATCTTTTAATCTTTCTGTAATTTTGATTAAAATAAGAAAAGCACTGTTTACAAATCAAAGATTGTGGAAGGAAAAATAACATTTTTTTTAAAAGCAAGTCACTGAACCTTATTGTAAATTGTGTTTAGACTGTTGCTTTGTTTGAGCAGTGAGGGTGGCTCATTGTACATCCTTCCAGTGTGTCCTGTCTACAATATGAAATTTGGCTGACAACAGGCTACTATTTAATTTGTGGAATCATAACCAATTGTGGATGACAAAGGCCATAATTCTGATAATAGGTCTGTGGCTCCTGGGTAACTGAACAGCTTGTGGGTGTGAACAATACTGACTGAGGCCTTCAGAGTGTTGTAAGGGCCAGCTAGTGTATTGTAAAGACTTTTCATTTTGATGTTTTTTTGATTGCAGTCTAAACTGGGAAAGGACCTGCTTGTAAAGCTGATGGACTGTTGATGGATTGCCGTATGTTTTAAAAGCACGTTACCCCCAACTCATTGGAAGTGCTGTTTACACAGCTATTTGTTCAAACATTGGAGGAAGTTTAGTTACTGATGAGCTGGAGCCAAGGGTGTATATATATTTGAAAGAGAATACATTGGATCTTTGAAAAGGATAAAGATGTCCCTGTTCTCCAGGGTAAAGGAAGGCCTCAAACTCTAAGAAATCCAAATTACTTTTCTCTTCTTAACTGCTGTAAAGTATGGTTCTTAATGAATAAGTCTTGGTCTTTATCAATGTGAACCAGCTACCCTCTGTCCTTACAAGCGAGTGACAGTACCAAGAGCAGGCAGATTAAGGAGCAGCATTCTGACAAGCAAGACGTATCATCTCAGTGAACCCTGGTTGCAGAGATGATTGAACAGAATTTCCAATTTTTCCTTCCACTCATAGCTCCCCTGTGTTTTTGTCTGTGTTTGTCTGCATTAGTGCACATAGGGGAACTTTATAAAAGGGTTAGAGTTTTAACTAGTGGAGTTACATGTTGGTTCATTATTGTTTATCTACAGTTAGAATCCATCTATTTGTGGAATTCGTATTAAGTACAGAAACTTGGTCTGTGTGCTCAGTTGACCTGCGTCTAAAAGATAAATATATTGAGGTATTCTGTATAACTTTTTAAAAATCTTTTACTTTTGAAATGACTTCAGGAATAGCATGGTCTGAATTCCATGGAGGTGTAACGATGTCTGTTCAGTAAAATATCTAAAGCCTGAAGACAGCCAGTTACAGGAAGCTGTGGTCTTTAATTAGTAAGTGAGAGGCTTTGCTGTTATTCTACCAAACACTGTGTGCTTCTTGCAAAGAAATGAAAAGAACATGAACAAAAGAGAGTAAAGAATAAAAAAAAATCCAAGGAAGCAAAAGAGTAATCTCAGAGAACCATGTGTAGTGGGGCCATTGAACTGCTTCTCAGTTACCTTTCTCCCTCCAACCATAACACCAATTTTTTTTTTGTTTTTGTATTTGTTGGGGCAGAGAGCACAGAGTTTTAATTAGAAGAGGTATATGTTTACAGTTCATCATTGTTTATCTGTGCTGAGAATCTATGCATTTGTCATAAATAGTGGTTCATGTTATGTACAGAAACCTGATCTGTGTTGTCTGTCAGCTTACATCTATTCCACAGGGAAATTAGGGATTTTTGTAATGACTGTAGGAATAGCAGGGGTTGATTTACAGAGCACTAGCCCAGTGAGATTCACCATCTTCTCAGAAAAAAATTCTCCTCATCTCCTTGCTGGGTGACCCTTTATTCTGAAATTATGCCCTCTTGAAAAGGAGGGCATGAGGGGAAACAACATCTCCACATCTCTTCTGTCAAGCCTCAAGCATCTTCCATGTTTCAATAAGGTCATCGAGTCTTACAGCACTGAAAGAGGCCTGTCAGCCCATTGAGTCTACACCAGTCATCAACCACCTATTTATTTTAATCTCATCTCCCAACACTTGATCCATAGCCTTATATTTTATAACATCACAAGTTAGGCTACTTAAATATTGTAATGGTTCCCATCTTCACCAACGTTTCTAGCAGTAAGTTCCAAACACCCACTGCTGGAAATTTCTTTTTGAATCACCTTTCATTCTTCTAAACGCTAATGATTACACATCCAACCCATCCAAATTCTCCTCATGAGAAAATCCCTGCAGGTCCAGGATCAATCTAGTGAACTTTGTCTAAATATCCTCCAATACCTTTCCTTAATTAAGCAAAACAAGATTGTTCACAGTTTTCTAGGTGTGTTCAGATTAGTGTCTTATATAATTATGGCAAAACTTCCCTGTTTTTATACTTCATTCCCTTTGAAATAAAGGTCAACATTCCTTTTGCCTTCCATATTACCTGCTGAACTTGTATGCCAGCTTTTCTGTGCTTCATACGCTGAGACTCCACAACCTTTCTGTTCTGCAGGTTTCTAAAATAATTTTCTCCATTTAAATTGAAGCCAGCTCCTCTATTCTTCCTGTCAAATTGCATAACCACACATTTTTCAACATTATATTCCATCTGCTGATTTTTGCCCACTCCATTAACCAATCTATATCACTCTGTATTCTATATCATTCTATATACCGTTACGTCATCCTCATCACTTCCCCTGTATGTATTGTAAATAATTGTGGCCAGTGCACTGTCTCTGTGGCTCACCACAAGTTCCAAGTTGCCATCCTGAATTCCCCCACTTATCCCAACTCTCTGATTTTGTTGACCAATCCTCTATCCATGCAAATGTACTACCTTCAACACCATAGGTTCTGACCTTATTAAGGAGAATAACATATAGTACTTCACTTAATACCTTCTAAAAATCCAAATACATTACACATACTGATTTTCCTTTTTCTATGCTGCATGTTACCTCTTCAGAGTATTGTAATAAATTTATCAGGCATGATTTCTCCTTCATAAAGCCATGCTGACTCTGGTTACATTGTGCATTTCTAAATGTTCTGATCGTAAATCCTTTATATTAGACACTAACATTTTCCCAAAAACAGATGTTAAGCTAACTGATCTATAGTTACATGTTTTTGTCTCTCCCTTTTTGAATAAGTGTGTTCCAATGGCAATTTTTCAATACACTGGGACTTTTCCAAAATGCAAGAATCCCTCGAAGATCACAACCAATGCATCCACTATCTTTGTAGTTACCTCCTTTTAATACCCCATGATATATCCCATCAAGTCCAGTGGTTGCCAGGTTTGGAGGTTTTGAGCTATAGGAAGAGCTGAATAGGCTGGGGCTGTTTTCCCTAGAGTGTCGGAGGCTGAGGGATGACCTTATACAGGGTTATAAAATCATGAGGGGCATGCATAGGGTAAATAGACAAAATCTTTTTCCTGGAGTGGGGGAATCCAGAACTAGAGGGCATAAGTTGAGGGTTAAAGGGGAAACATTTAAAAGGAACCTAAGGGACAACATTTTCTAACAGAGGGTGGAGTGTGTATGGAATGAGCTGGCAGAGGACATGGTGGAGGCAATTGCAGCATTTAAAAGGCATCTGGATTCTATATGAATAGAAAGGGTTTAGATGGAAATGGGACTAGATTAGGTTAGGATATTAGTTGGCATGGACAAGTTTGACTGAAAGATCTGTTTCCGTACTGTACATCTCGATGAGGCTATTATTTGTCAGCTTTTAGCCCTATTATTTACCCTGGTTCTTTTTCTGTTGTGATAGATATTTAATTTATTTCCCTACGTGCAAGTAACTGGCAGCTTTGTGCAGAGTCTTCATGTTACTCAGCACAAAGCAGCATCTCAGGGCATGATCCATAGATGCATGCCTTGTTTACTTCTCCAGCCTTGTTGTAGGATGCTTAGGAAGCACAGACTTGTATTGGAGGGCACATTAGCAACTAGCTTTGACAGGCTGCTGTAGGGGCACCTTACTGCACAGACAGGCACCTGACTCACAGATTAGATCAGGCTGCATGTCCGGCTGCTCACTTGCCTTTTTAGCATTATTCACATCACACTAACATGCATGCTTGCACCTTCCATGCCTTACCTTGCTTTGCCAATTAGCAAACTACAAAGGAAGCTTGCTTTACTGGCCACCTGTCCTCAGTCAAGGGGTGTGTACATCTTCTGAGTGTGGAGACTGCACTGACCACAGGTGGTGACTTTGGACCAGGCGAACAAGGTCTGGTCCCTACTCCACTAGTCCTCCAAGAAGGGGACATCCATGCTCTGCACCACCACGTTGAGGATTTCCAGGTTCCTGTTGTGGAATCATGGAGCTATCTTCAACTTCGCTGACTTTTGATTGAATGTTCATGACCGAGCAGGGCAGTATCATGATGGTGTTTGCCAGAACCTTGGACTATACCATAAAAACGGAACCTTTACTTTGGGAAATAATTTTGAATAGTTTCTTATAAAAGGCAGTTTCTTATTGTATTAGGATGGACTCCGCTACTCTCCAGCCAACAATCTCCACCTGTCTTACTGCCCTGATTTGAATGGTGGCCTCTAGATGTTCTCTGATGTCCAAGCATACTATTACGATGTTTTGGGCAAAAGCCCTTCATCAGGAATGAGGCAGAGAGCCTCTGGGTTGAATAGATAAATGGGAGGGGGGGTGGGACTGAGGAGAAGGTAGCCAAGAGTACAATAGGTGGATGGAGGTGGGATGAAGGTGATAGGTCGGAGAGGAAGGTTGAGTGGATAGGTGGGAAGGAAGATTGGCAGGTAAGACAGGTCATGAGGATGGATGGTGCTAAGCTGGCAGGTTGGGACTGGGGTAAGGTGGGAGGAGGGGAAATGAAGAATCTGGTGAAGTCCACATTGATGCCCTGGGGTTGAAGTGTTCTGAGGCGGATGATGAGGCATTCTTCCTCCAGGAGTCAGGTGGTAAGGGAGTGGCGATGGAGGAAGCCCAGGACTTGCATGTCCACGGCAGAGTGGGAGGGGGAGTTGAAATGTTCGGCCACGGGGTGGTGGGGTTGAATAGTGCAGGTGTCCCGGAGATGATCCCTAAAGTGTTCTGCGAGAACGCATCCAATCTCCAGTTCTGCACCTCCCTGTTGCCGTGTTCACCACCACTTCTACACCCCCCCCCCCCAACTGCCGTGTTCGTCACCACTTCCGCCCCCAACAACGCCACTCACCTGCATACTGCCGACACCCCCCCATGGATCCCACTGTCACCATCCCCGCCCCTAGAACCCTGACGGAACATCACCCCTGCTTATGACTCCACCACCACTCGCAGTTCCACACCTACACTAGGTCCTAGCTCCCAGCCTTGCCGAATTTTCACCATCCCCACAGACTTCCCCCTCACTGAGGATGAATGATCAATCTTCAGCAAAGGCCTCACCTTCATCCTGCTCTGTCCAAGCATCAGTGAATTTAATACATATCGTGATGTCGACACTTCTTCCGTTGCCTCCGCCTCCGAGCTTACTTTTTCAATCAGGACTCCCGCCCACCTTCCGAGGACCCCTTCACCCACCTCCAACATACTCCATCCACCTGGACACCCCATGCAGGCCTATTACCCGCCCTCGATCTCTTCATTTCCAACTTCTGCCGGGATGTTAACAGCCTCAACCAGTCTACCCCCCTCCCACACTCCAACCTCTCACCCTCACAACGTGCAGCTCTCCACTCCCTCTGCTCCAATCCTAACCTCACCATCAAACCAACGGATAAAGGGGGTGCAGTGGAGGCTCACTGATTTCTACACCGCTGAAGATAGGCGCCAACTGGAAGACACCCCCTCCTACTGGCCCCTTGACCATGACCCTACCCCCCCATCACCAAGCCATCATCGCCCAGATCAGACACAACCTCATCACCTCAGGAGATGTCTCACCCACAACTTCCAAACTCATAGTCCAGGAACCCTGCACCACCCGATTCTACCTCCTTCCCAAGTTCCACAAACCTGACTACCCCGGCCGACCCATTGTCTTAGCCTGCTTGTGTTCCACCGACCTCATCTCCACCTACCTGGGATACTGTCCTATCCCTGGATTAGTGGTGCTGGAAGAGCACAGCAGTTCAGGCAGCATCCGAGGAGCAGTAAAATTGACGTTTCGGGCAAAAGCCCTTCATCAGGAATAAAGGCAGAGAGCCTGAAGGGTGGAGAGATAAGCTAGAGGAGGGTGGGGGTGGGGAGAAAGTAGCATAGCCTGGCAGTTGCAGTGGGAGAGGGACTCCCTGAGATTCTTGTAGAGAGAGGAGGAAAACTTCTTCAAGACAGGCATTCTTGCATGAGGATCTGCAGTCATTGTTTTTATCTACTGTCCTATCCCCCCTAGTCCAGGAACTCCCCATATATGTTCGAGATACCACCCATGCCCTCCACCTCTTCCAAGACTTCCATTTTCCCAGCTTCATCTTCACCATGGACACCCTCTACACCTCCATCCGCCAAGACCAGGGCCTCCAAGCTCTCCATTTCATCCTCTCCCAATGTCTCCACCAGTACCCTTCCACTGACACTCTCATTCATTTGGTTGAACTGGTCCTCACCCTTAACAATTTCTCCTTCGAATCCTCCCACTTCCTCCAGATGAAAAGAATAGCCATGGGCATCCGCATGGGCCCCAGCTATGCCTGTCCCTTTGTTGGCTACGTAGAACAATCCATCTGAACCAGAAGACACAGCTTAAAAATACGGGGTAGACCATTTAGGACAGAGATGAGGAGAAACTTCTTCACCCAGAGAGTTGTGGCTGTGTGGAATGCTCTGCCCCAGAGGGCAGTGGAGACCCAGTCTCTGGATTCATTTAAGAAAGAGTTGGATAGAGCTCTCAAGGATAGTGAAATCTCTTATAAGGCAGGAACAAGATACTGATTAAGGATGATCAGCTGTGATCATATTGAATGGTGGTGCAGGCTCGAAGGGCAGAATGGCCCACTCCTGCACCTATTTCTATGGTCTATTGTCTATTATCTTCCATAGTTAAACAGTCACCACTCCCGCCTCTTCTTCCACCACATTGATGACTGCATTGGTGTCACCTTGTGCTCCCACGAGGAGGTTGCAGAGTTCACCAACTTCACCAACACATTCCACCCCAACCTTAAATTCACCTGGACCATCTCTAACACCTCCCTCCCCTTCCTGGACCGCTCCATCTTCATCAATGACGACCGACTTAACACTGACATTTTGTACAAACCCACCAACTCCCACAGCTACCTGGATTACATCTCATCCCACCCTATCTTCTACAAAAATGCTATCCCGTATTCCCAATTCCAACACCTCCGCCACATCTGCTCCTAGGAGGACCAGTTCCACCACAGAACACACCTGATGGCCTCCTTCTTTAAAGACTGAAATTTCCCTTCCCACGTGGTTGAAGATACCCTCCAACGCATCTCATCCACACCTCTGGCCTCAAACCCCACCCCTCCAACCGCAACAAGGACATAACGTCCCGATCCTCACCTTCCACCCTACTAACCTCCGCATAAACCGCATCATCTGCCAACATTTGCGCCACCTCCAAACGGACCTCACCACAAGGGATATATCTCCCTTCCCAACCCTTTCCACTTTCTGCAAAGACTGTTCCCTCCATGACTACCTGGTCAGGTCCACGCCCCCCAACAACCCACCCTCCCGTCTTGGCACCTTCCCCTGCCATTGCAGGAATTGCAAAACCTGCGCCCACACCGCCTCCCTAACCTCCATCCAAGGCCCCAAAGGAGCCTTTCACATCGATCAAAGTTTTACCTGCAATCCACCAATGCCATTTATTGTATCCGTTGCTCCCGATGTGGTCTCCTTTACATTGGGGAGACTGGACGTCTCCTCACAGAACGCTTTAGGGAACTTATCCGTGTCACCCGCACCAATCAACCCCACCCCAGAGGCCCCCTGCCTCATTCCTGATGAAGGGCTTTTGCCCAAAACTTAAATTTTCCTGCTCCTCGGATGCAGCTTGACCTGTTGTGCTTTTCCAGCACTACTCTAATCTTGTCTGATAATTGAACAGAGCCCCATTTAACTTCAGCAGAAAGTTTGGTGGTCTTTTCTCACCGTGTCTTGGCGGCAACAGCCCCAAGCCTTAGTGTATCCTTCAGCACATTATCCTGCACCTTGGAATGTGCCAGTCTGCAACACTTGACTGAGGTTGAGACCTTGCTCTGGAAGACCAAAAAGTCCAAGGCCGACCAAGGAGTATATTCCACCAAGTTGATATTCTTCAATGTGCAGTTGATGTTTGACTTGGTGTGTGCGCCAGGGAACAGACCGTAAAGTACAGGGTCCTGCGTCATGGAAATGCTTGGGATGTACCATGACAAAAATGACTGCATCTTTTTTGAGAATTCCTTTGTAAAGGCACATTCCAGTCGGAGATGTGTGATAGTCTCTACCCCCCTACAGCTGCTTCGAGGGCAGCGTGCACTGGCACAGAGAGTTTGCGCATATGTGAAATTTCTCACAGTTAGTGCCCTTCTTACCACCAGTCAAGTGATGTCTTGTTCTGGTGGGGATACCTCCCACCATGTACGTGGCAGGTACTCATGTGACTCAACCAACGTTGTCTTTCTTATATGTTGTAGGAAAGGATGCCCTGAGGCATGGTACATTGGGGAAACCGAGCAAAGGCTACGACAACGGATGAATGGGCACCGCACAACAATCAACAGACAGGAGTGTTCCCTCCCAGTTGGGGAACACTTCAGTGGTCCAGGACATTCGACCTTGGACCTTCGGGGGATCATCCTCCAAGGCGAACTTTGGGACAGGCAGCAGTGAAAGTGGCCAAGCAGAGGCTGATAGCTAAGTTCCATACCCATAGGGAGGGCCTCAACTTGGACCTTGGGTTCAGGTCACACCATTGCACTATACACACACACAGACACTCCTACACACACACACACACACACACAGACACTCCTATACACACACATGCACAACATATACACAGACACTCACACACACCCTTACAGACACACACAGTCACACACTCACACATGCGTCCTCTCAGATACTTAGACCACTCTACACTCACGCATACACATATACACTCTCTCTCACAGACACTCACAACCCCCACCCCAGACATACACACACTCCCACTCTCACACATGCACCCCCTCACAGACTTAAGACACTCTACACTCACATACTCACATATATACACTCTCTCTCACACTCACTTCCCCCGCCAACCCAGACAGACAGACACACACACACACAGACACAAAGACCACATGCACACATATACATATACATTTGTGGGGTGAATTTGTACTTGCAGAGTTACATTGTACTTTGAAGAGTTACAGAGTTACATTCCACCCTGACCTTAAATTTACCTGGACCATCTCTGACACCTCCCTCCCCTTCCTGGACCTCTCCATCTCCATTAATGATGACCGACTTAACACTGACATTTTTTACAAACCCACCGACTCCCACAGTTACCTGGATTACACCTCTTCCCACCCTACCTCTTGCAAAAATGCTATCCCGTATTCCCAATTCCTCCGCCTCGGCCGTATCTGCTCCCAGGAGGACCAGTTCCACCACAGAACACACCAGATGGCCTCCTTCTTTAGAGACCGCAATTTCCCTTCCCACATGGTTAAAGATGCCCTCCAACGCATCTCGTCCACATCCTGCACCTCCGCCCTCAGACCCAACTCGTCCAACCATAACAAGGACAGAACGCCCCTGGTGCTCACCTTCCACCCTACCAACCTTTGCATAAACCAAATCATCCGCCAAAAATACCCCACCACCAGGGATATATTTCCCTCCTCACCCCTTTCCGCCTTCCGCAAAGATCGTTCCCTCCGTGACTACCTGGTCAGGTCACGCCCCCCTACAACCCACCCTCCCATCCTGGCATCTACCCCTGCCACTGCAGAAACTGCAAAACCTACGCCCAAACCTCCTCCCTCACCTTTATCCAAGGCCCTAAAGGAGCCTTCCACATCCATCAAAGTTTTACCTGCACATTCACTAATATCATTTATTGTATCCGTTGCTCCCGATGCAGTCTCCTCTACATTGGGGAGACTGGACGCCTCCTAGCAGAGAGCTTTAGGGAACATCTCCGGGACACCCGCACCAATCAACCACACCGCCCTGTGGCCCAACATTTCAACTCCCCCTCCCACTCTGCCGAGGACATGGAGGTCCTGGGCCTCCTTCACCGCTGCTCCCTCACCACCAGACGCCTGGAGGAAGAGCGCCTCATCTTCCGCCTCGGAACACTTCAACCCCAGGGCATCAATGTGGACTTCAACAGTTTCCTCATTTCCCCTTCCCCCACCTCACCCTAGTTCCAAACTTCCAGCTCAGCACTGTCTCCATGACTTGTCCTACCTGCCTATCTTCTTTTCCACCTATCCACTCCACCCTCCCCTGCCCCCGACCTATCACCTTCATCCCCTCCCCAACTCACCTATTGTACTCTATGCAACTTTCTCCCCATCCCTACCCTCCTCTAGCTTATCTCTCCACACTTCAGGCTCTCTGCCTTTATTCCTGATGAAGGGCTTTTGCCCGAAACGTTGATTTTACTGCTCCTCGGATGCTATCTCACTTTTTAGTTTAGAATCAATCTAAGCATCATGGCATAATCAGAGAATTCTGTGCCTTACAATTATGTCCTCCACAACCACCTGATGAAGGAGCGGCGCTCCGAAAGCTAGCATTCTTCGAATTAAACCTGTTGGACTATAACCTGGTGTTGTGTGATTTTTAACTTTGTTATGGTGATGAGGCATTCTGCCAAATGACTTTGTCAGTCTGTTCAGGGAACATCCCTTACAGGTCCACCCTCTCTTTTTTTCCCCGCAGGATCTCAAGGACATTACACGTTGACCGCTTCCTTGCAGACTTGTGGTCAAAGATTTTTTCTTTTCAAATTTCTTTACAAAGGACAGGTGATACGGAACGGTCAAAGATGGTGCCTCAGTTTGTCTCTCCCAAAAAAGGAAGCTCTGCTAGTGCAGCATTTTCTCTGTGCTCACATTCTGGAGTGCAGTTTGGACCCTTTAGCTTCTCATTCAAAATGACTGCACCACCACTGACTTAAGTCTAACAATCTAAAGCACAGAGACATTAAGAAATAAGTCAGTTATATCTTGAGCCCAAGAGACTTTTGTAAAATAAAATCCAAATCCAAATGGCAGTTACTCTGTGACACTGGTTAACTTTGTACCTTTGGACATTCTTCTGGATCATCTGAAGTCGTTTGCCAATTATGGAGAATTGTGGTCATTTCTGCAATATGGACCATTTTCTTTAGGATTGTGGATTTTCTAAGCTAATTACAGTAATAAAAAATTAAATTTGACAAAGAATACACTTAAATCAATCAGTCAGAGATGAAAGAACAGGCTGCTAATCTAGTGTACAGTTATACCCACCTTGTGGATATTTTATAGTCACCCCAAAGAACTTGCAAATAGTACTTAATTCATTTGTACAACTTATAAACAAGAATAACTTTTCACTCCAAAGATAATTATATTAATTTACAATGTCAACTTCACATTACTAGAATCCATTAGCACTCTTGCATTGAATGCTGTCAATATTTATCATATTCCCCATTCTGATCAGAATCTGCTATTCCTTGTGTGGTATAAGCACCTGAAACTAAAAAGGTCTGTTTTACTTTGGTTGAGAGTCACAAACTTTTGCAAGTACCGCTGTCCTCTGGTTATCATATTGCTAACTTTGTGCATAATTTTACAAAATTTAAAGTTAACGTAGTCATTAAAATGCCAGAGCTGAAATCAAATGATAGCAATACCACATTTCCATTGTGTCTATGAATAAATTATAGATAAGGGCAGAGCAAAATAGAATTAGGCATGCTATTTCTGAGGAACTTGACATCTTTCATCTTTCACCAATTATTTTCCTTCCTATCTTCATACTGTCCACTGTATTTACAACAGAAGGGTTTTGTGCCACAGTATTAAGTATACAAATGTAACAATGCTTTTTCATAAAAAAGAATTCTGAAGATAAAGCTTTCACACTTGTCCTCCCAACTGGAGCTGACATACTAAGGATGTCACAGTGCCTCAGCTAATATTCATAGCCTGCCTCAAACACTCTCAAGAAAACCTGCCTAAATATTCTCTGGACTTTTCCCTAGCCTCCTGCCTAATTTATGCAGGAAATTGGAAAAAAACCCATGGAATTTCATGGTCTTGGTATTTGCAAGTGTTAATGTATAATATGAGATTGGAAAGACAGCCATGAGTGATTTAAGAAAGAAAAGAACTTTTAAAAGAAAAATAAATGAGAACATCTGGTTTGTGTTTTTATAAGGCCTTTGTACTGCCCTAGTTTGAAGTATGCTTTTATGGTCTGTTGGTGTTTTATGGAAAGTGAAATAACCAAACTCCTGTAACTTCTTCATGCAATTTTGAGTAAAAAGCTTGATTGACAAATTTCATGTCACAATGTTTAAGGCAATTGCACAACATACCTCCATGCATTGTTCTTACATTAACCCATTTATTTTTATTTATCAGTTAATTCCAGGGTGAAAATAGGAATATTTCAGGATTATAAGGATGCATGTCAGGCATTCATATTTAAGTTCACTGCTCAGATCACTTTCCTTTTATCTTCTTCTACTGTCTCATTTTCTCTTTCTTACTTCAAGGCCCTACCTAATTCTGGGGTGTGGTTCCATGAGCAAAGACAATCCACTGACATTGTAAGCGAGTGATCATTCACCACCATGTGTGAACCTGTACGAAGAGTGCTGATGAGCTATTTGATGATAAGAAGTATTATAGCTAAGTCTGTTTTATGTCCTCATCTGCCACTCAGACACATTTTTCCAGCATGGATCACTGGAGATTGATTAGATGCATCTCTTACCTCTCCTTAGCCTGGGGACTTTGAGATCATAACATACTCCCTAACATTGATATCCTAGATCAAATAACTCCAAATAGCACCAGGATAGAATATAGAACCTTTATGCCTTGTGCAGCCACAGGTTCATCTAGAAAAGGGCATGATTTGGAGTAATCGTTTTGCTGTGGCAGCAATGTTGTGCCCATTAGAGTGTGGATTTAATCCATGGAATATATAAAACTTGAAGGTTGAAAATCACAAAATTTGCTGAGTTCTAACTTCTTCCTGACTATTCCATTTACAGCGGATAAAACCCATATGCATTAACATTGACATTAACAACTATCACACTGCAGTTTGACAAAGGCATCCCAACATCTGTCTTCAGTTTACTTTGTGGAAGCACCAGTTAGGTAGCTTGCATTTCTTCAAAAATGATGGCACTGATGTTTGTGCACAGAGCACTTCAGTTTATTTGTTAAAGTGTGTATATTCCCCTCCAGATAAATACCATATTATGCTGTGGTCAAAATAACTTAACTGAAGAATGCAATGATTTTGCATTCAGTTGGCCAGACTTCAGCAATATGTTGGAAATGAGTTAACACAAACAAGATGAAAGGTTAAATTTTTTGCAAGGGATGGAGGGTTAATATTTTGTTGATTTTAATGGAACTGTATAACAGATGGTCCACTTTGTACCAGCCAAAATGACTTTCTAGCCTATCTTGATTATATCATTGTAAATTTGTCTATTGCGGAGAATAGCTCAGAAATGCAAGCAAGCTTTACATTTTGCAAAGACACCACATTAGCAAACATACAGGGAATTGTGTTTGCTTTGTAAACATTGTGCGGAATCTATTGAATCATATGAGACAATTAGGAGGTGTATGATGCTCATTAGTTCTATAAAACAGGACAAACATATTTCATTTCTTGGTAGTTG
Organism: Chiloscyllium plagiosum; assembly: GCF_037043375.1. Lineage (NCBI taxonomy): Eukaryota > Metazoa > Chordata > Chondrichthyes > Orectolobiformes > Hemiscylliidae > Chiloscyllium > Chiloscyllium plagiosum. Next base: position 46,830,867 of record NW_028270151.1, on the reverse strand, counting down.
TATAAGTGTGCTGAATTATCACCATTTCTGAAAATTGTTTTTATTCAGCTAGTAAAATGCTGAGATTTATTGCTAACACAGTGAATTACAATTTTATAAGTGTTACACTCAGACTTTACAATGGTGAATCAGACCTCATTTAGAATATTGTGTTCAATTCTGGGCAAAAAAAGTGGATATTTCATTGGGGACTATGTGCAGAGAAAAGCTTCAAGATGATTCCGACTCTAAATTGAATGGATTACAGGGAAATCTGCAGAGTCTGTAAAAATAGGAAGTACATAATTAGCTTCAATGAGCAAAATGGTTGTTTGACATTTCTATTGAAAAATTGCAGATGCTGGATACCAAAAACACATACTGAAAAATGGTTAAACACTCGGTAGGCCAGGAAGCATCTGTGGTTAAAGGTGAAGAAAGCTTAACATTTCGGGTTGAATCTTAAAATGCCTACAGTGTGGAAGCAGGCCACTTGGCCCAGCAAGTCCACACTGACCCATCAAAGAGCATCCCACCCAGTCTTTGTAACCCTGCATTTCCCATGGCTAACACACACATCCCTGGACACTATAGGATAGCCAATCCATCTAACGTGCACGCATTTGGACTGTGGGAGGAAACTGGAGCACCTGGAGGAAATCCAGGGAGAACGTGCAAACACCACGCAGAGTCACCCGAGGCCAGTATCAAACCTGGGTCCCTGGCGCTGTGAGGCAGCAGTGCTAACCACTGAGCCACTGTGCCACCCAAATATGTCTGGCCATTTGATATACTGGTATTTTGCTGAACCATTTTTTAAAGTTACTTCAAGGGTAACAATCTTTTCTCTAAATGCACGTGCACTGTAGTGGGGTCTAGGTAGCTCAGTTGGCTGGACAGCTGATTTACGATACAGAATGATGCCAACAGTGCAGGTTCAATTTCCATGCTAGCTAAGATTACTGTGACGGTCCCTCCCTCTCAATCTCTGAGACATGGTAACTCTCAGATTAAGCCACAGCCAGTCATTTCTTCCTAATGAGAGACTGGGACTATGGCTGCTTTATAGTAGTAGTTATTTAAGAAGGATTCAATGTTCTCACTCTCGTGCATTGGAGGTACCTATTCATTTCACATTTTATTTGAAACTGACTTCTGTCAGTGTCTGCTGAAGTCTTCTGGTTTGAAAAGTAACAGTTTTTAAAAAGGAATTACAGCAGTCATGTTCCCAAATGTAGAATTCAGTCACTGTCCTACTTTGTTGTACTTATTTTCTGTTTCTGTTCTGCTGTATATTCCAGAATAGTTACTATGGGTTCTTTCAAATTCGAACCTATTGTACTGACCTTAATCCAGATTTTTAACCACCTAAAACTAATTAGATTCTACAGTTGCTTATAAACCACTGTTGGGATATATAAATTTTACCATTTATGGGATTTTTCAGAGAAATTGGTTCCAAATTGTAAAAATCTACACAAAAACATTGTGAACATTGTTCAATCTTGAGCTCCCCACCCACCAACTAGTGTTGAGCTGGGTGGATTATATTGGGTATCAGATGGAACTGCAACAAAAAACCTATTTGCAGGTGGTGATTATATGATCTGCTTACGTGGAGGAAACAACTATGCATTGGATTTCTAATGATTTATTACTGCACTTTAACCCTTCCCAAGTTTCTGCCATCGTTTGTTCACTGGTTGGCATATATTTTAGGGATAAATTTTATCTGATAAGGCAGAAAAATGACATGAATTATCACCAGCTAAGTATAACAAAGTGCTTACTATACACAGGACATTAAGTCAAAGTGCCTGGACAGTAGATTTAACATTCTAATATAATGCCGAGATTTTTATCCATTGTTTCAGGGTGTACATAATGAATTGCCAGTTTGTGGTTTGTCCTTTTAGTACCTTGTTGAACATAGGAACATAGAAACAAAAGTTGGTCATTCAGCCTGTTGACGCTGCCCCACCATACAATGCAATAGCTGGTCAAACACTTCAATGCCTTTTGCTCATCCTATTCCCATGACCCTGCATGCCACTGGTGGTCAGAAGTCTATCAATTTCTACACTGAACATGCTGTAGAACATCCTGTACAGCCCGCCATGGTAGTGAATTCCAAAGGTGAAAGATCCTCTGAATAAAAAAATTCTCTGCATCTCTAATCTATGTAGCACCCTCTTTACGTTGAAATCATTCCCAGTGCTTTGACACTCCCAAAATAGGGAAATCATCTTACCTACAACTACCATATCCAGCCTTTAAGTATTTTGACAGTTTCAGTGAAAGCACATTTCTTTCCTCAAAATTCTCGAGAAGCCAGGCCCAATTTGTCGAATATCTAGTCATAGGACAGTTCTGCCATCCCTGGCAAAAATCTGGTGACAATATTTTTATTCCAATTCTGAATCAAAGACTGTGTCAGCACTCTGAAAATTGGTGGATTTTATTCTTTGCTTGATTCTGCCCTTTCCCTGAATGCCTATTTGATAAAGCTAATCCTTTTATGTAAGTTGTATCAATGCCAAACCATGAATAATAGGGTCTGAATTGGACCGGTTAAGTTAGCTCACCTCTGGGCTGATTGTTTCTAATCTGAATAGATGCCAGCCTGTCAGCAGTTTGCATGCTGAAAGAACCTGGTGTAGCCTGACCAAACTTGATTCCATTAAATCTTTCAATGATTTCCAAACAAATGTAATGAATTAAACGTGAGAGAACAAAAGAACTGCTTTGTGTTGCATGATCCATATGACAGGCAAATGAGCCCGAAGTTCGACCCATTTCAGGGTGATACGTTGTGACATTTCGGTTAAACCATTGAGCCAATATCTGACTATGTCAGTTGAGGATGGGATCAAACTCTTCAATGAGACCACTGTCCCCTCTTCCCCCTACTATCCCTACAACAGTTGAAATGTTTATGAACTGAGAAATGTTAATTTAGAAGTAGTATTAAAGGCTGCTGCCCCTTGAAGGCTCCAGCATGAGTCACTGCCTTCAGAAAGGAAACGTTGAAAGGAGAAAATTAGGAACAAAAAAGAAAACAGATTAACAGTAATTGCTAACATGATCTGGGATTGCCTGACTGAGAAAAGATTAGATGGGATGGAGCTTTTAAAGTGCACCAGGAGAGCTTTTCGTGCCAGTATGTAGTTGAGATGGGACAGCGCTAAACCTAATCCTAGTGAATGAAGTCGATCAAGCGGTTGAAGTGTCAGTGGGTAAACATTTTGGGGATAGTAACCATAACACTTGGTTTCAAAGTCATTATGGAAAGGGATAAGGATCATGCAGAAATTGTCTAAACTGCATTCCTGGTAAACCATTTCTTATCCTCTCCAAAGCCTCCACTTTCTTCTGGTGACCAGAACTGGATGCAATATTCTAAATGTGGCCTAACTAAATTTCTATACCGTTGCAACATGACTTGCCAATTTTTATACTCTATGCCTTGATTGATGAAGGCAAGCATGCCATATACCTCCTTGACCAACTTATTCACTTGTGTTGCCATTTTCAGGGAACTGTGGACCTGTAAGTCTAGATTCTCCGATATAATGATGCGACTAAGGGTTCTGCCATTTACTGTATACTTCTTTCTTGCATTAGCTCTTCCAAATGCAGCACTTGCATTTGTGGTTTCCATGTGACTTATCTTTTGTATCAGTCTGCCACGGGGCACCTTGTCCAAGGCCTAGATAAAGTCCATATGGACAATATTGACCTCCCTGCCCTCATCAGTCATGTTTCAATTCATCAAAAATCTCAATCAAATTGGTGAGACACAACTTTCCCCACAAAAATTCACCCTGGCTTTTGCTAATAAGTCCATATTTTTTCCAAATGTGAGTTAATCCTATCCCTAAGAATCTTCTCAAATAATTTCTGTCCCACTCATATCAGGATCACCAGTTGTAATTTCCTAGATTATCTCTATTGCCCTTCTTAAACAAAAGATCAACACTGGCTATTCTCTAGTTCTCTGGGACCTCTCCTGTGACCAAAGAGGATACAAAGATTTTGTACAAGGCCCCAGTGATTTCCTCACCTCCTTCCCTGAGCATTCTGGGATAGATCCCGTCAGAACCAAAAACAGAAATTGTTGGAGAAGTTTAATAGGTCAGGCAGCATCAGTGGAGAGAAATCAACGTTAATGTTTCGATCCAGTGACCATTCCTCAGAACCTGTTAGATTTGGATCCCATTAGAACCTGGGGACTTGTCTACCTTAATGCTTTTCAAAACACCTGACAAGTTATCCTTTTCTATATTGACATGCCCTAGAATATCAATATACCCCTCCCAAGATTCACCATCCACTATGTAATTCTCCTTTGGTTTAATTTACAAATTTCCTCCTCTCAGCTGACCTACCCCTTTCTCTGGTCTCCTTCCTATCGGAAAGATGTTGTGAACTTGAAAGGGTTCAGAAAGATTTACAAGGATGTTGCCAGGGTTGGAAGATTTAAGCTATTGGGAGAGGCTGAACAGGCTGGGGCTGTTTTCCCTGGAGCATCGGAGGTTGAGGGGTGACCTTATAGAGGTTTACAAAATCATGAGGGGCATGGATAGGATAAATAGACAAAGTCTTTTCCCTGGGGTGGGGGAGTCCTGAACTGGAGGGCATAGGTTTAGCGTGGGAGGGGAAAGATATAAAAGAGACCTAAGGGGCAACTTTTTCACACAGAGGGTGGTACATGTATGGAATGAGCTGCCAGAGGAAGTGGTGGAGGCTGGTACAATTGCAACATTTAAGTGGCATTTGGATGGGTATATGAATAGGAAGGGTTTGGAGGAATATGGGCTGGGTGCTGGCAGGTGGAACTAGATTGGGTTGGGATATCTGGTTGGCATGGACAGGTTGGACTGAAAGGTCTATTTCCATGTTGTATATCTCTATGACTCTGTGACTCTAGCTACTTTCTTGCTCCTTATATATGTATAAAATGCCTTGGGATTTTCTTAATGATATTTGTGAAAGACATTTCATAGCCCCATTTAGCCCTCCTAATTCTTTGATGGAGTTCTTTCCTGCTATCTTTGCATTCTTCACAGACTGTCTGCTTTCAGTCTCCTAAATCTTACATATAGGCCTTCTTTTTCTTTTTTTGTAACTGGATCTGGCAAACATAGACTGGGAGCAGCTTCTTGCGGTAAGTCTATATTTGGAAAGTGGAAGTCTTTTTAAAGCAGTATAGTAATACTTCAGGGTCAGTGTAGTCCTTTAAGACTGAAGGGCGAGAACAGAAAGTCCAGATAATCCTGGATATCAAGGGATATTGAGAGTTTGTTCAAGAAAAGAAAGAAAGCATCTCTTAGGTACAGATCATTAAGACGAGGGGAGGCCCTTCAGGAGTATAGAGGGTGTACAGGGTGCTTAAAAAGAAGGGCAAAGAGAGTTCATAAAATTTCTTTGGCAAATATGATTAAGGAAAATCCCAAGGTATTTTACAAGTAAACCAAGTGCACGAGGATTGCCAGGGAAAGAGTGGGGCATCTTAGAGACCAAAGAGGTAATGTGTATATCTACAATGGAGAAAGACGTAGTTGGAGATTTCAGCTGGTGAGAGTCTAGAGTATGTTAAGATTAATAAGGGGGAGAAGGTATTACATGGTTTGGAATGTATAAAGGTGTATAAATCCCCAGGGCCTGATGAAATGTATCCAGCCTGCTGTCAGAGGCAAGGGAGGAGATTGATGGGGCCCTGGCAGTGATTATTTAATACTTTGGCCACCAAATGATTGTAAGATAGCTTATAGGGTTCCTTACTTCAAGAAGTGCAGCAGGGTAATTACAGACCAGTTAGTCTGAAGTCGTTGGTAGGGAAATTACTGGAGAGTATTCTGAGGGGCAGGATTAATCAACACTTGGAAAGGCAGGGATTGATCAGGAATAGTCAGCATGGATTTGTTGGAAGGTGATCCTGTCCGACTAATTTAATAGAGGTTTTTAAAAAGTGGCTAAGTATATTGATGAGGGTAATGCAGTTGATGTGACTTACATAGATTTCACTAAGGCTTTTGACAAAGTCCCACATGGAAGGCTGGTCTAAAAGGTAAGAGCCCATGGAATCCAATGCAAGTTGGCAAACCGAATCTAAAATCGGCTTACAAAATAGGAGGCAAAAGTGATTGTGGAGGGTTGTTTTTGTGACTGAAAGCCTGTGACCAGCTGTGTACCACAGGAATTGGTATTGGGGGGACCATTGCTGTTTGTTATATACATTAACAACTCGGATGTGAATGTAGACGTTAGTGGTCATGTTGCTAGTGAGGAGGATGGTCTCAGACTACAATCTGATATTGATCAGCTGGAAAATTGGACATTAACAACTCGGATGTGAATGTAGACGTTAGTGGTCATGTTGCTAGTGAGGAGGATGGTCTCAGACTACAATCTGATATTGATCAGCTGGAAAATTGGACAAAACAATGGCAGATGGAATTTAAACCTGATAAGTGTGAGGTGATGCATTTTGGGAGATCTAATAGGAAAATGATATACACAATGAATTGTAGGTCCCCAAGTAGTTCGAGGGAACAAAGGGTCCTTGGTGAATAAGTCCACAGAGTTCTGAAGGTATCAGCACAGTCAAATATAATGGTGAAGAAGGCATAAGGAATGCTTGCCTTAATTAGGCAGGGTGTAGAATATAGGAGCAAGGAAGTCTTGATACAACTTTACAAAACATTGGTTAGACCAAAGATGGATCAGTGTGCGCAGTTCTGGTTGCCATACTGTTGGAAGGATGTAATTGTGCTGGAGAGGTTGTGGAGGAGATTCACCAGGATATTGCCTGGATGGAAAATCTCAGTTATGCAGAGAGACTGGATAGCCTGGCTTTGTTCTCCCTGGAGCAGCGGAGGCTGAGGGGAAATCTGATTGACGTATACAAAATGATGAGAGGCGTAGATTGAGTATATTGTGAGAATCCTTTCGCCTTGGCAGATGTATCTAGGACCAGAGCCTTTAAATTTAAGGTGAGGAGTGAATGGTTCAGAGGGGTTTTGAAGAAAACTTTTTATCCAGAGCATGGTAGAAATAAGGAAGCTGCTGCCTGAGAAGGTAGTGAACAAACTTGGTTAGAGATGAAAAAGAAACTGCAGATGCTGAAATCCAAAGTAGACAGGCAAGAGGCTGGAAGAACACAGCAAGCCGGGCAGCATCAGGCGGTGTAGGAGTCGACATTTCGGGTGTAATCCTTCTTCAGGACACCCGAAACGTCAACCCCTACACCTTCTGATGCTGCCTGGCTAGTAATTCCATTTGCTTGTAAATGCATATAGAGGAATGCAGGAGGTGAGGGGTGACCTGATAGAAGTTTATAAGGTTGTGAATGGAATGGATAGAGTGGAAAATATGAGGCTTTTTCCCAGTGTGGAGGGGTCAATGCTAGCAGACACAGGTTCAAGGTGTGGGGGGAAGATTATAGGAGATGTGTGAGACAAGTTTTTCACACCAAAGGGAGGTGAGTACCTGGACCTCGTTACCAGAGGAGATGGTGGAAGCAGCCACCAAAAGCAGCATTCAAGAAGCACCTGGATGAATAAGTGAATAGGAAGGGTATAGAGGGATACGAAACCTGTAGGTTAAGACAGTTTTAGTATGGAAGAGCAAAATGTGTTGCAGGCTTGGAGAGCCAAAGGGCCTCTTCCTGTGCTGTTTTGTTCTTTGACATAATACCCAGTTTATAAGCCTGGTAGAACTGACTTCCAGAAACAATTGATGAATGGTATCAAGTTGAATACTTACTCCTCTGTTTGACAACACTGTTGCAAGAACTTAAGAAATCCACCTGTCCAGGTCAAAAGTGATTGTAGAGATTGACTTTGGCAGGCTGTTTCAACTGTGAAAATCAAATGCATGTTTTATATCGTGATCATATAAATTGCAGTGGTTTGACATATTTAGTGATTGTAGGGATGCTGCTTAGAATAGTAGAGGAAACTGCATATCTTTGGTGATGTTAAACACTAGCCTTGGGATATAATGAATAAGTAGTGCAGAGTAGGCTAATTCTATCCACAATGCATAAATAACATTCTGCACTGCAAGAAAATCCACATTTGCATTTTATAGTTTCAAGAAGAGTTTGACTTAAGTGCATCAAGACTTTAATGTAACATCTGTTTCGACCACATAAGCACCTGGAAGTACTTTCTTTCCACTAATTCTTGCTTTTCATTTCACTCCCTTGCTCCGCCTGAAGGTGTTGTCTCATCCTAGGAAAACGTTTTCCACTGAACTTCAACTTAGAATTAAACTTCATCGTTGTTCATACGGATAAGCTTTAACCCCATTTCATATTGGAATGTGGGATTAGTGGCAGACAAATGGCACAGCCCCAATCACAGAGGACCACTCATTGGTAAGCTGCCTGTCAACACTGGCATCACACTGATATTATTGGAATGAGGCCTGATCATGAAAATGGTTAGGCCTCATGCTGACATCACTAGCTAGGTAGTTCAATAACAGTGTTATCACAGCTGGACCAGTGAATGCTGACTTTGAAAACCAGTCCCAATTTACTTAGTATTTAAGATGTGAGGCTAAGTACTGTGAAGTACCCATGCCACCATCAGAACCTCACTTGGCGTCAACACACAGAAAATAATACTGGGCTTGCTGCCTGCAATTCTCCATTGATTGTTCACTCTGTGTGAGGTCCCTCCTGCTGTGTGCCTTACAGAATTTACATTATAAAGGACAATTTTGGAAGAAAATTGTTTGTAAAAGGTTTGAAGATGACATAGAATCATAGAATTGTTATGCCACATAGAAGGCCATTCAGCCCTTCATGCTTGCTCTGTCTGTCCAAATGAGCATCCTGACTTTAGTACTAATCTCCAACTTCTTCCTCATAACTTCATGTATTCTTTGTACTTAAATAATCATCTAATACTGATCAGAATACCTCATTCGAACCTGTCTCTACAATAGATCCAGGCAGGGCTTTCCAGAGCTGAACTATTATCTGTGTGAGAACATTTCTTCTCACATCACAACTGCTTATTCTGCAAAATATTTTAAACTTACGCTGTTTTGTTCTTGAGCCACTTATGCATGGGAATGGTTTAGAACATAAAATATAGAATAGTACGCGCCAGAACAGGCTTTTCAGTCCATAGAACATAGAACATTACAGCGCAGTACAGGCCCTTCCGCCCTCGATGTTGTGCCGACCTGCAAAACCAATCTGAAGCCCATCTAACCGACCATTCTGGTCCATATGTCTATCCAATTACCATTTAAATGCCCTTAAAGTTGGCGAGTCTACTACTGTTGCAGGTAGTGCATTCCACGCCCCCACTACTCTGAGAACAGAAACTACCTCTGACATCAGTCCTATATGTATCACTCCTCAATTTAAAGCTATGGCCCCTCGTGCTAGCCACTGCCATCCAAGGAAAAAAGCCCTCATTGTCCACCCGATCTAACCCTCTGATTATCTTATATGTCTCAATTAAGTCACCTCTCAACCTTCTCTCAAATAAAACCTGCCTCAAATCCCTCAACCTTTCCTTTTAAGACCATCCCTCCATACCAGGCAACATCCTAGTAAATCTCCTCTGCATCCTTTCCAAAGCTTCCAATCTTTCCTATAATGCAATACTCCCAAGTGTGGCCTTACCAGTGTCACATACAGCTGCAGCATGATCTCATGTTTCTGAAACTCAATCCCTCTACCAACAACAGCTAACACACTATATGCCTTCTTAACAACTCTATCAACCTGGATGGCAACTTTCCAGGATCTGTGTACATGGACACCGAGATCTCTCTGCTCATCTACACTGTCAAGAATCTTAGCATTAGCCCAGTACTTTGCATTCCTGTTACTCCTTCCAAAGTGAATAACCTCACACATTTCTGCATTAAACTCCATTTGCCATCTCTCAGCCCAGCTCTGCAGCTTATCTTTGTTCCTCTGTAATCTACAACATCCTTCATCAGCATCCACAACTCTACTGACCTTAGTGTCATCTGCAAATTTACTAACCCATCCTTCTATACCCTCATCCAGGTCATTTAAAAAAAATGACAAATAACAGTGGACCCAAAACAGATCCTTGACGTTCACCACAAGGAACTGAACTCCAGGATGAATATTTTCCATCAACTACCACCCTCTTTCTTCTTTCAGCTAGCTAATTTCTGATCCAAACCACTAAATCACCCTCAATCTCATGTCTCTGTATTTTGTGCTATAGGCTACTGCATGGAACCTTATCAAACATTTTACTGAAATCCATATATACCACATCAATGGCTTTACCCTCATCCACCTATTTGGTCACCTTCTCAAAGAACTCAGTAAGATTTGTGAGGCACGATCTACTCTTCACAAAACCACGTTAACTATCCTTTATCAACGTATTCCTATCAAGATGATTCCCTTATAACCTTTTCCAACACTTTGCCTACAACTGAAATAAGGCTCAAAGTTATAATTTCCAGGGCTGTCTCTACTCCCCTTCTTGAAAAAGGGGACAACATTTGCTATCCTACAGTCTTCTGGCACTATTCCTGTAGACAATGCCAAAGGCTCGGCAATCTCCTCCCTGGCTTCCCAGAGAATCCTAGGATAAATCCCATCCTGCCCAGGGGACTTGTCTATTTTTACACTTTCCAGAATTGCTAATGCCTCTTCCTTGTGAACCTCAATCCCATCTAGTCTAATACCTGTATCTCAGTATTCTCTTCGACCTCATTGTCGTCTTCAAGATTAGATTTTTAGATTACATTACAGTGTGGAAACAGGCCCTTCGGCCCAACAAGTCCACACCGACCCGCTGAAGCGCAACCCACCCATACCCCTACATTTACCCCTTACCTAACACTACGGGCAATTTAGCATGGCCAATTCACCTGACCTGCACATCTTTGGACGGTGGGAGGAAACCGGAGTACCCGGAGGAAACCCACGCAGACACGGGGAGAATGTGCAAACTCCACACAGTCAGTCGCCTGAGGTGGGAATTGAACCCGGGTCTCAGGCGCTGTGAGGCAGCAGTGCTAACCACTGTGCCACCGTGCCGCCCTAGTCTTCTCGTGTGAATATGATGAAAAGTATTCATTTAGCGCTTCCCCTATTTCTAACGTCATACACAACTTCCCCCTACTATCCTTGATTGGCCCTAATTTTACTCTCGTCATTCTTTTATCCCTTTTATCCCTACAGAAAGCTTTAGGGTTTTCTTTGATCCTATCCACTAATGACGTCTCATGTCCCCTCCTGGCTCATCTTAGCTCTCTCTTTAGATCTTTCCTGGCTAACTTGTAACTCTCAAGCGCCCTAACTGAGTCATCACATCTCATCCTAACGTAAGCCTCCTTCTTCCTCTTGACAAGAGATTCAACTTTCTTAGTAAACAACAGCTCCTTTGCTCAACTGCTTCCTCCTTGCCTGACAGGTACATACTTATCAAGCACCTGCAGTAACTCGTCCTTGAATAAACTCCACATTTCAATTGTGCCTATCCCCTGCGGTTTCCTTCCTTATCATATGCATCCTAAAACCTGCCTAATCACATTGTAATTGCCTTTCCCCCAGTGATAACTCTTGCTCTATGGTGTATACCTATCCCTTTCCATCGCTAAAGTAAACGTAACCAAATTGTGGTCACTATCACCAAAGTGCTCATCTATTTCCAAATCTAATACCTGGCTGGGTTCATTACCCAGTACCAAATCCAATGTGGCCTCGCCCTTTGTTATCCTGTCTACATACAGTGTCAGGAAACCCTCCTGCACACATTGGACAAAACCCATCTAAAATGCTTGAATTATAGTATTCCCAGTCAATATGTGGAAAGTTAAAGGTCCCCCATAACAACTACCCTGTTATTCTCACTCCTATCAAGGATCCTATCTCTGGAACTATTCGGATGCCTGGAGAAAACTCCCAACAGGGTAACCTCTCCTTTCCTATTTCTAATCTCAGCCCATACTACTTCAATAGATGAGTCCTCAAACATCCTTTCAGCAACCATAATACTGTCCTTGACTAACAATGCCACACCACCCCTTACATAGAACATAGAAAAATACAGCGCAGTACAGGCCCTTTGGCCCTCGATGTTGCACCGATCCAAGCCCACCTAACCTACACTAGCCCACTATCCTCCATATGCCTATCCAATGCCTGTTTAAATGCCCATAAAGAGGGAGAGTCCACCACTGCTACTGGCAGGGCATTCCATGAACTCACGACTCGCTGAATAAAGAATCTACCCCTAACATCTGTCCTATACCTACCACCCCTTAATTTAAAGCTATGCCCCCTCGTAATAGCTGACTCCATACGTGGAAAAAGGTTCTCATGGTCAACTCTATCTAAACCCCTATCATCTTGTACACCTCTATCAAGTCACCCCTAAACCTTCTTTTCTCCAATGAAAACAGCCCCAAGTGCTTCAGCCTTTCCTCATATGATCTTCTTTTACCATTTTCCCTGTTCTTACTAAAACATCTAAATCTTGGAACTTGCAACAACCATTCCTGTCCCTGCTCTACCCATGTCTCTGAAATGGCCACAACATCGAAATCCAAACTGATTCTGCAAGTTCACCCATCTTATTCTGGATGCTCCTGGCACTGAAATAGACTCCTATGTTGTTGGTGCCTATGTGGACTGTGACACGGGGCTACTCCCCCTCCTCAAGGATCCCAAAAACACGCTCAGAGGCATCATGAACCCTGGGAGGCAACACACCAACTGTGAGTCTCTCTCATTCCTACAGAACCTCCTATCTGTCCCCTAACTATGGAGCCCCCAGTGATTATGCTCTACTCCTCTTCCTCCTTCCGTTCTGAGCAATAGGGACAGACTCTGTGCCAGATACCTATGCCCCAATGATTACCCCTGGTAAGTCGCCCCCCCCCCCCAACAGTACCCAAAACAGTATACTTGTTGTTGAGGGGAATACCCACAGGGGATCCCTGCACTGCCTTTCAGTTCCCTTTCCTTCCCATAACGGTAACCCATTTATCTTCTTCTTGCACCTGAGGAGTGATTACCTCCTTATAACTCCTTTCAATAACCCCTCCGCCTTCTGAATGATCCAAAGTTCATCCAGCTCCAGCTCCAGTTCCATAACGCAGTTTTCAAAGAGCTGGAGTTGGATGCACTTCCCACAGATGCAGTCAGCAGGGACACTAGTGGTGACCCTTACCTCCCACATTCTGCAGGAGGAACATTCAATTGCCCTAACCTCCATTCCTACTATTCTAAATTCCCAATGAGACTACTGAAAAACTAAACAAAAAATAAAGAATCTTGTCACCTTGTCAATCCGACACAGAACTTTTCTTTTGTTTAGAGGAGGAAGATGGGTGGGAGACACTACCCGAGCAGTATTTCAGATAACGCAACCACACAAATATAAAGCCTCACTTACCCAGCAGTCCCGTGTCCACTCCTGCTCAGTGTGTGCTGCGCCTATATATGAGGTAAGCTTTTATATATTGTTATGACACTGGGTAAACCCTCCTGCTTAATTTAAAACCAACAACACAAAAAAGATTTATCCTGTGCAGTAATCTGTAAAAATCTAAGTGACCAAGAACTATTTCAAGTAAAAATTAACAACTTTATGTCTTAAAGTATAACAGAGAATAATTAACTAACCACTATTTATAATTTCTTCCTCTAACCTGCCTTTTATCTTCCCTTCTATTATACTATCCAATAAAACTCCCAATTAAGATTAACAAAACCACACTTCTTATCTAAAAACCATGACTGGGAGATGCCAGTGTTGGACTGGGGTGTATAAAGTTAAAAATCACACAACACCAAGTTATAGTCCAATAGATTTATTTGGAAGCACTAGCTTTTTGAGCAGTGCTCCTTCAGCATGTGGTTGTGCCTCCTGATGAAGGAGCAGCGCTCCTAAAGCTAGTGCTTCTGATTAAACCTGTTGGATGATAACTTGGTTTGTATGATTTATAACAATCTCAAAACTAGGAAGCTTTTGGGATTCCATTTGGATCTTCCTGTGTCTTCTTTTCTTCTTCTTCGGAATTTCTGTGTCACAGGTTATTGATCAAAAAGGTACCTTGAAGAGAGCTATTTTCATTCAGTCTGTTTACATGCTGGGCTTGGCAGTTCTCCTCTGAACTGTTCAATTTTCCCAGTCTTATACCCCCAAATCATCGGACAGTGTCATTGGCTTTTAAGATTGTCAATATCCTCAATTCAGATGCCGACCGACTTGACACCGACATTTTTACAAACCCACTGACTCCCACAGCTACCTGGATTACAGCTCTTCCCACCCTACCTCCTGCAAAAATGCCATCCCATATTCCCAATTCCTCCGCCTCCGCTGTATCTGCTCCCAGGAGGATCAGTTCCACCACAGAACACACTAGATGACCTCCTTCTTTAGAGATCGCAATTTCCCTTCCCACGTGATTAAAGATGCCCTCCAATGCATCTCGCCCATATCCCGCACCTCCGCCTTCAGACCCCACCCCTCCAACCGTAACAAGGACAGAACCCCCCCCTGGTGCTCACCTTCCACCCTACCAATCTTCGCATAAACAAAATCATCCGCAACCTCCAAATGGACCCCACCACCAAGGATATATTTCCCTCCCCACCCTTTTCCGCCTTCCGCAAAGACTGCCCTCCGTGACTACCTGGTCAGGTCCACGCCCCCCTACAACCCACCTTCCCATCCTGGCACCTTCCCCTGCTACCGCAGGAATTGCAAAACCTGTGCACACAACTCCTCCCTCATCTCCATCCAAGGCCCTAAAGGAGCCTTCCACATCCATCAAAGTTTTACCTGCGCATCCACCAATATCATTTATTGTATCCGTTGCTCCCGATGCGGTCTCCTCAACACTGGGGAGACTGGACGCCTCCTAGCAGAGCGCATTACGGAACATCTCTGGGACACCCGCACCAATCAACCACACCGCCCTGTGGTCCAACATTTCAACTCCCCCTCCCACTCTGTCGAGGACATGGAGGTCCTGGGCCTCCTTCACCGCTGCTCCCTCACCACCAGACGCCTGGAGGAAGAACGCCTCATCTTCCGCCTCAGAACACCTTAACCCCAGGGCATCAATGTGGACTTCAACAGTTTCCTCATTTCCCCTCCCCCCACATCACCCCAGTTCCAAACTTTCAGCTCAGCACTGTCCCCATGACTTGTCCTACCTGCCTATCTTCTTTTCCACCTATCCACTCCACCCTCCTCCCTGACCTATCACCTTCATCCCCTCCCCCACTCACCTATTATAGTCTATGCTCCCCCACTTTCTCCCCACTCCCACCCTCCTCTCATTAATCTCTCCACCCTTCAGGCTCTCTGCCTTTATTCCTGATGAAGGGCTTTTGCCCGAAATGTCGATTTTACTGCTCCTCGGATGCTGCCTGATCTGCTGTGCTGTTCCAGCACCTCTAATCCAGATTATGCTTATCCATAACTATCTCAAAATTTACAGATTATGATCACTGCATCCAAAATACTCCCCCCATTGAAATTTCAATCATCTGGCCAGGCTCATTTCTCATTGCAAGGTCTTGTCTGATCCCCTTCTCTCATTGAACTATCTAAATTGTTTCAAGAAACCCTTCTCGAGGCAGCTAAATAATTCTGCCCCATCTAAGCCCCTGCACTAGAAGAGTCCCAGTCAATACTGGGAAGTTAAAATCACTTGTTACAATAGCCCTGTTGTTTTTACATCTTTCCATGATCTGCTAATGCATCAGTTCATGTATCTCCCCACTGGTTATTGTGAGGCCTATAGTGTAACCCCATCATATAGATTGCTCCTTCCTGAGTTCTATCCATATGACCTTGCCGGATGAGTCCTCGAAGATGTTAACTCTTAGTGGAGCTGTGACATCCTCCTTTATTAGTAATGCAAGTCCCAACTCTTTTACATCCCTCTCTATCATGCTTGAAACACCTAAACCCTGGAACATTGAGCTGCCAATCTGATCCCTGTCTCAACAAAGTTTATTTAATGGGTAAATGATTGTACCTCCATGTATTAATCCAGTCTCTAAGTTCATCTGCCTTACCTATTACACTCCTTGCATTGAAGTAAATACGCTTCAAACCGCCAGTCCTGCTCATTAACCTGGCCCTGACTGTTCTTCCGATTAGACTCACTTGACTTAATGTCTACCTTCTTCACAATCACTCCACACGTTTACCAACTGCTCTGATTTGCACTCCACTGCCACACTAGTTTAATACCAAAACAAAAATCTGAAAGAATTGTGAATGCTGGAAACCAGAAATAAAAAGAGAAATTGCTGGAAAAACTCAGCAAGTCTGGCAGCATCTGTGGACAGAAAGAAGAGTTAATATTTTAGATCCAGTGACCCTTCTTTAGAACTGTTTGTTTTATTGAGTGAAGTATTTCTGCTTAACATATAAAAAATTTACATTTTCAAGACTGGTAAGGAAATTTTCTGGACAGAATAAAATATCAAAGTCATCAAATACTCCACACCTCTTATTTTCTCAAATAAACAATTAGTACATGATAAAATAAATCACAGAAAGATCAATTGACTATACCCGTTAGAAGAGGCTGATAACAAAACTCAGCAATTCGTTTCACTTTCATGTGTAAAGAAGTTAAACTATCACTGTATTCTAACAGATGAAAGGCTTAACAGACAATCAATTTTTCAATGTATAATTTCAGTTACATCACACTGCAAATTTTGCTATCAATTCTGTGTTATGATCGAGCCCTCCACAATCACCTGATGAAGGAGCGTCGCACCGAAAGCTAGTGTGCTTCCAATTAAACCTGTTGGACTATAACCTGGTGTTGTGTGATTTTTAACTTCATGCCCCTCATGATTTTGTAAACCTCTGTAAGGTCACCCCTTAGCCTCCGATGCTCCAGGGAAAAGTGCTCTCTCTATGGCTCAAATCCCCCATCCTGGCAACATCCTTGTAAATCTTTTCTGAATCCTTTCAAGTTTCACAACATCTTTCCAATAGGAAGGAGACCAGAATTGCACACAATATTGCAACAGTGGCCTAACCAATGTCATGTACAGCCGCAACATGACCTCCCAACTCCTTCACTCAATACTCTGACCAATAAAGGAATGCATACCAAATGCCTTCTTCACTATCCTTTCTACCTGCAACTCCACTTTCAAGGAGCTATGAACCTGCACTCCAAGGTCTCTTTGTTCAGCAACACTCCATAGGATCTTATCATTAAGTGTATAAGTCCTGCTAAGATTTGTTTTCCCAAAATGCAGCACTGCGCATTTATCTGAATTAAACTCCACCTGCCACTTCTCAGCCCATTGGCCCATCTGATCAAGATCCCGTTGTAATCTGAGGTAACCTTCTTTGCTGTCCACTACACCTCCAATTTTGGTGTCATCTGTAAACTTACTAACTGTATCTCTTATGTTCATATCCAAATCATTTATATAAATGACGAAAAGTAGAGGGCCCAGCACCAATCCTTGTGGCACTCCACTGGTCACAGGCTTCCATTCTGAAAAACAACTCTCCACCACCACCCTCTGTCTTCTACCTTTGAGCCAGCTCTGTATCCAAATGGCTAGTTCTCTCTGTATTCCATGAGATCTAACCTTGCACACCAGTCTCCCCTGGCGAACCTTGTCGAACGCCTTACTGAAGTTCATATAGATCACATCTACCACTCTGCCCTCATTAATCCTCTTTGTTACTTCTTCAAAAAAACTCAATCAAGTTTGTGAGACATGATTTCTCATGCACAAAGCCATGTTGCCTATCACTAATCCATCCTTGCCTTTCCAAATACATGTATATCCTGTCCCTCAGGATTCCCTCCAACAACTTGCCCAACAGCAATGTAAGGCTCACTGGTCTATAGTTCCCTGGCGTGTCCTTACCACCCTTCTTAATCAGTGGCACCACGTTAGCCAACCTCTAGTTTCCGGTACCTCACTTGTGATTATCGATAATACAAATATCTCAGCAAGAGGCCCAGCAATCACATCTCTAGCTTCCCACAGAGTTCTAGGGTACACTTGATCAGGTCCTGTGGAATTATCTACGTTTATGCGTTTCATGACATTCAGCACTTCCTCCTCTGCAATATGGACATTTTGCAAGATGTCACCATCTATTTCCCTACATTCTATATCTCTCATATGCTTTTCCACAGTAAATACCGATGCAAAATACTCATCTAGCATCTGCCCAATTTTCTGCGGATCTACACAAAGGCCACCTTGCTGATCTTTGAGGGGCCCTATTCTCTCCCTAGTTACCCTTTTGTCCTTAATGTATTTGTAAAAATCCTTTGTATTCTCAACTCTATTTGCCAAAACTATCTCATGTCCCCTTTTTGCCCTCCTGATTCCTCTCTAAAGTATAGTGCTACTGCCGTTATACTCTTCTAAGGATTCACTCGATTTATCCTGTTGATACCTGATATATGATTCCTTCTTCTTCTTAACCAAACCCTCAATTTCTTTAGTCATCCAGCATTCCCTATACCTCCCAGCCTTTCCTTTCACCCTAACAGGAATATACTTTCTCTGGATTCTCGTTATCTCATTTCTGAAGGCTTCCCATTTTCCAGCTGTCCCTTTATCTGTGAACATCTGCCCCCAACCAGCTTTTGAAAGTTCTTGCCTAATACCATCAAAATTGGCCTTTCTCCAATTTAGAACTTCAACTTTTAGATCTGGTCTATCCTTTTCCGTGACTATTTTGAAACGTATAGAATTATGGTCACTGGCTCCAAAGTGCTCCCCCACTGACACCTTGGTCACCTTATTTCCCAAGAGTAGGTCAAGGTTTGCACCTTCTCTCGTAGGTACATCCACATACTGAATCAGAAGGTTTTCTTGCACATACTTAACAAATACCACTCCATCTAAATCCTTAACACTATGGCAGTCCCAGTCTATGTTTGGAAAGCTAAAATCCCCTACCATAATCACCCTATTATTCTTACAGATAACTGGGATCTCCTTACAAGTTTGTTTCTCAATTTCCCTCTGACTATTAGGGGGTCTATAATACAATCCCAAACAGGTGATTATCCCTTTCTTATTTCTCAGTTCCACCCAAATAACTTCCTGGGATGTATTTCCGGGAATATCCTCCCTGATCAAAAATGCCACTCCCCGTCCTCTCTTGCCTCCCTTTCTATCCTTCCTGTAGCATTTGTATCCTGGAACATTAAGCTGCCAGTCCTGCCCATCCATGAGCCATGTTTCTGTAATTGCTATGATATCCCAGTCCCATGTTCCTAACCATGCCCTGAGTTAATCTGCCTTCCCTGTTTGGCCCCTTACATTGAAATAAATGCAGTTTAATTTATTAGTCCTACCTTGTCCCTGCCTGCCCTGATTGTTTGACTCACTTCTGTTCTCAACTGTACCAGTCTCAGATTAATCTCTTTCCTCACTATCTCCCTAGGTCCACCCACCCCTCCCCATCCCCCCGCCCCACCATATATATATATATATATACACACAAAAAAGTAGGTTAAATCCTCCCAAGCAGTTCTGGCAAATTTCCCTGCCAGTATATTAGTCCCCTTCCAATTTAGGTGCAATCCATCCTTCTTGTACAGGTCACTTCTCCCCCAAAAGAGATTCCAATGATCCAAAAATGTGAATCCTTCTCCCATACACCAGCTCCTCAGCCATGCATTCATCTCCTCTACCCTCCTATTCCTGCCCTCACTACCTCGTGGCGCCGGGAGTAATCCAGATATTATCGAGGACCTCCTCCTTTAAATTCCTGCCTAACTCTCTGTAATCTCCCTTCAGAATCTCAACCTTTTCTTTTCCTATGTCATAATTCCAATGTGGACAATGACCTCCTGCTGGCCCCTCTCCCCCGTGAGAACATTCTGCACCCTCTCTGAGACATCCTTGATCCTGGCACCAGGGAAGCAACACACCATTCTGACTTTTCGCTGCTGGCCACAGAAACGTCTGTCTGTACCTCCGACTAGAGAGTCCCTGAACACAATTGGTCTGTTGGAACCCGATCTGCCTTTCGTTGCATTGGAGCCAGACTCAATACCAGAAACTTGGTTATTCGTGTTACGTTCCCCTGTGAATCAATCACCCCCTACATTTTCCAAAATAGCATTCTTGTTTGAAATGGGGATAGCCACAGACGACTTGTGAAAACAAAATCGCTGCACTGTCTATGCTTCTATTGGTCTGGGCTCTCAGAAGAAAATAATGTATTATGAGGACACATGGGTAGGTAGACAGCAGGGCACCTGCCCTGATACTTTCATAAGGCTGTAAGATCTTCAGCTTTGTTTCCTGAAGAACATTACCTATTTGGTGCTTTTTGTTTCCCTCAGTGGTTCCATTGCTTGCTCTTATTAGTGACTGAAAGGGCAAATGCATGTCTGATGCAGTACAATGTGGATAAATGTGTGGTTATCCACTTTGGGAGCAGAAATGGGAAGGCAGGTTATTATCTGAATAGCTATAAATTGACAGAGGGGTGTATGTATTGAGACCTGGGAGTCCTCATACACCAGTCACTGAAGCTAAGCATGCAGGTGCAGCAGGCAGTCAAGAAGCCAAATGGTATGTTGGCCTTCATAGCAAGAGAATTTGTTTACAGGAAAAGGGATGTCTTACTGCAATTAGATAGGGCTTTGGTGAGATCACACCTGGACTATTGTGTCCAGTTTTGGTCTCCTCATCTGAGGAACCTGAGGAAGGATGTTCTTGCTGTAGAGGGACTGTCACAAAGGTTTACCAGACAGATTCCTGGAATAGCGGGACTGACATATGAGGAGAATCTTAATCTGTTAGTATTATATTCACTGGTGTTTAGAAAAATGAGGGGTAGTCTCATAGAACCTACAAAATTCTGACAGGACTAGACAAGGAAGATGAACGAAGGATGTTCCCAATAACAAGGGAGAACAGAAACAGGGGTCACAGTCTAAGGGAGAAACCACTAAGGACTGTGATGAGGTATGGGACAGCAGGTGCATCCTTATTTATACTGTGACTGGCAACATACCATGTTAAATAAGTGAATCCTAGTATTGAGTTCCTGACCCCATGAAAATCTGGCCCTTGAACTCAGGCTTGTGCAGCAATTTTATCCAATCCTGACTCGGGCATTATTTGTACAGTGGATGGGGGGGACGATCAGCCCATTCTAAAGATCAATTTGTGTCAAGTAGCATGAGGAATATTGCACTGGGGAGAAGGACTGTAAACGTGGTTGCAGCCTTCAAACCGTGAAAATCGGCTGAAGATTGCAGCAGTGGGACAGGGGAGCAGCGG
The DNA here is from genome assembly GCF_037043375.1 of Chiloscyllium plagiosum. Lineage (NCBI taxonomy): Eukaryota > Metazoa > Chordata > Chondrichthyes > Orectolobiformes > Hemiscylliidae > Chiloscyllium > Chiloscyllium plagiosum. The sequence goes on along the minus strand of NW_028270151.1, from coordinate 46,809,599 downwards.
GTTAGTATGAATTTATCTTGACTCATTAAATTGCCTGTAAATTCCAAGAAGGCCAAAGAAGCTGTAGAAACTCGATAAAGCAGATACTATTTTGAACAACTTCCTCAATTTTCAGGTCTGAAAATCCTGTCGTACCAATTCCTCAACCCTGTAAAGCTTCCACTTTATTACTTGTAATTCTTCATTTACATATTGATTTAATAATTTATTAACACTGGATTACTAAACCACTGGATTAATAAACCAAAGAAGGGTTTATGCCCGAAATGTTGATTCTCCTGCTCCTCGGATGCTGCCTCGCCTGCTGTGTTTTTCCAGCACCACATTTTTCAACACTAATAAACCAAAGGTCTAGTCTAATATTCTCGACACGCAGGTTCAAATCCCACAATGCGATCTGATGGAACTTAAGTAAATGAACCTTGAATTAAAAGTTAGTCTCGTAGCAACAATGAACCATTGTTGATTGTCACAAAAGCTCACCTGGTTCACCCTTAGGGAAGGAAATGTGTTCTTATTTGATCTGATAACAATTGACTCCAGACCCACAGCAATGTGGCTGATTCTTAAATACTCTCTGAAATAGCCTAGTGAGCCATTCATCTGTATGGGTCTACTAAACCAGGTGGGGCACAAAGCATCAATTGAATGCAGGAAAAGGCGGTGGCTAACCCAGCTTTGTGAAGCCCTCCTTCGTAGCTAGTGCCACAATTGGAAGCTGTTCCTCAGACTAGTCAAGCAACAGTCTGACAGTGTCATATCTGCATAACCACACCTTCCAGATAATGTCCCAGGCACCACCATTGTGAGACTCTCTATGTTCTGTCTCAATGAGAGAGCAGAACCATGACAGTGGGCACAACAATGGCAGAGGTAAAAACAATGACTGCAGATGCTGGGAACCAGATTCTGGATCAGTGGTGCTGGAAGAGCACAGCAATTCAGGCAGCATCCGAGGACAGGCAAAATCGACGTTTCGGGCAAAAGCCCTTCATCAGGAATAAAGGCAGAGAGACTGAAGTGTGGAGAGATAAGCTAGAGGAGGGTGGGGGTGGGGATAGAGTAGCATAGAGTACAATAGGTCAGTGGGGAAGGAGATGAAGGTGATAGGTCAGGGAGGAGAGGGTGGAGTGGATAGGTGGAAAAGGAGCTAGGCAGGTTGGACAAGTCCGGACACGTCAGGGGATCGTGTTGCTGGAGGTTAGAAACTAGGATGAGGTGGGGGAAGGGGAAATGAGGAAACTGTTGAAATCCACATTGATGCCCTGGGGTTGAAGTGTTCCGAGGCGGAAGAGGAGGCGTTCTTCCTCCATGCGTCTGGTGGTGAGGGAGCGGCGATGGAGGAGGCCCAGCACCTCCATGTCCTCCGCAGAGTGGGAGGGGGAGTTGAAATGTTGAGCCACGGGGCGATTTGGTTGATTGGTGCGGGTGTCCCGGAGATGTTCCCTAAAGCGCTCTGCTAGGAGGCGCCCAGTCTCCCCAATGTAGAGGAGACCGCATCGGGAGCAACGGATACAATAAATGATATTAGTGGATGTGCAGGTAAAACTTTGATGGATGTGGAAGGCTCCTTTAGGGCCTTGGATGGAGGTGAGGGAGGAGGTGTGGGCACAGGTTTTACAGTTCCTGCAGTGGCAGGGGAAAGTGCCAGGATGGGAGGGTGGGTCCTAGGGGGACGTGGACCTGACCAGGTAGTCACGGAGGGAACGGTCTTTGCGGAAGGCGGAGTGGGGTGGGGAAGGAAATATATCCCTGGTGGTGGGGTCTGTTTGGAGGTGGCGGAAATTGGTATACTGATGTGAAAGACTTTCCCTGGAGTCCTCAACATTGACTTCAGACACACGACACCAGGTCAAATGTAGACAAGAAAACCTCCTACTGAATACAAATCATGCCCCCTGCACCCCTCCACACCCCACACCAACCCCACTCCCTCCCCATGGCTGAATCCTTCCCTGTTAAAACAAAATGATAGAAACACTGAGATTATCAAGGACGTAGAATGTACTCTTGGTGAGAGACTTCAATGTTAATCACAAAATATACCTTGGTAGCCCTAGTGCTGATAAAGCTGGCCAAGTCCTAAGGGATATAGCCCTAGCCTGAGTCTGCAGCAGATAGTGAATGAGCCACGAGAGGAAATAGCTTCCTTGACATCATCCTCATCAATCTTTCTGCGCTGATTCATCTCTGCTTGACAGTATTGTCACGACAGTTCACCAGACAATCCCTGTGGAGATGAATTCGCATCTTCACATGGAGAATATCTACTACCACTTTGTTCATCGGATGGATTTCAAAAAGATGTAGAAATTCAACTAGGCATCCAGGAGGATTCTGAGATATAAGTAGCAAAGTTGTAATCAACAATAATCTGGCATGTACCTCAGCCCACCATTACCATCGAGCTGGGAGATCAATACTGTTTCATGAAGAGTGCAAGTCATGCCAAGAGCAGAACCAGACATACTTAAAATGGAGTTGTCAACCTAATGAAGCTACAGCACAGAACAGTATGATTTTCAAGTGGACAGCACATATCAAGGAATTCACTGAAGTGAGCTTATGATATCTACCTACAGAGTTGGGGGAGCCGGTGTTGGACTGGGGTGGACAAAGTTAAAAATCACACAACAGTAGGTTATAGTCCAACAGGTTTATTTGGAAGCACTAGCTTTTGGAGTGCTGTTCCTTCATCAGCTGGTTGTGTGATTTTTAGCTTTGCCAACAGAACGTATACCTCATGGCAGAGATTACATGACTACAACAGACCATGACATTTGTACACGATTGCATTTCAATCCAGATATCCCAATATTTATAGAAAAAAATCCCATGCATTTTAAGTTATCAAAGTTATTAAATATATGCATGGCTGTGCTCATAACTTAGCAGATAGTTGTTTCCATCAGTCAATTTATATGGTTTGCATACATTGCCCTTAAATCATCCTGGTGTCTTAATTGTATGCGTACTTATTGTTGCTATTGGTCATTCATCTGTATGTTGTTGCTTTCCCAAGGAGTGTAATTTCTGTGTTATTTGTTGTTGTTGCGGTTGTGATACCATTTCAGTTGTTGAGTTGCTGTGACCCTCTGTCTGATGTATGTTCTGGGCATATGGTGCAATCACCTCTTCCTAACCAGCCCCTTGCAGCTGAGGAACAGCTTCTCCAGTTGGGTAAATATACCATGGCTGCAATGTCATATCTGGTCATTTCTTTCCATTGTGTAGAAGCACCAGTGTTGGACTGGGGTGGACAAAGTCAGAAGTCTCACAATGATAAGTTATAGTCCAACAGGTTTATTTGAAATCACAAGCTTCTGGCGTGCTGCCCCTCTATCAGGTAAAGTGGGGAGAAGACACACAGGCACAGATTTATGATCAGAGAGATCAAAAGATTATACAAGTTGTGTGAGTGGAATGTCAACAGGCTGAATAATAAGTCTCTGCAGGTGATCAAGAGTGTCAGATGATGTGAGTAAAATGTTAGCAGCTGAATAACAAGTGAAGAGGTGACTTATAATCTGATGAATCAAGGCTGACAGATAATTACAACAAAAAAAATGGTGCTGGAGACAAACCAAATGACTGGAATAACATGATGGATATGAATTGCATGCTGAGGGTCTAACCAAATTAATAAGCAAGCCAAAACTGTCCAAACTAATTAAGGTAGAGGGATCATAAATTATCAAACAGGACAGTAAGGAAGATTTAACTGATACAGAACAATATGGTGGGTTTACATATAGCAGGACATGAACCCACAATCACAGTTGAGGCCATCTAAATAGGTACAGAACTTGGTTATCAGTTTCTGCTTAGTGATCCTGCATTATTGTGTATCTCGAAGGCTGAAGATCAGAGACTGAAGGTCCTTGCCTGCTGAAGTGTTAGCCAACTTTGAGGGAACATTTCTGTTTGGTGTTTGTTGTGCAGTGTCCATTCATCCGTTGTGGCATCTGCAGGGCATCCTTGCCTGCAACTTATGAATTAGACAACATTAGCCAAAACTAGTGAAGTTTGGGAGGGGTCAGTGTTGGGACCACAACCTTTCATGTTACACATGATTTGGGTGAAGGAACTAAGGACATTGTTGCTAAATTTGCAGATGACACAAAGATTGGTGGACAGACAGGTAGTGTTGAGGAAGTGCCAGGCTGCAGAAGGACTAGGATGGGATGGGAGAATGGGCAAAGAAGTGGTAGAAGGAATACAATGTGGGAATTTTGACAGGGAGAATAGAACTGCAGACAATTTTCTGAATGCTGAAAATCTTTGGAAATCTGAAGCAAGAAGGGACTCTGGAATGCTGGTTCTAGATTCTCTTAAAGTTAACATCCAGGTTCACTTGACAGTTCAGAAGACCATTACAATGTTAGCATTCACTTTGAAAGGACTAGGATTCAAGAGAGATGGAGTTATATAAGGTTCTGGTCAGGGCACATTTGGAATATTGTGAACAGTTTTGGGCACTGCTTCTAAAGAAGGAGGTGTTGACCATAGAGGTGGTCCAGAGGAGGTTTACAAGAATGATCCTGGGAATGAATGGCTTGTCATGTGATGAACGGTTTAGGGGAAACCTCGACTCTCCTGCTGCTCGGATGCTGCCTGACCTGCTGTGATTTTCCAGCTCCACACTTTTTGACCCTGATCTCAAGCATCTGCAGTCCTCACTTTCTCCTGGCCTCTGGGTCTGTACTCAATGGAATTTAGGAGGATGAAGTAAGATATCTATGAAACTTACACAATACTGAGGGGCTTGCATTGAATGGACATGGAGAAGGTATTTCCACTAGTGGGAGAGCACAGCCTCTGAATGAAGGGACAACCCTTTACAACTGAGATGATGAGATATTTCTTCAATCACAGGGTGGTGAATCTGTGGAACGCATTGTCACAGAAGGCTGTGGAAGCCAAGTCATTGAGTATCTTTCAGGCAGAGACAGGTTCTTGGTTAGTAAGGTGGTGAATGGTACAGGAGAAGGCAGGAGAATGGAGTTGAAAAACATATCAGCATTGATATGCTGGAGCACACTTGATGGGCCAAATGGCTTAATTCTGCTTCTATATGTTATGGTATTATGGTCTGAGTCACACACCATTCTGACTTGGAACTATATCCCGCCTCAGGCGACTGACTGTGTGGAGTTTGCACGTTCTCCCTGTGTCTGCGTGGGTTTCCTCCGGGTGCTCCGGTTTCCTCCCACAGTCCAAAGATGTGCAGGTCAGGTGAATTGGCCATGCTAAATTGCCCGTAGTGTTAGGTAAAGGGTAAATGTAGGGGTGTGGGTGGGTTGCGCTTCGGCGGGGCGGTGTGGACTTGTTGGGCCGAAGGGCCTGTTTCCACACTGTAAGTAATCTAATCTAATCTAATCTAATCTAATCTAATTATATATCGATTTCCCTTCATTGTGACTGTGTTGAAATCCTGGACCTCCCAACTTAAAAGCACTGTGGGTGTACCTTGTCATAACGGACTGCAGTAATTCAAGAAAACAGCTAAAAATGTTCTTCTCAAGGGCAGTTAGATTGGTCATAACTGCTGTCGAGCGTGTGCTGCTGGAAAAACACAGCAGGTTAGGCAGCATCTGAGGAGCTGAAAAATCGACATTTCGGACAAAAGCCCTTAATCAGGAATGAGGCCTCACACTTGACTCTAATCTCCAGCATCTGCAGTCCTCACTTTCGCCTGGTAATAACTGCTGCCTAGCCAGTCACACCCACACCCTATAAATGAATATTCAATAAAACAGCATGTTACATATTGGTTGTCGTTTCATGGAATTTTATTCAGTGATCTGGAGACATTTACAAAATTAATAAATGGGAAAACCAACAAGATTTCAACAAGGTCCAAAATTGCCTTTACTTTTATGATCATCAAAACATATTTCCACACTTTATTCCAAACGTCTTTCCGTGAGTGATAAAAGCCACATCTTTTTAGTAGTGACACTGAATATTTGAAGTGTAACACATCATTCTAATAGTCTTTATTCATGTATAAGCTTTTATGGGAAGTGAAATTCTGTAATGCATTTATACGCTGATCAAAGTATTCATTTGCACTGAAATAGCTTAAATTCTTTTACCTTTTCATTATATTTTCTTTCTTAAATCACAATTGATTACAAATGGCACATTTGATACTATCCTTATCCCACTGAGCCAACTGTTTAATCTTTCCCTTTATTGTTCAGTTTTCAGACACAAAAGTAATGGAGTTTTGATAAAGTGATGGTGGTTGGAGGGGGTAGGGAATAAAATAGGAAGTAAGTAGTTCATTGTGCTTTAGATCAGTGTATTTATACATGTCACTGTAGGGCTATAGATCTGACAGAAGTAGCATAAAATTATGATGTTATTTGTCAATAACTGTAAAGCTGAAAACAAGCAATTGAGGCTACCAAGTAACAGATTGCTGAATTGTAGACTTACTCTTTGATTTTGTGATCAGTTTTCGTTTAATTCAGGGACTCATCATTCTTGTTTGTCATTGTTATCTATCTGCATGAATCATGGAGCAAACCCAGCTGTAATATGACTTGGAGTATCAGATCAAGTACTGGTGCTGGTCAGCTGCTGTGAAAAAGTTATCTACAAGAACAAGAAGAACCATTAGAAGCTTCGAGGCAGTTTGCTTTCAAATTCCAATGGCAGGTGGTGCTACATCAAACATATGGAGCTGAAGCTGTGTGTAGGTGTCCTGTTTGCCACAAAAAAGGATTAGCTGTTAAGTGGACAAAAGCTATCTCAAAAGAAAAAAATGCAACTCCAAAAACAAGAACCCATTGCCAATCTATAAAGGAGTGACAGACGGGTGTGTACGGGTCCCATGAAATCCCCATTTGTCACCAGCTCTGCATTAGAATGACTGAGTCACTAATGCAGCCTTTGAGTGACTATTGTTTATCCTACAGTATGCATGAAAACTCTCTCAGAATTCAGACTGTGAAAACAATGGAAGTACTTCTCTCTTCAATTTGAGCATTCACTTTTACAGCGCAGTAATGCCAGCCTTGTTGGCAAAAGATTCTGAAGCTAATTCTGAATAGCTTTAAGAAGAAAATTTGTACTTTTAGTTCATTTGCTAATTCAAGTTCTGTAGCTTCTCTTGGTTGGTTGCACATACCTTAATGATACTATAATTTCCCCGTTTTCATTTCAAGGTTGTTTGGGCAGTGTTGATTGCTCATCTTAATTTATTGCTTTACTAATTTCTGTCACAATGACTGCAAGTATTAATCCTGCTCTTGCTGAGATTGGAAGGATGATGCATGGAAGTCATTTCTGAATATAACAAAATTTTCAACCGTGCATGTTAAATTAATCTTGATGTCTATGACTGATTACTCCGAACAATTAGTTGATGGACATTCAGATGCACTGAGATTTTTTAATGTAAACTGAAGCATGTTAATTCAAAGCATTCTGGCTGCCCTGAGCATTTATAAAATGAATGTGCAACATTTTGTGGAATGATAATTTAGAATGATAGATTCTAAGAGGCCTCTGAGGAAGAATAACCCACCCTAGGGGGATAGGTTACTAAAGCCTTGGCACCTGTTTACAGACCTCGATGGGACCTGTGCCAGCTCCCAGCTGGTGGGGGGCTTTGTTGAAACCCACTGGATTTAATGGTTGGAATTTTGAGGGGAATTAACTTTCAAATCAGGTCTGGGAACCCTTTGCTCAGATAATTTCCACTCCCATCTCTGCACTATGTCCTATAGCTCAAACAGCACAAGCTGCAATTGTTAGTGCCCTTGTTGAGCTGGAGGGTGAGATGAATGAGAGACACTCAACTCTTTCAGGATACAGGAAATGCCTATTGGAGCCAGAGTCAAAGTCACATGGTACTATGACATGGCTTGCTGATGTCTTTTACAAGAAGGGGTGAGAATTATGATGGCCAGAAACCTTAGTGCTCAGAAAATTGATCAAACCAGTCTCAACAGTGAAACTCCAGATAGTGAAACTTCTTGTGATTTTTTAAAAAAATCTAATGTGAGACCATTGGACTCCCAGTTCCATGATCCTTCCCTCCCTGTGAAACTTCTCTCAAATTCCAGAGGGGTCGGGATCCAGCAATGCTCCTTCTGGGGACTCAAATGTCAAAAAGAATCCATACCCCTGTTTCCACCCTCCTACAATTGAAAATTGGGAGTCAGGAGGAACATCCATTATTTTTGCTTTCAGAAAATAGTCAGAATCCAAGGTTAAAATCTCTCCAGATCTAGATTTTGTCACATTTTCATATTCAAGTTGCACTTTGTAACAAATGCAAAGGTTAAATGATTATTACATGTTTAGAATACTTGTTCCATTTAGGATAAATTGAAAAATGAAAGTTGTTATCTGACTTCTTTTAAATTTTCAAGACAATAGCTTGGGGATGACTTGGTTGCTAAATATTAAAAGGGAGCCATTCTTGATTTAGTGGGAGGTATTTGGAAGATGCTCACAACTGTGAAAAATATTAAGGGTATCTATTGATGACTGTGAGTAGACTGTTAGTCTCCAAGTCACATAGAGGTGTTAGGAATTTCAGATTTTATAATTGATAATGATTTAAATTCTTAATTTAATCTCAAGATAATAAGAAGTTGAAGATCTGAAAGATAGCTCCTGATACAAGGTCCATATGTGATTTATGTTGCAAAAGGGATAGAAAGGAGGAAATAGTTCACAGAATGCCATTGCAGCTTCGGCATTCATAACTTCCTTGACATATCAATGAATCTTACAATCAGCTCAATTTGGGAGAAAGTGAGGACAGCAGATGTTGGAAATCAGAGTTGAGAGTGTGGTGCTGGAAAAGCACAGCAGGTCAGGCAGCATCGAAAGAGCCGGAGAATCGACGTTTTGGGCATAAGGAATGAGGCTTGTGGGCCAGGGGGCTGAGAGATAAATGGGAGGGGGTGGGGGGGGGTGGGGTGGGGCTTGAGGGAAGGGATTTCTCTGTCCATTGATATCTTCAACCTGTACTAAGTGCCAAATTAATACAATAACCCATTAAAGGACCTCTCATTATTCAGAAATGGAGCTTGCAACCTTAGACAGAGGAGAAAAAATGGATCAACCCACTCCAGGTGTGGTGGCAGCCATTTCTCATTTCCATTTCAGATTTGTCATTCAGTGAGGATGGAAGGCAAAACAAGTTACACTTTGCAGAGATAATCACTGACTCACCATGTCGATCGTGATGACCACTCAGATCTTCAAGTTCCTTTCATCCTTGCATTCTCTGTTGAACTTTGATTCTGACCTTACTCATTGGGTGGCAAATAGCTGAGAGGTTAGCCCTGATGCCTCACAGTACCAAGGACTGGGTTCGATTCCAGCCTTAGGTGACTGTCTGTGTCGAGTTTGCACATTCTTCCTGTGTCTGCATGGGTTTCTTCTGAATGCTCTGGTTCCTCCCACAATCCAAAGATGTGCACATTTAGTGGATCGGTGATGCTAAATTACCCACAGTGTCCAGGGATATGCAGGCTAGATAGATTAGCCATGGTTAATGTGGGGTTATAGAGATAGGTTAGGGAAGTGAATCTGGGTGGGATGGTCTTCGGAAGGTTGTGTGGAGTTGATGGGCTAAATGGCTTGCTTTCATCCTGTAGAAATTCTATGACGTTCTGACCCAATTGTTTTGTGTATGACAAGGGAGGAAAAATGTTTAATCTTTAGGATCTTTTAGGAATTTATATTCTCTCTTTTTTGAGGCAGGAATTAGGTCTCAAAGAATGTAAGTTACGTCACATCCAGTTTTATAAAAAATGATGCAAAGATTTAAAGATGCCTTGCAGCTGTTAACACTCATTTAGCTATCATAGCAGCCATGTATTCAGATACCTTTTACTTATATTCCCTGCGTGGATTTTACTGTCTGATCCTGGATTATTGTTAAACTCTCTGTTCTTCTTGCCCTAGTCAGCATGCCCTTCCCCACATTAAGATACTTTACCATTGCCTCAACCTTTATCTTTGGTATTCTAAATTTTACCTCACTCTCCTTCCCCTCTGTTAGTTGAAACTGGTTTTTCCTACTCAGAGTGTGTTTACTCATGCGTTCTTGTGATTGAATTCTTGGTCCATTCCTATAATGCGTTGGTTGTTTTTATCCATATTGCTATCCTGCACTATTGTGTTTTCCTTTCTCTTTAACATTCCAAATCCCCATTGACATAAGCTCTTCACCACCACCACCCTACTCCCTCCACCCACCCTCTGCCATGATTTAGTGTTAAGCCTTTTCAACAGATTTAATTACATTTCTCACCAGGACACTGGTGCTGATATGGTTGGGATTAATACATTTCCAATATCTTCCTACCTCACAATATTTGTGATAGTGCCCCATTAGAAGAAATCTGCTTCCCCAAATGAATCTTGGAGCCATGCATTTGACTCTCTGATTTTATTTACCCTACTCAATTTGCTTGTGGTTTAGATAGGTTATAATCGCTGGATTACTTTGTGTTTCTGTTATTGATGTAGCCCCATGTACTCCAGACATCTGGGACTCATATGCTTGACTATAGAAAAAATTATTTGCCTTGATAACAATTCTGGCACTTATCACAATTGTGTTTTTTGAATTCCCCCACTTGAATGGCTCCCTGCATCATGGTACTGTCATCAGTTCACTCATTCATCCTGTAGTCCCTGCTCTCAGCTACGCATACTGCAAAAACAAATACATACCTGTTGGACAATTGCAGGGACTGAGGCTCCTCCATTGCTACATTCTCGTATTTTTTGTCATTCAAATCCTATATTCCCTTCTTTTCTGACTCTGTCTCAACCTTTGCATTAAGTTTTAAGGATAAGAGAAGCACAATTCATCAAATGGGTGTGATTGATGAATGTTTGTGCTGGTGTAAACTTTCTAAGTAAATTAAGCCATTTTTGGAGTATCATGAAAACCTTAAATGTTGGTTTAAGAAAACTTTTTTTGTGAAATCATTTTTATTAAGTACTTCTTTTACTGTGAAACAATCTTTCCCTGACCCCAGGGGAAAACAGACATTAGCTTGTGGTGTACCCCACTGACTACAGCCCCGATGTCTATATCCAGATGGCTGACTTCTTCAGTGCTGATAGATAGTTGACGCAACAGCTGCCTGAGGTGCTTAGAAAGCCACAAAAATCAAGCTTTCCTGCTCCTACTGTGATGTAGTATAGAAAAATATGTTGCCTGCTGACACAAGCTCCCTTAATATTTGCAACCCTTGCACAGTTAACCTAAGCGCCATAAAAGCAAGTTCAGCTGAATGTGATGAAACAACATTGAAAATGATCAAATTCCAGACTGGCATTTTTACTCTGCAAATCACAAGGCTAGTCTTAAAGCTGACACTCCCAAATACCTGCTGGCATTCAAACAGAAGAGCTTTCTGAGAATTAACATCCTTTCAGTATTTCCATCAGTGGATTAGTATGAAATGTACATTGCATTACAGAAGGAAAGTTTATGGATTTCAACTGGAACTTTTGTAGGTACTTTCAAGCAGCAATATCCAAGTGGCCCAGAGGCAGAATCCATCTGACAGCTCACATTTCTTTCTCTCTTTGTGAGTTTGTTAGCAATGATCCCTGGGCATTTAAACTTGTCGAGGTTAGAGGATTAGATTAGTGTTTTTTCTAACAAAAATAGGTTTACACAAATGAACAGTCTTTTCATACCAATAAATAAATTAGCTTTTACACATCCCCCAGGTTCGAGAAGCTTAAAGAACTTAGTCTGAAGTTTTGCACCATGAAACGTTAGAGAAGACTTTTATCCCAAGCCACCCCCATCCCAGCCCTGCCCATCCCCAGATAATGACAGTAGCTTCAGAAAAAGGGGGGAATAAACAGCAATAGAAGCAGATATGTGTGAACAGATGACAGTGGCACAGACCAGAATTACAGGTTCTCTTATTTTTGCAAATATAGACATTTGCATTTTAATGGACTTTCCATCTTTGCGTCTACTTACTAATTATAGTTTTTGGCTCCTGTTCAATGATCTAAGTGTGGTCGTCTTCATTTAAGAGATTAAACATCTATTACAAATTGAACTATTGAAATAAATAACTGCACTATTCAAGTGAGATGTTTGTAGTGAGTACACGTATGTCAGATTATAGGAATAAGAAATGTGACACTAATAGGTACAATTTACAAAAATAAAACTACGTGGATTTGAAAAATGTGTGCAAAACACTCTGATGGTAAAGATGCTTGGTTGAGTTTTAGATTGTGCTATTAACATTGACATGTTACAGCTTTCTCCAACACTATAAATATTAAATATGTTTAATAAGAATTAATAGTTCTTCCATGGTTTTGCTCATAGTTAAAAATAAGGCAGCAACTAATTGAATGTGTAAATATTGTGCTAATTCATTCCAACCCTTTGTTACGTAAACTTATCATTATGTGTTTCAGACACAGGAGACACTCCCAGTTTTCACAACAAAAACTGGCATTTGCCTTTCCACCTGAGTTGCAGTTCTACAAATCACTAATTAACTATATAAACATGGATGTATGTCTCTCAATCCCTCACAACTATGCTCTATAGCAATATAGATATACCATAAAACAACTACAATATCAAATCATGACGTGGAGACGCTGGTGTTGGACTGGGATGGAAAAAGTTAAAAATCACACAACACCAGGTTGTAGTTCAACAGGTTTATTTGAAAGCTAGTGCTTCCAAATAAACCTGTTGGACTATAACCTGCTCTGTGTGATTTTTAACCATATCAAATCAGTAAAGGATTATTTAAGAATCTATCTTGGCTAAGGTATAATGTATAATCTAAAGTGTGTTAACTAATTTACAGCTTCCCATTTTAAACAACTATTAATTGTTGGTATTTTCCCTTTGATATTTATTTCAGGATCTGTGATATAAAATAATATTTAGGGTATATAAAAAGTAAATTACAATTACATTCAAACCTTTGCTGAGATATTTGTATCATCGATAGTCACAGGTGAGGTGCCAGAAGATTGGAGGTTGGCTAACATGGTGCCACTATTTAGGAAAGGTGGTAAGGACAAGCCAGGGAACTATAGACCAGTGAGCTTGACGTCAGTGTTGGGCAACTTGTTGGATGGAATCCTGAGGGACAGGATGTGCATGCATTTGGAAAGGCAAGGATTGATTAGGAATAGTCAGCATGGCTTTGTGCGTGGAAAGTCATGTCTCACAAACTTGATTGAGATTTTTGAAGATGTAGCAAAGAGGATTGATGAGGGCAGAACAGTAGATGTGATCTATATGGACTTCAGTAAAGCGTTTTACAAGGTTCCCCACGGGAGACTGGTTAGCTAGGTTAGATCTCATGGAATACAGAGAGAACTAGCCATTTGGGTATATAACTGGTTTGAAGATAGAAGACAAAGGGTGGTGGTGGAGGGTTGTTTTTCAGACTGGAGGCCTTTGACCAGTGGAGTGCCAAATAAATCAGTGTTGAGTCCACATCTCTATTTGGATATGAGCATAAGAGGTATAGTTAGTAAGTTTGCATATGACCCCAAAATTGGAGGTATAGGGGACAGCAAAGAAGGTTACCTCAGATTACAATGAGATCTTGATCAGATGGGCCAATGGGCTGAGGAGTGGCAGATGGAGTTTAATTTATATAAATGGGGTGCTACATTTTGGGAAAGCAAATCTTAGCTGGAGTTATACACTAAACAGTAAGGTCCTAGGGAATGTTGCTGAACAAAGAGACCTTGGAGTGCAGGTTCATAGCTCCTTGAAAGTGGAGTCGCAGGTAGATAAGATAGTGAAGAAGGCATTTGGTCAGAGTATTGAGTACAGGAGTTGGGAGGTCATGTTGTGGCTGTACAGGACATTGGTTAGGAATATTACGTGCAATTCTGGTCTCCTTCCTATCAGAAAGATATTGAGAAACTTGAAAGGGTTCAGAAAACATTTACAAGGATGTTGTCAGGGCTGGAGGATTCAAGCTATAAAGGGAGGCTGAACAGGCTGGGGCTATTTTCTCTGGAGCATCAAAGGCTTAGGGATGACCTTACAGAGGTTTACAAAATTATGAGGGGCATGGATAGGATAAATAGACAAAGTCTTTTCCCTGGGGTCAGGGAGTCCAGAACTAACGGGCATAGGTTTAGGGTGAGAGGGGAAAGATATAAAAGAAAACTAAGGGGCAATGTTTTCATGCAGAGCATGGTACGTGTATAGAATGAGCTGCCAGAGGAAGTGATGGAGGCTGGTACAATTGTAACATTTAAAAGACATCTTGATGGGTATATGAATAGGAAGGGTTTGGAGGGATATGGGCCCGGTGCTGGCAGTTGGGACTAGATTAGGTTGGGGTATCTAGTCAGCATGGGCGAGTTGGACCAAAGGGTCTGTTTCTGTGCTGTGCATCTCTGTGAATCTTTGGCAGTTTAGTAGGCTCTCCCATGTATTGAGAGTATGAACCTTTACATTGGCAAGCTTGAAATATTAAATTGAAGAAATCAATTTGTATGTTATCTCCATTATCTCTGGCACAGTTCTTCGAACTAATAAAAGAGACTGCTTAAATTCAACATGTTTAAATGCAGTTGTCCATTTACAATACTTCTTTGATTGTGAAGAATAGCTCAGTTCTTCCAGTCATTGCCATTGCCTTGGCTGTTAACTAAGTTTTTGTGCTGAAGTATTTATTTGAAAGTTCTGCTATTCTAATCATTTATAAATGTCTGAAAAGTATATAAAAGCAAACAATGTCAACAGTTCTAAGTATTGTATTATTTGACACATTTGAAACCTGCCGCATTTTGTAAGTAAGCAACATTAATCTAGTAATGTATGTTGACTTGACGTGTAATTTACCTCAGACAATATTTGAAAGTTTGTGTTTACAGATGTTTTGATTATATTATACAAAATATTTCAAATTACTTTTAACCTTCTAATAATAACTAGCTGGATTAGATTAGATTACATTACAGCGTGGAAACAGACCCTTTGGCCCAACAAGTCCACACCGACACGCAACCCACCCATGCCCCTACATTTATCCCTTACCTAACATTACGGGCAATTTAGCATGGCCAATTCACCTGACCTGCACATCTTTGGACTGTGGGAGGAAACCAGAGCACCCGGAGGAAACCCACGCAGACACGGGGAGAACGTGCAAACTCCACACAGTCAGTCGCCTGAGGCGGGAATTGAACCCGGATCTCAGGCGCTGTGAGGCAGCACTGCTAACCATTGTTCCACCGTGCCACCCACAATCTTTTGAGGAATGGGGTAAAGGGCTTTGTGTTGGAGCTTTTAACAGCCAAACAAGAATTCCGCACTCTGCCTCACCTCCCCCACTCCCCCCACCCAACACCAACCCATTTGAGGTAATAAGAGAGGTGGCAAGAAGGAGAAGTAATTGGGCAAATTGGCATTGGAGAGAATGCACCTACTTTTCATTACCTCTTCAACTAAATGCTGAGTGAGGAGGTCCATGGATGATTTTCTTCACTCTTCAGCAATTGTGGTCAATTAATGCCCACTGAAGCATCTCAACTCACCAACTCACTCAACTCACAATTACCTGTCTCCAGCTGGGAAACCAGTTTCCCTGATTGCCGGGCTTTGAGTTGGTGAGGGGGTGAGGGCAGTTGGCTCTGGCCCAATCAGGGGCATAGATGGAGAATGGGGGGTGGAGGGGTGTGGCGACCTTTCAAAGCTACCTGCCTGCCTTCTGACCGTCTCTGAGCATCCTCTTCTGAAGCCCACCTATACACTGCATTTTAGCTCTTCATGCGTTGATAGGCAGGTGATATGGTGAGTTAGCGACAAGCAAGAAGTTGATTTGAAGTGTATCTATTTCAACACCAGGAGCATCCAGAATAAAGTGGGTGAACTTGCAGCATGTACCCAGGATTTTGATGTTGTGGCCATTTCAGAGACATGGGTAGAGCAGGGACAGGAATGGTTATTGCAATTTCTGGGATTTAGGTGTTTCAGTAAGAACAGAATGGTAAAAGAGGTGGGGGTGTGGCATTGTTTGGTTGCAGAAAGGATATTTGAGGACTCATCGACTGTGGTAGTAAGGGCTGAGATTAGAAGAAAGTGAGGACTGCAGATGCTGGGGATCAGAGCTTAAAAATGTATTGCTGGAAAAGCGTAGCAGGTCAGGCAGCATCAAAGGAGAAGGAGAATCGATGTTTCGGGCATAAGCCCTTCTTATGGGCTCAGATTAGAAACAGGAAAGGAGAGGTCACCCTGTTGGGAGTTTTCTATCAGGCTCAGAACAGTTCCAGAGATTTAGCGAAAAGGATAGCAAAGATGATTCTTGATAGGAGTGAGAATTACAGGGTAGTTGTTATGGGGGACTTCAACTTCCAAATTTTGACTGGGAATACTTTAGTTCAAGTACTTTAGATGGGTCAGTTTTTGTCCATTATGTGCAGGAGGGTTTTCTGACACAGTATGTAGGCAGGTTAACAAGGGGTGAGGCCATATTTGATTTGATACTGGGTAATGAACCCGGCCTGGTGTTAGGTTTGGAGGTAGATGAGCACTTTGGTGATAGTAACCACAATTCATTTATGCTTACTTTAGCGATGGAAAATGTCAGTATCTCAGTCATATGATCAGAGCTAAAGAGCTACAGAGAACTCTTTTAGGCAGCAAAGTGGAGAGAAGCAGAAAGAAGGATGGACCTAGGTGTAGCTGGGTAATGGATGTCATATGGCAGTTGTACAAAGGAGCTACAGTAGAGTACAAGGGAGGCACAAGACAGCTGAGGGTGATCACCATTACAGCAGATTTGGCAGGAACGGTTACAAGCAGCAGCAACAGCAATAGGAGATGAGAGTCAAACAAGTAAGGATGCACTTATTCCGTGCTGTCCAGTTTGATCAGGTTATTATTACTGGCATGGTCATATAGCTTTAAAGAAGAGTGATGTATTGAAAATTTCTAGTATGAGAGATAGATTGGAGATCTTCTTAAAATGTAATCTTTCCAGATTTGGACATCAATGACTAGGACGGTATTTATTGTCCATTCTTAAGTGCACCTGAGAAAGTGGAGATGAGCCATCTTAAATATATAAACATAGATAGGAATAGGAATAGGCCATTTGACCCTTTGAGCCTGCTCTGCCATTCAATATGATCATGACAGATCATTGAGCTCAATACACTAATGTTGCCTTTCCTTTTAGTCACAAGAGCCATATCTATCACCTTCTTGAAAACACATAATGTTTTGGCCTTGATTGCTTTCTTTGGTAGTGAATTCCACAGACTCACCAATCTTTGGGTAAGATATTTCTCCTCCGCTCAGTCTTAAAAGGTTTATCTCAATGTCTGTTTCTGGAATCTTTCTACCCTCAGGAGTATCCTTCCTGCATCCATATCTAGCCCCGTTAGAAATGTATTGGTTTCTACAAAATATCCCTTCATTCCTCTAAACATCAGTGAATATAATTCTAAACAAGGTGAAAGTAAGGAGACCAGAGTCGAGAGTGTGGTGCTGGAAAAAGACAGTAGGGAAGGCAGCATCTGAGGAGCAGGAAAATAGATGTTTCAGGCAAAAGCCCCTTTTGCTCAAAATGTCAATTTTCTTGCTCCTCAGATGTTGCCTGACCTCCTGTGCTTTTCCAGCACCTCACACTTGACATAATTCTAAATGAACCAATTTCTCTTCGCATGTCTCTTACATCATCTTGAACTGCTGCAGACAATAAGGGTCAGGACACCCACATGCTTTTATGAAGGGAGTTCCAGGCCGTTAACCCAGTGACAGTGAAGGAACCACAGTAAAGGTCAAAGTCAAGATGGTGCGTAACCTGGAGAGGAAATTGCAGGTAGCAATCTTTCTATTCTTCTTCTGCCCTTCTCCTTCTATGTGGTAGAGGTGATAGCTTTGGAAAGTGCTGTTGAAGGGGTCTTGTTGCAGTGCCTCTTGTAGAGGGTGTGCACTTTTTTGGTCGTGGATGTGATGCCAATGAAGTGGGCTGATGTAACCTGATGGTTCTTCATTTGTTTCAGCTGCATTCATTCAGGTAAGTGGAATGTATTCTGTCACACTCTAGATTTCAGTCTTGAAAATGGTAGGGAGACTTAGGGGCATTAAGGAGTGAGTTATTCACTCCAGAAGCCCCAGCCTCTAACCTTAGACCTTTATTCAAACGTAATGGAGAAGTTAAGACATTGGCAAGAAAGGCAGATCATGTTCGACAGAAGAACCATCTTTGGTGAGTTGTTGTGCTCTGGTGTCCTTTGCAGCTGTCACTGAGCAGCTGTCTGAGTGACAATCAAGGTATGACTAACATTTACAGTCTTATGCTTTAACATTCTTCTCCTGCTGTATTTGTGATCTGCAATGTGGGGTCATAAACCACAGGACCAAATCGGTATACCACGTTACCCACAAGTTATCCATTGATACAATCTTCTCTCTATGAAGAGTCAGAGAAGGTTGAATTCAGAATGCATGACAACCTTCAGCTTTCCTGCTAAACCCTTAGAATTTTGTGGCACATAATCTGTATAAAATCTTTATATTCATGCAGCACAAGGCCGTTCTCTTGAGTAAATATCAGTTTGGTAACTGTCTTCGGCATCATTCACTCAGATTGGAAAGAAAACTCAAGGCAATTTAAATAAGGCTGTTGAGGACTTATCTAGTTCTCCAGCATTTACTTTTCAGAATACGAAAAGCCAGAGTTTTCCTTCTTACAGATCTCGGTAAGCTTTCAGTAATGCTGTTAAAATAAGCGGCAAATTCCACTAAGTAATTACTCGGAAGTGCTGAGCTATCTGTAAAATCTCATTTAAGTCTTTCAAAGTAGGAAAGCATCACAGTAAATTTTATTTTTCAGTTTACAGTAATGTATATATTTATTAAACAAACAATGAACCGCTCCACAATCTAATACTTAGTTATGTATTTATAATGTAAAATATTTTACATAGTTGTCGTGAACTGATATAAATCATAACCTAATATTAATCCCTTATACCTAACTTGAAGATTTTCAAAAGTTTAACTTATTGTGTCCCAGTGTGTGTGTTAGAATGTGAACATCAGAAATGTCCACTGCTGATCCCAGAGCACATTCTGATTCAGTCTTTGTGAAAGTTGGCGTGAAATACAAGACAGTATATTACTTGTCAAGTTAGGCCGACTGAAGTTCAGCTTTGGTGGGGTGTCAAGAAACTGATGAAGAAGTAATGATTACAGCCAATGTACCTTTTAGGAAGGGTATTGCTTTTCAATTTTTTTTTGAAGAAAGATTCATCCCAAGTTAAAGCTATGATCCTTGCCTGGTCCCTTTGGTAGTCCTTTCTTTCACCTCACCTTTCACCAGCATGCCTCTGCCAAACCTGCATCCAACGTCAAGTGTTCCATATCTTAGCATCATTCTTTGTATTGCCCAGTCTGTGCATTGCCTTTACACAGCCAAATGGAAATTCTTCTGTCATACCAGAATCAATGCTTCAGGTCAATGATGACCCTTATCAGAACTCGAATGGTTATATTTAGTTCTGGCCTAAATTCCAGTCTTAGCATTGGATAATTGTTGAAGCTAGTGGGGATATGGAAAGGAAAGACTATTGATGTTCAGGACTACACACCATTTATTTCTTACAATTCTTCTGATTGTAGGAATCACTTTATCTACCATTTATTTTTCTTAAAAGTTTCCAATTAGTTCAACTGCCTTCTGATAACTCATTCAGTGAATTGAACTGAATCAATTGATTTATAGTCACTTGTATTTTACAGTGGAAAATACAGTAAAATACAGTGAAAGACTTCAATTGTTGACACAATCCAGTACTATTTTGAGCAGTCTAAGAATAAAAAAAGGATATAACTGACAGTGCGTCTTTGTTCCGCACCGTCTGCAAGGGGTACTAGGCTGATTCACTAATGATACCTGCACCTCTGGCTCTCCTCCACTGCTTCACTGCTATTGCACTGGACCCACCAAAGGATGCGTTGCCACTCTTTAGGCACCAGTTCTTCACTGCTTAGCCCACCTCACTGACGCTGATACTGCATCCTTTGCTAAATCCACACTCACTCCCAAACCAGGGATCCCTGGCTCTGGGTCTTTCACAACCAGGAGCTACCACCACCTCATCAATAACCAGGAGTCCCTGGCTCCTCAGACAGGCCAGGCTGCTGTCACCATATCATCAAGAGTCACCTCTGGCCCCCTCCTCTGAGGCGTCCCTTGCTGGTGCCGCCATCTTGAAAGATCCGCTGCCATTCGCTGCCTCCAATCGTTGGTGGAGCTTTGAGCCTGCCGGCGCTGCCAGTCTTGATACCAGGAGGATGTCTCTGGTGCTGCTGGTGCTGGCACCGCCACCTCCAATCACTAGGAGAAGCCGTGAATGCCAGCGCCCCTCTGACCATGGGGAGGTTGCCATCATTCTACACATAGCCTGCTTTCGTTGCTGTGCCATTGCCACTAATTAACCCACCGCAAAAGGTTTTAAAGAAAGGGAAAGAAAAGAAATAAAGCTGAAATTAAAAGCAAACCAAAAAGAAAGCAGACTGGAGTGGATAAGCCCCAGACTCAGTAGCTCACTCACAGCCCTGCAACTCCGCCGCCATCTTGATACAGTGAACAAAACCAGTCATTTAAACTGTCTTCTAGCAGTTGCTAATGCTTGTTTATGCATTTCATACCTGACAATCAGATCCAAAGTAGTTGGCTGTCATACATATAACTGAGCACAAATTTCACCATCTGTGTTTATTTAAAGTTAGCTTAGCTCCTCCCTTCAAACTGAAGGTTTGAAGGCCACTTTGAACTGAGAGTTCAACATATTTATCAAAGCAAAGTTGGCATAGGAATCTGAACTTGAGTTATTTTAAAACTGCTTTCAATGGGTTGGAGTTAAAGAGTTAGCCATTGAATTAGACTATACAAAATAATAAAAAGTTGAGGATTCTTTCTTGGTATTCAAATACAGTATATGATGAGAGAGGGAAAGTTTCATTCCTCTTTGGTCCTTGGGCAGGTGCCAGAGGACTGGGGGACTGATGTGGTTCCACTTTTCAGGAAGGGTGTAAAGATAAACCAGGTTATTACACACCAGTGAGTCTCACATAAGTGGAAGGGAACCTTCAGGAGAAAATTCTGAAGCAGAGAATAAATCTCTATTCAGAGAGACATGGTTTGATCAAAGATAGTCAGCATGGCTTTGTCAGAGGGAGGTCATGCCTCCCAAATTAACTGAACGTTTTGAGGAGGTGACCAAGTGTGTAGATGAGGATAGTGCAGTTGATGTTGGTTATATGGATTTCAGCAAGGTCTTTTACAATGTCCTATCTCAGAGAAATCTCATGGCATCCAGGGTAAGTTAGCAAGTTGGATCCAAAATTGACTTATTGACAGCAGACAGAGGATGGTTGTAGAAGGATGTTCTTGTGACTGGAGTCTGACACCCACTGACATATCACAGGGTTCAGTGCTGGGTCCCTTATTGTTCGTGTATAATGTAGATGAAAATGATGGGGGGAGAGGGGATGATAAGAATGTTTACAGATGATATAAAAATTAGCCGGATGTTTGAAAGTGAGGAGGAAGGTCTTAGACTACAAGATGACATAAACGGATTATTCACTTGGGCAGATCAGTGATAAATGAAATGCAATCCTTATAAATACATTAAAATGAAGAGGTTAACCAGAGAAAGAATAGGGCCAATAGGGACCACAACAACAACTGTCTGTGAAGCTGTAGGATACTGGAAGGGCGTTGAATAACACTTCTTGTTGATCTTCACTCTGGAAAAGGAGAACGTAGGTACAGAATTCAGGAAAAGGGACTTTGAGGAACTTGTACAGTTTGACACAGGGAATGTAGAGGTATTGGAGGTCTTGTTGAGCTTAAAAACAGATAAATCCTCTGGCCCAGATAAATTGACAAGAGACAGGAAACTTTTAATTCCTGTTTGGTGCAGGGGATGTGCCAGAGGACTGGAGGATGATTAACGTGGTTTCACTTTCTCAGAGGATTGTTAGAGATGAATGGGGAAATTACAGACCAGTGAATGTCACATCAGTGGTAGGGAAACTATTGGAGAAATCTCTGAAGGAGTTAATTAATATCTATTTGGAATGGCATGGGTTAATTAGGGATAGTCAACATGGCTTTGTCAGAGGAGGTCATGCTGAGTAGATTTTTTTAGATTTGCTAGATTTTTTTGAAAGTATGATCAAATGCGTGAATGAAGGGAAGGTCAGTTGATATAGTTTATCTGGATTTTAGTAAAGCTTTTAACAAGTTCCCACAATGGACACTCATTGAGAAGGCTAAAGCACATGAAATTGAGGAAAACTTAGTGAGAAGGATCAGAAACTGGCTTAATAATAGGACATAAAGATTGGTGGTAGAAAGCTGTTTGAGTGACTGAAGGCCAGTGTCCAGCAGTTTACCACAAGGATCAGTACTGACCCTTATTGTTTATTATATATATCAATGATGCAGATGAAAATGTGGAGAGAATGTTATTCAAATTTGCAGACAACACCAAAATTAGCTTACAGGTTAATAGAGAAGATGATAGTTGAAGGTTACAATAAGATATAGATGGGTTAGTCAAATGGACAGACCAATGCCAGATATTTTTAATCCTGATAAGTGCGAGATGATGAATTTTGAAATAAGAAATAAGATGAAGGAATTTTTTAATGAATGGCAGGACTCTGAGTAACTTAGAGGAACAGAGCAATCTTGGGGTAATTATTCACAGATCCCTGAAGTCAGCAGAGCACCTGAATAGGATCATTAAGAAAACATATGACACACTTTTATCAGTTGTGGTGTAAAGTATGAGTGATGAGGTAATGTTGGAGTTATACAAAATGTTGGTCAGGCCACAACAGGAGTATTGCATGCAATTCTGGTCACCTCATTACAGAAAGGATGTGATAGCATTAGAGGGGCTACAGTTACGGTTCAGCAAGATGTTGCGTGGGATGGAGAAATTGAGCTACAAGGAGAGATTAGATAGGCCTTGATTGTTTTTTTAAGAGCAGAGAAGACTAAGGGGACATGATGTTTTAGGAGTACAGAAGACAGGGGTGTGATTTAAGTGTACAACATTGAGGGGAATGGACAGGATGAATAGAGAGCAGCTGTTCCCCTTGGTTGACAGCAAGAGGGCATAGTGTTAAGGGAAGGGGCAGTAAATTCAGAGAGGATTTGAGAAAAAAGAAGCTTTTTCATTCAGAGGGTAGTGGGAATCTGGACTGTGCTGTCTGGGATGGTAGTGGAGGCTGGAAACCTTATGACCTCTCTAAAAAAAAATTGAATTAGTACTTCAAATATCATAAGATTTGATATGGGACAAGTGCAGGAAATTGGGATTAGAATGCCATAAAAGATAGTAATGTTGATATCAATTGGATAGGTCAAAGTTTATTTTCTGCTCTGTATGAATCTATGAAATGTGAGTTGTTGAAAGAAGTAAAAGATAAGGGAATACTTAATGAATTGTAGGACACTAGAAAGCTCAGAGAAACAGAGGGATGCTGAGGTGCTTGTTCACAAGTCCTTGAAGCTACACAGCCAAGTTAATGGTGTAGTTAAGGAGGCATACAGGACACCTGCCATCATCAGTCAAGGCATTCATTATAAGAGGGAGATTATGTTGGAGCTCTAAGATGTTTGGTTCAGCCAGAGATGGAATACTGTGTGCAGTTCTGGTCTCAGCTCTGTCGGAAGGATGTGATTGCACTGGAGTGGTTGCAGAGGAGATTCATCAGGATGTTGTCTGGAAGGGAACACTCCAGCTATGAAGAGAGGCTGGACAAGCTGGAGATGTTGTATTTGGAGCTGAGAAGGTTGGGGGGAAGGTGAGAGAGGTGTATAAGATTATGGTGATGGGGAAGGGACAGGGGAAGCGTAGATAGAAAGCAATTGTACCTCTTGGTTGAAGGGTCAATAACTTGGGGGCGTACTTTAAGGTAAAAGGCAGAAGGTTTAGAGGGGCTTTGGAGAAAGAATCTTTTCACGTAGAAGGTGTTGGCCAGCTGGAATGCACTTCCTGGAAGCGTTTTTGCGGCAGGACATGTCACACGATTTTAAAAGTACTTGGATGAGCATAATGTTCAAGGTTATGGACCTAGTGCTGGAAAGCAGGATTTGTATAGATTTAATGTAATTTTGGTGATATTGAATTGATCGGCTGAAGGACTTCCTCTGTATTGTATGATTTTATGATTCGATGATTCAATTATCTAACTTCATGAGTGCCTCAGAATCAGAAGGTCATGGCTTCAAGATTCTGGTCTAAAACAAAAGTACATAATATTTGTATTGTTGCAGGGACTACATGGTCTATTGTTATGAAGTTTGCTGTATTAAAAAAAACGATTTTTGGATTTACTGGCTGGAAACCTTCTGACTTTTGAAAGGGTAAAGCCACATTCCAGTCATTTGCTCTTCATATCAATGATGTGAATACATTTGCAGCACTGTATCATCTTTATTTCAGCATCTTCGAAATAGAGATAATCCATCTGCAAAGCTGCACCAAAGACAATTCCCTTGCAGTGGTAGACCACTTTCTAGACCAAAAGCAACTCAATAGGTCAAACACCTGGGTACTCAACTGGGTGCAGACAAACCATTAGACGTGATCACTTGGATGATGGGACTTTGGTTATGAAAGGAACATGCTCAGACGTGATCTCACCATGTACTGGAATTCACTAGGTTTCAATGGGGAGTTACCTTTATGTGGTTTAAACATCCGTTATGTCTGCTGACATGCTAAAGAGGCACATTGTGTGGGTCTCTCTCTCTCGCTGTCCAGACAACAAGCAGATTTTGGCCCTGTCTGCTGATTTTCACTATTCATCTACCTTACACAAAAGAAATTAAAAATAACCCAGCCATGCAGTTGCTAGAAGAACAGACAAGTGATCCAGCTATATTTTTTATGTCTCAAAGTTGAAAATAGCAGGATTTGTACATTTACTCTGAAGCCAGCCAAGTCAGAAAGCTTCAAGAGCTGTATACCCTTTAATTTTACTGGACTCTAAATTGCTTAATCTATCATCTCCATTAACAAAATCCCTAAAAACTGTTTGTTTGGAACTTGGAGATCTTGAACACTTAGTGATGGAAGTGGATGAAGTTGAGGGGAAATACATTTCAAGAGTAGGTCAGACTCAAGCATGAAGAAGGCTCACAGCAACAATTTTTGAAGCAAGGTCAAAACATTGCAGATTAAATTCAAGCTAGCCGTATTTAGTTCCAGTCTATATATTGCGATTCCTAAACTAATCCCTCTCCGTGATTGTTCCTATAGAAATAATAGAGATTTAATGTACTCAATCTCAGAGCATAATAAATCTGTTCCATGTGTAATATTGGAGATTTGTGACAAACGTGTTTGATCAACAATGTTATTTGAATGTTTAATCGGACAAATGAAATTCTCATTGAGAAACAACAATGATTGTTTAAAACTTGTCATTAAGTATGGAGATGTGTGTTTTGTTTGTGTTTCTTTTCAGGTAACTCATCAGATTCAGTTGCTATTCCTTAACGGACACTTCTTGTTTGACCTACTTTTAACGTAGGTATTCTTCTTTTTCTTATGTTTCTGCAAATGTTCTAGGATTCCCACATCAAATGAGCATTGCATTACATCATTATATTCGGTCTGTAACATGCAAAAATGTCTAATCAATATTTTACCGAACTACATCACAGTTGACGTTCACCATAAAGACACCAAAAATAACAGATTTCCAGTTGTTCAAAAGACAGAGAGTAAATGCTGTAGTTGTGTTATTTGGCCTGATAACATACAGTCCACGAATGAATATGCTAATTAATGTTTTACCTTCTAAGGACTTTCACACTATGCAATTACATTGTGTAAAATCTAGTCACAGTTCAATCCCAATAATCAAAAAATGAACACACAATTTAGGCAATAATTTACATTAAATTGGGCCTTAAACATATGTTAATTGATGGATATTCTGATTAACTTGTTGCCCCCAATAATCTATCAAATATATATGTATATATCAAGTGTGAATAGTCTTAGTGTCTATATAACTAAATACATGCTTAAGTGCCTCTTCCTAATAATTTTATTGGGGTGGTAACTGCTCACATTATACTGTCAGGTATCCCACCAATCTGGCTTTAGTCTGTGGTGGGCTGCCTGGGGAGTTTGCGGTGTGTGTGTGGTGGTGGGGGGGGGTAGATGCGGAGGTGTGTGCCCGCTCTGTTTGGACACAGTGCCTACCCCTGTAGAGACAATCCAGAATCTTAACTGAGACTGGTCAATGCTTGCCCTTGTAGGTTTTTTATTCTCAAAATCTTGCTCATTTCCCTGACCTGACTGGCTATGTGAGGTGAATTTTGCCTTTGCAGTTGGGTGATAATCTGAAGATGACACTGATTTTATACCAAGTAGTCAATCTGCTTGTCATTTCATTTGTACGTACCGAAAATATATGTACTAAAATTATTTAGTGTATTGTTACTCAAGAAAAGTGGTATTGTGCTGTATCTGATAGTTGTGAAATTCCTCACCTGTACAGGAATTTCACAACTATCAGATAATTCCTCACATGTACAGGAAGTGGCAGAAATCATTTGTTTCTAAAGTTGTATTAACTACATCTCAATTGATATAACAGCTATACTAATGCACATCAATGGTTCTGGATAGCACAGTTATTTGTAGGTACACTATATAGTAACCCAAATACCACATAAGCAAAGATTTCAAGCCTGTAGTCTTATCACAACAGTTAGAAGGTAGTAAACTGCTTCAATTATTGTTTATTTTTCATTATTTAATGACTTAAGATGCCTATTTTTTTTAAAAAGCTTTTTCACGTTTTATTGTCTCTTTTCTACTTACATTGCCAGACTATTGCGTTAAGTACGAATTACATCCTTAATCCTTTTCTAACTCTTTCTCGGCCTGGTTTTGAGAAATATGCTTGTTCAATTCTAGATGACTTGTCTGAAAATTTACTTTTATGATTTCTTAAGGGATTGGTCCTAAACTACAGTCAGTGCCACTTTTTGATACTACGAGGATGGGAGCTGTTTGTCTCGGGAATTGAGGAAATGGATTTAGATCTGCCTGAAAAATGAGCATTCCAAGTTGTTGTGCATGCAGAATCTAGAAAACTGCTAAAAAGAATTTATACAGGAAAAGTTTCATTTTAATTCAGAAGACTATTCAAAGAGTATTGACTACTAAAGCATAATAGAGTCTTTGGTCAGTGAAAATTGGTTTATTATTTGAAAAATCTACAGTCTGCGACAACTTTAATGTAAGTCACTGGAGTTTAGAAGAATGAAAGGTGACCTCATCGAAAGATACAGGAGTTTTAAGGGGCTTGAGAAGCTAAATGCTGAAAGGATATTTCTCCTTATGGACATGTCTAGGACCAGAAGGCATAGTACCAGAATAAATGGTGTCAAATTAAGACTGAGATGAGGAGGAAGTTCTTACCTTGGTATTGTGAGTCTTTCTAATTCCTTACCACAGAGACCGTGGGGGCAGAGTTCTTGTGTATACTTAAGACTGAGATAAATAGATTCTTCATCAGCAGCTGTCTGGGACGTCACACCTGAGGGTGTTAAACAAGCTTTAAAAGGAAAAAAGCACTACACACTTGCTGCAATCTTCTGTAAGTCTCTCAGACTGTGAACATAATCAGAGAACAGACAGCAGTCTGATTGAGGAATGTGTTTACACTTTCCCATTTCATGAAAGTACAAGGGGCCAAGATTAATGCAATCTTCAACCCTGATCTGGATGTCCTAAAGACTGAGGTTCTGATGTCTGGTTATTAGGCTAAAGTACTTGTGTGTGATAATAGCTGATATACACTTATTTGAAGAACCATCCACTAGTTACCCTTGCTTTACATGTAGAGGCATCACTATGCCTTTGAGTGCTGGAAAATAGTTAGCAAACAAGTTTGAAAGGAAATGATAAAAGAATTTCAGCTGACTGGCAAAGCCAAGAAGCTTGAAATTAAGTATTCAACTGTGAATATTTCATGATATATTCGAAATTGACTGTTAGCTATCAACATTCCAAGCTCTACCCATTATGAATAACTTGGAGACATGTGTTCTTTTAACCTTTGTCTTGGATTCACTTTTTATTCCAAATTTGTGCATGTGTGTTGTGCAATTATTTCTTCTCACATTTAGTAATGAACAAACTCACTATTTTGTTAACTCTAAAAGCCTGATTAAATTGGCTCCTTTTAAAACAATCAATTCCTTTCGTAAAGGAGAAAGGTATCCAAAGGGAAGGTTTGTCTTTTAAATTAATTTTTTTGTAACCAATTGAGAAAATGAGGGAATAAAGAAAGGGAGCCAGTCCACCTATCCTTACCTGGAAGTTTCACAAATTGGGGCATCCCATCTGGAACCATTACAAATCGGAAAACATGGGATTGATCATAATGTGTTTGGATAAATAAACACAGAATGCTTTAGAAACTTGGCAGCGCCTCGAGAAAGAAAAATTGAGTTAAAGCTTTGAGTCCATTGAACTCAATTCTGAAGAAGAGTATCTCCCAAATGACAGCATAATTGGGATAAATAAAAATGTCATCATTGCCTTTCAAAGTATAGAGTTTTGGTTTTGTTCTTTTATAAATTTTGCTTACTCAAATTCACTTGAATGCAAAGTGGCCTGATTGGATATATGCTCATCAAACATTCTGTTATGTAATATGATGCCAATCAATCATGCCTCTAGCAATACAGCAATAACAAGAGAATTTTCTCAGCTGTGGATTTTTTTTAAGTGAAAACTTTTGAAATTGCAAGAGTCAGGCATACAAAACCATGGCAATGCTATTTTGAATATTAAAAATATACTGCCTTTGCACTTTAGTGAAGATCTAAAGACAGTACCCTTTATGACCTTGTTATTGTCAACTCAGTTCAGCACAACACAAGGACCACCTAATATTATTTATATGGTTATGGAGATCTAAAGCTTTGGCACATTCTTGCTATTTAATTTTTTTAAAATCTTGTAAGTACACAATTGCAATTTCCACTAAAGCAAAAAAAGGCGACACTTATGCATCTTGGTATTATCCCCTCCACAAATGTGAAGTTAACTGACAAGATTGAAAAAAAAACACACAAAACAAAAATCTGCAATCATCAGGTACAACAATACTTAGGTGATATCACAATGCTTTTCTCTTACTGTGAAACAAGGTACTCTGGCATTGAGTTTGGAAGCAGGAAGAACATTTAATTAGACAGAGTGGTGGCCATCTTTCCACCTCCACCAGAATTAGATTTTGGTTAGGAAAGCTCCTGATTAGCTTTCCTGTCCCCACTAGCAACTGAAACCCTTAAATGATCAGTTGATTATAACTTAAGAGTCACATTCTCTATTACAGAGATTTGCTTAACTACAAGCAGGTCTCCAAGCAGTCAGAGTGTATGACAGGTCAAACTAGAGAGTCACTTGGCACCTTGAAGGTGGGGGTGGGTGTCACTCGATTAAAGGCAGTCAATGCGTGATTGAGGAATTGGACATCAGGAATGGAGGATATGAACCAGGTGAAAATGAGGACTGCAGATGCTGGAGCTTAGAGTTAAGATTCATCAGGGCTCCTGCCCAAAATGTTGATTTTCCTGATCCTCGGATGCTGCCTGACCTGCTGTGCTTTTCCAGCATCACTCTAATCTTGACTTCAATGTGAACCAGCCCTATTTCAGATTCAAACCCAGTTATTCCCCTCTCTTTGCAGCACCCACCCCTGTGAATCGCTGCTTCACATTACTTGCCTGGTGCCTGGGTTTTCTGTGAATCTGGGCTGTGACCTTCTGGCAGCAGCCATGACCTCCTCACTGGCACTGCTGAATGCAGAGTTGCCAGCCAATAGGTAGGACTCATACAGGGACATCATTCCAGAATATGATCCACCAGTGGCCTGGGCACTGCCTAATTGGCATACGGTTTGGCAGACCTTTCTGAAAAGAGGGTCTCTCACTAGCTCTCCAGGCAGCAGGGGAGACCCTGAGACCACCAGAAGATTCCACCTAACATCTTTAATTCACTAATATTTGTAGAAATTATCTCCTTTCTATTGATTGAGGTGTTTGCAACGATGCTATTATTTTCATATTATCTCCTTTGTGCTGCAACTAAAGGTGAAAACAAAATTAACACAGTTCAAAGCAGAGTTCATTTGGCTTTCAGAATGGTAAAATGGGCTTACAAAGGAGCACGTCTGCCAATTAGTACTCCTTGCTGATGCTTGCTTTCTAACTGTGCATGCGTATGTCAGCAATTATTTAGCTACAGGTTAAAGGACATGTGATGTTGAGATTTTCACCTCGAGAGTCAATTCAGAAATAAACTGTGCAATGCCAAATGCACTAATATGTGTGAGCTGCTGGAAAAGTTCAATAGTTCATATTAATTAACCTTTTCTGTCAATAATCTGTTTCAGTTACATTAATTTAAATGAAACATAAATGAAGCAAGGTACTGGATGCGGCTTTTAATTGCCGCAACTCTAAATAATCTGCAAAGTTATTTCTAATTCACATTGATAAGAACTATTTTAATAGAACTTGAGTGCTATTGATTATCACTTGAAAGATGAAAGTAAAATGACTGAAGTCCATGCAGTGGTAAATAATTTAGCCCACAATAAAAAATGTTTAAATTGGAAGCCACCTTCAAGTAATGTTTTAGGCAGATCGAATGTGTCAATTTCTTTGGATGAAAGTCAGTCAACATAAAAGTGAAGCTATTTCTTGAAAACTCATTTTTTCAGGTTTTGCAGCCACTAAAAGAATCTTATTCTGCAATTTACTGAATGCAGAATGGCTGCATCATATCAAATCTTATTTTTACCTTGAACTTTCTGAAAGCTGCAGGCCTTTCCTGCAGGCAGGGAGATAACAGATATTCTGTCCTATACATATAAAGTACATTCATTGTTTACTTCAAAGCTTTGCATTTCGTGGGGTGTTGCATGGGTTGTGCGGGGTTCAATTACGGTGATAATGTGGTGGAAATTCATAGTGGAAACACAAAAAAAAGTTCTTAAAAATACACCAAGCAAATTAGTGCTTTCGCTCCATTCACAATTGACCAGAAATAGCTATTTCTCCATCTCCAAATAATTTGGCTCCAATTTAGGAGCTGATTATTAGTTACTGTATTCTAAACACATAACACATGTAACCACTCAAATAAATAAAAAATCAATTAATTTTAGACATTTTGATATTTTATTGGCGAATATCTCTTGGTTTATGTTCAAAAATGCTTGCACACCCTTCGATTTAATGCTTATGTTTCTGAGGTAACTTTCCAACAGAGGTACAGCTGCTCACAGTTCAGACAAAGAGGCCAGTGTTTCCATGTTAATTGGTACAACGCTTTGGCTGTGAGGTTGTTCACTTTTGCTTCATTAAATTACATCGCAGGTATGGTCCCTATTAATGAGTGATTATGGTTCAATGAACTTTCACAAAAGTTTCTTCACGCTACAGTTTGTGTAATATGGTTTGGATTCAAACACAAAAGGGCCACAACATATCTTTCAGATTTAATTTGTTGCTGCTTCTTTTCATTTATCAAGGAGTGGTTGTTAATGTTGTGCTGTGCCTGACAACATATCACAGAAAAGATTGTGTTTAGTCATGACGCTTCTACTTGTGAAATACAAGTGGGTGGTCTGCTGCAACAGGTTTTCATGCTCTCACCAGTGAGTTAAATTTATGATGCAGTCTAATAATTTGGAATTATGATCTCAAGATTGATTGAATTGCAGACACTCATTCTATAAACACTGTCTATTACAAATAAGCAGAACAAGGGAAGTTTTTATTGAAATAATATATTTTGCTAATCACATAAAATAATTGAATATCATATGCACTTTGAGAACAAAATGCCTTTGTCTTTGCTTCCTTGAATATGCTATGTGTTTACTGCCACCTTCCTTTAATGTCTCAGGTCACCTGTCACCTGTTCGATAACAAAAGCCAATGATATGATCTTTTACAGTATTTCGGAAGATTTGCAGAAAAATGTAGTGTGAAAAGCACCCAGAGTCAAATTGAATCTTTTTGTTTCATTTTGTCAATGATTAAAAGCTAATGTTCCTTCACATTACAGTGTTGGCACCTTTGATTAGCTTGTTCATACATGGTGTCCAGGCCTGTTATTTTAAGAATATAGATAACAGGTTGCTTGCCACGTTGCAGTGTCTCAAAGATAACGGTGGAATAGAAAGAATGGAAACTCTGTATGGGATTTTATACTTTAAGGAGCAAAGCAGAAGACATTAGTGTGTCTAAGGTTGAGGAGGAAAAGAGAATAAGTAGAAGGGAGGGCAAGAGTGGCATATCTGTGTCCTTATTGCTTTGTTGTTGCAGTGTGGTTTTGTCAGAGATGGGATGCTGGTGGTCACTGTGATCCCAAAGAACAATTGAGCAACTTAAGTGGATAAATAAAACAGGCCTGCTTCCACCAATATTTGCGTTCTTTGTACACCTCCACAACCTGATCCTGCTGGATGTCTTGTTTGGGTTTGGTCGAGGGGGCTCCTGATTGGTTATTCGGTAAACTGACAGGATCCTCCCTGGTATCATCGTCACACTCCATTGGCAATCATACTCCCATTCCCATCCGACCTGACTGAGCCCCACAATTTCTGATCTCACTTACCTTTTCTGATTGTAGTGACCATGCTGCTTCCCCAGACTGGGTGCAGTCCCAACAGAAAACATGGTTTTGGCAGCTTCTGCAGTCAGGATTGCACCCTTTAAAGATATTAGAGCTGCCTGATGGATATAACATCTTCCGAAGGCTCCATGAAATGTTGTTGCCCCAGCTTTCTGGCTGCTTATCGGCTCATATTGCCGCTGTCTTCCTCTACCCATTCTGAACAAATGCCCGAAACATTGATTCTCCTTCTCCTCAGATGCTGCTTGACCTGCTGTCTTTTTCCAGTGCAACACACTCGACTATGAACAAAATCCTAGCCAGGATTATTGGTGATTGGAATGCTGTGGATTTGGGAAAATTCCTATCGGTCATCACAGGAATAGTCTTTAAAATGTTTTGGAAATAGCTGTTGCTCATGCTGCAGAAACTAACAGCCCTTGTTCCATTTCTCTGTTGTACATTTTTTTCTGAGGAAGTGTAAAACGTCTTAACCCCCTAATTTAAATATGCAGTTTAAAGACTGTTTAAGGCAGCTGCCAAGGCTGCATGAAAAATTGTTTACTAGTTCCACTTTGGATGCATATCAGCTGTCTTTTCAACAATGCATGTCACTGTCCAAAAGCTGACAACCCGGCAGATATAAAGCCCAATTTCTCAAGCACGATTGTGCCCAGTGTAGGAACCAGTTTAAACAGTAATATGCTTACCCTGCATGAGATGACCTAACTCAGAACAGACTAAATCAGTTCTGTCTGATTCAGCCACTCTGCAACTTGTTAACAGTTCACTCTTCCTTCACCCAGATTCAGTCCTGTAACCGCACTTCTCTCAGTTACAGAACCTAAACACTCTGGTTCTTTTTTTTAACCTTTCATCATTTGTTCCTTTTAATGAAAATGTAGAGCTCTTAATGCTCAAATATTATCTCAGCATTACTAATTGTTGATTTACCATGTTTTATTGCTTTACTTTTATCAAAGTTGATGTTTTGATGTTTAGGGCTTTGTCCTTTCACCTTGACTTTTCACCTTTTCTTTTAAAAAGCTGCCAGAAAGCTCCCCTGTGTCAAGCAACCTAAATTATCGAAGAGTAATTTGCTCAACATGATTGTGTCAGAATAATTCAATAAACAGAATCAATAAATCATAATCATTTAAATATTGCCAATTCAGTTTTCTCTTAGATGACTTGCAAATATCTATACTTTGAGTGGTAGGCTGAAAGCTGCCCCCCCAAAAAAAGTCCCCATAGACACTATTCATCAATGAAAGCTGTATTTAACTTTCTATAAACGACTCGTTCTCATGATATTTATATTGTATTATTCTTGGATGTAAATTGTAGAGATTTGCATCATATGCACAGCTGCAGTCTTATTACCTCACTTATGTAGAGTCTTGAATATATTACAGTACCAGTGTGTTGGAAAATTGCAGAAATAATGAGCATGATTGATTGTTGAGGGAAATGGAAGTAATAACCAAAATACAGTAAATGGTAATTGTACTGAATTGATGGTAATAATCAAATATGTCGTAGTTCTTTTACATTTGATTTATAATACGTCAACAAAGTTGAAGTTAAAATTGTACTTCTGGGAGGTATAAATGCTGAGGGTAATTCAAATTTTTGACTGTGACCACCTGAACATTTGATGGCATGGTTTCTGGACATGAAAGTGCTTGTGTGAGAAAGTAAAATAGTTGGAGAACATCCCTACCCACCAGGGACTGTTTTTGGATTCAATCCTGTCTCTCGCCTGGAAATTGACATCAATGCTTACGGCTGGTAGAAATTATGCTTATGAGGGCTGAAAGATTGCATGTTTCGACCTCATTGGTTTCCTGCCTGCTGAGGTTGTGCTTGAAAGCCCTGAGCTGCTTCCTTATCAGTATTGTGTATTCTTGCACAGGAAGTGTGATATCTACATTAACAATTCAGATCTGCTACTGAATGGGGGAGCCTGCAATTTGGCAGTTTACTGCACTATACATGCAGTGCATTGTTGGAAGGATATTAAAGAAAGCAGGAGTACAGAGATCATGGTTACATTGTTATTAATCTTTTAGGAATCAATAGATTCTGGAATACTCTTGGAGGATTGGAAAATTATCAATGTAACACCCTTATTCAAAAAGCGAAAGAGAAGACAAATAGGTCACCATAGGCCAGTTAGCTTAACATTGAGAAAATGTTAGTCCATTATGAAGAATGTAATTGCAGTGCATGTGGAAAAACATAATGTTATCAAGTAGACTCAGTATGGTTTCATGAAGGAATATCAGACTTGACAAATTTATTAGAATTCTTTGAGGTAACAATCAAGATAGATAAAGGGGAACTAGTAAATGTTAGACATTTCGATTTCCATAAGCAGTTCAATAACGTACCACACATTCAGCTACTTAATAAGATAAGAGCCCATAGTGCTGGGTGTGGTATATCAGTATGAATGTATCATCAATGAGCTAATAGATGACTGATATTGGGATAAGTGGAGCATTTCAGGAATCAGTTCTGTGACCACAATTATTCACAGTCAGAATCAATGACTTGGATGACAGAAGTGAGTGCACTATAGGCAAGTTTGTGAATGACACAAAAATAGATGAGAAGGCAAGTGATGAGGATGACACAGAGTCTGCAGAGTGATATAGACAGCGTAAGTAAGTGATCAAAAACTCACATGGCAGATGGCATATAATGAGGTAATGAACTTTTCCAGGAAGACCAGAGGCATTGGATATTATTTAAATGGGGAAAGGTTGCTGAAAGCTACAGCATAAAAATACTTGGAGCTTCCCATGCATGTATCATAAAAAAAGCTAGCATACAAATATAGCAGGTAATAGAAAAGGCAAATGAAATATATTTCAGGGGAATGGAACATAAAATTAGAGAATTTGTGTTAAAAGTATACAAAGCATTTGTTAGACCACATCGAGAATACTGTGAATAGTTTCGGTCCCCTTATCTAATGAAAGATACATTGGTATTTGAGGCAGTGAATGTCCACTAGGTTGGTACTGGGAATGGAGAGATTATGTTATGAGCAGAAATTGAGTAGGTTGGGCCTGTACTCATTGGAATTGAGAGAAATGAGAGATTACCTTGTTGAAACATACAATATTCTTAAGGGAATGATAGAAAAGGTAGTTTCTCTTTGTGTTGCATAGAACGAGAGGACATGATCTCAGAATAAAGGATCACTTATTTAAAACAGAGATGAGGAGGCATTTTCTGTCTCAGAAAATAGTGACTCTGTGGCATTATTTTTACCACAGGGGGCTATTGATAAGTATGTTTGAGGCTAAGATAGACTTTTAATCAGTTTAAGGAATCAAGCATTATATGGAAAAGGTCAGAAAATACATCTGAAGATAAACAGATTAGCCATAATTTCATAGAATACCAGCATAGACTTGATGGGCCAAATAGCCTACTTCTTCTTCTACGTCTTACTGAGATATAGCCTTATGAAATTTAGCATTGGTCATGCCGTATAATGTAAGAGGGAATATTTAGCTTCCATAAACATTATTGAGTAGCAGATGCAAATGTAGCTCTAATGGATTAATGGGTAATCTGTTTGTCCTCCCCTGAGAAAGGAATACTCCACAAACAATATTACCAAAGATTTTGCCATGGACTTTTCCATTACATAACTATGAAAATTTTTCACATTTCAAGTTGAGAGATTCAAATATTAGAAAACTGAGGATGTGAGCCTTTAGCTTCTTGATTATAAAACAAATGTTTACAACTGTGTTCCACTAGAATGGCAGACAATCCCTGAAATCTATGCCTGTCCTTGAATATTAAAAAAAACTGAAGTACCCCTCAACAAGATTTATAATCATCCTATGATGCGAAGCCACTGATAGGGATATTTCGGCAATCCACTGGTAGGTTTTATCTTGTGTCATGCTGGGTTTATAGAATTTTAATGGTTAGACAAAATAACAGTGATTTTACTTTTTTTCATCTTGTTTGTCAGTCATGAACTGTAAAACCTTTCAATGACATTAGAATAATGGACATTCCTATATGTTATAAAATGAGTCAGTCAATTAGTAAAACTTTGTACACAAGAAAAGCCCCTCTCTTACCCAGGTCCACCTCTTCCTTTTAAACAACATCAAACAAAGTGATAAAATTTAATGGAGTTTATCCACCCACAAATCTGCTTTCCTTCTACTCTGTTTATAAACAGCAGTAACTTTTTATCGAGGCTTTATGTGTTCAAGGAGGTAGTGATGCTATCAATCTAGAATTTTAGAATCTCTGCATTGTGTTTATGAGGAAATTTTATTACAATAATGCATGAATTAAATTGAGGATGTGGTTAAATCTGTTTCAAGATCAGGATTACCATGTGTCCAGGTGATAGAGAACATTGAGCAGGTGGTGGAACATAATGTCTAATATTTTAATATTAAGCAAGAAAGAACCAATTTTGTTACCACACATGTATCATTTGAATTAAATGCTGAGCTGGATTATGTTTTTTTCTCAAGATAAAAAATAGAGGTGAAAGAGGCATTGAAGTTTAAATATTACAATAGATCTGACTGTATTAAGAACTAGTAGTATAAATGAGTTTTAATGTTTCTACTGCAACAGGCTATTCTTAAAAAATCAGAACACTCTTACTACGTAAATTGTACAAAAGACATAAATGTCTAGTTTTAAACACCTGATTTACAATGGAGCCCTATTGATGAGATCAAATGCAGGCCAATTCACTTAACCAAGTCTGATAAGAGCAAGTTTGCTTCCACTTAAAGAGTCAGTGTGACTCAAGTATGAATTTTTCCTGGTCATGTCCATGACACTATGTTTCTGATAAGACTAAATAAATACCTATAACTCTCCAGTTGCCTGTTTCTCAATGATGTAAGGTCACTTGTATATTCTCTACTGGATCTGTGGTACCATTACAAATAATTTTCTTTTCATACAAGACTTAGAAGGAGAAGTAGGCTGAACATGTGAGTGGTTCATTAATAAAAGGCAAGAAAAACTTGTGTTTGTCATTCACCTGCAAATGGATCTTCAATTTTGCACAGGGACAGTCAGCTGAAATTGAGTTTACATTGAGGCCTGGGGTAATGTACTGAGCAGTTGCCATGTTCTATGGACAGTTTTTTGAATCTCAAAAAATTTCTCAAACTCCAGCTGATAATGTTGTAGTCCCTCAGTTTCCTGTTTTTGCAATTGTCTATCTGTTTTGTTTTCTATTCTCAAATGACTAAATATACATGTTTACAAATTATGAATAGATAAATTCCTTTACACTTATAGAATGTATAAATGTCTACCTACTTGTTTTAAGAACTGAAATGCTTTCACTCATTTTTCAGTGCATTTTTCACCTTTTACATTGCAAACATATGCACCAGAGTTATGTTTTACTTGAAACCCACGTGCTGCAAGTGAATTTGTTTTAAAAATGGGTCTAGCTTTAGAATG
Organism: Chiloscyllium plagiosum; assembly: GCF_037043375.1. Lineage (NCBI taxonomy): Eukaryota > Metazoa > Chordata > Chondrichthyes > Orectolobiformes > Hemiscylliidae > Chiloscyllium > Chiloscyllium plagiosum. The sequence continues at coordinate 46,771,418 of NW_028270151.1, read as the reverse complement.
GGAAGCATGACAAAACTATTCTCTTTGTATACTGTTGTTACATTAAAATCTAATCAATTGAAAGTTCACTTTGAAATTGCTTTCAAATCAAGATGACTTTGAAATACATTAAAATTGCATGGTCTTGAGTTTGAATCATCAGTAAAAGCAAAGTATATAATCTCCTTCAATTAAAATAATAAGTTTTTAGATTTATAAACAGCTGTACTGAGAAACAGAAAACAATTTTACAACATGTGCTGATTAAAGTTGCATAAAACTCTTTTATAATTATTAACATTAAAATTGAATGCACTGTTTTATTTTTCGTACGACATTTCTGGACAGATGGTTGAAGTTTTTAAATCTGTAAGGGCCAACCATTTAATCTGTATGGTTTGCACCTTTCTGCTGCGAGCTTTTATCTTTGCTCTTACTGTACAATTGTGACTCTGAAGTGGGCACAGGCATATTGGTCATGTTTCTGAAAAAGAAGATTCTAACTGATACAACTTAAAGAAAATCTGAATAGATACTGGGAGGAAATCCAATTATTAGAGAAATGGCTTTATTTAACTGAGAGCAATGGTGCAGAGGTTTATGCTGAGCTTTAAAACCTTGGCAATTTTTTGACCTACTTTAATAGAGTCATGGAGATGTACAGCACAGAAACAGACCCTTCAGTCCAACTCATCAATGCCGACCAGATATCCTAACTTAATCTAGTCCCATTTGCCAGCATTTGGCCAATTTCCTTCTAAATCCTTCCTATTCATATATCCATCCAGATGGCTTTTAAATGCTGCAATTTTACTAGCCTCCTCCACTTCCGCTAGCAGCTCATTCTATACATGCACAACCCTCTGTATGAAAAGGTTGCCCCTGAGGTCCCTTTTATATCTTTCCCCTCTCATTCTAAACCTATGCCCTCTAGTTCTGAACTCCCCCACCCCAGGGAAAATACTTTGTCTATTTATCATATCTATGTCCCTCATGATTTTATAAACCTCTATAAGGTCACCCCTCCACCTCCGACACTCCAGAGAAAACAGACTCAGCCTATTCAGCCTCTCCCTATAGCTCAAATCCTTCAACCCTGGCAACATCTTTTTATATCTTTTCTGAACCCTTTCAAGTTTCACAACATCTTTCCAATAGGAAGGAGACCAGAATTGCACGCAATATTCCAACAGTGGCCTAACTAATGTCCTGTACAGCCGCAACATGACCTCCCAACTCCTATTCTCAATACTGTGACGAATAAAGGAAAGCGTATCAAACGCCTTCTTCACTATCCTATCTACCTGAGACTCCACTTTCAAGGAACAATGAACCTGCACTCCATGGTCTCTTTGTTCAGCAACATTCCCAAGCACCTTACCATGAAGTGTATAAGTCCTTTTCTGATTGGTTTTTCCAAAATGCAGCACTTCTCATTTATCTGAATTAAACTCCACCTGCCACTCCTCCTCCATTGGCCCATCTGATCAAGATCCTGTTGTAATCTGAGGTAACCTTCTTCGCTGTCGACTACACCTCCAATTTTGGTGTCATCTTCAAACTTTCTAGCTGTAATTCTTATGTTCACATCCAAATCATTTATATAAATTATGAAAAGTAGTGGACCCAGCACCAATCCTTGTGGCACTCCACTGGTCATAGGCTTCCAGTCTGAAAAACAACCCTCCACCACCACTCTCTGTCTTCTACCTTTGAGCCAGTTCTGTATCCAAATGGCTAGTTCTCCCTGTATTCCATGAGATCTAGCCTTGCTAACCAGTCTCCCATGGGGAACCTTGTCAAACACCTTACTGAAGCCCATATAGATCACATCCACTGCTCTACTCTCATCAATCTTCTTTGTTACTTCTTCAAAAAACCTAGTCAAGTTTGTGAGACATGATTTCCCAAACACAAAGCCATGTTGACTGTCCCTAATCAGTCCTTGCCTTTCCAAATTTATGTACATCCTCTGCCTCAGGATTCCCTCCAACATCTTGCCTACCACCGACGTCAAGCTCACTGGTCTATAGTTCCGTGGCTTTTCCTTACTATCTTCCTTAAATAGTGGCACCACGTTAGCCAATCTCCTGTCTTCTGCCACCTCTTTTTCTGTGACTATCGATAATACAAATATCTTAGCATGGGGCCCAAAAATTACTTCCCTAGCTTCCCACAGAGTTCTAGGGTACACCGGATCAGGTTGGGGTTTTAGCCACTTTTATGCGTTTCAAGACATTTTTAATTGATTGATTAAACATGCCTCCACCACACTTCAGGCAGAGCATTCAATATCCTAATTAATTCTGAAGAAGGGTCACTAGTCTTGAAGCATTAACTCTATTTCCCCTCCACATTAGCTGAGTTTCTCCAGCAGTTTCTGTTTTTGTTTCATATTTCCAGCATCTGCATTTCTTTGTTTTACTTTCTAACTTATCTTCTTAACAGAAGTTTTTCATCTCTGATACTATTCCTTGAAACCTTTTCATTTCTGTCTGGCCTAAGTTAGTATCCAGAAGCCTGGACTAGTATTCTAGGTACATGTGTTTGAATGCCACCTTGGTGGATGTTGAAATCTGAAGGGAAGCAAAAATCCAGAGTTTAAGGCTGGCCTCATTGAGACCATATAACCTTTGTTTCTTGTAAAACAATAATCTGGTTCAATAATGTCATAGATACTTAAAGCTATACAGCATAGAAGCAGACCAATCGTCCATGCAAGATATCCTTCTTGTCCCATTTGTTAGCATTTGGCTCATATCCCTCTATAATCTTCCTATTCATATACCCATCCAGATGCCTTTTCAGTGTTGTAATTGTATATGCCTCCATCACTTCCTCTGCAGCACGTTCCATACACGCATTGCACTCTGTGTGGAAACATTGCCCCTCAGGTCCCTTTTAAATCTTTCCCTTCTCACTTTAAAGTTATGCCCTCCACTTTTGGACTCTCCTACCCTCGGAAAAAGACCTTGGCTATTCACCCTGTCCATGCACCTCGTGATTTTATGCCCCTTTAAAATGTCTTGGCATGTAAATTCAGACTCACAGTAATGTGGTTAATTCTTAATCCACCTCTGAAATAGCCTGGAGGGATAATTAGTTCAAGGGTAACTAGGGATAGGGAACAAATTCCAACCTTCCTAGAAATGCCAATGTCCCATACAAAAAGAAAGAATAATCTCTCTCCCATGTGTTAGCTCATTCACTCAGTCCCCAATGTGTACTGACAATAACAAAATCTTGCATGACAAACTTAGAAAATTGTTCATTTATCACTTTTGTGAAAATCATTGCTTTATTACAGCCATACAAAAGTGTCACATGTCCAAAGATGTACAGATCACATGGATTAACCATGGCAAATGCAGGGTTACGGGGTTGGGTAAAATGTGGGTCTGGGTGGGATGCTCTTCAGAGAGTCTGTGTGGACTTGATGGGTCAAATGGCCTCCTCCCACACTGTAGGATTTCTGTGATTCTATACCTTGACTTTAAGAGTTTGCATAGTAAGAACTGTAAGTGCTTGGAACCTTCCTATCTTTTGTAATTGAGCAATGCCAAACAAACCAGTGCTTTGGGTGTGGTTACTTCCAAAAACTAATGGATGTCTGAGCTCTCAGCCAACAATACATAATAAGGCTTGGCATAAATTGGCATGGAGCTTCTGAGGGGCCAGGTCTGCGCGGAAGGACATAAGATAATATCGAAGGTATGGGGACCCATAATGGGTTGTTGAAGAGGCATAGTTTAGCATCAGATGTTTGTGGAAGCCTGAATGGTGGGTAGAGGAGCACAGCATGGCATGGGTAGGATCGTTTGAATTCACTTTTTATGTCATCTTTGGGGGTTTCTATGAACCATAAGTCCTTCAAAGCTGACCAAACATTGACCTAACTCCAAAGAAATTGTGGTGGGTGAAGAGATGTCTATTCCTGCGACAGAAGTGGCCAGCTCAAGAGCGCAGCTCTGCACCAACCTGCACCTTTTCTCCCAACTAAATGAAAATAGGGTTTTGAAATCCTGGAACTGCATTCCAGAGACCATCTTTAGAGTGCAGAATCTGTAAAAATCCAGACCATTGTTTCAAAATGGTATCTAACATCATGTTACAGTCATAGAGATGTATGGCATTCAAACAGACACTTCGGTCCAACATGTCCATACCGACCAGATATCCTAACCTAATTTAATCCTATTTGCCCTCTAAACCTTTCCTATTCATCAACCCATTCAGATGTCTTTTAAATGCTGTAATTGCACCAGCCTCCACCATTTCCTCTTCATTCCATACACGCACTACACATTGTGTGAAAAGGTTGCCCAATAGGTCTGTTTTAAATTTTTCCCCTCTCACCCTAAACCTATGCCCTCTATAGACTCCCCTAGCCAAGGAAAAGACCTTGTCTATTTATCCTATCTATGCCCTTCATGATTTTATAAACCTCTATAACGTCACTCCTCAGACTCCAACGCTCCAGGGAAAACAACCCCAGCCTATTCAGCCTGTCCCTATAGCTCAAGTCCTCCAACCCTGGCAGCATCCTTGTAAATCTCTTCTGAACCCTTTCAAGTTTCAGTAGGAGGGAGACCAGAATTGCACACAGTATTCCAAAAGTGGTCTAACCAATGCTCTGTCCATTATAGGAAAGCATACCAAATGCCTTCTTCACTATCCTATCTACCTGCGACTCCATTTTCAAGGAGCTATGAACCTGCACTCCAAAGTCTCTTTGTTCAGCAACACTCCCTAGGACCTTACCATTAAGTGTATAAGTCCTGCTAAGATTTGCTACCCGAATATGCAGAACGTCACATTTATCTAAATTAAACTCCATCTGCCACCCCTCACCCATTGGCCCATCTGCTCAATATATTATTGTATTCTGAGGTAACCTTCTTTCTTGTCCACTACACCTCCAGTTTTGGTGTCATCTGCAAACTTACTAACTGTACCTCTTATGCTCACATCCAAATCATTTATGTATATGACAAAACGTAGTGGACCCAGCACCGATCCTTGTGGCACTCCACTGGTCACAGGTTTCCAGTCTGAAAAGCAACCCTTCACTACCACCCTCTGTCTTCTACCTTTGAGCTAGTTCTGTATCCAAATGGCTAGTTCTCCCTGTATTCCATGAGATCTAAACTTGCTCACCAGTCTCCCATGGGGAACCTTGTTGTACGCCTTACTGAAGTCTATATAGATCATATTCACCGCTCTGCCCTCATCAATCTTTTTTGTTACTTATTCAGAAAACCACAATCAAACTGATGAGACATGATTCCCCATGCACAAAACCATGCTGACTATCCCTAATCAGTCCTTGCCTTTCCAAATGCACATAAATCCTGTTCCTCAGGTGCGTCCAATAACCTGCCCACCACCGATGTCAGGCTCATCGGTCTATGGTTCCCTGGCTTTTCCTTACCACTTTTCTTATATACAGTAGTGGCACCACATTAGCCAATCTCCAATCTGAAGTGTTTAGATCTGTTTCTCTCTCTCCAGATGCTGGAGACCTGCTGAGTTTTTCCAGCATCTTTAGTTTAGCATCAAGATGCAATCAAACTTCAATTTCTGGAATTTTATTAGACTGAAGCACTTTCAAGTAGCCTGAGGTTATAAACAGAGTATTTCAATGCACATGTTTACCTTTTTCTTCACTATTGAATAGGATGCCAAAATTGTCAGCTATAATAGGGATGTAGGATAACAGTGCAGATACTACATTATGGACTGTGTCCTCCTGCAGAGATTGAACATTGAATGTAATGCTCACTCATTCTCTCCCCCTTTCCTTGATCGAGTGATCTATGGCATTGTAAATTGAGGGAGACCGAAAGCAAGAAGGGAAACCAAGTAGACTGGCTTCTTTGGAATAAAAAAATTACGGTGTTTTTTGTTAATGCTTTTTCAATATCTCGCCTACATTTAGTGGTGTTTTCAATAGAGTCCATTTGAGGACTCCAGTAATAGGCATTTTGCAGTGTAAAGCACTTGACCTAGAAACAATCAGTTGTTCATGTGATGCTGTAATTCAAGGCGCTGTGGGCAAACATGTTCAACGAGGTCAAGTCGTGGTCATGTACACTGTCAGTGTTCTAGCACAAATACTTTCAGGCATCAAGTCTCATCCCTCCTCGTTCACGGTTAAAGTACTCAACTGCAAATTGTGATCTTTGTTGTGACCTGAATATTTTTTATGCTTGTCAGTGAGGCATTAAAAAAAAATTTCCAAATATTTGGAAGTTCATTTTATGTGGAATTAGTTAAAATTCAAGGATGTTGAATTCTGCTTTGATGCAGCTTCAGTCAAGTTAATTCCCTTGTCTCATTATATTTTTAACTTTTTCTAGAACGTTTCGGCACATCGGGCCAGATTTTCTTTGTCTTTCAGAAAACGGGATGAATTCTAATTGTAATTATATTGTAATGCATGAATTTATCAAAGTTCGGAAATGTCCTGGGGGTGGGATGGTGGCTCAGTGGTTAGCACTGCTGCCTCACAGCGTCAGGGACCTGGGTTCAATTCCTGCCTTAGGCGACTGCCTGTGTGGAGCTTGCACATTCTCCCTGTGTCTGTGTGAGTTTCCTCCCACAGTCCAAAGATGTGCAAGTTAGGTGAATTAGCCTTGTTAAATTGCCTACAGTGTTTGGTGCATTAGTCAGAGGTAAAGTAGGAGGCTGGGTATGGGTGGGTTGCTCTTCAGAGCATCAGTGTGGACTTGATGGGCCAAATGGCCTGTTTCCATACTATATGGAATCTAATCCAAAAACAGTATAGTTCTTACATAAGTGAAAATGCAATTATTTTCAAAATGAAGCAACTTATCATAACTTACTTGCAAGCATGATTTTTCTTACATTTCTTGAAGAACTTGTAAGACAATTGGCCATTTTAACATCAACATTCACTAATAAATCGCAATTTGCTTAATTTAAAAAAAATTGCTTAAAAATAAAAGTTCTGGCAAAGATGGCTTTGTAGTAAATAAAGCGTTTTGATGACAGGGATTTCAACTTCCAGTGTGTTTCTTGGCACTGGGGTGATGGGCCTTGATATAACTTCAAAGTGCCAGAAATATACACACCCTGAATGAGTATCCTGTTGTAGATTGACAAGGTTTTCTTGTCATGCTTTCCCTGTGCTGGACCCTTTCTCCCAAAATGAATTGAGATCCACAACAACATGATTGTCTCTCGACTGCCCTCAAATTGCCAAGGAAGCCTCTCTGTTCAAAGGCATTTGGGGATGAGCAACAAATACTGGTCTTCTTGACTGCACTCACATCTGTCAAACAGCAAAGCTTTAGCCTCCATCAAGTGCTGGAAAGAGGATGTAGTCAGTATCTCTGAAACACAGTTTCTTGTCTGTGAAATGTACCATATTTCTTTTCCCATTGAAAATTATAATAGCTTAACCCACAGATTCGGAAAGAACATTTGCTTTTCTACTAACCCATTCACTACCATTGTGTACTTCTGTCACTAAGTCAGATTTTCTATAATTCAATGCTGGCTGAATGAACTTATCATATTAGAATGATTAAATGAGCCATTAGTGTTTGAGAAGTGTGAACAGAGCATGATCATAGGTATTTTATAATTGGCTATTAGTTGGCATGCATTCTGGCTGAACATGTTTTACTAAATTAAAAACACTAACATTTCTGCTAGCTGCTGATTTAATAAATGGCTGTTAGATCTACAAGGTAAGAAGGAAAATGGGCAGGAGCTTCCTTTTTTTGTCTGACACTGACATTTGTACTTGCATTTTAAAGTGAAGTCGGGGTTAGAATGAATGATCTTTGCAGTTGAAAGATAAATATCTTTAAAGCAGGTGACAATGTGTCAAACAATGCAATTGTTTTTGAAGGAAGTGCTTCTTTATCTCTTGCATGTATGTACGGTATAATCATGGTACTCAGACCCTCTAAAGTCATTGATTAAAGCTAAAATGTATTTCTAAAATGCTCTGTTTACTCATTTCTGGTCAATTTCTTTCAGGACTTAGACACATGTGGGATTGTGGCAGTTTTCACTTTGAAGTAAACACAGCTTTATCACACATCAAAGCTGGTTCATTTCAGGCCAATGCTGGGCAAAACCAATGTGGGATGTTTGATTTGTTTAAATGCACTTTGGATACAGTGACAAGGAAAGCCTGCTAATGTTTCTTCTTTCAATTTGTAATACAATAGATCATAGAGTTAACCCAATTTGAAGTTGATATAAATTGTTATGAACCCAGATTTACAGCAAAGCTTAGTGATATAAAATTGTTTTCGTAGGCATGACTCATACTGATTGCAACCTCAAGGAAAATGATTTACAGATTAAATAGGTCAGGATTTAATTGACCTGCAGAGTCAAATCCATTTTAGTACCTGTTTACATGACAAATATAGTTAGTGCAGCAGAAACATCAAGTCATTTTGTTATAAATACGTTTATTAGATTATATGTTTTGGAACTATTTCTGTGGGGTAAAATGGAGGAATGAAGGGTGCCACTTATAGAGTCATAGAGTCATAGAGATATACAACATGGAAGAACACCCTTCGGTCCAACCCGATCTAGTCCCACCTGCCAGCACCTGGCCCATATCCCTCCAAATCCTTCCTATTCATATAGCCATCCAATTGCCTCTTAAATGTTGCAATTGTAACAGCCTCCACCACTTCCTCTGGCAGCTCTTTCCCATACCACCCTCTGTGTGAAAACATTGCCCCTTAGGTCTCTTTTATATCTTTCCCCTCTCTCCCTAAACCCACGCCATCTAGTTCTGGACTTCCCGACCCCAGGGAAAAGACGCTTTACCCTATCCATGCCCCTCATAATTTTGTAAACCTCTATAAGGTCACCCCTCAGCCTCCGACGCTCCAGGGAAAACAGCCCCAGCCTGTTCAGCCTCTCCCTATAGCTCAAATCCTCCAACCCTGGCAACATCCTTATCAATCTTTTCTGAACTCTTTCAAGTTTCATAACATCTTTCCGATAGGAAGGAGACCAGAATTGCTTGTAATATTCCAACAGTGACCTAACCAATGTCCTGTACAGCCGCAACATGACCTCCCAACTCCTGTACTCAATACTCTGACCAATAAAGGAAAGCATACCAAATGCCTTCTTCACTATCCTATGTACCTGCGACTCCACTTTCAAACAGCTATGAACCTGCACTCCAAGGTCTCTTTGTTCAGCAACACTCCCTAGGACCTTACCATTAAGTGTATAAGCCCTGTTAGGATTTGCTTTCCCAAAATGCAGCATCTCGCATTTATCTCTGAATTCTGCCTGACAACAAATTTCAGTGGCTTGGACTTGTGAAAGTTTAAAGGGAGTCCCAGGTTGTCTTTTTTCGGAAAGAAGATGTAAGATGCACACATCTGTACACAGTAATAATTGTATCCATGATGACTTGGGATAGACTATTGGTCTCCAATTCTCACAGTGGAACTTTAGAAATGTCAGGTTTTATAAATGGCTATACTTGAAAATGTCTATTTAACTCCAAGATGTAAGCATATTAGCATATGTACATGAATATATCCTGGGTGATTCATATTGTTAGGGAGATGAGGGGAGAAGTCCAGGTTGGAGGAAGAGCGCCTCATTTTCTGCTGGGAACCCTCCAACCACAAGGGATGTACTCAGATTTCTCCAGTTTCCTCATTTCCCCTCCCCCCCACCTTGTCTCAGTCAAATCCCTCGAACTCAGCACCGCCTTCCTAACCTGCAATCTTCTTCCTGACCTCTCCGCCCTCACCCCACTCCGGCCTATCACCCTCACCTTGACCTCCCTCCATCTATCGCATTTCCAACGCCCCTCCCCCAAGTCCCTCCTCCCTACCTTTTATCTTAGCCTGCTGGACACACTTTCCTCATTCCTGAAGAAGGGCTTATGCCCGAAACGTCGATTCTCCTGTTCCTTGGATGCTGCCTGACCTGCTGCGCTTTTCCAGCAACACATTTTCAGCTTTTCTCTCCGAGAAGTCCATAGTAAACCATTATAGTATCAAATTAGAGTTTTCTAAACTATCACTGGACGTGACAAAAATGAGTGACTCTTCAAAAAGTAGAGAGGGATGGAACCCGTGAGGGATGGGAAAAGAGGCAGGGGAAGAGAGAGAGATGCATTCAGTCCTGTACCAGAGGCACAAAGAAGATTGATTCTTTTATTTGATATGTAAAATGCATGTGAGATCTCACACCCAGATGAGAGATGATGTGGAGGAGCCGGTGTTGGACTGGGACAAAGTTAAAAGTTTGGAAGCATTAGCTTTTGCACCGTTGCTCCTTCATCAGGTGGTTGTGACCTGATGAAGGTCACAATCAGGTTATAGCAACCTCCTGCTGAAGGAGCAGCGTTCTGAAAGCTAGTGCTTCCAAATAAGCCTGTTGGACTATAACCTGGTGCTGTGTGGTTCTTAAATTGGTCCAGATTAGAGAGACCACTTTCAGGAGAATTAAAGCAATTAATCTCCAGGGTAATCTCTACAGCAAAAATCAAACCTGGAATTAGCTGTTATCCTGGTATGATAGGAAAATAGATGCAAACAATTGTGAATGGAGCATAACTTTGTATTAATTCTAAGTAAAAATGAAGCATCCACTTCAGGGACAGAGTAAAATATAACTGTGATGGGATTGTTAGTGATATTAAAAATCACATGGAATCTTCTTTGTAGTTTGTAATATAGTGACAGTCAATGTTGCTTTTAGTTTGTTTAAACAAAGTTCTAAAACTTTAAACTTCCTCTTGTAATCTTTCAGTTAGTCAGTAGATTCTAAATATCTTTCCTTTAATGTTTTTGTTCTCTTGAGTTTCAATTATAGTTTTGTTGTTGATTTACAGCAACACTTTATATTTATGTCATACCCTTGATACTGTAAAACATACAATAAAGCATTGAATATCCAGAGATATTATAAAAGAAGTGTGACACTGACCCCATTAGGTGGTATGAGATCGGAAAGTCAAAAGATTGATCAAAGAGAGACACTTTTAAGCATTATCTTAAAAATGAAAAATAAGATGGAGAGGTAATGATGTGTAGGGAGAGGTTTCTAGAGCTTTGGGTCTAAATAGAGAAGGAATTACAATGTGAAATTAAAATTGGAGATGCTAATGACACTGAATTGAGGGGATGCAGATATTTTGGAGGGTTTTTTTAGATTACATTACAGCGTGGAAACAGGCCCTTTGGCCCAACAAGTCCACACCGACCCACCGAAGCGCAACCCACCCATGCCCCTACATTTACCCCTTACTTAACACTACGAGCAATTTAGCATGGCCAATTCACCTGACATGCACATCTTTGGACTGTGGGAGGAAACCGGAGCACCCGGAGGAAACCCACGCAGGTACAGGGAGAATGTGCAAACTCCACACAGTCAGTCGCCTGAGGTGGGAATTGAACCCGGATCTCAGGCGCTGTGAGGCAGCAGTGCTAACCACTGTGCCACCGTGCCACCCATTGATCTGCTGGTGATTGTAGAGGTAGGGAGGGGCAAAGCCATTGAGGGATGCAAAAACATGGATAAGAATTTTAAAAGTGAATAATAGCTTGTCCAGGACCCAACGTACATTGGTTTTTTGAGGAGAAGGGATTTGAAGGGGAGAAGGACAAAGGAGGAGAAATGACCATTAATAATATTATCTCACGTGAAGGACCAGGAAAGGAGGGAAAGTGGTTGGAAGTTTAGTGACGATTAAGTCAAGAGTGGAAAGATCCTCATGGAGAAAATGAACTTGCAGAGGGCACAAGGGAAGCAGAAGAGAAAAAGAAAGATATGGGTTTAGGTCTAGGAGAGGTGCGAGCCTAACAACAAGCTTCACTTGGTGGGTAATGGTAAGAAAGGGAAATTGCTGATTAGAGGTCTCATTCTTGATGAAAAAAAGCCTATGAATTGAAGTGAAGGTGGACAAGAAAAGGAAAAGAAACTTAAGAAGATGGTTTGCAGTTGAGAAGAAAACCCAGCTCACATAACATCGATCTATTTTGGCCTTTAAGTGGCCAGTTACTGTCCACTTAAGAATACAGGTTCATCTCCAGTAATATAGTACTCTGGGCAGCAGAAAACTGTTTGATACTCAGGGTGATCCAGGAATAGTAGATATTCTTCACAGAGTTAAAAATCACACAACACCCAGTTATAGTCTAACAGGTTTAATTGGAAGTACACTAGCTTTTGGAGCGTCGCTCCTTCATCAGGTAATAGTGGAGGGCTCAGTCCTAACACACAGAATTTATAGCAAACATGCACAGTGTGCAAAGTTAAAAATCACACAACACCAGGTTATAGTCCAACAGGTTTAATTGGAAGCACACTAGCTTTCGGAGCGATGCTCCTTCATCAGGTGATAGTGGAGGGCTCGATCGTAACACAGAATTTATAACAAAAATTTACAGTGGGATGTAACTGAAATTATACATTGAAAAATTGATTGTCTGTTAAGCCTTTCATCTGTTAGAATACAGTGATAGTTTGACTTCTTTCATGTATAAATCACAAAACCTTTTTTTAAAAGTTGTATTCTCAGATTAGCTATTAACAATGGGTGATAGCTAGACAATATGTTGAAGGTGTTTCACAGATGTCACCTGAACCAGTAGTACTTCTGTCAGATCTAGTGCTGGATGGCGAAATCAATTGTTTGTCATATCCTTTTAAGTCTGGCTCCCTTGTGTATAAGAGAGTAGAGATGATAGTTGTAACATAGCCAAGTGAAAAGAATTATTTTATTGAAGGTTCAGGCATCAAAGGTGTAGATCAGTAGCTGCAGAACTATGGTGGGAAATGGTTAAACATTACAATGAAGTTTAAGACTAAAAATAACAGACTTGCAAGATTTTAGTGGAGGTCTAAAGAGAATTAAACAACAGGCCGGATTAGAAAGAGAAAGTGAAATAAATTCTGAAAATGTTGTTTTGTAGGATGCAAAATGAAAGTACACCCTTGTTTGAAGGAGAAAAATAATGAGATCAAACTGACTGTGATTAAAACAAGAAGTTAAAAATAACCTAATCAGCTGTGATGTGAGAGAGAATCAAGAAGCAATGAGGATAAGGATTAGTGTAATAATCAATTGGGGATAGGTAAAATAATGTTAAAGATGGAAAAGGATTGGGTAGGTATAGTAGCAAAAGGGATCTCTCTGTGTAAATTTGATTGCTAATAACTGAACATAAGACACTTGTTTAATGACCATATTTCAAAAGGTGCTTCTTCTACTGTAAAGGACTTTGGGAAATCCTGAGGTCATGAAGAATAATATGAATGCAAGTCTTCAATAGAAGCATAATGGAACATGACAAAATGGCTAATTAATTCAATTAAATATTTAGGAGGGTTTTCAACATTGAAGATTATTGGCATATTCCAGTCAATTTGGCTGAGGAAACCAACATACATAGAGATCAGCAAGGTATATCCTCCTGTAAAATCTAAATACCTCCAATACACCGGAAACAGATGTGATAATTACAGGAAGCCATCAGGTAATCAATGAGAAAGTAGCTAAGGCTTTTGTTAATTGCATTCAATTTCAATAGTAATCTCCAGATTGTCTATTACATTGTTGGTGGAATCTGGAAATATGGTGCAATATTGTGAATGCCAATTTTTATGGATATTCCATGAAATTGTTGCCGAAGATGAGGAGTAGGCCCAAGACATTTAGCTTCAGTATCACTGGATGTCTTAATCTCTGGAGTCTTGACAGCAATTATTTCATACTGCAAGGATAGATATTCCAGAAAGTGGATTTTAATGACTGAGAGAAATTATTAGTGAATGAATTGAGAATTCTTCATCAGTTTTGATAGTTCTGTATTTTATTTTACTTTTGTTTTAAACGTTTAATTGGAAAGGAAAGTTGAGCCAAATGTACAAAGGATAACCAGTCTACAATTGTTAGTTTTCTGCCAATGCCCAAAGTGAACATGATTTGTTGAGTAACTCTTGTCTGTCCGCTGCAGCCTTAAGTTTTCTTTGGAATCCAGTGGAATGTACTGGACTTTGACTTGGGTTTTAGCTGTCAAAAAGGTTATTATTTAGTGATCAAAGAAATGAATAGTCATAATAATATCTCTCAATAATTGTTGTAAAGTTCAATTATTTCTCTCTGTAGTAGAAGAAAGAGATAAATTGTACTTGCCTGGATATCTCAGTACATTTGTTACACAGTAATACTAAATTATGGTGCAGATAATACTTTCACGTACTGATGCCTTTCCTTACCTTACCATCAAAAGAACCCACAGCATCATTATCTACTTTCAAAGACTGCGCATTAGTAAAAGATTGGCAGACAAATATTTTCAATAAACAAAGAAGATCTAAATCAAGCAACCGTACATAATACATTAAATTCAAAGCATATCAGCCCATTAAACCTATATTTAAACAAACCCCAACATATATTTGAATTCAATGCCTCTTTCTTTCTCTTGCAACCATCTTTGAATGACTAATTATTGCAAATTAGGCAGAGATATAACTTCTGATAAAAAAACTGATGGTTAACACATGCTACAACAGAATTAACAAAACTTAAACAATAGTAAAAGAATAACAAAATGCTCCAGTTGTGCCAAATCCATATTAGTAATTGCTGTACCTGGAGATTAGAATAGCAAATGTATTATCCATATATAAAACTAAGTGGGATATATTTCAACAAAGTGTACACTAAGCATTTGAGCTGGGTTGTGGGAAACAGCCAAAAAGGTTTTTCCTTCAAAGTTTGTCTAATCAATGTAGAAAGCACAAGGGATAGTTGGCAATAAGTCATATCTCCCGAACTTAATTAAATTCTTTAAGTAACAAGAGGGACTGATCAGAGCCATCTAGTTGATGTAATTTTACTTAGATTTTTCTCATGAATTTAAAAGCCACATTTGAGGTTTAAAAAGAAGATAAAGCAGACAGATTCAATAATATTTTGTCTTGCTGTATTGATATTTAGCTTGGCAAAAGAAAGCAGAAGATGATTTAAAAAACATACTTGACTTTTGAGTCAGAATAATTGAAAGAAGTTGGCGTGAGTTTGTTTTTGATTCTTGCTGTTCACACTGGTCAGAATTATATTGAGGATCTTAAAAATTTCCACTGCATTAAAATGGATTTGTCAGATCCTAACACAGTTTATTAAAGTTAAAAATCACACAACACCAGGTTATAGTCCAACAGGTTTAATTGGAAGCACACTAGCTTTCGGAATGACACTCCTTCATCAGGTGATAGTCGGGTGAAGACTATCACCTGATGATGGAGCGTCGCTCCGAAAGCTAGTGTGCTTCCAATTAAACCTGTTGGACTATAACCTGGTGTTATGTGATTTTTAACTTTGTACACCCCAGTCCAACACCGGCATCTCCAAATCATGGCAGTTTATTAAAGACACACAAAATTATATAAGGAAAAGAACATAACATTCCGAACAAAAATAGTGAACTTTTCATTTTGCTTCATTTTGTTGATTTTCTACCTTAAAAGTTTTCATCCATACATTTCAATTCAGGCTTGGTAACCCTCACAGATGCACACTCATGCCTCAAGATCTTCCTCAGCATTTCACTCTCCAGCTTGCCCAGCACGCAAACTTGGGCAAAATGTGCAATAAACTGTTCAAAAAACATGATTGTTTCCAAGCACAGCATCTGTGCTTGGAAAGTATGGGTACATGACCTGTGAATAGAACACACACAGATATTAACCCATCTGAGTGGTCTGGATTTCATTGCAATGGCAATAATCGGTAACAAACACTGTGGTGCAGGATTTTCTCTTTGCTGCCAGGGCCCTGGTATTAGCATAAAAAAAAGTTCCTGACACCACACCGTTGGAGTTTGGGGGTGGTGAGGGGAAAAAGGGGGACGGAGGGGGGGGAGGTGGTGGAGAGCAGGGGAGGTGGGGAACATAAGAATTGCAAAAGATCTTTGCAAGACTGGTCAATTAGTAACCAGTGAGCATGCTAGCCATCTAATTAAAAATTGTACTTGGGATCCCAGACTTGGACATTGTTAGAAGACTCTCTGGCACAAAAGGAGCTGTGGCCTATCAGTGAGAGAGCCAGAGAGAGTGTCCCCTCTCCTTAGGGTGATCACTTTTGGCAATTTCAAAAAATTTGAGGAACCTGATAAATTTGACCATTGTGCTTCATGATGTTCCACAATAGACTGAAAGTACAATTAGAGTTCATTACAACAGACACAACAACAGAGTGCCCAACAACAAAGGTTAAAACTCACAGCAATATAATATCATTCAAGAAATATTCATAATTTTGTTTGAAGATTGGACTGAAGGCCAGCAATAAGCATAAATATTGTTATTTTGCCATAAAGGTTCTATATATCTGGTGGAACAGTGTAGATCTGTACTCTCAGCCCACAGCTTCATTATCTGTATTTTTCTTATGGAGGCTACAAAAACAGAAAGAGCTGGAGAAGCACAACAGGTCTGTTAGCAACTATGGAGAGAAATCAAAGTTAAAACTTTGAGTTGAATGACCCTTCCTCAGAATTGGAGTTTGACTGCCAGACCTTCTGAGCTTTTCTAGCAATTCCTGTTTTCATTTCTGCTTTATAGTATCTGTAGTTCTTTTGGTTCCCCTTTGGGTTGGATGATCATGGAAACCAGTGATTTCAGTCTTCAGTTACTGTCTCTAATCTAGTAATCTGTTTGGCAGAACTAGTGTAGAAGGTTGCAGGAAGGTATTTCCTGGTCATTATGGTGCAATGTTTAAATGTTATTCCTGGTCAATGCTTGTTCCTCAAGCATCATTCCAAAAACAAGGTTGTTAAAGAATTATTACATTTATATTTCTATCATAAATAAAAATTGATATGGCTGCTGGTTTGTGATGTTGATATTCACATTCATTTCTGTAGTAAAGCCAGCAACAAGTCCAGTTGTGATGTGTTGATTTTTGTGGATAAGAGCTCATCTGCTAGAAATCCACTCGTGAAAACAACTAATCTACACATTGGTTGTAGGAATTTAAAACAAATAATCACAGCCAGCACTATTGGCTTTATCCACAGGTGACCCACCTCTTGTTGCTATCCTTCTTCAGTTGAGGCCTGTAGTACTGTAGGTTCTTGACTGTAGTCTGTTCCAGACAAAAGGTAAGATTTTATGGAGGTACAGATTATGAGTCCTCTCTCCAATTCAAATGTCCATTGGTACCAGACCAACCAGAAACCCAAATTCTCCACAGCGATATTACGCTGAAGACATTTTTTATTGAATGACTGTGAGACTTCTGTCTTAGAGCGCAGCTCCATAGTCCCAATGGAGCCAAAATAGAACAGCAGTCAAACTGGGATTACAAGAAGATGAACAATAGATCCTGGAATTGAGGTAAGCCAGGTGTTTTGGTCAAACCTGCCTGACAGACCCCACCAAGGGGTTGGGTTGTGGAGTTTTGGAGGCCATGAAATGAACAAATAAATTGGGGATACGAACTTGATGAGGAGGTTCTCAAAGGTGGGAGGATCCCCTAATGTTGGTGCCCTCTCTTCCTACCTGTTAGCAGCCCATGTAGTGAAAGATGGCTGGCTTCGCTCCAGGCCCTGCTAACCTCAGTCACACATAAAATTGCAGTGAATGCAGAATAAGCCCAAGAGCTGGAGGATTGCCTGTCACTTTGCCTGCCCACTATAATATTAGTGGGATGGTAACTGATGAAGGAGCTGAAGGTGGTTAGATCTAGGACAGTAACCTGAGGAATTTCTGCAGCAATGTCCTCGAGTTCAGATGGCTGAGCTCTTCCTTTGTGCAAAATATGAATTCAGAGGTTTCCCTGTGATTCTGATTGACTTTAGTTTAGTCGAGGTCTTGATGCTACACTCAAGTAAATTGTGGCCTTGATGTTGAAGGCAGTTGATGTTGAAGACTTACCTCTGGAACCCAGCTCTTTGTCCATATTTTAATCAAGAATGTAACATGCTCAGTTACCCTGGAAGGAGCTGAAAATGTGTTGCTGGAAAAGCGCAGCAGGTCAGGCAGCATCCAAGGAACAGGAGAATCGACGTTTCGGGCATAAGCCCTTCTTCAGGAATGAGGAAAGTGTTTCCAGCAGGCTAAGATAAAAGGTAGGGAGGAGGGATTGGGGGAGGGGTTTTGGAAATGCGATAGGTGGAGGGAGGTCAAGGTGAGGGTAATAGGCCGGAGTGGGGTGGGGGCGGAGAGGTCAGGAAGATGATTGCAGGTTAGGAAGGCGGTGCTGAGTTCGAGGGATTTGACTGAGACCTGGTGGGGGGAGGGGAAATGAGGAAACTGGAGAAATCTGAGTTCATCCCTTGTGGTTGGAGGGTTCCTAGGCAGAAGATGAGGCGCTCATCCTCCAACCGTCGCGTTGCCATGGTCTGGCGATGGAGGAGTCCAAGGACCTGCATGTCCTTGGTGGAGTGGGAGGGGGAGTTAAAGTGTTGGGCTACAGGGTGGTTGGGTTGGTTGGTCCGGGTGTCCCAGAGGTGTTCTCTGAAACGTTCCGCAAGTAGGCGGCCTGTCTCCCCAATTTAGAGGAGGCCACATCGGGTGCAGCGGATGCAATAGATGATGTGTGTGGAGGTGCAGGTGAATTTGTGGCAGATATGGAAGTGTCCCTTGGGGCCTTGGAGGGAAGTAAGGGGGGAGGTTGGGCGCAAGTTTTGCATTTTTTGCGGTTGCAGGGGAAGGTGCCAGGAGTGGACGTTGGGTTGGTGGTGGGTGTGGACCTGATGAGGGAGTCACGGAGGGAGTGGTCTTTTCGGAACGCTGATAGGGGAGGGGAGGGAAATATATCCCTGGTGGTGGGGTCCGTTTGGAGGTGGCGGAAATGACGGCGGATGATACGTTGTATATGGAGGTTGGTGGGGTGGTAGGTGAGGACCAGTGGGGTTCTGTCCTGGTGGCGATTGGAGGGGCGGGGCTCAAGGGCGGAGGAGCGGGAAGTGGAAGAGATGCGGTGGAAGGCATCGTTGACTACGTCTGGTGGGAAATTGCGTTCCTTGAAGAAGGAGGCCATCTGGGTTGTACGGTTTTGGAACTGGTCCTCCTGGGAGCAGATGCGGCGGAGACGAAGGAATTGGGAATATGGGATGGCGTTTTTACAGGGGGCAGGGTGGGAGGAGGTGTAGTCTAGGTAGCTGTGGGAGTCGGTCGGTTTATAGTAGATGTCCGTGTCGATTCGGTCACCCGAGATAGAAATGGAAAGGTCTAGGAAGGGGAGGGAGGAGTCTGAGACGGTCCAGGTGAATTTGAGGTCGGGGTGGAAGGTGTTGGTAAAGTGGATGAACTGTTCAACCTCCTCGTGGGAGCACGAGGCAGCGCCGATACAGTCATCGATGTAGCGGAGGAAAAGGTGGGGGGTGGGGCCAGTGTAGCTGCGGAAGATGAACTGTTCCACATATCCTACAAAGAGGCAGGCATAGCTGGGGCCCTTGCGGGTGCCCATGGCTACTCCTTTGGTTTGGAGGAAGTGGGAGGATTGGAAAGAGAAGTTGTTCAGGGTGAGGACCAGTTCAGTCAGTCGAAGGAGGGTGTCAGTAGAAGGGTACTGGTTGGTACGGCGGGAAAGGAAGAAGCGGAGGGCTTTAAGTCCTTTGTGATGGGGGATAGAGGTGTACAGGGATTGGATGTCCATGGTGAAGATAAGGCATTGGGGACCGGGGAAGCGAAAATCATGGAGGAGGTGGAGGGTGTGGGTGGTATCCCGAACGTAGGTGGGAAGTTCATGGACTAAGGGGGACAGGACCGTGTCGAGGTATGCAGAAATGAGTTCGGTGGGGCAGGAGCAGGCTGAGACAATGGGTCGGCCGGGACAGTCAGGTTTGTGAATTTTGGGCAGGAGGTAGAAACGGGCAGTGCGGGGTAGTGGGACTATGAGGTTGGAGGCAGTGGATGGGAGATCCCTTGAGGTGATGAGGTTCTGGATGGTCTGGGAGATGATGGTTTGGTGGTAGGAGGTGGGGTCATGGTCAAGGGGGCAGTAGGAGGAGGTGTCCCTGTGCTGGCGTTTAGCCTCAGCGGTGTAAAGGTCGGTGCGCCAAACTACTACCGCGCCTCCCTTGTCTGCTGGTTTGATAGTGAGGTTCAGGTTGGAACGGAAGGAGTGGAGGGCTGCACGTTCCGAGAGTGAGAGGTTGGAGTGGGTGAGAGGGGTGGAGAAGTTGAGGTGACTAATGCCGCCGCGGCAGTTGGCTATGAAGAAACCAAATGAACCAAATGGAAGGAACCAAATGAAGTATTAGTGAGCTGATTATGACTGAAGACATGTTTATTGATAAGATTAGCAATGATCCTTTCCATCACTTTATTGATGATCGAGAATAGTTTAGTGGGATTGTAATTGGCCAGGCTATTTGGTCCTGCTTTTAGTGCATAGGACAATGCCTGAACAAATTTCCCATATTGGTGGGTAAAGACCAGAGTATTGGAATAGCTTGGCTAGGATGTGACAACTTCTGGAACTTCAGTGCTATTACCTGAGTATTGTCAGAGATCTTAGCCCTTGCAGTATCCAGTTAATTCAGCATTTTCCTGAAACATTAACTCTGTTTCTCTATCCAAAAACAGTGCCTAACCTGCTGAGTACTTTCAGTATTTTCTGTTCTAATTTCTGTTCAATTGGACATTGAATTCTCTTCATGAACTTAGCATTAAGAAATATTTGAAGGTGGCTGAAAGATCCAAGTCCGTCATCTTACTGTGTGTTGTTAGAGAGACAATTAATTCAAGAAACAATTAACTTTAAAATCACATAGTGTAAATAGACATAAATCAATATGTTTGGTGTTTAGATATTACTGGCAAGTGAAATCCATTGCACACTCTCTGCCGTAAGTCCCATTAGACCATGAATCACAGCAAAACGTAAATAATTAGTGAGGTTAGCAGTCAGAAAGTAATAATTGTAAATATAGTAAATATACATTTCTGATTATAGCATCTTATCTTTTGGCTTTCTTTTTGTGAGTTCTGCTACAATATAACATTATAGTTTACCTTGAAACACTGTAAGAATATCTTCCACATTCAAATGCTTTAAAATTAAATACTAAAAACAGTTGTTTTATAATAGGTATAGATAAGTGTTTCCAATGGCTTAATGAAAACTTATTTCAAAATCTAAACGTGCAAAAATAATCCTTGTTAAATCTAAATTAAAAACTCACCCACTAGCAAAGTGCAATGAGTGAGATTTAAATATGAATCATTTCATTTCTCTCAGTAAATTGGAAAATTTAAAGATTTCTGGTTTTTATTGTCTCCTTGGTGTGCCTTACTCTGATAAGATCAATGGTTTGAAGAGTTCAATGTTAAACATACAGTATGAATTCAATGGTGCTAACACAGAAATATAAATGTGATTATCTTGGAATAAGGACCTTTTTGAAATGGAAAGTCTAATAGTTGTAATTATATTTCTGCATGTTGATATTGCTCATACTTAAATTTAAATTAACTTGCAGTTAAGAAGGTATTTTTAAAAGAACAAAGGCTATAAGCACACATAGAGTACTGGCATTTCCTATTCATACAGAAATGACATCTTGAATATTGGTGAAATCATACCTGAGCTGTTTCATGCGGTTTCGTGAAATGACTTTCATGTTTGTAGCAAAAAAAACCAATAATGTACAAAAATGTATTCCAAATCTTCAAAAGGTTTGATAGATTGGGAGACTAGATGTCAGAAAGTTACCTCTAGAGCTATTGTTTAAATTCAGTTCACATGTCAGTTCAATCTGCAAAAGAGGAATGCCAGGGAACAAGGATTGAGGAGTAATGAGACCAATTCTACAGTTCTCAATGGTGCTGTGAAACAAAAAGTTGACTACTAACAACTGTATTTAGAAGCTGAAGTTGTTGTGAGGGAATGAGCACACAGTTGGAATCCACTTGTTAAGTTTGACTGACATCTGATGTATTGACTTGAGTTTCTTCTTTCACTACTAATTCATAAAAAGATCCATCTTTCATTTCATCTCGCACCCCATGTGGATACAGATTATAGACCTAAAATATACTTATTACTAAAATCTATAAACAGAAACATTACAAAAAATTTAACTTGAGTAATATAGAATTTACAAGAAAATTCAGCATGTCTAAACGAAGCATGTTCCACTCTTAATGATTGTAAATATCTCAATATTTATAAATTTCATTCCATGTCAGATATATGGCCTGATTAAACATTTCAAATTGGAAATTACATGAAGTGCTACAGATGCATTGTTTTCTCTCTATGTTCCACTTTGATGTGCTTCAATACATTTTCAACATGCTTGATTTACAATATTTATATTTTTGTTTAGTACAAAGTACAAAGTATTCTCTAGTTTCTATTCCCTCTGCCTATGTTGGCTGAAAAGTGCAAAGCAGTGCACGTTCCCTATTATGCCTCTGCAATGGCTATTCTTGGTTAGTAAGGAGGTCAAAGATTTTGGAGAGAAGGCAGGAGAATGGGGCTGAGACACATTTAACCCATGATGAAATGATAGAGCAAATTCAATGAGCTGAATGGCCTAATTCTGTTCCTATATCTTTAGCTGTCCCTAACATAACCTTCAAGCTGGACATGAGGACAATTGAAACTTTCCTTGACAGATGTTGCTTTGGTTTCAGACTTTCATCTGTTTCAAGATGTTATTCACCAGGAAGAAATCAATGTGGAAAAACATCTTTGTATGTTTTGGTTCTATTGAGCAATCACTTGATGCCCTATGACATGCTACAAATTTCTTCCAGTACATTTCGCTCTGCTGTCCAGTCTTCAGACTTGTCTTCGCTGATATGTGTGGATTTTGTTCAGTGACTACTATCTGGAACTGCAGATCTTTATTCTTCCCATTACTTCAGGCTCTCAGCTCATTTATCCTTTGTTCTGTGATGAGCATTGTTCTGTAATATTGCATCAATTCTACCTTTGGTGGCTTTATTTCTGAGTCATCGCCTTTGTAAAGCTCATAATGTATGTAGCACCAATGTTTATTTAATATTGCTCATTCATTGAATGCTCACCTTCTGCAGATATCATTCTAACAATTTATAATTTTTGCATAGAATCTTTCTTATGGCCCTTCTGGAATTATTTTTTTTCTTTTCTCTATTGTAATGTTGTTGCTCAGCCTAGACTATCGTTCAGCAAAATACAAACTCTCAATTGTTTCATAATTTCTCTGTATAGTTGGTTGTGCTCTAATGCGCATTTCTTCAATGCAAATTGATATACCGTGATTGAATAACGTAGACCATTATTTGTAGAATGTGAACTTTCCATATTGTATTGGCTATAACGTGATTCCAGTCTCATTCGTTGAAATGATGCTGCTATTACACAATTTTCTTATAATGCGGGTTCACACAGGAACATAATTATCACGTTATAACAGAACAGACTGTACCTGATGATTGGCAACATCAGAACTTCTGCGCACATTAATAGCTTTCTTGAGAGTATGTTTTGTCCCCCTCAGCAGATGTGGCCTCATGGCAGGATCTCCAAGTTCTCAGATGATGCTATCTCTGATGAGATAATCTTTAAAGTTCCCAAGTTCCTAATGTTCAGCAGTTTCAATGCAGTCAGATTCTGATCAACATTATTATTGTCTTCCTGAGGTCTGATGTTGACCACATAATATTCACAATAACATCAGATTAGATTAGATTAGATTAGATTAGATTACAGTGTGGAAACAGGCCCTTCGGCCCAACAAGTCCACACCGACCCACCGAAGCGAAACCCACCCATACCCCTACATTTACCCCTTACCTAACACTACGGGCAATTTAGTATGGCCAATTCACCTGACCCTGCACATCTTTGTGATGTGGGAGGAAACCGGAGCACCCGGAGGAAACCCACGCAGACACGGGGAGAACGTGCAAACTCCACACAGTCAGTCGCCTGAGTCGGGAATTGAACCCGGGTCTCTGGCGCTGTGAGGCAGCAGTGCTAACCACTGTGCCACCGTGCCGCCCACATCAGTAGAACAGCACAGATTTTTCACTTCATGAATGAACATGTGTTTTTCATACTTATTTCAGTCAATTATAGCTATATAGCATGGCATTTTTTTTATTTCAATAAGCATGTTTGTTGTAATGTCACAGGATATTATTTGCCTACCTCCCATTCACGGTCACTACAATAACGTAGAACATTGTCAATTCCAACAGTGGTCCAGTCACCATTCCATCTTGCACTCTTTATACACTTGATGCCATTCAGGCACGGTGACTCAGTGGTTAGCACTGCTGCCTCACAGAGCCAGGGAGCCAGGTTCAATTCCAGCCTCGAGCGACTGTCTGTGTGGAGTTTGCACATTCTCCCCGTGTCTGCGTGGGTTTCCTCCCACAGTCCAAAGATGTGCAGGTTAGGTGAATTGGTTATGCTAAATTGCCCATAGAGTTAGGTGCATTAGCTAGGGGGAATGGGTCTGGGTGGGTTACTCTTCAGAAAGTCGGTGTGGACTAGTTGGGCTGAAGGGCCTGTGTCCACACTGTAGGGAATCTAACCTAATCTAAAAAAAAACTCTGCTGATTGTGTTTGAACTTGCTATGTCACATTCACGCATTATTCCTGCATTTGTTGAGCTACAATAATTCTTAATCTGGCAACATGTCAGTTTTAAAATTGACGCCCTTATTTTCAAATTTGTTATGTCTTCATCTCTTTCTACTTCTATAACATTTGGCCTTACAATCTTCAGCCCTTCAGTTCCGCCTTTTGCACAATGTTGATTTTTAATTGTTCCACCAATAGTGGCAATATCTTCAGCTAGACACTAGACTCTAGAATTTCCTACCTAAACCTCTTCACCTCATTACCTTTTAAGCCTCCTCTTAGGTTTTAATGGAATGACCAAGGGGCAGCACGGTGGCTCAGTGGTTAGCCCTGCAACCTCACAGCGCCAGGGACCTGGGTTCAATTCCAGCCATGGACGACTGTCTATATGGAGTTTGCACATTCTCCCCATGGCTGCGTGGGTTTCGTCCAGGTGCTCCGGTCTCCTCCCAGAATCCAAAGATGTACAAGTTAGGTAGATTGGCCACGCTAGATTGTTCATAGTGTTCAGTGATGTGTAGGTTATGTGCATTAGTCAGGGATAAGGTGTAGAGTAGTTGAGTAGAGTTGGGTTACTCTTCAGAGGGCCTTTTTCACACTGTAGTGATTCTGTGGTAGCTTTTTGTCACATGCTCTGATATCTCCTTCAATAGTGTGGTGTCAAACTTAGTTTGATAACACTCCTATAAAGTATCCTTACTCATTTTTCCACACAAGAATACAAATTGTTGCTGAAATAAGCCATAAAACAAGCTGCAATTGTAGAGAGGGCCTTCAGTCTGAGGCTTAGAAAGACTGACCATTTGGGAAAAGTGTTCTATAACATCTGTAGTGTGTGGGAGATCTCAGATAGTCCTAACAGTCTGGGTTTTGGTGATAGAGTGTCAGCTGGAGACCTAGATGTGCATCCACGAGATTGAGAGTTACATTCATAATACTTTCTTTAGACATGGTCACCCACAGCTTCACAAATGCTGCACCTCACATTTATCTGAATTAAACTCCATTTGCCACTCATAAGTCTATTGGCCCACTTAATGGTAAAGTCCTAGGGAGTGTTGTTGAACAAAGAGATCTTGGAGTGCAGGTTCATAGCTCTTTGAAATCAGAGTTGCAGGTAGATAAATTAAACTCCATCTGCCACTCCTCAGCCCATAAGCCCATCTGATCAAGATCCCATTGTAATCTGAGGTAACCTTGTTTGCAGCCCACTACACCTCCAATTTTGGTGTCATCTGCAACCTTACTAATTATACCTCTTATGCTCATATCCAAATCATTTATATAAATGACAAAACATAGTGGACCCAGCACCGATCCTTGTGACACTCCACTGGTCACAGGCCTCCAGTCTGAAAAACAACCTTCTACCACCACCCTCTGTTTTCTACCTTCAAGCCAGTTCTGTATTGAAATGGCTCATTCTCCCTGTATTCAATGAGACCTACCCTTGCTGAGCAGTCTTCCATGGGGAACCTTATCGAATGCCTTACTGAAGTCCATATAGATCACGTTTACAACTTTACCCTCATCAATCCTCTTTGTCACTTCTTCAAAAATCTCAATCAAGATTGTGAGACATGATTTCCCACGCACAAAGCCATGTTGACTATCCCTAATCAGTCCTTGCCTTTCCAAATACATGTACATCCTGTTCCTTAGGATTCCCTCCAACAACTTGCCCACCACTGACATCAGGCTCACTGGTCTATAGTTCCTGACTTGTCCTTACCACCCTTCTTAAACAGTTGCACCATGTTAGCCAACCTCAAGTATTCCGGCACCTCACCCATAGCTATCGATGATACAAATAACTCAGCAAGAGGCCCAGCAATCAATTTCCCAGCTTCCCATAGAGTTCTAGGGTACATCTGATCAGGTCCTGGGGATTTATCCACTTTTATGTGTTTCAAGACATCCAGCACTTCCTCCTCTGTAATATGTACATTTTTCAAATGTCACAATTTATTTCCCTACATTCTAAATCTTCCATGTCCTTTTCCACAGTAAATACTGATGCAAAATACATGTTTAGTATCTTCCCCAATCTTCTGTGGCTCCACACAAAGGCCACCTTACTGATCTTTGAGGGACCCTATTTTCTCCCTAGTTACCCTTTTGTCCTTAATGTATTTGTAAAAACCCTTTGGATTCTCCTTAATTCTATTTGCCAAAGTTATCTCATGTCCCCTTTTTGCCCTCTTGATTTTCCTCTTAAGTATACTCCTACTGCCTTTATACTCTTCTGAGGATTCACACGATCTATCCTGTCCATACCTGACATATGTTTCCTTATTTTTCTTAACCAAACCCTCATTTGGTTTAGTCATCCAGCATTCTCTATACCTACCAGCCTTTCCTTTCACCCTAACAGGAATATACTTTCTCTGGATTCTCGTTTTCTCATTTTTGGAGGCTTCCCATTTTCCAGCCGTCCCTTTACCTGCGAATATCTGTCCCCAATCAGCTTTCGAAAGTTCTTGCCTAATACCGTCAAAATTGGCCTTTCTCCAATTTAGAACTTCAACTTTTAGATCTGGTCTATCCTTTTCCATCACTATTTTAAATCTAATAGAATTATGGTCACTGGCCCCAAAGTGCTCTCCCACTGACACCTCAGTCACCTGTCCTGCCTTATTTCCCAAGAGTAGGTCAACTTTTGCACCTTCTCTAGGACGTACATCCACATACTGAATCAAATATTTTTCTTGTACACACTTAACAAATTCCTCTCTATCTAAACCCTTAACACTATTGCAGTCCCAGTCTATGTTTGGAAAGTTAAAATCCCTACCATAACCAGCCCATTGTTCTTACAGATAACTGAGATCTCCTGACAAATTTGTTTCTCAATTTTGTTCTGACTATAATACAATCCCAACAAGGTGACCATCCCTTTCTTATTTCTCAGTTCTACAGTGAATAGTTACAACGTAAGTACAGAATTCAGGGAAAGGGACTGTGATACATTTGAATGAACTAACATTGAGAGAGAGGAGTATCAGCAGTTTGAGCAGGCTTGAAGTTGGATAAATCTGTAGGCCCCAATGAGATGTATCCCAGGTTGCTGTGGGAGGCATGGAAGGAGATTGCACATGCTCTGACATTCATTTTCAAATCTTCTCTTGCCAGTGGATTAAATGACAGCTAATATGGAACTAATATTCAAGAAAGGTGGTTAGGAATCAGGAAACTACAAGGCAGTGAGTCTAACATTTGTAGGAAGGAAACCAATGGAAAAAAAGTTCTGAGGGACCAAATTAATCTCCACTTGGAGAGGCAAGGATTAATCAAGGATAGTCAACATGCCGTTTTAAAGGGGCAATCATGTCTAACAAATTTGATTGAATTTGAGGTGACAAAGTGTGCTGTAGAAGTGATGACACTTAAGTTGGTGGAGTAGTAGACAGTTTGGAAGATTGTTACAGGTTGCAGGGGGACTTTGATAAACTGCAGAATTGGGCTGAGAGGTGGCAAATGGAGTTCAATGCAGCTAAATGTGAGGTGATGCACTTTGGGAAGAATAACAGGAAGGCAGAGTACTGGGTGAATGGAAAGATTCTTGGTAGTGTGGATGTGCAGAGGGATCTTGGAGTCCATGCACATAGATCCCTGAAAGTTGCTATCCAGGTGAATTGTGCTGTTAAGAAGGCATACAGTGTGTTAGGTTTCATTGGTAGAGGGATTGAGTTCTGGAGCCCCAATACAATCCTTCAACTATACAAAACACTAGTGCGGCCACACTTGGAATATTGTGTACAGTTCTGGCCGCCATATTTCGGGAAGGATTTGGAAGCATTGGAAAAGGTGCAGAGGAGATTTACCAGGATGTTGCCTGGTCTGGAGGGAAGGTCTTATGAGGAAAGGCTGAGAGACTCGGGTCTGTCCTTATTGGAAAGAAGAAGCCTAAAAGGGGATTTGATAGAGACATACAAGATGATCAGAGGATTAGATAGGGTAGACAGTGAAAGTCCTAGGATGATGACGTCAGCTTGTACAAGGGGGCATAATTACAAATTAAAGGGTGATAGATTTAAGACAGATGTCAGAGGCAGGTTCTTTACTCAGAGAGTGGTAAGGATGTGGAATGCCCGACCTGCCAATATGGTCAACTCAGCCACATTATGGAGATTTAAACAATCCTAGGATAAACACATGGATGATGATGGGATAGTGTAATGGGACGAGCTGAGAATAGTTCACAGGTCAATGCAACATCGAGGGCCGAAGGGCCTGTTCTGCACTGTTTAGTTCTATGTTCGATATTCTATGAGTAAAGAGCCCATGGGATCCAGGGCAATTTGGCAAATTGGTTTCAAAATTTGTTTAATGGCAGGAAGCAAAGGGTGATCAGTTTTTTTTTGTGACAAGAGGCTGTGTCCAGTGGTATGCCTTACTATTTGTGCTATATGCTGGATATGAGCGTTGAAAGTTGGATCACTCAATTTGTAGATGACATATTTAAAAAATCACACAACACCAGGTTATAGTCTAACAGGTTTAATTGGAAGCACACTAGCTTTCGGAGCGTCGCTCCTTCATTAGGCAACGCTCTAAAAGCTATTGTGCTTCCAATTAAACCTGTTGGACTATAACCTGGTGTTGTGCGATTTTTAACTTTATTCACCCCAGTCCAACACCAGCATCTCCAAATCATGTAGATGATATGGTGTTGTAATAGCAATGAGGAAAGGTTTAGACAATAGGATGATATAGATGAGCTGGTCAGATAGGCTGAACAATGGCAAGTGAAATCTAACCCTGAAGTGTGTGAGGTGATGCATTTTGGGAGGAATGACAAGGCAAGGCATGTTCAATGGTAGGACTCTAGGAAATACAGAGAATCAGCGGAACCATGCTGTGCATGTCTACAGGCAGCAGGACGTAGTTAATAATGCAAATGGAATACTTGCCTTTATTCGTCAAAGTATTTAATAGAAAAGCAAAGAGGCTATAATGGAATTGTATATCACATTGCTTAGTACTCAGCTGAGTACTATGTGCAGTTCTGGTCACTACATAAGGGGTTATGATGCAATGGAATTGGTGCAGAGGAGATTCACCTGGGCTGAGTGATTTAGCTATGAAGAAAGACTAGATTGGCTGAGGTTATTTTGTTCAGAGCAAAGAAGTCTGGAATGGGATGGAGGTGAGGGGTTCTGACTGAGGTGTACCAAAGTCTGAGGGGAATAGACAGGACAGATAGGAAGAAACTTTTCACCTTAGTAGGGGGGGTCAATAATAGGGGGCGTGTTCGAAGGTAAAGCGCAGAAGTATTATAGTGGACCTGAAGGGAAATGTTTTTACTCAGAGGGAGGCAGGCACCCTCAAGACATTTAAGTACTATTTAGGTGAATGCCTGAAATGCCATAGCTGACAAGGCATATTGCTGGAAAATGGGATTAGAACTGACAGAAGCTTGAAGACTGGCATGGACATGATGGGCCAAAAGGCCACATTCCGTGCTTTTAAAAACCGTATGACTCTCTAACGTTCTGCAGCAACTACCGTTTTAAATCCATCATTTTCAGCCATTCAGTCACAATATAAATAGACCAACATAGCTTCATCACTCACAGCTGCAGTCTGCTTTATTTTGTGCTGAAATGCTCCCAATCAAAGTAATTCTTCCTCCACTGAGCAAGTTTTCAATCTGGTAGGCATTTCTTTCTGAAGAGAAGTGAAAGGCAGGTCACATGTCCTATTGAGAAGTACTAAAACACCCTCTGTGCTCATTAAAGGTAAATCAAAACTGAATGGTACAAACCAAAGCCCCAGTGGTGCTCTGACAAGGAAGATGTTGATAACTCTCTTGTGACTTCATCATTCATGAACTATCAGGTTTTCCAGACTTGTTGATAAATTCTTTGTGTTACTGTACCCACTTTTCTGTACGTACATAAATCAAACTGAACATGTTGTCAATTACACACAGACAAGGAGAGATTCATTATCCTAGTCCCTATTTTGAGGGTTTTCTGCTCTAAAAAGCATCTGTTCTTCCCAGCTGAGAATTACATTGCTTGTTCTCATACATTCCATTGACATGAGCGGACAGACTATTTGCAAATTCTATGCTTTTTCTATGTGATTGTGAACAATATCACAAACAATTCACTAAAAGGTGTCTAGAAACAAAATTCTTAAATGGATTTGAAACAGTGAAGGATAAACTCTGCATTAATGAAAAAGAGAGAAAATTGCAATTCATTCCCTGTCAGAATAAATGGCACATTTATGGAACACCAACTGAGCAATATATGACATTCAGGAATTATTGATTTGAGTTGTCATTAACCTAAGATGAGACATTTAATTCACTGAGTTCAAGATTGTTTGCATTGATATTTTTCAAAATAAATATGTCAGCGAATAAATAAAATCTTTCCTCTAACGGAAAAAAAGGCATTAACCAATATGTAAACAAGCTTAGTCACATGATGTATCCATCAAATCTGTTGGATATATTCAAAGAGTTTCCGAAAGTACTTTAGCCACAGTAGCTTTGTTTGTGGTTGACATTTAATTGCATACATGATTCAAAATCTAAACTGATTTGTCGCTTCTCAGAGTAACTGCAAATATGTTTGATGGATTGTCATCTTTAAGTGTAACTTTGATTTTGCAAGCCAGACTGTGTTATAATAAGATTTCTAAAAAGCTGTTTGGATGGATTTGAATAGTAGTTTCATCGTGTGGATAAATAATGTTACCAGGGCCTGAAAATGATGCTGAAACTGCTTTTATATTAAGTAACATAGTGTTGTTACTGATTGCTAAAATGAGTTTTGCCTGTTTATTGACAACTTCAAAGCATATTTTCTGGAATTGCTCAGACTAATGATTTGAATAATGATTTACTGGGGGCTATATTTTAATTCTCGAGACCAGATTTCAATGAACAAGCAGCAGTGTCAATTAGAGATTCACCTGCTGCTTCAGTAAAGAGACAGTTGTGGGGCCTGAATAAATCCTCCCAGCCAATTGGTCAGCAGGGTAAGGTAGAGGTCGTTTGCTTTCAACAGGGAAGTAATAGGTTCTGCTACCAGGGCTATCCCATAATTGTTTCATAATGGGAATGGGCGAGGTATATCTGCAGCTGGGGAGGTCTATGCCTCTTGCTTCTCTTTATTCCTCTCCTTTCTCTTTAGAGACAACCAAAGCAGCTTCATTTTTTTGGGCCTCTGTTCTGCTCTATTAAAATGTTAGGAAGCTCGTTCTGTTTTGCCATTCACTTCACTGTATCATGTTTACAGTTGTTCCAGTGATATCATTGGAATGTGACAGAAATAGGTGACAAATGGACTTCACCATCAATAGATCTGTCATTTGAACTGTTTAAAATTGCAAACGATCAGTTCTCAGTGATCCAAAAATGTACAAGTACCACGGGCGATTTTAATTGCTCAATCGGCCAGTCTTCACTGGTGAGCCGTGTTTAAAATGTCTGGCACAGGTCTTCGTGTTGGCCGATATTAGTGATGCTGGCAAATCTATTTTGAATTAGCCTGCAGGTGGTAAAGATCCACACATTTAATATTTGATGCATTCAGGTGGAGGTGGTGTTGCAGTAATATTGTTGCTGGACTAGTAATCCAGAGACCTGAGTCTGAATATATGGGTTTGAATCTTACCAAGCATGTGGATAAGTTTGAATCTAATTAATAGATGTTAGAATCAATAAGTTATACTTAACATAAAATAAAAGCTGCTCAGTGGGAGAAAGTATTGCTTAGACTATTTTGAAGTGAAATTTGCATTTGGACTGTACTCTCAAAGTTATTACATGCCTCCTCATTTGCTTGTGGCAATTCCAATGCCCTTCTCATTACAAGTAATTATTTTCAGCAACCAAACTGAACAATGAGCATCTACGATCACCTGTTTAAGCATGAAGTAGTGCTTCATTGTATTTAATGCTGGAAGTTCCAAGAGTGAACAATATCAGTGAGTGGTAGTCACTTGTTAATAAGAGATGTGGTTGTCCCTCTGGGCACTTGCACCAACAGTTTAGTAGCACATTTGTGATAATCAGCTGGATGACAGCATTGCAGTACAGACAGGAGGCTATGATTGATGTTAATGTCTCATCTGGGATCAGCTGTACTTGGATTCAAGTGAAATAAAGCCATTAGCATTGATGTAAGAGGGCAAAATCTTTTGTTTGTGTTATCTAATATTATGTTATCTATTGTAATGAGAAACCTACCACATCAGAAAATATTGAGGAACATCCCAGGATATAAACATCTTTTGTTATAAGACAAGGCGCTGGTCATTCTGGTGAATGGTGTGGAAATTTTATATTTAAATTGATGTTTAATCTGTACTCCTTTCCAATAGTGAAACCACATGGATTTTTAATGTACAATCTTTTGTGTGTCTCTGATCTTTTAAGGGGAGATGGAGATACACTTATTAGGATCAGGCCAGATATGGAAGTTTAATTTAAAAAATGAAATAGAATAATAGAGCAAATCTCACTTACTCTGCACCATGTCTTGAAAACATGAAAATAATTAGTAGATCCAGTCTCTTTTGTTTGTTGACAATTGGAAGGTTTTTGGAAAGATCTTACATAAGAGCTAAGTAAACACAATTAGAACATATGGGATTTGGACTAATATTCTAGCATAGATTCAAAGTTGGCTAACAGACAAAACGCAGAGTAGGAACAAATGGGTCATTCTCAGGATGGAAGGATGTTACTAATGGGGTACTGTAAGAATTAGTACTAAGCCATAGTTGTTCACAATCTACATGTTTTAGTTGTGGGGACCAAATGTAATATTTCAAAATTTACTGGTAATCCAAATCTAAATGAAAATGAAATTTGTGAGGAGGATGTAAAGTGACATCAAGTGGATTTGCGCAGGCTAAGGGAGTGGGCAAGAACATGGTAGAGAGACTGTAATGTGCATAAATGTTAGGTTATCCACTTTAGTAGAAAAAGCAGATAGACAAAGTTTTTCTTAAATGGTGAGATGTTGAGAAATTTTATAAGTGACCTGAGTGTTCTTTCATGGATCACTAAATGTTAATGCATTGGTGCAGCAAATAATTAGAAAGGCAAATTGTATGTTGGCCTTCACCACATTGGCATTAGAGTGCAGGAGTAAAGATGTTTTGCTACAATTTTATAAGTGAGATTGTCATGATGTACTGTGTCCAGATTTGGTCTCTTTATCCCAGAAAGCATATATTTGCCATAGAAAATGTGTGGTGGAGCTTAACCAGTCTAATGCTTGGGATGGGGGCAAGGTGGGAGGGTAGAATTTATTTACTGAGGAGAGATTGAATAATTGGGCCTGTATTTTCCAGTGTTTTGATGAATGAGAGGTGATCTTTCAGGATGCGAAAGGTGATCATGGGTGGCGATGTTAAAACCAGAGGAGATAGTTTCAGAATAAGGGGTTAGCCATTTAAGACTGAGATATTGTTATTATCCTAGCTGATGTTATTACTTGTAATGTCAGGTCGTTTGATGGATCATATGTTTTGTTTAAACAAGATGGTCTCTCACTGAAACATCAAGCATGCAATGTTGCAGATTTGGTTTAAACGAAGAAATAGAAGTTTATTAGAGAAAAGATTTGAAGATAAAATATAATAAACCAAACTACTTACATATAATGCATGTTTAAAGATTCCAAAACAAATGGTAAAATTACAAAGTTAAAAATCAACAACACTAGGTTATAGTCCAACAGGTTTATTTGGAAACATTTGTTTTCAGAGCACTGCTCCTTCATCTGGAGGAGCAGAGGTCCTGATGATGGGGCAGCACTCCAAAAGCTAGTGCTTCCAATTAAACCTGTTGGACTATAACCTTCTGTTGTGTGATTTTTAACTTTGTCCATCCCAGTCCAATACCAGCTCCTTCACATCATGTACAATTACATTAATCCAAACTGCATTTCATTGTAGTACTCAAAATACCACAGAAAAATCCCCTGTCTACCTCACACAGGGGTTAATTTAGCTATGGCTTCAACTCTCAACTGTGAGAATCTGATAACTTCTTCTTTGATTAACCGTATAAATGTAATTCTTAAGTCTTGAGCTTTCACAGCTACAAATTACCTCTTCAGGACTTAACCAAACAATTCTAGTTTGGAAATTTACTGAACTCCTTACACTGAAGTAACCCATTATTAACAATTCTAAATGATCTCTTTTTCTCAGGAACAGTTGCTTTAAACATCCAGCTTCAGCTAGGAACTCTGAAGAACTGACCAATCTGAAATTGAGCTGTTTTTAAAAGAAATCACCATAGTTTCAGAAGTGCTGACAAGTTAATCATTAGACCTCATCAGGCACCCATATACCAGCAGCTCAAACTTAAAAATCCAAACACTGAAATACATGGTATTAAAATATATATAAATCACACATGTTACATCACATTGTGGAAAACTTCATTCACTCAGAGGGTGGCGAATATTCGAAATTGTCTGGCCCAGATGGCTTTGTAAGCTCAATCATTGAATGTGATGTGGATGTGCCGGTTTTGGACTGGGGTAGGCAAAGTCAGAAGTCACTCAACACCAGGTTATCGTCCAAAAGATTTATTTGAAATCAGCACTCCGAAGGCTTGTGGTTTCAAATAAACCTGTTGGACTATAACCTGATCTTGTGTGCCTTCTGACTTAATTACTTATAGATTCTCGATAGCAATATAAAACGATGTTGAGGTAATGTTCATCTATGATCTAATTGAATGGTACAGTAGGCATTGATATCCTACACCTGCTCCTTTGTTCCTATATTCCTAAAAAGCTGCTGTCAGTGACCATGAACCTATTGTCTTGCTATAAATGTCCAAGTTGTTCACCAACATCGTTTAAGAAATGATTATTGTTTAGTTTGATGTGTGCCAGCAAATTTAAAAATACATGTTCCAGAATAACCATGAGAAGGTAGAATAGGCAGTTACTTTCTGAAAGGAATCATTGAGTCTTCCAAACTGCTGAGTTCACATTTATGTGCAAGGATTGGACTATACTGTTATTCCTGCTGCTTTGTAAAATGCTTGGTGACCTTTTGATAGGTAAACAAATGATTGCTACCTCAGGGAATCAACGGATATGCAGAGTGGGCAGAAAAATAGGATTGAAGCTCAAGGTTGTGTTGAGAGGCAGAGCAGACTCAATGGACAGTATGAGCTACTCTTATAGAGTCATTGAGTCATACAGCACAAAAACAGACCCTTTGGTCCAACTTGCCCCCGTCAACTAAAGAATCAAAGAGTCATTGAGTTATACAAAATGAAACAGATGCTTTGGTCCAACTAGTCCACATCAACCATGTTCCCAAACTAAATTAGTCCCATTTGACAGTATTTGACCCTTATTCCTCTAAATCCTTCCTATTCATGTACCCATTCAGATGCCTTTCAAGTGTTGTAATTGTACTTGCCTCCATCACTTTTCTGGTAGTTTGTTCCACAAACACACTGCCCTCTGTGTGAAAAAGGTACCTCTGAGGTCCCTTTTAAATCTTTCCCCTCTCACCTTAAACCTATGTCCTCTAGGTTTGAAGATCCCCACTCTAGGGTAAGGTCCGTGGCTATTCGCCCTATCCATGCTCCTCATGATTTTAAAACCTTTATAAGATCATCCTTCAGTCTCTGACACAGCAAGGAGAAAAGCACAGCCTATTCAGCCTCTCCCTATCGCTCAAATCTTCCAGTCTTTGTAGATCTTTGTAAATCTTTTCTGCACCCTCTCAAGTTTAACAATATCCTTCTTAAAGAAGGGCACAATTGTACACAGTTTTCCAAAACTGGCCTTATTGATTTCCTGTACAGCTACAAAATGATGTTCCAACTCCTATACTCAATACACTGACCAATGAAGGCAAGCATGCCAAATGCCTTCTTCACACCTGTCTACGAGTGACTCCATTTTCAAGGAACTATACATTGTTCCTCTGGGTCTGTGTTCGACAACATTCCCCAGAGCCCTATCACTAACTATAGAAGTCCTGCCCTGGTTTGCCTTACCAAAATACAAGACCTTACAGTTATCTAAATTAAACTCCATCTTCCACTTCTTGGCCCATTTTTCCATCTGATCAATGTCCAATTGTACTTTGAGGTAATCTCCTTCACTGTTCACTACATTTATTTTGGTGTTGTCTGCAAACTTACAAACTACACCTCTTATATTCACATCCAAATTATTCATATACTTTACAAAAAGGTGTGGACCCAGCATTGATCCTTGATCCTGTTTCTTGTGTTCTTTTGGCTTGATTTACGTTTTTTACTTGGAGTATTGGGTCATTTCTAACCACAAAACCTGACTTCTAGCTTTTCAGCTTTCACCTTTAGATGAAAGGCTATATTTCACAAACTCCTGTTCAGAACCTGACTGCCCCTTGACATCGTTGATATCAGCCACAGAAACAGGAATGGTGCTTCTGATATCTTCCAAAGCATAGATCCACCAATAGAATGTTCAAATTCTTCTTCCAAGATGGAAGCAATTCCACCTATCAGCAAGGAGTTGCCAAGTTAAATACATAAGTATCCATGTGTGTGTGCAAGGAAGCTGACCCTTGGCCCATATTTGCTGTTCAGAGGGCATCACCGCCTTGGAGGCGCAGTCCTCCATCCACCCCCTGTCTCCTTTGGCTACATGTAGCTGTAGAGAAGCCAATAGCTGTTATTAATGTCTCAGCCCCAGCCATTGTGGTTGCTAAGCTGGACTGCCTTCTCAGAGGTTCAACTACTGCAGAATATGTAGACCCTGGAAAGTCTCATAAACAATGGGGAGAAATACCACTGTCAGTGGTATCAAAGGTGTTTGCTGTAATTTGCACAGATTTGGTGTTTTCAATAAAATTAGTGAGTTTAGGCTAAAATAACCGCTTTTGTCAGCACAAGTGTAGCAATGTGGCTGCAGATTTCTGTTTGCTGCTGATTTCAAGTCAGTTTCAATCTGTGACGAGTTCCTGCTGTGTATATTTACCTTCTCCATTCAGGTGAGGTGTGACCATGGCTTAGAATTTGATCACTATAGCGAAAGAAGAATTCAACTATTAGAAAAGGCTCTTTATTTCTTTTGTGAGTATCTCAACTGCTTTCCTAACAGACTCTTGGGGGCTGCTTGCTGAGCTCGCAACCCAATTGTAATCAATTTTCGGGACTTTCCAACCTCGCACACTGTAGAATCCTTCTCTACCCAGCTGGACAAATTTTGCTGATGCTCGTGAGTGAATTTTAGCATCTCATTAATTTACACTTTGATCTCTTTCCCAGTTAGGACACAGCTTTACCATTAATTAATTTGAGTCCTATGCATCTAATGGTCAATACCACAGGCCTGAAGAAATGTTGAGATTGCTCAGCTTTTAGAAGAATCAGATCCATTTGCTGCTGAGCCATTTTTAATCAAACTTCTTCCAATAAGAGCTGCAATGCAGGACAACAATTTCCCAATATTGTTGGAGAAACTCAACAGGTTTAGTAGCATCTGTGATGAGAAAGCAGAGTTAATGTTTTGAGTCCAGTGATACTTCTTCAGAACATAGACTTCCAGTATTCACAGTTCTTAATTTCTCTGGTATTGTTGCCCTGCAGTACACCTGTTATTGAAAAACCTCACTGAAGAAACTAAATGCCATTACAAGCTTTTCTGCAGTACTCACATCTCTATATTCCAGCTGGTGAGCATCCTTTTTAACTTTGTGCATTTTACATATCCTGCAGTTATATTTAAGTCTATAAAATGTGTATGTAAAGCTATAAATTAGACTTGAGTGAATCGCCAAAATAAAATGGTGTTTTAAAAGCACACTGAGACTTAGAACAGGATTAAATTTGTCCAAGGATCAAGTGTTCTCCAATAGGTCCTAACCCTGAACTCAACATGATTGGGTGCACTATAAATCTTTTAAAACTTTTTTCATCAAACTCAGCCACGGGGAATGGCTAATGTTTCAGGTTCGGCCAGAGGACTACTAATGGGTGACCTCTTGTTAAAATAGCTCCGTGATTCTTAGGAGGCATATTTTTAATGTCAACAAACCAAAATCTCTAGTCTTGTCATATTTACTAGCTGCACATATCACAGCTCCCTTGAGAATCAATTCATTTAAAGACGTGCACAAAGAACTGTTTGTTTGAAGGTGGGGACAAGTGTACATTTTTCACAATGGGGTTTCTCCATTAATTCAGTCAAAGGCTGATTAATCTCCTTGACGTTGGAGCTACTGATGTTTCAGAAAGGAAGAAAGCTCTAAATAAAGGCACATGGTGATCTTCAATTAGCATTTATCACTGCTCAGTTAACAAACTCTGCACTGCGTGTGGCTGCCTCGAATGTTGCTGGTATTCAAAGTTTATTTCAGGATGATAAGGAAGCTTC
Organism: Chiloscyllium plagiosum; assembly: GCF_037043375.1. Lineage (NCBI taxonomy): Eukaryota > Metazoa > Chordata > Chondrichthyes > Orectolobiformes > Hemiscylliidae > Chiloscyllium > Chiloscyllium plagiosum. The sequence continues at coordinate 46,732,493 of NW_028270151.1, read as the reverse complement.
AGATATGATAGGGAGCAGTGACAGCTCAGTGTTGAATGCTTCAATTAAGTACAAAAAGGAATGACCCCATTAAAAATGGAGACAGCTAGGCTACATTCTTAATTAATCAAAGCCAGCCATCACTGAGGCTGCCATTGAATGAAAATAACCAAGATTTCATTCATTACATTGTATATGAGATATTTATGTATGTGCAAATTTCCTTGAATAATTATTGTTCATAATTATAGCTCCTTGAGTTAACTGTACAATAACACATTCACCCACGCAAGAGTTTCAACTTTTTGCTTTTCTTATAACATGGAAAGGTTGTAAGTCAATCCTTAAATTGGATTTTATGATGCCCTGCTGGAAATTGCATATTTTAACATTTGCAATTACTGAGGGCAAATTGATAATTAACTATGATTACAAGGTGTCTTTGGAACCTTGGATTGCTCCAGGAAGTCGGAGAGTAATTTCCAAGAATGTTTCCTGAACAGGCCGTAAGATTTACTTTGTCCAATTTTTAGCCTTGTTTTGCCTAGTCAGCGAGTAAGTCCATTGTGTACATGTTTACTTTATCGTCTGGATGAGGAAAACTGAGTAACCTGCTGAAGATCGGTGCCCAAGCTAACACAAGAACAGTAACCATATGTGACAAGTTCAAAGAACTACTGACAGCCATGAAACTGCACTGCAGTTTACCATTTGCTCAAAAAGGGGATTAAGTGAAGAAAATTAAATAGAAATGAGAAGATGATGAAAACTGCTGCATTAGTGCACTTCTATTGATTAAGGTTATGTTTTAAGGGTAAATCCACCAATCACTTGTTTCTGGAAAAGAGTTGTTCTCATGAGAAGCACACAAACTGCACTTACCAGAAACACTTGATTGGAGAATAAATATGATCATGTTCTCATTCAGTCTCATACCAACTTGCCTGGCTGTGTACAAAGCCATGGAAGAACTTATTCAATGGCTGGAACTACAACTCTTATTGGATCACAAATTTAAATGTAACTGTGCTGAGGGAGCAGTTTTATGCTTTACTACTCACCCCTACCCTACCCAGGTAGTGTGATTTGCTTACTTTGAGTCAACCTTTGACATTTTAAGTGAACTCTTGTCATTGACAGTTCCAAACTTTAGAGGAATTAAGGGAAAGACTGAGTTCATACCTGCCTGGAAACTTATGCATGGAAACTGGCTGTATCATCAGATCGGCTGGTCCTTTTAAATCTTTTTTCTAATTAACCTGTTTAGGGATGTTACTACAGATCTCTCTTCCCCCCCCCCACCCCACAATATTCCTTCCTTCACCAGAATTAAAGATGCAATTAAACTGTACTTTTTTGTGCCTGTGTACTGTCTTGCAGCAGTTTAAACACAAGGTGCTTGAATTTCCTCCCTGACTCAGGCTGATACCTCAAAACATTAATCCCTCATACAGAATGCTAATAATAAATATGCCTGCTGTGGATTTATCAGAAGCCTAAAAAAAAAGTAAGAAATACTCCTTGTGAAGGAGTAGGAGCTGTGATATCCTTTTTATTTTCACACTTCTACACATCTATTAACCACACATTTCTCCAGTTACCAGAGATAATTTTGACATTTATAAATACATTTCAGTTTCTTCAATGCTATTAACTGCAGTTTATTTTGTGCTTCTTTTTGATGCAACATCTTGAAGTAAACATTTTTGACCCAACATATTAAAAGACTTGAACTATTCCTTCTGATCTTGGCATTCCACTAGATTGGTCGTGTTGTAAAACATATACCAGGCCTGCAGGAGAAGTTGTTATGAAAATCTCTGACCTCACTCAGTACCCATATCTGATACACATAGTTCACACTTGTGTGAATGAAGTACAGTCGCCTGACTGGATTCCACTTTCCTGCACTTCTGAGAGCTACTCTCAAATGTTGACTTCAGAGAAGTAAAACATGATTATTGTGTGTCTATTTATGTGTGTCTGTGTATTTTTGTATATTGGGAAGTAAGGGCAATGATGATGCAGAGTGATGAAGGGGGGTTTGATAGTCTTTGATATAATTAGATTAGATTAGATTACTTACAGTGTGGAAACAGGCCCTTCGGCCCAACAAGTCCACACCACCCCCCCGAAGCGCAACCCACCTATACCCCTACATGTACCCCTTACCTAACACTACGGCAATTTAGCATGGCCAATTCACCTGACCTGCACATCTTTGGACTGTGGGAGGAAACCCACGCAGACACGGGGAGAACGTGCAAACTCCACACAGTCGGTCGCCTGAGGCGGGAATTGAACCCGGGTCTCTGGCGCTGTGAGGCAGCAGTGCTAACCACTGTGCCACCGTGCCGCCCACATTTGTTGAATTATTGATGACACTGGACTAGTACTTATTGAGACGGCTCCAATCACTCTCAAAACGGATTCCAAGACAGTTCTAAAAGAACAGTAAGAAAACAAATAGTCTTCTGGAGAGTAAAACAATGGGAAGAAAATAAACTTTTACCTAGTTTGAGAATGTCAAGATGAAAATGTCATGGGTTTCTCAGCTTTCGTCTCAAATGAATGGGCTGTGCTGCTTAAGGATGGGGCCAGCATTGGTTTTGGTGAATATTGAATTGGCTGAGGCAGCCAGAAGTACTCCCCAGTAGCTCAGCAAATTCATCAGTAAACAATTGGGCCAGGCAGACTGGAAAAGTAGAAGGTCTGATTTATTCGTTGGCTTTCTTGTTGCTAGTTAAATCAATGGGAGGTGATCTGCAGTTAACATTGTGTTCACGGTGATTACAAAAATGAGCTGGATCTTTGTTTCTAATTGCAAAATCCTGCTGGAAATGTCATATGTGTATACGTTGGGTGAGAGCATTAGTGGATTCAGCTGTGATTTTCCATATCCTTTGATTTACATGGGCTGCCAACAAACACTGTTAGGATGAACATTTGGAATCATGGCCACTTGGGTGATGACCTATACCTCAGCAAAGAATCAGATGAAAAGTTGAGGGAAGTGTTTAAGCTACATAAAGGAAACCTGCAGTTTAATTTTAAATTCCATTGCACTATTTATATATCCTAAGCAGAGAAACCAAAGCTAAAATCAAAACGATGAACATTATGAAAGAAACCATAAAAAAACTTGTACACACATGGAAATCACTAAAATTAAAAGAAGGTTTCCTAATTGCCATAGTGCAAGAACCCAAACCTATTGGCAGTGCTATCACTTCTACGTTCAAGTTTAAATTAAGTTCACCAACAGTTCAAACATCACCACATGTTAATGGAGCTGAGGCCCACACACGGCAATGTTCCCCCAAACATCTGGGTACTGCTGCCAGTAAGTCTGGGGTTTACTGAAAACTAAAAATACTTCTGTGAATCATCTTACTCATTGATTCATTGAAATATTGATGAGAAGAGAGACATTTGCTGAAGCTTTTCATTTTGCACTTGTCAGGACATATGTAAGAATTCGAACATCACAAAACCACGAGGGCAATGATTGGTTAGCAAGTTAGCAAAGTCTTGCATACATTTGCACAACAGAGTAAACAAGCCATTTGACACTTCCAATATGCTACATGAGTGTTTTTACCCACCAGCAGGATACTACCAACATTCCAAAAAAGACTTTTTGCCTACTACAGATTTGAACTATGTTGTGTGTGAACTTCAGTGCTGAGATGCAATGCAAGGTGCAGGTCAAACACTCCATTAATTAGTTGATAGAATAAAATAGCATGTTCCCTTCAGAACATAGACCATACCCAAACAAACTGTACTTGCAAAACCCAAATCAAAACATCTACTTTTTCGAACAAACAGAGAATGTAGGAAAAACTCAACAGTCTGCCAACAACTGTAGAGAAAGAAGCAAAGGTAACATTTTGAGTCTGGTATGACTTTTCTTCAGACCTTTTCTGAAGATAAGTCAAACAGGAATCAATAACTCTGTTTCTCTCTCTACAGATGCTGTCAGAAAGCCTGAATTTCTCCAGCATTCTCTCTGTATAGATTTCCAGCATTCAAAGTATTTTGTCATTATTTGAGCATCTACTCTTTGATACATTTCAACAATTGAGCAGCTCAGCGTTTAATTAACAATCCTGACTGCGTTAATAGCTAGGACAAAGTGAGGACTGCAGATGCTGGAGGTCAGAGTCGAAAAGTGTGACAGAGCACAACAGATAAGGCAGCATCCAAGGAGCAGGAGATCTGATGTTTCGGACATGAGCCCTTCATCAGGAACGTTTCTAATACTTCTCCAGCGCCACACTTATCACTCTGCATTAACAGCTACCCTATTAAGGATCCATTCTTTGCAAGCTAAAGGAATTAACAGGGAGTTCAGGAGTTTTTATTGTCCCATTATTTTCCCTATGAATATGTCTTAACCTATTCGAGTTGACTTGCCATCAATTTAGCACCTTTACAGTAAACGTTGTTGCAATTGTTGTTTGAAATGTTGTATTCTTGCATCTTTCTGGATGAGTGCAAGATGAGAAGTTTCAGCAATACTCTTCTGTGCAAAAATATTCAATTCTGTAGTGCCAAATTGTCGGTTGTATTGTGTAATCTTTAAGCATTTATTAAATAATATCTGCTCCTCCTGTTGTCCTGAAATCTTAAATTTTTGATGGTGTATGGTTGCCTTACTGTTGCCTTGCCTAAATAGCAATTCTGCATCTCCAATTTTAGACATTAATTGGTGGCAGGCTGTTTGGCAGTGAGAGGCATCGTAACTGAGCCCTACCCTATCGTTATAGAACCTTTACTTGGATGCACTTAGTCAGGAGCATCATTCAGGATCCCTGTATTCTTTCTCAAACCAGAATTTTTGAGGCCAGTTGAGGCCAGTTGTGATGCATATACTTCCAGCCCAATTAAAAGCAACCTCCTTTACACAGGTTGCAAGGTCTCCTGGTACTTGAAGCAAATTTACAAATTAAAATACTTTTCAACTATCCCAGACTTAAAACATGTTTTCCTTTATTAAGAAAATGGGAAGTCTAACGTTTGTCTTGAAGAGATATTTCCAACAGTAAACACCTACAAGGATGAAGACAGAAAAAGATTTATTGCAAGGAACATTAACCAGACCAAACATTCAACTGACCTGTTACCTATAGAGGTTCAGATTACAGTCTAAAAATCAAAGTCATGTGACCTCTAATTAAATGAAGGGTCATCTATAGTAAATACAGAAAATCATTTTAAGTGCTTTGAAAGAGACTTGTAATGAAACATCCCAACATCCTCTGAGTATTTCTTTCAGTCATTCTTTGAAATTCAAGCTGGTTGTATTAGTGTTTTTCATTTTCAGTGGATTAAAAATATTTGTAAAATTAGTTATATTAATTCCAAATGGATGACAAAATCAGATTAGGTTTTGTTTCACTATATTTTAGAAGGTAAATTCCTGTTTCTTCAAACACTTGTTTCTTTGTGTACACTTAAAGACAAACATTAGACATTTTCACATTTTAAGAAAGTATACTTTAAGTCTAGGAGAGTCAATAAAATGTTTTAATTAGTAAATACGGCATGGAGCTGAGTTCCAGGTACCAGGAAGTCTTGTGATTTGTAAAAAGGTAGTTAATTTTGGATGAGCTGTAAGTATTTTGCACTTTTGAGTATGAGTAAAGGGATTCCAATGTAAATGCTTCTCAGAGAAAATGGGAGATAAGGCAGAAGGAAAATGGACCTTTAACAGAACAAAACTTCACAAAACATGCATGATTGTATAGAAAAACTGAGCTTCAGTTCTATTCTTTGCCCCAATGATATAAAATATGGACTATTGACTTTTGAATTCTGTCATTTGACTTAATAAAAGGAACTTTCTTGGACCGGAAAAGTTTTAAAAGGGGACCAGAAACACTAAATAGCAATACTGGAGATATTATGCATTTTAAAGCTATATTTTTAAAATGGATACAAAATCTTTTATGACAGCACATCATGAGATTTTTGGCAATATATTCTCCAGATGGATCTGAAACTCAAGCAAATCCATAATTAGAATGTGGATAATCATAGCTACTTGTGAAATTCACGGTGTAGGAGCAAATTGCAGCAGATGCTGGAATCTGCACTGAAAACAACAAATGCTGGAGATCTGCTCTAATGAAAGGTCATCTAGACTCAGATGTTAGCTTGTTCTCTCTCTCCATGGATGCTGCATGATATACTGTGATCTACAGCATTTGTTCTTCCAGTACGAAATTCACGAGATATTTTGATAAGGATAGATTATAAAGGGACTACTACATATCAACCAATTCATCTTTCCACATCATCATGGACAAGAGGGACATTAAAGTTCAATGACTTTTTCTTAAAGGTATTCAACTGGATTATTTTGAGTGAATGCATCATTTGATTACAAAAATCTTGGTTCAAACTCTTAAAGTATGAAAAGTGACAACACAGGATGTTTATTGGCCCAAAACATCGCCTTATTTTGGAAAGGATTCTGGACCTGCAATAGTTTATGTAAGTAAAATGTCCATTTTTTTCCCTTTTTGGATCAGAACCAAAATAGCAGAGACCATTTGACACATTATCTGAAAACCACTTGCAAGGCAACTACACAGCCAAAGGAAAACTATTTTATCTTGAGAGTGTGAGAAGGACACTTCTGATCTTTTCCAACTTCAATTTCATGTGACAACAAACCTACAGGCAATTCAACCACAAGAAGCCCCACTGTTTAATGAAGATTTTTAGCTTATACAACGACTTTACTTCAGCTAAAAAATCAAATTTTCTCAGAAACTACAAGCCTATTATGCAAGAGGCTAAACTCACACCAGTTTGGAACTATGATATATTTTTCTTTATCAATATCTCTTTGTGTGAGCTAATGTTTGAAAGACATGATGTTTTAAACCACTCGGCAAATGTGTGATAACAAACTTCTTTTTTAATTTTAAGTGCATACTGCTGATGGGAATTACTTAAATTCTGACAAACTGCACTAAGTATGAGAATGTACACATGTAAAGAATTGTTTATCACAATCAAGAAGAAAATATATGATTGTCTATGGATTTTATGAATGGGGGAATGTTTTCACTCTTAGGTACATATGAATGAAAGCTATGTTGGATTGTTAGATTTTTTTTATCTCCATATGGTTCCAGAGGTCAGTCCATGGTGCATACTGAGTGAGAAGCTATCAAGGTGAAATATTGGGCTATGAAGAGGTGGATGGGCATTGTGCTGATACTATTGATTTAAAAGATGTATTTTGTCCTGGATTTATTTTATGAAGAGAGTATGAGACAGAGGTGACAGGTGGTCTGTTCCATGCCAATAAAATTAAACAGCTTGTGATACCTTGGGTACTTTTTTTAGGTTGGAACAATAGAAGCAGCATAAATGGGTGGAGTCAGACTCCCACAGAATCATGTTCTAGTTTAGTTTTCAGTTGTTGGGGTTTTTATCTACCCCTGCTCCAGCAAAACACTTGAGTTCTCTCTCTCTGCTGGAATTTTCTCTCGATATTGTTTCCTCCTGGACTGGGGGAACATTGCATGTGAGGCAATCTATTTTACAAAATTTGCCTTTTGCCAGGGGTGTATTTATGCCACATTACTGTATTTGAATAGTTGCTCTTTAGCAGTTAAATAATCTATTATTCTGTTAAGTTTTCCAATAGAAATTTAGTTATACCAATTCTTTTTTTCTTTAGTTTGTATTTTAACTGTATAGAGTAGGAATAATGTGTGCTTTGCTTAAAGCCGAGTAATGTAATCAATCAAATTATATCTGGAACACAGCACCTCACACTTGTCTTGAAATAAGAAAAAATCAGAGTCATGGCAATCTCCTTGACATATTTAAAGGTTGTATGGTCTGGCCCATAACAGAATCTTGAATTGGCACTGACCTGTTTTGCAGGGTATGAGGTGTTGCTAAGATGTCTAATTTAATAATTTATATGTTTTTAGGAATGTAACTTTTAGTTAGGGGATTAATGTTTTAAGACCATAAATCGTAGGAGTAGATGTAGGACATTTGACCCAGTGAGTCAGCTCAGCTATTCAATTAGGTCATGGCTGATCTAATAATCATCAACTCCACTTTGCTGTCTTTTTCCCATAAACTCTAATTCCCTTACTGATTAAAAATCTGTCCATCTCAGCCTTGAATATACTTAATCACCCAGTCTCTACTGCTTAAAATGTAAAATAAAAAGAAGCACCTCGTAAGAGGCTGGTCGACAAACCTGAAATAATCGTCATCCAAATCAGGACCTGGACTTATTTGATGAGATCCCAGGAGGAAGTGGAGACACATTGGAAATGGACAGCCCTTTCCTGCATTGTAGTGGAGATGAGATGTCTTTTGTGTATTAATAAGGGACACAGATTATTTACATTGGAATGTTTCAGTAGCTAAGTATAATTTAAAATGTGAAATATTAGAAAATAAAAAAAAGTTCTCAATTTGGGAGCTCTCAGCTGTGGCATGTTGCCAGGGGTTTGGTTGCTAGGAGGTATCTTTTTAGTTTTGATTTATGCATGTGATTTTTCACAGGATACACATAGTTTACACTCAGAGCTGGAACAGCTTGGAAAGGGGCAAAGAAAAACAATGTATTGTTGCCATTGAGTCCTGGGAGCAGCATTAAGAAATATGAAGAATTTGCCAATAACTGTAGATAAAAAGAAGAAAAGGCCATCTGAAGCAAAAGGATCTTATCTGATTGTCAAGTTATTAAGAAGCACGGATACCAATGCTGGAGCTGAAGTGTCCATAATCTTCAGGTGTTTAAAGAGTTTGGAATGTTGCTTACCTCGATGCCAGTGGAAGAACCTTAAGATATCCCACACCTCAAAGAATAACAGAAACACTGAGGAGATAGAAGGTGAATGTCTAAAAATTATAGTCCACTTTGGTTTGATGAGAGAAGGAAATTTCAGAATAATAGTTGACTGTGACAAGATAATCTGTTCTTGTGACAATGAACGGGTCTTTTCCAAGCTTCATCGATGATGTGTCTAGGATGTCATGTGTCATAAGCAGCTCTTTAACTTGCTCAGTGTAACATTTGTTACAAGTGCTGTAACAGCTGATGTGTTCCTTGAGTTCATTACTCATATTTGGCCTTGAGGGCATCTCTCCAGCCTTCCTCAGACTAGACTACATTCCTTGAGGCCTTGCATGGATATGCTTCACAACTTTTTGCATCTCCTTAATGATAATGATTCTATTTTCTTTGTATTAAATGTCAGCTTGAGCTTTAACTTTTGATTCATCAACACTGAAGGAATAGTGATTTGATTCCAAGTCTGGATGGTGAGTGGCTTGGAGGAGATCTTGCAGGTAGTGGTGGTCCTACATTTCTGCTGCCCTTGTACTTATAGATGGTAACAGTTGAATGTTTGGAAGGTGCTATCTAAGGACACTTGGTGAATTTTTTCAAAGCATCTTGTCAATACATGTACAGTAGAAAGTACGCACTGCTGCTACTAAGTGTCTCTGGTGCAAAGAGTTCATGCATGTATTGCCAGTCAAACAGGCTGCTTTCTCAAGCTTTTTGTTCATTGTTGGAGTTGCACCCATTAAGGTAAGTGGGAGATTTTCATCACACAAATGACATGAGCCTTGTATGTGGCAGACAGACTTTGGAAGTCAAAAAAGGGAGTTAACAGGAGAGACACTGTACTGGTAATATCATTGGACTGGTAATCTAGAGCCTCAGGCTAGGGACATAAATTCAAATATCACCACAGCAGATGTTCTAATTTGAATTCAATTTAAAAGGGTGGCATGATGGCTCAATGGTTAGTGCTGCTGTCTCACAGCGACAGGAACCTGGGTTCGATTCCAGTCTCGGGTGACTGTTTGTGTGGCATTTACACTTTTTCCCCATTCTGTTGGGTGCTCCAGTTTCCTCCTACAATCCAAAGCTGTGTAAATTAGGTGGATTAGCTATGCTAAAGTTGCCTATTGTGTTCACGGATATGTATGTTAGGTGGATATCCACAACACTAGGTTACAGTCCAACAGGTTTATTTGAAAGTAAAAGCTTTCGGAGCGCTGCGCCTTCATCAGTTAACTAGTGAGGCAGGATCATAGGACACAGAATATGTTGTAAAAGATCGAAGTGTCATACAACTGATGCAATGTATTGAACAAACCTAGATTGCTGTTAAGTCTTTAATCATCGAGAATGGGAATGCAGGTTTTGATTGATTAATATGTAAATCCCAGAACTTCTTTCAAGTCACAGTCCTGAGACAACTTAAGATTTTATCAATATATTTAAAAAGTGATGCCTCAGCTCATTAAAGGTGTGAGATATTACTTTTTTAATATCCTGATAAAACCATAAGTTGTCTGGGGACTGTGACTTGAAAGAAGTTCTGGGATTTACATATTAATCAATTGAAACCTTTAATCCATTCTAAGTGATTAAAGACTGAACAGCAATCTAGGTTTGTTCAATATATTGCATCAGTTATCCTATGATCCTGCTCCACTAGCTGCTTGATGAAGGAGCAGCACTCCGAAAGCTTGTACTTTCAAATAATCCTGTTGGACTATAATGTAGCATTGTATGGTTTTTAACTTTGTCCATCCCGGTCCAACACTGGCACCTTCACATTATGTTAGATGGATTAGCCGTGGCAAATGTGGGGTTACAGGGATACAGTAGAGATCTGGGAGGGATGCTGTCCGGAGGGTCAGTGTAAATCTGATGGGTCAAATGAGCACATTGTAGGGATTCTATGACACTGATCTCTGTTGAGATCATATGATGGAGATTGGAGGCAAGAGAGATAATGGGCTCGACAACTGGTAAAATTTCCCAGAGAACTGTGACATGACTTCTAAGCAGCTTGCAGTGATTCATGCTCATGACCTTGGCAGCCTAGACTCTGCTTCCAAGACCATTTAAGTCTGATTTCATACACAGCACCCACTTTACACCCTCTGTTGAATGAAAAGTTTGCACATCAGGATATATCTTACCACGGAATGTTCAGGGAGTTGAAAAGCCCACCAGGGGCCCGAACATTTTAGACCACTGCTGTACCGCTGTGAAAGATGCCTACCACGTCATCCCCCGCCCTCATTTCGGGAATTCTGACCACAATGCCGTGTTTCTTCTCCTGACTTATAGGCAAAAGCTTAAGCAGGAGACCCCTTGCGGACACAGGTCCAGTGCTGGTCAGAGGAGACAAGATCAACTCTGGTGCTGTCTGGAATCAGCTGATTGGGCCATGTTCAAACAGTCCGCAGGTACCTGAGGACACCACCACTGTCACAGACTTTATCAGCGTGTGCAAGACTGCATACCGAGGAAGTCAATCTGGGAACAGGAAACAGGAAACCCTGGATGAATCAGGACATACAAAACCTGTTAAAAACCAGGCATGAGGCCTTCCGGTCAGGAGGCCCACTTAAATGTAAAGAATCCAACTATGACCTTCGCAGAGCCATTAATCAGCCAAGGACCAATACTGATCCAAACTAGAGAACCAGATAGACATCTGGTGACTATGGTGAGGACTGAATGACATCACAGGTTGTAAAAAGAGACAGTGCAAGATAGCAGACGATGACACATCACTCCCAGATCATCTTAATGCTTTCTGTGCTAACTTTGAACAGAATTTCGGCAGAGAGGCAACACCTATTTCAACAGGTCTTGACAAACATATCCCAACAGTCACTGCATCAGAGATCAGATCAGTTTTTTCCCTTGTGTGAATCCAAAGAAAGCGATGGGACCAAATGGACTGATATGCGCATGTGCAGATCAACTGGCATAGGTCTCCTTGGACATCTTCAACCTCTCCCTGCAACAGGCCACTGTCCCTGCCTGTTTCAAGAGGGCCAACTTCATACCTGTGCCTAAGAAGACTCATGCAGCATGTCTCAATAACTATTGCCCAGTGGCCCAGTGGCCCTAACTTCGGTGGTCATGAAGTGCTTTGAAAGGCTGGTCATGGCATTAATCAATTGCAGCTTCCCCGCTACTCTTGACACACTCCAATTTGCCTATCGGACCAACAGATCCACGTCAGATGCCATGTCACTTGCCCTTCACTCCTCACTAGAACATCTTGACACCAAGAACAGCTACGTAAGAATCTTACTCATTGACTACAGTTCAACCTTCAAGACTATTGTCCCCTCGAGACTGATTATTAAACTTAGTGATCTCAGGCTAAGCCCCACTCTTTGCAACTAGATCCTCAGTTTCCTGACCCACAGGCCATAATCAATGTAGATTGGGGACAAAATTTCATCCTCACTAACACTCAACACTGGAGCCCCCAGGGTTGTGTACTCGGCTCTCTACTGTACTCATTGTATACCCATGACTGCATCACCAAATACCAGACAAATGCCACTTACAAGTTCGCTTAGTTGGTCGAATCTCAGATAGTGACAAAACAGAATACAGATGGGAGGTGGAAGACCTGGAAAAATGGTGCACTGAGAATAACCTAGCTTTTATTGCCAACAAAACCAAAGAACTCATTATTGATTTTTGGCAGGATGTTACTCATGCCCCCTAACACATTAACAGCACAGAGGTGGGACAGTGAAGAGTGTCAAGCTCCTGGGAGTGGTCATCCACAATAAGCTTTCTTGGACTCTTCATGTGGATGCACTGGTTACAAAGGCCCCAACAATGTCTCCTCTTCCTCAGGAAGCTGAGGAAATTTGGCATGCCGACGAATACCCTTACCAAATTTTATAGGTGTACCATTGACAATATTCTGTCTGGATGTATCACTACCCGGTATGGCAACTGTACCATTCAAGATCGGAGACGGTTACAGAGAGTGGTGAACTCAGCCCAGACAATCACAAAGGCCAACCTCCCATCTATAGAATCCATCTACCAGGCCTCCCGACAAGGAAAGGCTGCCAGCATTCTCAATGATCCATCCCACCCTGGCAATGTTTTTCCACAACCTCTGGCATTGGGGAGAAGGTACAGAAGCCTGAACACAAGCATCAGCCAGTTTTGAAACAGTTTCTACCCTACTGTTGTTAGAATACTGAATGGACTCACAAATTCTTAACAATCGCCTGTAACTGTGTTTTTGCCACTGATTACCAATTATTTACTTATCTATGCTACTTAACTCTGTGATCTGCCTTTATTGCTCGCAAGACAAAACTTTTCACTGTGCCTCAGCACACGTGACAATAAGTTCAGTTCAATTCAGTTTCCCAACTTGAGATACCCACCTCAGTAGGCAACATCTAACCCAGAAACAGAAATAACAGAAGAGTTGCGGTTAGTATAAAAATCATAATATGGAGATAACATAAAGGTGAGAGAGAAAGGCTGTGCATTATGACGGTGTGAATATGCAATAGAGAAAATGTTAGTCGTTCCCAAAAACTGAGATGGAAAAGGATATCTAAGGTGAACAACTACTGAACACAGAATGATATAGATTGAATGACAACAGAAAATATATAGACAATATTATATTCTACTAACATTGTAAAAAATGAAGTTGGTTAAATGTTGAGTCACCACACAAATATGCTTTGGACATAACTTGGAAACACATCAAATCCGGCTGAGCATACTTGTCACAGTTTTCTTGAATAATCAAAAACAATTGTCGAGCAGTAATAAATCGAAGTCGGTTTGGATTTTAACATTTTTTTGAAGTAAATGATACAATAGAAGCTGTGGAGAATCTTCCAGAATGCATAAAGTTTTAGTACATCTATCTTAACACAAATTTGAACCTATTAAAATCATTAATAGTGTTGGAAGCCTATTCCTTAATTGAGATTTAATCTTTTTTCCTTGGTAACATCCTTGAAAAGACAAAACGCTGCAATGATATAATTGAATTTTATAAAATGTTGCTTCTGTTAAATTCTTGTCCCTAATCCATGTCATAGTTGTGACCTGAGATTTTTTAAAAAAAATTAGATTTCCTTTAGTCTTAAAAGTTGACATCAATTTGAAGTTAGTGTTACTTCCTTTCCACTTCATAGAATAATTGAGTCAATACAAATCCCATTGTTTTCTCTTTATCACTGGGGGTTCTGTGTACCGGAACCAGTGATCACAGTGTGAAGTGTTCCACACTTCCTTAGGAAGACCTTGTCCTGTGGAATGTAACACTTGTGAACAATCATTGCTGTGCACAACCAACTGTGAAATCTGTTTGCAATTGAGGAAGGAGCTATGGTGAGCCAATTGTCCCTCGCTTTATTCTTCCTAAGAGGCTTGATTTGTTAAGCAATGTCAATAGCAATAAAAGCAAGGTGTAAAATGGATATCAAAGGTTTGCCCACAATGGTTTCAATATTGTCTCCTGACTGAAATAAAGGATGTTTCCAATCCATTAGCATGTACCAATGCTTCTTGCAACATTCTGATTTTTAAAGCTTATATATTTCACTGTATCAGAACAGAAAAACCTTGGAAAAGGTCAGTTTGAAAATACCTAAAATAACATGTGAAGATATACAATAAGTGACTGATGTGAATAACCTTTACAGCACCATAGCATTGTCATTATGCAGTGCTCAGCCATGCATTGTGAGTTATTTAAGTAATTGCACATTATGTTGAATGTCACATAACATTAATCTTCATGTTGCATTCATATTACAGAGCTCCTCCAACTGCATTTACAGTTACTTCCACATCATATTTGTGACTTTGGAAAAGGTCCTAGTCATATCTACAATGTTAAGTAAATGTAATACCATGAAACAATTTTGTTTTGTCTTTCGACTGGAACGTATAATGTGCCCCTGAGCTACTGACTCCATTCAGTTACCTCGTAACCACATAAGGTTGAAGCAAACATTTTGAAACCTCAATGTTGCATTTGACCTCAAGGTGAGCTTCCAATTACTTACCTGCATCATTACTGCAACACCATCATAATATCATTGGACTCTACCCTTGCCTCCGCTCATCTGTTGGTGACATTTCAATGTTACCCTTGTTACTTCTAGCCTTGAGTATTCTCCTAGCTGACCACATGTAAGATCAAGCTGCATTCAAAACTCTGCTGTCCATAGTCTATCATGTACCATGATGTGGAGGCGCCAGTGCTGAACTGGGGTGGACAAAGTTTAAAAAATCACACAACACCAGGTTATAGTCCAACAGGTTTATTTGGAAGCAATAGCTGGTGTTGTGTGACTTTTAACTTGTAGCAAGTACTGTTGATTCATCACACTTGAGGTTCTAAAATTCACTTGCTTCTGGTCTTGCAAATGATCAACTTTAAAATTCTCAGCTTTATTTTTAAATACCTCTATGGCCATGTGTCTCCCTAGCTCTGTAATCTCTAAGAGTCTGACAACCATATAAAATCTTCCAGCTTCAGTTCTGGCCTCCTGCCCATCCTAAATTTCAATCTGTCCACTGACTTTCTCTCTTTTTAAGATTTTTCAAAAATTTATCTCTTTGATGAAGCTTCTTGTTAACTATTATATTTAAAACATATTAATCTAAGTGCCAGATTCTGTTTGATAATGCCTCTGTGAGTCTCCTTTTAGATGTTTTACAATGTTAAGTGTGCTATACACAGTAAATGTATGTTGTTGTCACTTTGTATTAATATATACTGACAAGTCAGTACCCTGGGTGAAACCTAAATTTTCAGTTTATTTTTTTGTGTTTACAGTCATTCTCATTTTTATTTTCCAGCCCCAACATTTTGAAGTCAGAAGCATGATTTGAAACTCCCTCCCATTGGGATATTTGATCTCTCTGACGGTAACTGAGATATCAAACTGCAGGCTGTAAGTTTGCTCGTTGAGTTGGAAGGTTTGTTTTCAGACGTTTCGTCACCATTGTAGGTAACATCATCAGTTAGCCTCTGGTGAAGCGCTGGTGTTATGTCCCACTTTCTATTTATGTGTCTTGGTTTCTTAGGTTGGGTGATATCATTTCCGGTTCTTTTTCTCAGAGGATAGTAGATGGGATCCAAATCGATCTGTTTATTAATGGGGCTCCGGTTAGATTGCCAGGCCTCTAGGAATTCCCGTGCGTATCTCTGTTTGGCCTGGCCTAGGATGGATGTGTTGTCCCAGTCGAAGTGATGTCCTTCCTCATCTTTATCTAAGGAGATTAGTGATAGTGGGTCATGTCTTTTGCTGGCTAGTTGGTGTTCGTGTATCTTGACGGCTAGTTTTCTCCCTGTTTGTCCTATGGAGTGTTTTGTTACATTCCTTGTATGGTATTTTTTAAATGACATTAGTTTTGTTGTTTGTTTGTACAGGATCCTTTAGGCTCATTAGCCATTGCTTAAGTGCATTGTTAGGTTTGTGGGCTATCATGATGCTAAGGTGTCTGAGTAGTCTGGAAGTCATTTCAGAGGTGGCTTTGATGTAAGGTAATGTGACTAGAGTTTCTGGGTGCGTTGTGCCTACTTGTTTGGGTTTATTGTTGAGAAATCAGCAGACTTTGTTTATTGGATTCTCGCTCTTCTTGAATACGCTGTATGGGTATTTTTCTTCTGCTGCTCATAGTTCCTGGGTGCTGCAGTGTGTTGTGGCCCATTGAAATAAATCCTGATGTCCTATACAGCATACTCAAGAAGAACAGGTACCCAATAAACAGAGCCTGCCGATTTCTCAACACCCAACCCAAACAAGCAGGCACAACGCACCCAGAAACTCTAGTCACATTACCTTACATCAAAGACCCCTCTGAAATGACTTCTAGGCTACTCAGACCCTTTGGTATCATGGTAGCCTGCAAACCTACCAACACACTTAAACAGTGGCTAATGAGCCTAAAGGACCCTATGCAAACAACGAGCAAAACGTTAAAAATCACACAGCTTTCAGCGCTCTGAAAGCTAGTGCTTCCAAATAAACCTGTTGGACTATAACCTGGTGTTGTGTGATTTTTAACTTTGTACACCCCTGTCCAACATGGGCACCTCCAAATCATAGCTAACAAAACAAATGTCAATTACAAAATACCATGCAAGAACTGTAACAAACACTACATCGGACAAATAGGAAGAAAACTAGTCACCAGGATACATGAACACCAAGTAGCCAACAAAACTCATGACCCACTGTCACTAGTATCCTTACAGACAAAGAAGGACACCACTTCGACTGGGACAACACATCTATCCTAGGCCAGGCCAAACAGAGACACACACGGGAATTCTTAGAGGTCTGGCATTCTAACTGGAATTCCAGCAATAAATACATCGATTTGGACCCCATCCAAGATCTTCTGAGAAAAAGAACTGGAAATGAAATCACCCACCTTCAGAAACCAAGACACATAAATAGAAAGTGGGACATAACACCAATGCTTCACCGAGGCTCACTGATGATATTATCTGGTATGGTGACGAAATGTCTGAAAACAAACCTTCCAGCTCAGCGAGCAAACATACAATCAGAACCTCAACCTGAGCTGCAAGTCTTTTCAAAAATTGCAAATATCAAACTTGATGTATTCTGCCAGAGTTTGCTGATTTTCATTCCTAATGCCTTTGTGTCCAGCTTGTGGATCAATGATTGTGCAATTTAATTAAACTAGTTTTATACAAGCTGCAGCAATAAATTCATTTGTCCAACAGCGATTTCATACGTAATATTTGCAATTAAATCGGTTTGTTTTGGTTTGGCTTGCCTTGGTTTAATATCACTATGAAAGAACACTAACCTAGATGATGAATAACTAGTCATTTTGTTGAATACTCACCTGTTGAAAGAATTGCAGAATTCATCATTGCAGTTTGATACAAGGGTCAGAAAAAGAGGAACACAATATTCTCAAGAATTACAAGACTGGAGTTGACTATATGGATTGGCAGGGTTGTGGCCATGGAAGGTTTTGTACAGTAGAATCAGAAATTACTAATTGAAACATTGAAATCCACATCCAGCTAATGATGTGATATTACATTTAAATGTCATGGATTTTCAATTAAACTACAGATATGACTCTGATTTAAGGACACAGATGATAAGTCACGTGTAGGTCAGACCAGGTAAGGATGATAGTTTCCTTCCCTAACAGACACTTGTGAGCCAGGTGAGTTTTTCTGAACGTCTACAGTGGCCATCATTAGTCTTAATTTCAGATTTTTATTGAATTCAAATTCCATCATGGAATTTTATTGAATACCAAATTCAAACCTGAGCCCTCAGAATATTACCTGCGTTTCTGGATTAAAAGTCCAGTGATAATGCCACTAGGCCATCACATCCCATTTACTGTGGGGATGTTCCAATTTCCTCTGAAACTGCAAAACATGCACAATTTTATGTGAGCTTAAAAATGTGTTGCTAGAAATGTGCAGCAGGTCAGGCAGCATCAAAGGAACAGGAGAATCAACGTTTTGGGCATAAGCCCTTCTTCAGGAATGAGGAGGGTGTGCCAAGCAGGCTAAGATAAAAGGTAGGGAGGAGGGACTTGGGGGAGGGGTGTTGGGAATACGATAGGTGGAAGGAGGTTAAGGTGAGGGTGATAGGCCGGAGAGGGGGTGGTGGCGGAGAGGTCGGGAAGAAGCCTGCAGGTCAAGAAAGCGGTGCTGAGTCCGAGGGTTGGGACTGAGAAAAGGTGGTGGGAGGGGAAATGAGAAAGCCGGAGAAATCTGCATTCATCCCTTGTGGTTGGAGGGTTCCTAGGCGGAAGATGAGGCGCTCTTCCGCCAGGTGTCGTGTTGCCATGGTCTGGCGATGGAGGAGGCCAAGGACCTGCATATCCTTGGCAGAGTGGGAGGGGGAGTTTACGTGTTCAGCCATGGGGCGGTTGGGTTGGTTGGTGAGGGTGTCCCAGAGGTGTTCTCTGAAACGTTCCGCAAGTAGGCGGCCTGTCTCCCCAATGTATAGGAGGCCACATTGGGTGCAGTGGATGCAGTAAATGATGTGTGTGGAGGTGCAGGTGAATTTCTGACGGATATGGAAGGATCCCTTGGGGCCGTGGAGGAAAGTGAGGGGGGAGGTGTGGGCGCAAGTTTTGCATTTCTTGCAGTTGCAGGGGACGGTGTCGGGAGTGGAGGTTGGGTTGGTGGGGGGGTGTGGATCTGACGAGGGAGTCGCGGAGGGAGTGGTCTTTCTGGAATGCTGATAGGGATGGGGAGGGAAATATATCCTTGGTGGTGGGGTCTGTTTGGAGATGGCGGAAATGACGAAGGATGATACGATGTATCTAGAGGTTGGTGGGGTGGTAGGTGAGGACCAGTGGGGTTCTGTGCTGGTGACGATTGGAGGGGCGGAGTCCAAAGGCAGAGGAGCGGGAAGTGGAGGAGATGCGGTGGAGGGCATCGTCAACCACGTCTGAGGGGAAATTGCAGTCTTTGAAGAAGAAGGCCATCTGCGTTGTTCGGTATTGGAATTGGTCCTCCTGGGAGCAGATGCGGTGAAGGCGAAGGAATTGGGAATATGGGATGGCATTTTTACAGGGGGCAGGGTGGGAGGAGGTGTAATCTAGGTAGCTGTGGGAGTCAGTCGGTTTATAGTAAACGTCCGTGTTGAGTCGGTCGTCCGAGATAGAAACGGAGAGGTCTAGGAAGGGGAGGGAGGAGTCTGAGACGGTCCAGGTAAATTTGAGGTTGGGGTGGAAGGTGTTAGTAAAGTGGATGAACTGTTCAACCTCCTCGTGGGAGCACGAGGTAGCGCCGATACAGTCATCGATGTAGCGGAGGAAAAGGTGGGGGGTGGTGCCAGTGTAGCTGCGGAAGATGAACTGTTCCACATATCCAACGAAGAGGCAGGCATAGCTGGGGCCCATGCGGGTGCCCATGGCTACTCCTTTGGTTTGGAGGAAGTGGGATGATTGGAAAGAGAAGTTGTTCAGAGTGAGCACCAATTCAGTCAGTCGAAAGAGGGTGTCAGTGGAAGGGTACTGGTTGGTTCGGCGGGAAAGGAAGAAGCGGAGGGCTTTGAGGTCTCGTGATGGGGGATGGAGGTGTATAGGGACTGGATGTCCATGGTGAAGATAAGGCGTTGGGGGCCGGGGAAGCGAAAATCATGGAGGAGGTGGAGGGTGTGGGTGGTGTCCCAAACGTAGGTGGGGAGTTCTTGGACTAAGGGGGACAGGACCGTGGCAAGGTATGCAGAAATGAGTTTGGTGGGGCAGGAGCAGGCTGAGACAATGGATCAGCTGGGGCAGTCAGGTTTGTGGATTTTGGGCAGGAGGTAGAAACAGCGGTGCGGGGTTGTGGGACTATGAGGTTGGAGGCGGTGGATGGGAGATCCCCTGAGGTGATGAGGTTATGGATGGTCTGGGAGATGATGGTTTGGTGGTGGGAGGTGGGGTCATGGTCAAGGGGGCAGTTGGAGGAGGTGTCCGCGAGCTGGCGTTTAGCCTCAGCAATATAAAGATTCTGAGGGTTGGGACTGAAAAAAGGTGGGGGGAGGGGAAATGAGAAAGCTGGAGAAATCTTTCTGAGTGTTGGGACGATTTTAATGTGACTATGCTACACACGCTCAGTTTTGAATAAGTTGAGTACTATAGTTTATCAGCTTAGTCTGGCATTCCCTTAATAATTAATACCATCTTACCTCATATGCCTTAGAATTGGGACATCAGCTAATGTGTTAGGTCCACTTAGCTGGAAGATTTAACTTGACTTGATTTTAATTTGCAAATAAAAAACTTTAAAATCAAGTGTTAAGCTCTTCCTTTGCCATCCCTGTTAAACTGACAAGATTTATATCAGCTGACTGCTGTTGTTTCAGACCTGAAACTCAATCTTTTTTATTCCCCCACGAAATGAGGATTCGAGTTCTTAAAAAAAGGTGATTGTAGTGAATCACTTCCCAGTATTTATACTTGATCAGTTTCTGAGAGTCAGCAGTGAATTTGTGACAGTGAGTGACTCTGCTACAGTGCAAATGGGCTGTTCAGCAAGCGTATATTGTCTGGTCCCATTTAATTGCAGCAACATTTATTGAAGATTAATTTTAATGAGTTTGCAATAGGTGCCAAATGGGTTTCAAAATTATCCCACAACATGCCTAATTTCAATCTTGCCACACAAAATTCACAGGCACCGCTGATCAATTATCCCAGCCATTGCAAAGAAACTAGTAAATGTATTCATTAGTTCCAACAAAGAACAGTTGTAACATTTATATGATACTTTTATAGTTGAAAAGTGTGGTGCTGGAAAAGCGCAGCAGGCCAGGCAGCATCTGAGGAGCAGGAGAATCGACGTTTCGGGCATAAGCCCGAATGAGGCTGGTGTGCCAAGTGGGCTGAGATAAAAGGTGGGGGTGGGGGTGGGGGTGGGGGTGGAGTTCGGGGGAGGGGCGCTGGAAATACTATAGGTGAAAGGAGGTGAGGGTGAGGGTGATAGGCCGGAGAGGGGGTGGGGGCGGAGAGGTCGGGAAGAAGATTGCAGGTCAAGAGGGCGGGGGATGGGACCGGCCGCCTACTTGCGGAATGTTTCAGGGAACACCTCTGGGACACCCGCACCAACCAACCCAACCGCCCCGTGGTTGAACACTTTAACTCCCCTTCCCACTCTGCCAAGGACTTGCAGGTCCTTGGCCTCCTCCATCGCCAGACCCTGGCCACACGACGACTGGAGGAAGAGCGCCTCATCTTCTGCCTAGGAATCCTCCAACCACAAGGGATGAATGTAGATTTCTCCAGCTTCCTCATTTCCCCTCCCCCTACCTTATCTCAGTCCCAACCCCCCGATTCAGCACCGTCCTCTTGACCTGCAATCTTCTTCCCGACCTCTCCGCCCCCACCCGTTCTCCAGCCTACCACTCTCACCCTCACCTCCTTACATCTATTGTATTCCCAGCGCCCCTCCCCCAAACTTCCGCCCCCCCCACCTTTTATCTCAGCCCGCTTGACACACCAGCCTCATTCCTGAAGAAGGGCTTATGCCTGAAACGTCGATTCTCCTGCTCCTCGGATGCTGCCTGGCCTGCTGCGCTTTTCCAGCACCATACTTTTCAACTCTGGTCTCCAGCATCTGCAGTCCTCACATTCTCCTACTATGATACTTCTATCGTCCAGGGAAAATTCTCTGAGAGGCCATTTTCTGCTTTCATTATGTTTGAACAAATTAAATTTACCACTGGTTCTTTTCTCTGTCTGCAACGTTTTATTGAAGTTTAAAAAGAATAAGTGCAAATTCAAAAGTACACTATGCAAGGTAACATGCTGACATCTCAGCTGAGAGTTTTCATGCATGTGGACAATAATTGTTTGGTATAATTTGCTCCTTTTATTTCATTGCAGATGCTGACATCTCTTTGAACTGTTACCTTTCAGATATGTTGGAACCAGGTTTATCAGAGTATTTAAAAGTTGTGGGAATACTTTTATAAGCTGCGAGCAGGTGAGGAGAGATAGGATAGCTTTCCTCTTTTTCTACTTTGATGCAATTTTCCTTATAAAAGCTATGCTTACCAATTCAATGAAGGTTTAACTGCTTACGTGCTATACCTGGAGGAGCCACACAAAGTCAGCTTTCCTTGAGTTCTTAAAAAGAGAATGGTATTTATTCTCCTTGTCTGGGTCAAATGAAAATAATAAAAACTACTTCAACTTATATGCACACATACGTACAAAGTTCGCACACATGTAAATATACTACAGGATGGGAAAATAGATAAAGAAGCGTTAAGTGCAATAAAGTTAAATGGTGTATGGTTCTTGAAGGTTGTGACTTGGCAGTCTTCAAGCGGAACACATTGGTTCTGTGCAGTTTGATAGAGAGGGAATAAAAATATTAATAATTGATTTATTTCATCTTCCTGAAACAATAATTGCTGGGTTGATTCTTTACTCACTATCTTTGGAACTCGTACAGTGATAACAGAAGACATGGGCCCAAAATTACAACTTGTATTGAGAGAGAGAGAGAGAGAGAGAGAGATAAGAGACAGAGAGAAAGAGAACTCAGAGCCTTGCTACCTCTGCATTTCATTTGTTCAAGAAAAATACAGTACTGTACATAGAAAACCAATGTTGAAACATACAAAAGATTAGTTGGCTTGATTCATGATCCTGTTCAACCTATCTAGTGACCAAATGTGGTAATGACTGGTGAATTCAGTTTAACTGGCTCACACAATTGGAAACACTGGAAACATTGTCCAAGTGATTCCATCTGATAGTTGGTCCCTGCCCAGTTCACTATCCAATTGATTATTGGGATGCTTTGCCAATGGGACAGTGAGTGACCCATATTAATGTCATTCAAGGTATTATTTCCCAATGAGGTTTTGAAGACAGATTCTCTCTATTTCAATGTATGTAGAAGTACACTGATGCAAATATTCAGCCATCTTTGATTACGATTTCAAGACATTGAAATGTGACCTCAACTGTTTAAAATTCAGCAAGGAATTTCCAGCCAATTAACTTATAAAGCATGGTTTCACTCTTATGTTCTTTCATAGCAAATTCGATTTCAACTTCAGAGTGCCTGCAACAGTAGTAGACTCACCAACTTTAAGTGCATTTAAATGGTCATTGGATAGGCATATGGACAAGAATGGAACAGTGTAGGTTAGATGGACTTCAGATTGGTTCCATAGGTCAGCGCAACATCGAGGGCTGAAGGGCCTGTACCACACTGTAATTTTCTATGTTCTATGTACTTCATTGACTCCCAATTGGTTTAGAACATCCTGTCATTGTAAAAGGTCAAATGTAAGTCCTTCTCACAAAAACGTTCTCCTTTTTGCAAAATGTAAACTTCATCTGAGAGGATAGCTGCATGGACAAGCTCAGCTTCAGTCTTGAATATCTTTTTTCAAACAACCTACAGAAAAATTACTGGCCTAAAAATCCTTTCTTATTCAACACCATTGAAACTCAATGATAAGAACGCAGATGGTGGGAACTGCAAGCCTTTATCACAACTTGTAAATTAGAAAGTTTCTTGAACTTGGCTCACCTTTGCCACTATAACCTTGCTGGTTGTAACAACCTTCAGACAGGGTCATTTCTGCCATTTTTTCATTGCAATTAGAGGAGTGGAACGTAAACAACTCCAAGGAAATTCCTGCCATTTAAATAATGTACTCTGACCAACTCCACTTAAAATTTATGACGGTATTTAACATCTCTGACCACTACTTTGGGATCAGCTGTTCTTTCTAATATAATTTAATGAACCCCATAAGGTGCCAGCAGCTAATTAGATTGCAATGGATTTAAAACCTAATTCTGGCAGGAGGGGTCTTACCCTTGTGTCAAATGCAGTGAACATAACAAGTGGAGTAGTGTATGCATAATCATGACAACTCGATATATTCTGATATCTGAAAGACATTAATTAAGAATTTCTGCAATCTATTTTCGTATAGCTTTTCTTTGCTTTTGGTGCAGAAAATAAATTTTATGGAAACATTGCCAATTTAGTTAATTATATTAAAATGATTTAGAGAAATTTTGAATTTTAAAAGATATGATGGAGATCGTTATATTTGTGTTAGTCATTAAAAAACTTTCCTTAGATTGATTAATATTTTTACCTGAAATTCTGTCCTATGACATTTTCAAAAATGTAACAGAAAGGCTAGAATATTGGTTCATTTTCGGTAGCAGTTGTTATCAGATTACCCCATTTACATTTTTCTCATAGCTTCTTGTAGGTTAAGTTACATAGTTTTACTTCTTTTATAGACATGAATAATTCATTGTACAGTCTTCTGTTAGAACAACGTGGTAGGTTTACCACCTGGGCTGAGATCTGGTGTGACATTTCACTCACCCATTGGAGAATGAGCTTGATTTTCATTTCACTGAAATTAATGGAATAAAAATCAAAAGTGTTCCATAAATGTCACTGTGAGGGAGCTTTTAAAATGGGTGTGCAATGGTGGGGAAGAGAATGAGTGTGTCAGGACCTGCCCAATTTTCAGATTTCACGATTGCAGCACAGACTGACCGCCATCCTGCTAACAGCGGGAGAGTTGGCATTTTAAATATTGTAATGAGGTTCAAAAACTAATCTGTAGGTTTCTCTGTTCCCAGTGTGACTTTCCAGGCCTCAGCAAATCTGGTAGCTGCAGCAAAATGATGAGAGCTTGGGATGCACTGAATGTTGGGCAGGGGAAGGAGAGGTTCCTCCCAACCCTCAAGTTTGCCTACCTTCATACACTTGCCTCCATCCTGCTCACTTAGGGATTTCACTCCCCCTTCCCATCACCGGCTCAAGGATTAGAATTCCAACTTGGGGCCAGTGATCAGATCCAGTGGAAATTGATCCTGACTTCTGCTTGGGCCTAACCCGTTCTTGCCAAGAGACTTGTCAGAGTGTGCCCTGTCTGATTGGAAGCCAAGCTTAGCAGTCAGTCTGACGTCTACACAGAGAATGAATCAATGATGAAAGACGCACTACGGACTTGAATCTCCCCAATACAGAAAGAATACTACACTTTCAGGTATCCCATGTGCTATTGACACAACCACATTCTGCTCAGTGCACCAAATATTCAAAATCTTCCTCAAGCTGTGAAAACAAAATCTTTACATTAGTATTGAGTGTAGAAATACTCACAATAAATATCAAAATTGAGACTTTGACACTCTGATGACAGACAATGACCATCTTGTACAGGAAAATACCCAGCCAATTCTCCAATGGCCTTCAGAAGCGCTACTACTGCTGCGTCCCCTATGACTAACATCTTGGAAATTGCTATTGACTTGAAGTTTCACAAAGAATATCTGCTGAAAGTGCAGTGTGGGTGCATTTTGATGAAAGGCTCACCACCAGAAAGAATGCCTCTTCACTATCCCCAAGGCTTAAATCAGCTGTGTGATGGTTTGAACAGTGGTTTCCTGGATGGCTGATGCCATTTCAATACATAAAAATGCTTCATGCCATTCACAACACAGCAGGTCAACTATTTGACAGCTCTGCCACTGAACTTGATTGTTCAGATTTTGGTATGATGATAATGATGAGGCTATCAGTACTCACCTTTATTGAAATGAAAATCTGATGGCTATATCTGGAGTCAGCACATGTGCAGTTCAACATTGAAATCAGAAGCTGATGGCTTTAATACCCTGTTCTTTCATAGGGTGCATTGTTATAGGTTTTGCCAATAAGCTTAACACTAAAATTATTGTGATGGTGTAAATGTTTTACACTTGTCCATTGGTTACATACAATAAGTTTGGTCTGTTCCATTTAGAAGTGTGTGTGTTTTCAATAGCACAGAAATTTAGAATTATTTAAAAAGAATTCTGCCCTGAAAAACTGATTATACAAATATAGAATGTCATTTCCAAAAAGGTCTAGTATTTGTGAGATTGAAAACTGCAGTTGACCAATTTCAGTGGTGTCTTGCTTCCCACTCAGCCTTCCAATGAAGCTAGATTAGAGTGGTGCTGGAAAAGCACAGCAGTTCAGGCAGCAGTGCTCCTCGGATGCTGCCTGACCTGCTGTGCTTTTCCAGCACCACTCTAATCTAGAGTCTGGTTTCCAGCATCTGCAGTCATTGTTTTTACCTTTCAATGAAGCTGACTGTGGAATGTAACCACCTTTATGATGGGGAGGCGATCGCCTGATGGTATCATTGCTGGACTATTAATCCAGAAAATTAGCTAATATTCTGGGGATGTGGGTTTGAATCCAGCCATGACAGATGGAGGAACTTAATTTTTTTTTTAAAAATCGGGAATTAAGAAACAAAGGATGGGGTCACAATAACTCTACAGAGGACAGTGTGCCGTCAGTAAGTCACCCTTTATTTATATGTGGAGAGCCCTTGACCACTCGTCTGGCTCCCTCAGGGCCAGATCTCAGAGTGAGCAGAACCTCTGACACTCCTGTTTATCTTCTTTTCTTTTCCGGTTTTTTTTTGAGACACAGTGAAAACCCCTGTTTATTTTTTTTTTCTTTTTAACCCCCACACTACCACCTAAGTGCGGTAGTGCTTATTTTATCCCCAGCACCCATGGTGTGTGTGTGCAGGTGGGAGACACAGTGAAAGACACAAAGTGCACTCCTGTTTATATCTGTCAGCCAGGGCTCCCTGATTGGACCAGATTAACAGCCCCAATCAGGAAACTTATAATTCACAAGGTCCACCTGGCTGACCTTGTTACAATCACCACAGAAGTGAAGTATGTTTTTCACTCTTGTTGGTTTCATCACCAACTGATGCAGATCCAGTCTAGCTACTTGTCTTTTAGGACCTCACCAGTTCAGTCAGTGGTGCTGCTGCAGAGCCATTCTTAGCTGCGGATGTTAAAATCCCCACCTAAAGTATGTTTTGCACTCTTGCAATCCTGACAGCTTTCTCCAAGTGTTGTTCAACATGGAAGAGCACTTATTCATTAGCCAAGGGTGGTCAGCACATAATAATCAGCAGGGGGTTTCTTTGCCAAATGATTAACCTTGAAGCCATGAGTCTTCATGGGAATTGGCATCAATGTTGAAAATTCCCAGGGCAACTCCCTCCTGAATATATGCCACTCTGCCACCTGTTGGATCTGCTGGTGGGACAGGACTTAGCCAGAGATGATGATAGTGGTGTCTGGGTACTTTTAATCCATGAGTATGACTTTGTCAGGCTGTTGCTTAACAAGTCTGTGAGATAACTGTCCCAATTTTGGCACTACCTCAGATTTTAATAAGGAGGACTTTGCAGGGTTGACAGAGTTGTTTCCACTTTTGGGAAGAAAGTGAGGTCTGCAGATGCTGGAGATCAGAGCTGAAAATGTGTTGCTGAAAAAGCGCAGCAGGTCATGCAGATGCTGGAGATCAGAGCTGAAAATGTGTTGCTGGAAAACGCAGCAGGTCACAGAACACCTCCTCCCATCCTGCCCCCTGTAAAAACGCCATCCCATTCTCCCAATTCCTTCGACTCCGCCGCATCTGCTCCCAGGAGGACCAGTTCCAAAAACGCACAACCCAGATGGCCTCCTTCTTCAAGGACCGCAATTTCCCCCCCAATGTGGTCGACGATGCCCTCCACCACATCTCTTCCACTTCCCGCTCCTCCGCCCTTGAGCCCCACCCCTCCAACCGCCACCAGGACAGAACCCCACTGGTCCTCACCTACCACCCCACCAATCTCCATATTCAGCGCATCATCCGCTGTCATTTCTGCCACCTCCAAACGGACCCCACCACCAAGGATATATTTCCCTCCCCTCCCCTATCAGCATTCCGTAAAGACCACTCCCTCCGTGACTCCCTCGTCAGGTCCACACCCCCCACCAACCCAACCTCCACTCCCGGCACCTTCCCCTGCAACCGCAGGAGGTGCAAGACTTGCGCCCACACTTCCCCCCTCACCTCCCTCCAAGGCCCCAAAGGAAACTTCCATATCCACCACAGATTCACCTGCACCTCCACACACATCATCTATTGCATCCTCTGCACCCGATGTGGCCTCCTCTATATTGGGGAGACAGGCCGGCTACTTGCGGAGCGTTTCAGAGAACACCTCTGGGACATCCGGACCAACCAACCCAACCACCCTGTGGCTCAACATTTCAATTCCCCCTCCCACTCCACCAAGGATATGCAGGTCTTTGGACTCCTCCATCGCCAGACCACAACAAAACGACGGTTGGAGGAAGAGCGCCTCATCTTCCGCCTAGGAACCCTCCAACCACAAGGGATGAACTCGGATTTCACCAGTTTCCTCATTTCCCCTCCCCTCACCTTGTCTCAGTCTAATCCATCGAATTCAGCACCGCCTTCCTAACCTGCAATCTTCTTCCCGACCTCTCCGCCCCCACCCCAGTCTGACCTATCACCCTCACCTTGACCTCTTTACACCTATCACATTTCCGACGCCCCTCCCCCAAGTCCCTCCTCCCTACCCTATATCTTAGCCTGCTGGACAAACGTTCGTCATTCCTGAAGAAGGGCTTATGCCCGAAACGTCGATTCTCCTGTTCCCTGGATGCTGCCTGACCTGCTGCGCTTTTCCAGCAACACATTTTCAGCTCTTGTTTCCACTTTTGTCTTTTCGGGTACCTGGGTTGATGCCAGGTGGTCCAGCTGGTTTCATTTCTTTGTTGAGACTTTGCAGCGATTGATGCAACTGAATAGCCTGCTAGGCTATTTCAGAGGGCAGTTGAAAATCAACCACATTACTATGGCTCTGGAGTCACATGTAGGCCAGACCAGGTGAGGATGGCAGATTTCTTTCCCTGAAGCACAATAGTGACGATAACTGATCAACTTCCAGAAGACTTCTCATGCTTTTGGTGTCCCTTCCAATGGTGCAACTTTGATGAGGGTTTTAAGCCTGATTTTATTTTTGGGAACTGTTGTCATACTCAATCCTGCGGAACCACTAAGTTGGTAGTCTATCCCTGCTTTCTTGAGTGGGTGGTAAAATGTTCCAATAATTATCAACTGCATATTTTTGCAGTATATGGAAGCCAGTAGAAAAAGGAAATATTTAACAAAATCGACTCTTTTATTGTCTCTGTTTCTATTATCTCAACACAATTTGTGCATCCACACTTTTAGTTTGATTCAAATATAATTTATGTGTCTTTTTCTTGTACCAAGTTGTTTAGATTCTGTCAGGTGAACATTTATTATGCTGGTGACAGAAACAGAATAGCTGCTCAATAATGACTGATATTTAACACACAATGATCACAATAACACCCATTTTGAATCACCTTGGAAAATGAACTTCCATCCTCTCTGTAATGATACTTGCTTTTTGAAGATCCTTGGTTTTGCATACCCTGTTCACAGATGCCAAGGCTCCCCTGTCGAGGACAATGAAATGGACACTGAAAGGCTGACAACCTGTAAAATATGTCTTAGTTCAATTGCAGGCAAATTAAGCAATTTCTTTCTGCTAAGAGCAAAATGTGGAGCAATTTGCATCCTCTATACCCCCAATACACACTCGTTGTGGTATGTCATGTCGACACAATGTATACCCACAATTTTTCAATCTTACTTTTACACAATCTTCCAGCTCAAAGACCTGCAATGCAGAGGACAAGAATAGTAATATAATTAAAACACCACTATGTGCAAGATCCCATCTGAATCTCAATCCCATCTAGGTTTTCAGATATTTAAACACAATGGTTTGCCCAAGTATTTACAGGATGTGATTATTTATGGTTATAATTGAGACTTACTTTCATGACCTCAGTGTATACATTTAAGATCTGCATGAAGACAAAAGTTTAAGCAATCTTTTATCTTTATTTCTGATTTTATATTTTAATGTTGATATACAAAGGGAATCAATCAGTCAATTGTAACTGTATTAGTAATCCTGAACCCCAAACTAGTGTTCTGGGGACGGGGGTTTGTATCTCAAGATAGGGCAAAAGTGAGAATTGCAGATGCTGGAAATCAGAATCTAGATTAGAGTGGCGCTGGAAAAGCACAGCAGGTCAGGCAGCATCTGAGGAGCAGGAAAATCGATGTTTCGGGCAAAAATAATCTGGAATTAAAAAACTAGCCTAATGATGAATAAACAATTGCAAGAAAAAAATCTAGTCACCCATGTCCTCTAGGGAAGACAGTCTCCAGTCCCCACCTGGTCTGGCCTACATATGAGTCCAGACACACAGCAATGTGATTGACTTTTAACTACCCACTAGGCAATTAAGGATAAACAATAAGTGTGGGCCCAGCCAACAACACCCATGTCTAATTCATTATTTTTTTTAAAAAAACCTTAATTTAAGATGAGTAATGAGGTTACATTGTTACCTTGAAAATGTCAAACACTATTTGCCTCACTAGAATCACATCTAATGTTAACTGTAACTTGATGTTATGTGTTATGTATAAACAATATTATATCAGAGTCAATTTGTTTATTTTAGGATTGGTTTGTGAAAATGACAAATTCTAAATGACAAATTCTGTGACCCAAATATCAACAACATACATAATTAACTTGCTGATAAGCAATGTAAACATTTATAAATTAAAACCGCAAGCGTGTCTTAACATCTTTGGCCAGTACTAATGAGGAAATAAGTGGTTGTTACAGCTAACACAATTAGTATTACATGTTTTCAAACAACCACAAGCCTCAAGAAAATTAATTTTAAAGTAAGGTCAACTGTACCAATTGCTTGATTTCAATATTCTATAAATGAACAAAATATTTGAATGCATAATCTTAATGCGACTTCAATGCTTTGCTGAAAAAGGAACATATTGTTGCCACTTTTTCTCTTGCACTCATCAGCACAATTTGCAAGAATTCAAAGTAGATGGAAAACAATATTTATACTGTAAGAGAAGGGATTGCTGAATGGTTGGCAAGTCGGTTTTGATTGGTGGCTGTAATACCATGGATCAGTTAATGATGGCTGACAGTTAACTGTCAAGTTTTGTTTAAATTCTAAGCAAGACAAGTTCACTCTGATCAAAATATTGCTCTAGAAATGAACAAGCCAATGGCCATTAACCATTTTGTTGTAGTAAAACAGATGCATTTTGTGTACATGTCCCTTCTGTCTGCAAAGGACACAAAATTGACCACACAGTGAGATTGATGACATTTGTAAATTACTTCTCAGCATAATTCCACGCATCGTTAGTATTATGTAGCAAATACTGTCCTGTTGTAGAATCATATCTAATATTGGCCACTGTTTTGGGAATTTCTAAAGCACAATTGGACTGTTGGATGCAGTCAGCACCTTGTATGTTGTGAACAGCCAAAAACATATCCTAGTTCATACATCTTTTTGGACTGGGAAAAGACATCCTATAAGTGGTGTATACGATTCCTATGACTACTGCATAATAGCAGCATGACACTTGGCTTAACCTGTTCCTCAAACTTTTGAGGTATCTGAGAAATATGAAGTAGATGCGAACTTTCAGGATCAAGAATGATCACTTAGGGCTTTTCATCTGTTTGTTCAATATACAGTGAGAAATGATCTGATCAGGGGAGCCAGTATCCCACAGGATGGCTTTGATGTTCCCTGTTTTTAATATCAAGATTGTGTGACAAACAAATGGCTCAGGCCTTACTTACAAGGTTGCTGATTAGACCAACCTTATATTGTGTGGAACTATAAGAATCCTAATGTGTATATTGACCAGTGAAGGTCAGTTTATAGTAACAGTACTTGAAACCCTCTGGGTGATTCTCCAAGTAGGACATGTTCGGAAGTGAGCTCATTTGACTGCTCCAATCTTAAGATTAATTTGAGCATCGAATGCAACCCATTAAGGAACTTCATATATTCAGCTGAGGATTCAAGAACAGCAAACCTATCATCTACATATCAGAAATTTGTAAGGTGTTGGCGGTTAGGTTTCATTCCATTAAAGACATGTTTCTCAAGGAACCCAAGAAAGATGTCTGCAAGAGTTGGGTCTAATGTGGATCCTATGGCAACACCATATATTTGGACATACATTGTATTGTTAAAACTGAACTGAACCCAATGCAAAATGCTGAGTTCACAAGTTCAACAAATGTGTGTACTGGAAGCTAATGATCAATACACAAAATCTTGTTTTTATATACAAAAGCAACGTGTATATACACTCTGTCTATTTCAATGTAGCTAGTCTGATAAGTGGTATTTGCCAGCTCATTCTTGGGCAATGCAATGATCAATCAGAATATTCTTGCATTGATCAAAACTTGAACAAAACTTGTCAGTTAACTGTCTGTTTTTATTAACTGGCTTATTTTCCATGGCAATACCTCTACCAGTTAGATGCCCACTTGCCAACTATTGCACACTCTTGTCCCTTTTGGTATAAATAATGATTTTGCATTTGTATTTCTTGAAAATAGTCCGGATGAGTACAAGACAAAAAAATCAATAAAATGTGTCTTTTTTCAGCAATACTCAGTGTTTCATTGGAACATCTAAATAAAGTTAATGGAATAAAGCTTGTCATGTATAAAGAGGTCATATGTAGCTTGTAACCTTCAAAGGTTGTTCGAACCCTTTCAA
Organism: Chiloscyllium plagiosum; assembly: GCF_037043375.1. Lineage (NCBI taxonomy): Eukaryota > Metazoa > Chordata > Chondrichthyes > Orectolobiformes > Hemiscylliidae > Chiloscyllium > Chiloscyllium plagiosum. The sequence goes on along the minus strand of NW_028270151.1, from coordinate 46,699,648 downwards.
TTTTTGATCACTTCCAGTAGTAGTTGGAACATTGCAGAAGTTATTCTGAAAAGTTGGTAACTTCATTTAATCTCTCATTGTCTTTTTTGTAAATGATATTCTATTTCACCTAAGAGTTGTATAAGTACCTTGCACAACACAATCAGTACTGTCTAGATTCACAACAAGCTACTAATCATTAAAGGTTGGTAGCGTAGTGGTTTGATGTCACTGTTCTAACATCCTCTGTTGCCTAGAAACAAGTCACAGATAATACAACCTAGATTTGTAGCAGATCATCATTTAGAAAATGTCAATCTGGTTGTTTCCAAACACATGGAGAGGATGTGACTACAGCAAAATTTAAAAGTCATCAATCCAAAATGAGCTTATTTGAATAATAGTCACAGAACAAAATTATATGAAGGCACCATTTTATCAGTTGGACCTATGCCCACTCTTTCAAAGAGCTTTACAATTAGTCACAGCCTGTACTAACTCTGAATGGAATGGCAAATTGTTTCTGTTCAGCTCTTTAATTAATACCATTTTGAAAGTTATTATGAAAGCTGGTTCGACTGTCATTTCAGATACTTCATGCCACATTATCAAACTCATTGCATAATCTGTTACGTCCTCAGGTTGCCTCTGATCCTCTTTTGATTTCTGTGTCCAGTGATTACAAGCCCTTCTGTTGGTAGAATAGTTTCTCCATTTCCTACATCACAACAACACTTCAAAAGTACTTAACTGGTTGCAAAGTGCTTTGAGATGAAAAGTGCTACTTAAATACTAGTCATCTTATCTTTCTTACTTATTTATTCAGTCAAAATACTTAATAGTTTTGAACATCTCCCTCTCATCTTCCCTCAGCCCTCTCTCCAAGAAGGAGGAAAAAAAATGAGTTTGCCTCACCTTTTCACAAACCTGGTACAAATCTAGCAAATCTCCTCAACATTCAATGTCACGTGTTGACATGTTCATTAAGTTAGCAGCCCATAACTGGCTACAATACTCCAACATTGGCCTAATTAGTATCTTGTAAAGATTTAGCGTAACGTGCTGTTTTTCTGCCTTTTTTTATTCTGTGGTGCAAGATACTGATTTGCACCATGATGGTCAACTCAGTGTTAACCAATGCACTGTGGAAGCTTTGTGTGTTGAGAATGACGTTGAAAGTGTCACATCTGGTGATGAACAGGTCCAGCTGATGCCTTTGTGTCAATCTTGGATGTTTCCAGCAAACCTTGTGGCATGGCTTGATCTAAAAAAAAGTGTAAGCTACTTAAAATTTGGGCAGTATAGTACAAATGGTCAGTGGGGCTCAGGAGCCCCAGGCTGGCATGTTAGACTGAAAATGTGTTGCTGGAAAAGCGCAGCAGGTCAGGCATCATCCAGGGAACAGGAGAATCGACGTTTCGGGCATAAGCACTTCTTCAGGAATCCTTTGTGGAAAAACAAATGGATTGCTATCTATAACTAATGTACACCCATTACATCCTCATAAATGTTGTCCTGGCTACTAATTTAAATGAATATGGCAGGTTAACTTTAGTGTTGAGTGGCTGCATTTTGGAACAGGGAGTGAAAAATCATGTGAGACTACCCTATTCTAGCTCAAGCCAATCAATGCCTCCTGAAGTGCTTGAGTTGGGTGCATTTTGAATGGACCAGGTTCCTGAAGAAGGGCTTATGCCCGAAACGTCGATTCTTCTGTTCACTGGATGCTGCCTGACCTGCTGCGCTTTTCCAGCAACACATTTTCAGCTCTGATCTCCAGCATCTGCAGACCTCACTTTCTCCTGGCATGTTAGACTCCATTGCATTTGTTGTGGATGATGATAGTGGGCTAGGAAGGTTCAGATTGACTGGCCTTTGTTTTCTTTTGACTCTCTTCTTGGCCAACTGAGATTGTCATTTCTACTCACTACTTTCCATGCCCTTCCAAACATTCAGCCTCAAGAAGTCAGAGACTTTCGTCCAGTTGTCAATGGCAACATCACCATAATGACAAGTCACTTGCAGGTGTCCTGTAATTTAGCTATGCATGTCCCAAAGGCTGTGACCAAGAGATGAATTTACAGTACAGAAGGTTTTTTTGGGTCTAGGATTGTCATCAATCTGATGAATGTGACTGAGTCAATATAACTGTCACTGGCTTAACTATGAAGATGCATGATGGACTTACGTAATCCGAAATCTTTGAACTGGGCTCACCTTGTGATGTTAAGAGATGTCAAAGTTCTGTTTGAGACAATGAAAGTGAAAACTATTCAGCCTTTTCTCCCAACTAGCATATGTTGTAAATTGTAGTTCTGAAACCACATGAGAATAGATAGAGTCATAGAGATTTACAGCATGGAAACAGACCCTTTGGTCCAACCCGTCCATGCCGACCAGATATAGGTTTAATTCAACCAAGATCTGCTTCTTGACAATGACAATGTGGGCAGATACCTTGACCACAATGTTCAGCAAGGAGGTGACTTAATAGTTGTAATTTTGCAGTTGCCCTTTGTTGTTGTAAAAGATCATAAGATTTGTAACATGTATATCCATGGGCACCACCCCCCATTCCCCCACCACACACCCCATACCAAATATTGGCTCATCCAGTAACACCTACTTGCCATGAATGAATAAAAAAGAATGAATTTGGAAAAATTGACATTTTCATCAGTTTACATCATTTGAAAACACAATTCAGTTTTATGAGGAGAAAGCAAAAAAACAACTAGATTATCCATCAGATTTTCCTCCATTCAGATGTTGGCAGACTTGGTTTGCATTTCCAATATTTTGTGTGTTTTTCCAGTCATTGAGCATTCGTGGTTTTTCCTAAACTTGCACTGAATAAATTTAATTATAAATCAGAATTTTCTGCTGTTTGCTTCTGAGTGAAAATAATTGTAACAACCAGTTCGGCTTGTCAATCTGAAAAGTTGCAGACAGAGAGGGAGAAGAATGGTTTCATAAACTGAGGATGTGGAAGGTTCCAGTATAAGCTGTACGAGGGAAGAAGGTGGATCCAAGAAAGGAAAAAATAACTAATGTGAAGTAAGAGATGAGAGGATGAAAGTGCTAGCCTACTGACAGGAGTGTCATCCCAAATTTACTGACGCCTCCAGTCCAGTTTTTCAAAAGTTTAGAGCCCAATCTCTGCAATGTTGTAAGATACCTGAGTCTTTTCAATGTCTTAATCACTTTTAAAATGGGGTCTAGAACCTGGTCCATGCAAAATGCACCCAACTCAAGCACTTCAGGAGGCATTGATTGGCTTGAGCTAGAATAGGGTAGCCTCACATGATTTTTCACTCCCTGTTCCAAAATGCAGCCACTCAACACTAAAGTTAACCTGCCATATTCATTTAAATTAGTAGCCAGGACAACATTTATGAGGATGTAATGGGTGTACATTAGTTATAGATAGCAATCCATTTGTTTTTCTACAAAGGATTTCGATCTTCCTGTTGTTGCCTGTAGCCCTGGCAGATTCCATAGCTACTGTACTGCTGCCTTGGCTACATACAAATAACTTCTGTTATTGAACGTATATGCCAATACTCATCCTATTAATGTACGAACAAATTACTGAAGGTGCTGGAATCTTTACTGAAAACAACAAATGCTGGAGATCACACCGGGTCAGGCAGCATCCATGAGAGAGACCAAGCTAACATTTTGAGTCTAGATGACTCTTTATCAGAGCTGAATTGCTATTAATATTGCCTCTGTTTCACCTCATGGCAAGCAAATAAAAATGTGCAAAATTATGGAATGATTGCCAGATGTTTCCAATTTATTGAGCATTCATGGAACAAAGCTGTTCAACAGGAAATAGTGTTTTTACGTGGTAGTAGCAATGTTTCCACCAGCTACAGATGCTGCCATCCGAAGAACAGAATAGTGGGAGGTAATGCGTCTTTGGAGACATGTACAGTGCCTTCTGACTAGTCATTCAGATCAGACAGAATGCTCACCACTAACACAGTTGAAGAGATCAGATCACAAGTTCAGTCCAAAATAGATTACTTATCAACTTCAAAGCGTAAATCAACAATAATGGTCTTGTTTATTCAAGATTGGAAGACAGGCTAGCACATGTATGTTGTAAGCAAACACATCATACCTGTCAACAAATAATAGAGAAATATAGGAAATTTTATCTTTTGGCATGATATAAATCTTGTTGATTTTGCTTCATGGGTAGCTCTTGTATTTTGCTTTGAAGACGCAGGCTTTTTAAAATATAATTAAAGCAACTGTCTGTAATTGTTAAATATGTTTAATGATTCCTTAGACTTTTGTACTCAAAATGGTATTGGTGTACAGTGAAGTGGTACAAAAGTGGTAATTGGACTAATGGAATGTTAGCTCTTATCTCAAATATAAATCAGTGAAAATGTTGCAGGTTCAAGTTCTGGTTCACCGGCATCTGGAGCACTATGTTTTGTTTTCAGAGCCACACCTCAGGAAGGGTATAATGGCTTTAGAAGATATGCAGCACCGATACATCAGAATGATACAGGGCTGAAATGGCTTAATTATGAGGACAAGGTACACAAACCACCTGATGAAGGAGAGTGTTCCAAAAGCTAGTGCTTCCAAATAAACCTGTTAGACTATAACCTGGTGTTGTGCGCTTTTTAACTTTGTACACCCCAGTCCAGCACTGGCATCTCCAAATCATAACTCAACTTACAAGTTTTAGAGAATAGAAGATTAAAGGAGAATCTAATTGAGAGGATTAAAGCTGATAGGTAAATAAAATTTGTTTCTTCTTCGAGGAAATGGATCTAACACATGGGGCCTAACTTTAAAATTATACTTTGGAGATGCCGGTGTTGGACTGGGGTGTACAAAGTTAAAAATCACACAACACCAGATTATAGTCCAACAGGTTTAATTGGAAGCACACTAGCTTTCGGAGCAATGCTCCTTCATCAGGTGATTGTCATCTGATGAAGGAGCTTCACTCCAAAAGCTAGTGTGCTTCCAATTAAACCTGTTGGACTGTAACCTGGTGTTGTGTGATTTTTAACTTTAAAATTATAGTTAGCTTTCGTTTACAGAAATGTAATGAAGGTCTGGACCTCCCTGCTTATAAAAAGTAGTGAAATGTCAAAATTACAACTGTGAAGATCATTATGTTTTGGGACAGTATTTTTAAATTTAGGATAAATGAAGGGCATCATATCTGCCTGATAGCAATCATGGGTGGTTTGATTGTTAAAAATCTAACAAAAACTCAGATTGAATTCCTGAAGGGTTGTAAGAATGGATCTACCCAGATACAAGGTTAAAATGTTTCACATTGTCATGGGAAAAAGGACAGAGGAAGCTATATTTGAGATCAGGTTTCCCTTCAAATCAGTAAATATTACAGATAGATAACTAAAGTTCTCTGTGATTAACAGAGAAGAGGCTGTTTGACTCTGACTTGCTGGCTCCTGCAGTTGAATGAAGGAGGGAGAAAGTTACTAGTTGAAGAAGTGCATCCTGCTGCCTTTTAAGGGTTTTTGCAGCTTAGTTCTGTCATGACCATGTGGAGGAACCATCATCAGAGTGGGCTTTATTGCTGGCAGTGTATTCATGCAACTCTCCAAAAACTTAGGAAAATGACTAGAGTTAGTCACTTGACTTTTAACTTGACAAAATGGGATACAAGAACTCATTGAAAGCTGAAAGCAAATGTGGACTGTTTGCTAGAAGAGCTGTAATTTGACAAGAGTGTGCCAAGGGTGTTAAGTGTCATCTCACTATGCAATTAATTTCAGCTCCTAACTAGAAATTTGAATTTAATTTTAATTTTTAAAGCATTATTTTTTAAAGTTATGCCAGCAGCATGTATTCAATTCCCATTCCAGATGAGATAGACTTGGAAACATCCTACTTCTCCTGTGTCTCGGTGTGAAAGGCAATGGTAAAATACCACTGATAAAAACTGCATAGGAAACAACTCAGTATGAAGCATTGAATAAGCTAAGAACTTGCCTTCAGGTGAAGAATAAATGAATGTTCCTGGTTAAATGTGTGCTATCACCACATATTTACAAGATTTGTGACAACACAGTGTTGTTTTTTTGTGATTCTAACCTCAACAAAATTTGTTTTCTAAAAGCAGAAGAGATTAAATATTAGCTTGATACCATTTTATACTGCAATCCTTTGAGTTTAAAATATATGCATATTGCATACTTTAGCTTGTGTTTCTAAATAGGATGATAGCAATTATTTTAATTTGGACATTTTGCTAAAACTGTACAAATATTTATTAGAAATACTAAAAGCAGCAGCCCAGGGAGCAGACATCATTCTTGTATATGCTGTATTCATTTAGATTAAGCAAATGGCTAATGATCACAAACTATAATTTTATTCCCATTATCAGTGATGTACCTGGGATAATTCAGTATGGTCTACTATTTTGTATGGTTCGGTCAACTTTGAACATTTTGTAGCTCTGACTCAGTTTCTAGCACTCTTGTTTCTGTGTCAAATGATTAAGGCTCAGGTACTGCACCAGCACCTAATGCACTGACCTTCTGTGCGTTACTGAGGGAGTGTTTAAAAGGAGGTGCTCTCTTTCAGAGAGATATTTGCCCGAGATTCTGTCTACCTTCTCACATAGACATGAGATTTTATGGCACAATTTTGAAGAAGCACAGTGGTGTCATGACCAATGTATAATCTTTCATCAATATCTCCAAAGACAGATTATCTGGTTACTATTGAGATTGCTGCTGTGGGAATTTGTTCAGTGCTTACTGCTTGCTGAAAAATGACTGCATTTCAGAAGTGTGTCACTGCTTTTAAGTCCTAAAATCATAGGAACACTATAAATTTCTTCATAGTAAGCTTTCTATTTCCACAAAGAGAAACTAGTAAACATGATGATTTGGAGGTGCCTGTGTTGGACTGGGATGTATAAAGCTAAACATCACCCAACACCAGGTTATAGTCCAATAGGTTTATTTGGAAGCACTAGCTTTCGGAGCACTGCTCCTTCATCAGGGTAACCACCTAATGAAGGCGTAGCGCTCTGAAAGCTAGTACTTCCAAATAAACCTGTTGGACTAAAACCTGGTATTGTGTGATTTTTAACTGAGGAAAAAGTGAGGACTGCAGATGCTGGAGATCAGAGCTGAAAATGTGTTGCTGGAAAAGCACAGCAGGTCATGCAGCATCCAAGGAACAGGAGAATCGACGTTTCGAGCATGAGCCCTTCTTCAGGAATGAGGAAAGTGTGTCCAGCAGGCTAAGATAAAAGGTAGGGAGGAGGGACTTGGGGGAGGGGTACCTTGACCTCCTTCCACCTATCACATTTCCAACGCCCCTCCCCCCAAGTCCCTCCTCCCTACCTTTTATCTTAGCCTGCTGGACACACTTTCCTCATTCCTGAAGAAGGGCTCATGCCCAAAACGTCAATTCTCCTGTTCCTTGGATGCTGCCTGACCTGCTGTGCTTTTCCAGCAACACATTTTCAGCTCTGATTTTTAACTGAGTAAACATGACAGTATCACTAGTCTCTGCGGAGAGAAATTCCATATTTTGTTTGCATTACTAGTTATGACATTTAATACAATCAGTAAAATATTGTACTTGTATCATCTAAAGATATGAACCAGATGGAAAAAGATACAAATAACCAGCTCACAAATGAAAACACTTTAAATAGAATTTGACAAAAGCTAGCAAGCAACTTGACAATGCATTTCAAATGGATTTAATCTGATCTTCAATATGATCCAACTTTAAACTTGAGAGTAAGGTACTAATTATCATATATGACCAGTATCTAAGAGTGAATTGCTTATTTAGTAGACCTAAGTCACACTGTGAAATGCACTTCACTCTCAGCTGCTCAGACGCTCACCATACAGTCAGTTCTACAACATGTTAGTTCTGTTCTCGTGCAATCCTGTGTTATTAGAAAATCATGTAATAGCAGCACCATTTAAACTAATGGGGCCAGAATTGTGTTATAGCCATTGCATACTCTAAAGGTTCACGCTATGTAAGCATTGTCCCCAATTCATCAATCGCATTATAATGAATTCGCATTAATAAAATGCACGTTATAGCAGAACAACATATACTTCAATAATGTACAGGCTGTATTTCTCAGCTGTTAAGTTGTAAATATGGGACAAGAACGATCAAGGGCATCTACCTTTTCATAATATTAAATTTTAGAAATTCCCTTAATGTCCAATGCATCTTGATGGAATTATGCTTCACCAGTCAGAGGCAGTGACTGACTGATGGCTAGAGGTAGAATATGCAGGAAAACCAACTTCAGAATCATAATGTCACACCCAAAAATACTGTTTGACATGCATATGCAGCATCCTCAATTATTTGCAATATAAACTGTATGCACCAGTCACCACTAGTACGATTCTTCTAACTCCTCTCCCTGAGGGCAACAGAATTTGTATACATATGACCTAGGGATATTTTCAAGCATTGGCCTATTGTTAACACTGGAACCACTGTTTGATCCGAAGTTGAGTCTATAGGGATCATTGGATACCAATGTGATCTCACGATACCGCTGTGTGTTTTGTTTGTCCATGTAATTAAATTTTAAGATCCAAAGTCTGTAATTAGGTAAATACTGGAGGTCACAAATAATGCCTTAAGTGCCATCTGGAAAAGCTAGTGCTGGGGTCACTCTTGAATACTGTAACAGATACAATACAAAAGGGTTAAATTTGCCTTGTTCTGATATGAATTGGTTGATTTTTAGGGGTAGGCATAGCAATGTGATGATTCTGTCCTGGAAAATGGCTCATGTCGCCATCAATAATGGCATCAGATTGGTAACATTTAATCAAATTAAAAAGTAATTTCCATTGACTCCACTTTGGATAAACAATGCAAGATAAGTATCTGTGGGGTTGAAAGCTCCAGGAGCTAGATTTGACTAAATTGTCAATCTAACACTTTATCAGATTTCACATCAAACCAGTGCTGTTGATGTTGAACAGCCGATTGATCCAATTATAATCCTGCAATCTCTAATTCAGGAATGTAATAAATGAAAACAGAACGGAGAAAGCTGACAAAGTTTGGATTTCACTCCATATCTTTTCAATCAACAGATGCTCCTGGACTGTTATTGATCAGGCATTCAGCTTTCAAAGCCCTCCTTGTCTGTCAAAACAGCCTTCTGAAGTCCTTGGTAAATTATATGTCCTACTGTTAACTCACAACCATCACAACTTGTTCCAAAAGTTCCCTTTTTTCTGAATGACTAGTAAGTTAACAATGTAAAATTCTGTTCCTGAAGATTTGAGTATACTTTTGTAATAAAGTATATTGCTTCTGTCTTTCTAACTAATGTTATTATTACAACTTCATAATTTCATTAATAAGTACATCAGGGCAATAATATTAAGTTATACTTAAAACAACTATTTAAAATGGTAGTTTTAAACTGTTTAATCATGTTAAAAAAGTCATATATGTTTCTGATCAAAGATAACTGACTACAAAAATGTTCAGGAATAGAGCATTTGCTTATTTTAACTTGCATTGTGATTACGTTGTCACATTGGACAATTATTTTGCATATTTAATTTAATTTGGCCATTCATATCCTGAAAGTAAAGTAGAGACAACTTGTATGCTAAAGTAACTAGTTCATTTATGTGTTGGTTATGATTATAGTTCCCCCTGCCCCCAGAAAATAAGGTTCAGGTTTAAGTTGCAACTGGCATAAACATGTATCATGGAGTCATGCAGCATGGAAGCAGGCACTTTGGCTCACCATGAACAGGTTGACTTTTAAAAAACAAAAATAGTGCTACGTAAGAGCACAGAGAAGGTCATTTTCTCATTTAATTGATCAATAGACATCAAAATGCACCAGTTTCTGGGCTAAATCCAACTTTGAGCTTGCAATGTTCTTCAATTATTATCTTTCAATTCAGAGTCGAGAATTATCATACAAACATATGAACAATTGAAATAGGAGCAGAAGTAGACAGTGGATTGAACATTTAAATTTGGCAGAGGTGCAAGATGGACAGTAATGGAGTGGCTACCTGTTATACATCAGGACTGATTTTCTCTTCAAGTGAGGCTAAAACCCAAATGCAAAATTAAAGTCAGATCGCAGAATGAAATCAGGTATCACACAAAAATAAAGCCTGGTCTAATTGAAAATTTCTATTCTTTCATGAGGCAAAATTATCTGGAGATTTGGCTCAAAGATGAATAGATTTGAGGTACAGCTCAGTCATGATCTAATTAAACTACAGAATAGACTTGAGGTGCCAAATGGCCTATCCCTGTTCTTGTGGAATCTTATGTTTCTGCAGATTTATGAAAAAATCATAACTTTAAATTGACCAATTCTGATAACGTATCAGTTAGGTAACCTTAATTAATGAGGATGTCAAATCAAGCATATTAGGTTCGATATAAGAAACTTTTCCCATATTCCAAGATGATTTTAATTAATAAGATTATAGACTCTTACTTAATGCCTAATGGCAGGAAAGGAATCTGTCTTTTTTTTTGGAAACTGGTAACCTTAATTTTATAACCAGTTGTTATGCTCTTTACTGAATGTAAATGTAATCTATTAATCTGAACACCCTCCATCTCACAACTACAGCTCCCCATGACCCCTTACAAACAAAGACACCTGACAACCTCCACAACTCTATCGAACAGGCACCCTGTTGAATGACTTCTCCTGTCCATCCACACAACAGTGCTGGATCTAACACCTCACTCGACTCAACACCCAAAGCTGACTCTTTCCGTGCCTATGGCTTGAACATTCTGAGGGTAAACAAATCTCCCCTGGCTTAACTGACCATGACCTGACTGTGAATGCTACTCCTCAGAATATCTAGTCCATTGTTTCTCATTTCTGCTCCCTCCAGATCTGTTAAAATTTAACATGTGATTATTATTTGTGTATTTATGCTGCAGTGTGCAGCACTTGGATTGTGAAAAGATATTGATCATCTGGCAGTGGGAAACACCAGAAGATTATTGTGTCTGTGTGTGTGTGTGTGAGAGAGAGAGAGATACTTTTTCCATATTTCAACCTGTCAAGTGCAGATGTTGGCTTGGCTTGTCATATTGGTATGTTCTTTTTTTGGTTAAAATTGGATTCTGCACATGATAATTTTCAGTAGTTAGTTCTACAGTTTCTCCTAAATTAAAATATCTGTAATCATTAGTAATCCCAAATGCAATTTACAGGTACAAACCAATTGAACCTGTATGCATTTGACATGAACTGATGTTGCAGCTTTTTAAATGTTGAATGATTGCAGAGCTTTAGATGCAAAGTGATCTAGATGTCCTCGTGAATGAATCATTAAAGGTTAGTGTGCAGATACAGCACAAAATTAGAAACACTAATGCTATGTCATGATTCATTGCAAAAGAAATTGAATAAAAATGTAGGGAGGTCATGCTTCAATTATGCAGATGAAACCGTATCTGGTGTATTGTGCACCATATTGGTTGCTTTACATAAGCAAGGATTTAAATTCATTGGAGACAGTTTAGAGAAGGTTTACTAATCTAAACCTGGGAAGGTCAGTTGTCCAATGAGAAAAGGTTGGCAGGCTGGGGTTTCCATCCACTGGAGTTTAGAAAATTAAGGGTTGACTTGATTGAAATATGTAATATACTGAAAGGTCTTGGTTAGGTAGATGTGGAAGAGATGCTTCTTCTTCTTGGATAATCGAGAATGGCGAGGTCACTTATTAAAAATTAGGGGTTGCCCATTTACAACATAGCCTGGTGAATACTTTTCCCCCTCAGGGGGTCATGAGTCATTTTAATTCTCTTGTGATGGAAGTAGAGTCCTTGAATATTTTAAAGCAGAGTTTGATAGATTTTTTTTCAACAAAGGAATGAGAGGCTATCAGGAGCAATTGGATATATGGACTGGGGTTACACGCAGATAAGCCATGATTGAATGAAATAGCAGAGTAGGCTTGAGAGACTAAAGGACCTCCACCTGTTGGCGATTTATTCATTTATATATTTTTATAATTTAGTATGCACTTTTGTCAGTCTCTCTATTTCTGGCAATTATTTGTGCTCCATATTTTAATTTGTGTATAAAATGCCTCTTCAATGCTTTTAGTAACACAATTATAACATCCAAATCATTCCAGGTTAAACAATTTGGAAACATGAGAAGGAATTGTGCAAATGTAAATTATCCCTTTGCAAGTTAATTATTTTAAGTCTTGACAATTCGGACATTCACCATTTGTTATTTTTTATTCAAGATATGTCAGAAAAACATTTCCATGAACATTAACACAGTGTTCCTGCCTAGTGCAGTGATCCACAATTTGCACACAATGTGAAAGGATCATTGTTGATTAATGTGGTTTCAACCATCACCCCTGTTATATGCACAAATAACTATGAATATGCATAAGAATACTGTCAGTCTTTGGTTCTAATCACCTTCAAAGCAGTCTCTATGGCAAGAATTAGTCAAGAAGTCTTGTAATATGCATTTAGTCGTTCAGAATAGTCCACTGTCAGACTCAGTGTAATGTTTCTCTGGGGAAAAAAAAACAATGCACACTTACATACCTCATTTTTAGAAATATTTCATATTACTTCATATACCTTGAATTAATCTGAAATATAGAGATTCATAGTATTTCTATGAAGTCTTATGTCTGTACAGTTGCATACCTCACTATCTGCATTCATTTGAGAATAATTTTATGGTGGGTTTTATTTAAATTGTTTACGTTCAAATCTAATCCATTATTACATCTTGTGTATCTTGGTCTTTAGGCAACAATCAATCCAATGGCCATATCACCCTCCATTTTTATATCCTTTTCTTTGCCCAGGAGAGTCATTTAGGTGGTTCTGTTGATGCCCATTCAAAAGCCACTATGAACTGCACTTTAACCAAAAAGAGCTACTTCCCAGAAGGTGAAAGGAGTCTTAATTGCAATAATGAAACTGAAAGTCTCTTAGGTGTTCAGGTATTCAATGTAACCTCTGTTTGGCCAGATCCCCCCATCCTAATGGAATCAAGGACATGTTGAGAAAGTGCTAGAGCAACCTTGCACATAACATCACAGAGCATGCATAGCATGATGTTTGCAGTTAGAACAGACTAGAGGTTGATTGAGACATGAACAGAGGAAGATAGTATTATTTGGTATTAATATATAACAAATAGTGTTACTTTGGAGTGTATACCTGAAGACAGTTGGTGATTATGCGTTTCCTCTATGAGTCTGTCTTGAAACTAAACTCTCAGCATGGCCTCAAATCATGCAATAAAGGATTGTGGTGGGTAGGTGATTCACTAACTGGGAAAATGTGGCAGCAATAAATATCAAGAAACAGACATGCGATCATTTGGAGAAGACTAAAATTAAAAAAACTTTTAAAAAATTAAATCATCAAATACAGCTTTAATACCAGTCAGAAAAGCCACAGACCTAAACAGCTGCTGCAAAAGGAAGCATCTCTGAACACAAAACTGCTCCAGAGAAACCACACAACAATTTTCAGAAAGGCCTTTTGTAGCTAAAAGCAGGGGAAACAAGTCTTTTTTTAAAAAAAACAGCAAGATTAGTAAAAGCCGACCAGCAACTGAGAGGAGAAATCATAATGGAGTTCTCATGAAAAGACACCAATTACTTCACCCTTCAAAGGAACAGAAGGGACAAAAAAGGTTTATTTCCACAAAATCCAAACTGAGGAGCACTTTAAAGACTTCTAATAGTGATTTGACAAATGACTGAAATATTTACTCAACTTTCTTTTTTTTGTTGTCAACATAATTCTTCAGGTGTAGGCTTAAAGAAAAAATTGGAGCAAAACTGTTTCCACTATTTGAAATATCAGAACACTAACAGTGACATTAAAGAAAGCTTTATTATTTTGACTTTTGGTGTGAATGACAACCAAGGCAACTCAGAGATTTTATTGATTTTATTATCATAATCTGAAAATCAGATATTCATGTGTGAAACTGATCTTGCGATGTCGAATATGATGTGAAAATATCTCAAACATCGGAAAACAAATGCTATAAATGATTGAAGGGAATCATATTTAATTCTATAAAGAAACATTTATCAAGTGAACCCATTTTGAAAAAGTTCCATCTACAGATATTGAAAGCACAGTTCTGAAGTCATGCTGTTTATGCTCTGTGACTAGCAGCTTCCTTAATGTTATGTGCAGGGTTGCTCAAGGGTCCTGAAGCCCTTTCTCAATATGAATTTGACAAGCCCTCGATTCCATTAGTATGTGGGGATCTGGCCGAATAGAGTTTACATTTAAAATCTGAACATTTGTGAGACTTTCAGTTTCATAATCATAATTAAGGCCCCTTTCTATCTTTTGGGAAGTAACTCTTTTTGGTTAAAGTGCAGTTCATGGCGGCTATTAAATGGACATAACAGAACCACCCAAATGCCTCTCCTGGGCAATGAAAAAGAGAGGAAAGAGGAGGATGTCATGGCCACTGGATTGATTGTTGTCTAAAGGCCAAGAAATAATAGATGTAATAATGGATTAGATTAGAACCTAAACAATTTAAACAAAACCCACCACAAAAGTATTGTTAAGTAATACAGATACTGATGAATGCAGTTATACAAACATAAGACTATACAGAAATATTATTAGTCTCTGCATTTCAGAGTAATTCAAGGAATATGAAATAATCTGAAATATTCTGAAAAATAAGAAAATTACTTCAAGAATGGACACCAAATCAAATTTAGCACACTTCTCTACTATGTGGGAAGTGACGAAGACCAGAGGGGCAGCCGGGTAGGTTTTTTTCCCTTTAAAAGCGCGCAGGAGAAGAACCCGAGGCTCTACAGAGGTAGTGTCTCCCACCCGCCCTCCTCCTCTAACCTAAATAATAAGACCCGTTGTGGTAAGTAGGTAAATGCTGCATTTTGCTTGTTGTATTCTTCAGATCCAGTTTTTTTTTAAAAAAAGGTTACTTTCAGAGGGATGGCAGTGAAGGCAGTGCAATGTTCCTCTTGCAACATGTTTGAGGTGAGGGATGCCATGGACATCCCTGCTGATTACACTTGCAGGAAGTGCACCCATCTCCAGCTCCTCCAAGACTGTGTTAGGGAACTGGAGCTGGAGTTGGATGAACTTAGGATCATTCGGGAGGCAGAGGGGGTCATAGATCGGAGCTTTAGGGAAGTAGTAACTCCAAAGATGGCAGATAGATGGGTGACAGTGAGGGGGACTGGGAGGAAGCAGCCAGTGCAGGGACCCCCTGCGGCCGTTCCCCTCAAGAACAAGTATACCGTTTTGGATACTTGTGGGGGGGACGACTTACCAGGGGTAAGTAACGGGGCTCAGGCCTCTGGCACGGAGACTGTCCCCGTAACTCAGAAGGGAAGGGTGGAGAAGAACAGAGCAATAGTAATTGGGGACTCGATAGTTCGGGGCACAGATAGGCGGTTTTGTGGGAACGAGAGAGAACGTTTGGTATGTTGCCTCCCAGGTGCAAGGGTACGTGATGTCTCTGATCATGTTTTCCAGGTCCTTAAGGGGGAGGGGAAGCAGCCCGAAGTCGTGGTCCACATTGGCACCAATGACATAGGTAGGAGGAGCGCTGAGGATGTTAGGCAGGCTTTCAGGGAGCTAGGTTGGAAGCTCAAAGTTAGAACGAACAGAGTTGTTGTCTCTGGTTTGTTACCCGTGCCACGTGATAGAGAGTCGAGGAATAGGGAGAGAGAACAGTTAAATGCGTGGCTACAGGGATGGTGCAGGAGGGAGGGATTCCGGTATTTGGATAACTGGGGTTCTTTCTGGGGAAGGTGGGACCTCTATAAACAGGATGGTCTGCACCTGAACCTGAGGGACATCAGTATCCTTGGTGGGAGGTTTGCTAGTGCTCTTGGGGGGGGTTTAAACTAACTCTGCAGGGGCATGGGAACCCAGACTGTAGCTTTAGGGTGCAGGACCTGGAGTGTAGGGAGGTTAGGAACATGGCATCAATTTCAAAGGAGGGTGCCTGTAAACAGGAAAGTGGCTTGAAGTGTGTATACTTCAATGCAAGAAGTATACGAAATAAGGTAGGTGAACTTGCAGCGTGGGTTGGTACCTGGGACTTCAATGTTGTGGCTATTACAGAGACATGGGTAGAACCAGGACAGGATTGGCTGTTGCAGGTCCCAGGGTTTAAATGTTTTAGTAGGGTCAGAGGTGGGGGTAAAAGAGGGGGAGGTGTGGCATTGCTTGTCAAAGATAGTATTACAGCTGTGGAAAGGACGATGGATGAAGACTTGCCATCTGAGGTAGTTTGGGCTGAGGTTAGGAATAGGAAAGGTGAGCTCACCCTGTTAGGAGTTTTTCACAGGCCTCCTAATAGTCCTAGAAACGTAGAAGAAAGGATTGCGAGGATGATTCAAGAGAAGAGTGAAAGTAATAGGGTGGTTGTTATGGGGGACTTTAACTTTCCTGATATTGATTGGGAAAGCTATAGCTCAAGTTCGTTAGATGGGTCAGTGTTTGTCCAATGTGTGCAGGAGGGTTTCCTGACACAATGTGTAGATAGGCCAACAAGAGGTGAGGCCATACTGGATTTGGTTCTGGGTAACGAACCAGGCCAGGTGTTAGAATTAGAGGTAGGTGAGCACTTTGGGGACAGTGACCACAATTCGGTGACTTTTACTCTAGTGATGGAGAGGGATAAGTGTGCACTACAGGGCAAGAGTTATAGCTGGGGGCAGGGAAATTATGATGCGGTGAGGCATGACTTAGGATGTGTGGCTTGGAAAAGTAAGCTTCAAGGCAAGGGCGTAATTGATATGTGGAGCTTGTTCAAGGAGCAACTATTGAGTGTCCTTGATAAGTATGTACCCATCAGGTAGGGAGGAAAGGGTCGTGTGAGGGAGCCGTGGTTTAATAAGGAATTGGAATCCCTTGTTAAATGGAAGAGGGTGGCCTATGTAAAGATGAGGCGTGAAGGTTCAATTGGGGCGATTGAGAGTTATAAGGTAGCCAGGAAGGACCTGAAGAGAGAGCTAAGAGCAGCAAGGAGGGGACATGAAAGGTCCTTAGTTGGTAGGATTAGGGAAAACCCTAAGGCTTTCTATAGGTATGTCAGGAATAAAAGAATGACTAGGGTAGGAATAGGTCCAGTCAAGGATAGTAGTGGGAAGTTGCATGTGGAGGCTGAAGAGATTGGAGAGACAGTGAATGAATACTTTTCGTCAGTATTCACTCAGGAACAGGACATTGTTGTCGATGTGAATACTGAGTCACAATTAAGTAGAATGGATGGCTTTGAGGTATGTAGACAAGAGGTGTTGGAAATTCTGGAAAGGGTGAAAATAGATAAGTCCCCTGGGCCTGATGGCATTTATCCTAGGATTCACTGGGAAGCAAGGGAGGAGATTGCAGCGCCAATGACCTTGATTTTTATGTCCTCATTGTCTACAGGAGTAGTGCCAGAAGATTGGAGGCTAGCAAATGTGGTTCCCTTGTTCAAGAAGGGGAGTAGGGATAACCCTAGTAACTATAGGCCGGTGAGTCTCACTTCTGTTGTGGGCAAAATCTTAGAGAGAATTGTAAGGGATAGGATTTATGAACATCTGGATAGGAATAATGTGATCAAGGATAGTCAGCATGGTTTTGTGAAGGGCAGGTCGTGCCTCACAAACCTTATTGAATTCTTTGAGAAGGTGACTAAGGAGGTGGACGAGGGAAAAGCAGTAGATGTGGTGTATATGGATTTTAGTAAGGCGTTTGATAAGGTTCCCCATGGTAGACTACTGCAAAAAATACGGAGGTATGGCATTGAAGGTGAGATGGAGGTTTGGATTAGGAGTTGGCTGGCTGGAAGAAGACAGAGGGTCGTAGTTGATGGCAAAGGTTCATCTTGGAGTGCCGTCACTAGTGGTGTTCCGCAAGGATCTGTTTTGGGACCATTGCTGTTTGTCATTTTTATAAATGACCTGGAGGAGGGGTTAGAAGGTTGGGTGAGCAAGTTTGCGGATGATACGAAAGTCGGAGGAGTTGTAGACAGTGAGGAAGGATGTGGCAGGTTACAGCGGGATATAGATAAGCTGCAGAACTGGGCAGAAAGGTGGCAAATGGAGTTCAATGTAGCTAAGTGTGAGGTGATTCACTTTGGTAAGAGTAACAAAAAGATGGGGTACTGGGCTAATGGTCGGATACTTGGTAGTGTGGATGAGTAGAGGGATCTTGGTGTCCATGTACACAGATTTTTGAAAGTTGCCACCCAGGTAAATAGTGCGGTGAAGAAGGCATATGGCGTACTGGCTTTTATTGGTAGAGGAATTGAGTTCCGGAGTCCTGAGGTCATGTTGGAGTTGTATAAGACTCTGGTGCGGCCGCATCTGCAGTATTGTGTGCAGTTTTGGTCGCCATACTATAGGAAGGATGTGGAGGCACTGGAACAGGTGCAGAGGAGGTTTACCAGGATGTTGCCTGGTATGGTAGGAAGATCCTATGAGGAAAGGCTGAGGCACTTGGGGTTGTTTTCATTGGAGAAAAGAAGGTTTAGGGGTGACTTGATAGAGGTGTACAAGATGATTAGGGGTTTAGATAGGGTTGACCATGAGACCCTTTTTCCACGTATGGAGTCAGCTATTACAAGGGGGCATAGCTTTAAATTAAGGGGTGGTAGGTATAGGACAGATGTTAGGGGTAGGTTCTTTACTCAGCCAGTGGTGAGTTCATGGAATGCCCTGCCAGTAGCAATGGTGGATTCTCCCTCTTTATGGGCATTTAAGCGGGCATTGGATAGGGATATGGAGGATAGTGGGCTAGTGTAGGTTAGGTGGGCTTGGATCGGCGTAACATCGAGGGCTGAAGGGCCTGTACTGCGCTGTATTCTTCTATGTTCTATGTTCTATATAATATTAGATTATGGGGAGGCAATGGTCTAGTGGTATTACAGTTGAATTGCTAATCAAGAAACCCAGGTAATGTTCTGGGGATTCAGGCTCAAATCCTGTCATGGCTGATGATGGAATTTGAATTCAATAAAAATTTGGAATTAAGAGTTTAATGTTGACCCTTGAAACATGACTGATTGTCGGGGTGAAAAAATACTGGTTCATTAATGTATTTTGGACAAGGAAACTGTCATTCTTACCTGGTCTGGCCTACATGTGACCACAGAACCACAGCAATGTGATTGAGACTTAACTGCCATCTGGGTAATGAGGTAGAGGCAATAAATGCTGGCCCAGCCAGTGATATCCACATCCCATGAATGAATAAATAAGATCACATTTTATGTAGACAGCAAATCAATAAGAAACAAATTACATTTGACAAATTCCTAACTTGATAATTTTTTCTTGAATTTTGCCTTCTCCTAATCTGTCTTGAATCTAAACTCAGTGTGGCACCAAATTGCACAAGGGATTAATTTAGCAGATGGGTTCAGCAAACTGAACCCATCTGCTAACTTTGCATCCCCATATTTGCCTGAGGAGTATCTGGGACTGGGTACCACCTGCCCTTGCTTTCCAACTTTCTGCTCAAGATCACAATCCCACCACTAGGCTTCCAATTATCGTTCATGAGATCCATGATTATTTCTATCCCACTTCCACTTTCTACAGTCTCTCCCAGTTGACCTGACTCCAGATCCCTCCACAATCTTTCTTGGTCCTGTGGTGCTCACTAGCATTTCCCTATCTGATTAAAAGTTCAAATTTTCAATTAGCTACAAATCATAATATCATATGCACAGTGCTGTGTCTTTTGGTCATGCTCTTCACCCATCAGGTCAGATAAATAAAAGTTTAACCCAAAGTGTCTAGCTACAGTTACTGTTCTTTCCCTATGTTGTCACCTCAAGAACTCCGAGGATCTAGTTTTGGTTTCTTTATCGAACTACTTGCTTTTTCTTAGTGATATTGTTGATGGAAAATAAAACTGCTTCCACACTGTTACTGATATCCAACTTTGCTTTCCACCTCTTTCCTTAAAGTCTCAATCAGTTCTATGCTGTATACTATACAGTCAAACTGTATTAATGGATGAGTGAACATTTCATCTAAGTAATGTCAAGTTGACCAAAACCATTATTTTCAAATACCAATATAAATTTAAGTTGCTTCCCACCAAATCATGGAGCCATGTCTAGAGGTCATAAAAGGCATGGGTAGGAATGGAGTCTTACGATGTTGCAGAGGTAGAAGTAAGTGTTCTTCATGGCTATTTGGTTGGAACCTCATCTCGTGTTTAAGTAGCAATATTGCAAACAGATAAGCTGGCTCAAACTCATAGGTGCTAGGGAGCAGGACGGAGTCAGTAATCTTTGACAGAGTTCAAAGACATTGTCTTCAATTTTCCCAATGCTTCATTGCAAATAAAAAAAACTTTTGTTCATCTAATACTGGATGTTAGACAAGCAGCCTGAAAACATTAAAATCAGTGAAGTGAATCTGAGTATCATCAACACACAAGCAAAAACTGAGTCTTCTATGATATTTTCATCATTGTTGTTGAAAGTAAACATTTGCACAGAAAATAATCCCGTTGTCTGACAATATTGTCAGACGCTGAATCAAGAGAAATAGTTGAGTAAATGTAAAGAATTAATATTTGGCCAATCTTGTGAAATAGGTGGTATTCAATGGAAAGGATAACAGGCAGCTAATGCAGTAGAGTCTCTTTTACACATTAAACAAACATAAAAGTGATCCCGTAAGATACTCTGATCAACAAAAGGATTGCCTTAGAATTGAAGCAACTTGCTTTGCCATCTCCTCACTCTGAATCATTCTTTTATTGTCCATCTGCATATCTCCGAGCATCCTGGTACAATAACAATAGAGAGAAGCAAACCTGTTTCATTGCAACTGATTGGATTCAAACTGCACTCCCTAATTAAGATTTGGAGATGCTGGTGTTGGACTGGGGTGTACAAAGTTAAAAATCACACAACACCAGATTATAGCCCAACAGGTTTAATTGGAAGCACTAGCTTTCAGAGCGCTGCTCCTTCATCAGGTGATTGTGGAGGACACAATTGTAAGACACAGAATTTATAGCAAAAGTTTACAGTGTGATGTAACTGAAATCATACATTGAAAAATACCTTAATTATTTGTTGAGTCATCTGTTCTAATACCATGATAGTTTTACTTCTTTCATATGCAAATCACATAACCTTTATTTTAAAGTTACATTCTCAGGTTAACTGTAACAATTGGTGTTAGCCAGACAATATTTTTAAAGTGTTAGCCCCCTGTGTTCTCTGTACCATAATGTTTATACTGATTCTAATCTAAAAAGTGAGATAGCAGAGTTTGACATGAATTCATGCAGTTTTTGAGCAAAGTACAATGTAACTCTGCAAGTACAAATTCACCCCACAAACGTATATGTATATGTGCTCATGTGGGTCTTTGTGTGTGTGTGTGTCTGGCTGAATGGGATGGGAGATGTGAGTGTGAGAGTGAGTGGATATGTGAGTGTAGAGTGTCTTAGTCCATGAGAGGGTGTATGTGTGAGTGTGTGTGTTTGTAGGAGTGTGCGTGTGTGTGTCTGGGGTGGGGAGTTGTGAGTCTGTAAGAGAGAATTTATATGTGTGTGCGTGAGTGCAGAGTGGTCTAAGTCTGTGAGAGGATGCATGTGTGTGTGTGGGAGTGTGTGTGTGTATCTGTAAGCGTGTGTGTGCGTGTCTGTGTGCATGTCTGTGTATACATGTGTCCCTGTGTATGTGTGTGTATAGGAGTGCAACAGCCTCAGTACTCAACATCAACAATTGCCAATCTCCAAATACCGTTCTACAACCCATCCGCTTTATCCTTGATCACAACGTCTTCACCTTTGACAACCAGTTCTTCATCTAGACACATGGAACAGCTATGGGGACCAAATTTGCTCCCCAATATGTCAACATCTTCATGCACAGGTTCGAACAAGACTTCTTCTCTATGCAGGACCTCCAACCAACATTATACACCAGGTACATTGATGACATTTTCTTTCTCTGGACCCATGGCGAGGAGTCACTGATAAAACTACACAGTGACATCAACAAGTTTCATCCCACCATCAAACTCACCATGGACTACTCTCAACTATCTGTCTCATTCTTGGACACATGCATCTCCATCAAGGATGGACACCTCAGCACCACACTCTACCGCAAACCCACAGACAAACTTACAATGCTACACTTTTCCAGCTTCCACCCAAAACATATTAAAACAGCCATCCCCATAGACAAACCCTACGCATACACTGGATCTGTTCAGATGAGGAGGAACGTGACAGACACCTGGAAGTACTCAGGGATGCCCTCATAAGAACGGGGTATGATGCCTAACTCATTGACCGCCAGGTCAGACGTGCCACAGCAAGGAACTGTAATGACCTCCTCAGGAGACAGACACATACCAACAGGGTATCTTCGTTGTCCAGTACTCCCCAAGAGCTGATAAACTATGCCATGTTCAGCCTGCAACACATTATCAATGAGGATGAGCACCTCGCCAAAACCTTCCACACACCTCCACTGCTTGCCTTTAAACAACCGCCAAACCTCAAACAGATCATTGTTTGTAGCAAGCTGCCCGGCTTTCAGGACAACTCCATACAACTCTGTCACTGTAGGCGCTGCAAGACGTGTCAGAGTGTGGATGTGGATACCATCATTACACATGGGGACACCTCCCACCATATACATAGCAAGTACTCATGTGACTCAGCTAACGTTGTCTATCTTATACGTTGCAGGCAAGGATGCACGGAGGCATGGTATATTGGGGAAACCGTGCAAAGGCTACGACAATGGATGAATGGGCACCAGACAGGAGTGTTCCCTCCCAGTTGGGGAACACTTCAGTGGTCCAGGACATTTGATCTCGGACTTTTGGGTGACCATCCTCCAAGGCAGACTTCAGGACAAGCAGCAATGAAAAGTGGCCGAGCAGAGACTGATAGCTAAGTTCTGTACCCATAGGGAGGGCCTCAACTGGGACCTTGGGTTCATGTCACACTACAGGTGACCACCATTGCACTATACACACACACAGACACTCCTACACACACACACTTCCACACACACACATGCATCCTCTCACAGACTTAGACCACTCTGCACTCTACACTCACACACACACATATACACTCTCTCTCACAAACACTCATAATCCCCACCCCAGACACACACGCACACTCCTACAAACACACACACTCACACATACACCCCCTCACGGACTAAGACACTCTACACTCACATATACACACATATCCACTCACTCTCACACTCACATCTCCCATCCCATTCAGTCAGACACACAAAGACCCACATGAGCACATATACATATACGTTTGTGGGGTGAATTTGTACTTGCAGAGTTACATTGTACTTTGCTCAAAAACTGCATGAATTCATGTCAAACTCTGCTATCTCACTTTTTAGATTAGAATCAGTATAAACATTATGGTACAGAGAACACAGGGGGCTAAAACTTTAAAAATATTGCCTGGCTAACACCAATTGTTACAGTTAATCTGAGAATGTAACTTCTTAAAAAAGGGTTTTGAGATTTACATATGAAAGAAGTGAAACTATCATGGTATTCGAACAGATGAAAGACTCAACAAACAATCAAGGTATCTTTCAATATATAATTTCAGTTACATCACACTGTAAACTTTTGCTATAAATTCTGTGCCTTACAATTGTGTACTTCACAACCTTCTGATGAAGGAGCAGCGCTCCGAAAGCTTGTGCTTCTAATTAAACCTGTTGGGCTATAACCTGGTGTTGTGTGATCTTTTAACTCCCTAATTAAGAGGTGAATGCTGTATTATGAGATTTAAAAGGACTGCTGAAAGACTGAGGTGAGGCAGATAGGAGGAAGAGACTTGTGTGGAACATAAGCACCAAAGATTGGTTTTGCCAAACTTATGCATTGTATATTCTGTGTAACAGTGCAAACCTACTCTTCTGACACCTATCTCCAACAGCAATGATTCACCTTCCTTTGATTGGCAGAGTTGCTCCAGGTTAGATAGTAAGTCACATTGTTTGAGGCCACTTTGAAGAGAGTAAACCGATTTTAAAAAGCAGTGTGTAAAATATTATAATCTGACATTTCAAGACTTTGTTTTCTATATGTGACTTTTCCACATCTATCTGTAGGAAAGGTAAAAAATGGATTATAAAATGTTCACTGATTGAATGAGTTTCAGTAAACCATCTCCTGAGAGTGATTTTGTGACAGCCGCTTTCCCAGCAGAATACCTCAGCTGGAGTTTAATTGCTTCCATCTGAAGCCTAGCATACAGCTCAGTGATAGACTCTAGCTTTGGCACCGGCCCCTATGGCCTGTGGGCAGATGATTTATTTTTCTAACCTTAAAACATGGCCGAAAACAGTTTGAAGTAATTGCATTTACACCGTGTTGTGGCTGCCCTCACACACATAGGAAATCCTAGAGAATGTGGACATTAAACACCATGCTGCATGCAGGATGTAAATGGGATTACCCTGTAATAAACAACCATTCCTTTATTTACCTATAATTCACAAAATGTGCTTAAAGTCATAAATGTCAGACCATAAAAATCATTTCTATGGTTTGCTTATTTTAGCTCAAATTGTCCTTTTGTAGGTTCCAAGTAAACAAGCTTTTTCCAAATGCTGCCAACAAAGATTCTCTGTATACACTCTGGTTCTGGATATCACCACCTAAATGTGGTACACTAGTTCTTACTTTGTGATGAACTTGTATATATGGGACATCCTCCCATTCTGCAGCAGAGAAGAGATAGTCTTGCAAATGTAAGCATTAGCAGAAGATACACATGGTGGGGATTACTTTTTGTTATTGATTTTAGCGAATTTGTTTTTGCATAAATGCTACAATATGGATGAAAATATTTCTAAGTTTCTTCAATGTTTTTAGCCATGGAAATCAGTGCTAAAATATTTCAGACCAAGTTTCTATGACAACCAGATGTGGTTTTGTCATGGAACTAAGTGGCAGACTCTTTTTTGCTAATTGACATTTCATTTTAAACTTGAGAAAAAGCATTCCTGATGCATCAGAATAATTGTTGCGATGAGTGTAGATATATATATGTATAATGCATTGAAAGTAATATGTCGTTATTTGGTTGTATAATTTTTCATGTGGCCTGAGGTTCAGCAACTAACACCAGCGACCACTGAAGAAAGTTTAAACTGTAATAGGTACACTGGAATAAACCTACTGGGATAGAGTTTCTGCTACAAGTGCAGTTGGGAATCTGAGAGCAAATCACTCTTGAAATTTTACTGCTTTCTGGAAGTGAAAGTTTCTGCCAAAACTTATTTGCATAATCATACATGATGGTCTCGATTTTCCTTCCTCAATTGCAGTGAAAACTGAAATGTTCACTGCTATCAAGGGACGTGACAACACAATGACTTCTAGTGACCTGATTTACAATGAAATCTGGAAATTGCAGTGCACCCAAGAGTGCTCAAGAGCCCAAAATGATGGTCCTGCCATTACAATTCTTAAAGAGGAAGGAAACATTACTAAGGGGACTTAGCTTTTTTGCCCATAACCTTTCGAAAATGTTGGTGTTCATAAGCATAAGTCAACAAAATCTAAAGAAAATCGGTTTTAATGTTTCAAAACATTTAACTAAACTATGCTTACTGTGTGTTTGAAATTTAAAAAGCTTAATTTGAAGAACTTCCTCGATTGTCACAAATATACAAAATTTCTGGAAATATAACTTACTTATTTTGATTGGCCCTGATTCAATCTCCAACTGAATACTGTTTAAGCCAGTTAAAAATTGCCAAATCTTGATTTCCAATAAAATTTCAAATGCAAGTTATATCTGTCATCGTTGGGTGGTTAGGGTTGGACGCCTGGAGGAAGAACACCTCATCTTTCACCTTGGAACATTGCAATCACATGGGATCAATGTGGACTTCACCAGTTTCCTCATTTATCCTCCCCCCACCTTATCCCCGTCCTAAGTCTCCAACTTGGCACGGTCCTCTTGACCTATCCATCTTCCTTCCCACCTATCCGCTCCACCCTCCTCTCCGACCTATCGCCTTCCCCCCCATCTTCATCTACCTATTACATTCCCAGCTACCTTCCCCTCACCCCAACCCCCCTCCTATTTATCTCTCAGCACCCTCCCCCACCCCAGCTCACAAGCCTCATTCCTGATGGAGGGCTTATGCCCGAAACATCAATTCTCCTGCTCCTCAGATGCTGCCTGACCTGCTGTGCTTTTACAGCACCACACTATTGACTCTGATCTCCAGCATCTGCAGTCCTTATTTTCTCCAGATAACAAACACTGGCTGTCTATCTTACTCTGCAATAACTTACAGTTAGCCCAATCCTATTTCTACCCAATGTCCATACATTACCATTTTCACAGTGGGCGCAGGGTAAAAATCAAAACAGCAGACTCTGACTCAAATTGCAACACTCAATCAAACTGAGGTTAACCACTTGGATCTAGCCGGTCCATACAGCTAATTTACTTATTAAGTAGATTTAGGGAGTTACTAAAATGGTAGCTGAAAACTTGTAACTGATTTCCTAATGCTTAAAAAAAGGTTGCTGAAGGGCAGAGTAGCTATTTTTAAAATATGTCTATACTCCGATAAAATTGTTTGCCTTATCCTAGTAAATTCCTTTAACTGAACACTGTGCACTGTTGAGTTTTGAATCTCCTCCCTGTAAAATCCTCTGCTGAAGTCATTGATACTCTCTTCTGAAATACAAAAATAAATTACAACATTACAAACGTACATGCACCTGATTTAAAAACAAAAAAAATTGCTGATGGTTTGGTTTTAATACTGGAGATCTATTTCTCGTGCTTCAATTGTATGAAAATCTCAAATTCAAAAATGAAAATTTGAGATGGTCATCTTTGTATTAACCACAACCACCAATCAGACGGATACAACATCACTAACATGCACTTTCTTTGGGACTTCAACAACATTAAATATGCAATGTAAAAGCAAGCCATTGTTTTCGTGAAGGTCATGATTTTGAACCTCTTGCTCAACAACATGCCCCAAGAAGCCGATAGCAGCAAGTCTGGTCATTCATCTCAGGCTCTAGTTTTAACTCATGGTAAGTCTTCTACGGAACTAAGAAAGGTTTGCATTTACATGGAGCCTTTTGCGTCTTTAGATTGTCTAAACAGATTTCCAGCCTGTTAAATAGTCCTTTATAATTATTATCATTGTAGCCCTGTAGAAAAAAAAAGCAGTTTGCATGCAGCAAGGTCCAAAACAAAAGCAATATGGTAGTGATCACATATTTGATCAAGTGATTTGGTTGAGGGATTAACATTGCCATGGACAACAGGGAGAATGTTCCTGCTCTTTTTTTGAAGTAGTGTTCTGGGATTATTTAGAGCCACATAAGAGGATTTGTGTAGATTTTTACTCAAGAGTCTGGAGGGGGTTGGGTTATGAAGAAACTTAACTTGCTCTCAATTGCATTTCCGTTGACTGGGCGAAGGTCAGAACAGCTTTTTAAAAATTCTCTAAATTGGATATTGCGTGAAGATGAACTTTTGCCAAAGTGCAAATTCAGGTTCATCAATAGCCTTCCATCAATGTCTCCCATGGTGGGGGAAGGAGAAGATTGCAAGTGGGGTAGGAGGGAAGACTGGAGGCTGCATAAGTTGGTGAAAGAGAAAACATCTGGTGGTAAGAGAGAGGAAGGGTGAAAGTGGCAGAGGAAAGGCAGGCTTAAGGAAGAGAGGCTGGAAATTAGAAAAAGAAGTTTCAAATTAATTACCAATATACTCAGCCAACTAGGAGCCAGGAAAAGTTGTAATCTTGGAACCATTGAATTCCTTACAAATGAATGAGGAATTTCAAGCTTGAGGTTGCATATATTTAGGATTTCTACTATGCGGTAAAATTCAAGTATGTGAGATTGGGAGTAATATATTAAAGTGGATACAAAACTGGTTGCAAACAGGAAACCATAGGAATAAATGCAGTGAATAGTAGGTTACCATAGGGATCAGTGCTAGGACCCTATCTATTGCTAAAATTTATTAAGAATTTAGATGAGGAAACTAAATGTAATGCTTTCAGATAAAGAGTAGATACTAAACTGGATGAGAGAGTGAGCTGTGAGGAGGATGCAGCCGATGTTTCAGTGATCTGGACAAGTTAAGTGAGTGGGCAAAGAAAGGGATGTCTTGCTGTAGTTGTATAGAATATTGTATCCAGTTTTGGTTGCCTTATCTGAGGTAGGATATTTTTGCTATCGAGTCAAAATTCTTAAAATCATTCTCAAAGCTGATTGGGGGCAGATGTTCATAGGTAAAGGGACGGCTAAAAAGTGGGAAGCTTTCAGAAATGAGATGAGAGTCCAGAGATAGTATACTCCTGTTCGGGTGAAAGGAAGGGCTAGTAGTGTAGGGAATATTGGATGACTAGAGAAATTGAGGCCTTGGTTAAGAAAAATAAGAAAGCATATGTCAGGTATAGACCACAGAAATCAAGCGAATCCTTAGAAGAGTATAAAGGCAGTAGGAGTATACTTAAGCAGGAGATCAAGAGGGCAAAAATGAGACATGAGATAGCTTTGGCAAATAGGGTTAAGGAGAATCCAAAAGTGATTTTATAAATACATTAAGGACAAAAGAGTAATGAGAGGGAGAATAGGGCCCCTCAAAGATCGGGAAGACAGCCTAAGTGTAGTGCCGCAGGACATGAGGGAGACACGAAACAAGTATGTCTCATCAGTGTTTACTGTGGAAAAGGAAATGGAAGACATAGAATGTGGGGAAATGGATGGTGACATCTTGAGAAATATCCATATTACAGAGGTGCTGGATGTCTTGAAATGCATAAAAGTGGATAAATCCTCAGGACCTGATCAGGTGTACCCTTGAACCCTGTGGGAAGCTAGGGAAGTGATTGCTGGGCCCCTTGCTGAGACATTTAGATTAGATTACTTGCAGTGTGGAAACAGGCCCTTTGGCCCAACAAGTCCACACCGACCCGCCGAAGCGCAACTCACCCAGACCCATTCCCCTACATTTACCCCTGCACCTAACACTATGGGCAATTTAGCATGGCCAATTCACCTGACCTGCACATTTTTGGATTGTGGGAGGAAACCGGAGCACCCGGAGGAAACCCACGTAGACACGGGGAGAATGTGTAAACTCCACACAGTCAGTCGCCTGAGGCAGGAATTGAACCCAGGTCTCTGGCGCTGTGAGGCAGCAGTGCTAACCACTGTGCCACCGTGCCACCCATTTGTATCATCGATAGTCACAGATGAGGTGCTGGAAGACTGGAGGTTGGCTAACATGGTGCCACTGTTTAAGAAGGGTGGTGAGGACAAGTTGGGGAACTATAGACCAGTGAGCCTGATGCGCTAGTGGGCAAGTTGTTGGAGGAAATCCTGAAGGACAGGGAATGGCAAGGACTGATTAGGGAATGTCAACATGGCTTTGTGTGTGAGAAATCATGTCTCGTGAACTTGATTGAGTTTTTTGAAGAAGTAACAAAGAGGATTGATGAGGGCAGAGTGGTAGATGTGAACTATATGGACTTGAGTAAGGCGTTTGACAAGGTTCCTCAGGGGAGACCAGTTATCAAGTAAAGATCTCATGGAATATCGGGTGAAATAGCCATTTGGATACAAAACTGGCTCAAAGGTAGAAGACAGAAGGTGGTGGTGGGGGGGTTGCTTTTCAGACTGGACGCCTGTGACCAGTGGTGTACCATAAGGATCGATGCTGAGTCCACCACTTTCTGTCATTTATATGAATGATTTGGATGTGAACATAGGAGGTATGGTTAGTAAGTTTGCAGATGACACCAAAATTGGAGGTGTAGTGGACAGCGAAGAAGGTTACCTCAGAGTACAATGGGATTTTGATCTGTTGCGTCAATGAGCTAAGGAGATAAATGTGAGGTGCTGCATTTTCGTAGAATCCCTACAGCCCTTGCTAACTCTACTTTCTATGTTCACTTCCATTTTGGAAAAGCAAATCAGAGCAGGACATATACACTTAATAGTAAGGTCCTGGGGAACAAAGAGACCTTGGAGTGCAGGTTCATAGTTCCTTGAAAGTAGTGTTGGAGGTAGATAGGATAGTGAAGAAGGCATTTAGTATGCTTTCCTTTATTGTTCATAGTATTGGCTATAGGAGCTGGGAGGTTATGCTGTGGCTATACAAGACATTGGTTAGGTCACTTTTGAAATATTGCATGCAATTCTGGTCTGCTTCCTATCGGAAGGATGTTGTGAAACTTGAAAGGGTTCAGAAAAGATTTACAAGAATGCTACCAGGGTTGGAGGATTTGAGCTTTTAGGAGAGGCTGAATACAGTGGGGCTGTTTTCCCTGAAGCGTGGAGGCTGAGCGGTGACCTTATACAGGTTTTTTAAATTATGAGGAACATGGATAGCATAAATAGACAAGGTCTTTTCCCTGTGTTGGGGGAGTCCAGAACTAGAGGGCATAGGTTTAGGGTGAGAGGGGAAAAATACAAAAGGGACTGAAAGGGCAACTTTTTCACACAGAGGGTGATGCGTGTATGGAATGAGCTGCCAGAGCAAGTGGTGGAGGCTGGTACAATTACAATATTTAAAAGGCGTCTGGATGGGTATATGAATAGGAAGGGTTTAGAGGGGTATGGACCTGGTGCTGGCAAATGGGACTAGATTATGTTAAGATATCTGGTCAGCATGGACAAGTTGGGCCAAAGGGTCTGTTTCGGTGCTGTCTTTGTGACTCTATGACTCCTCTCACCCTGAAGCTATGCCTCTTGTTCTGGACTCCCCCACCCCAGGGAAATTACCTTGTTTATTTACTCTATCCATGCCACTCGTGATTTTATAAAATTCGATAAGGTCACCTCTCAGCCTCTGACACTCCAGGGAAAACAGCCTCAGCATTTTCAGCCTCTTTTTACAACTAAAACTCTCCAACCCTGGAAACATCCTTGGAAATATTTTCTGAACCCTTTCAAGTTTTACAACATCCTTCCTATAGGAGGGAGACCAGAATTGCACACAACATTCCAAAAATGGCCTAACCAATGTCCTGTGCAGATGCAACATGACATCTCCTATACTCAATGCTCTGACCAATAAAGGAAAGCATACTCAATGCCTTCTTCACTATCCTGTCTACCAGAGACTCCATTTTCAAGTAAGTGTAGTGAGGGTTTAGCAGACTGATTGCTGGGATTGCAGGACTGCTGTATGAGGAGAAAATGCATTGGTTATGGCCGTATTCACTGGAGTCCAGAAGAATTGGGTGGTCTCACAGAAACCTATAAAACTCTAACAGAATAAGTCAAGGTACATGTAAGAAGGTAGTCCTAAGGATTTGGGAGTACAGAGCTAGAGGTAGCTAAGGATACTGGGTAAGCCATTTAGGACAGAGATAAGGATAAATTTATTCAATCAGAATAGTAAGCCTATGGAATTCACTATCCCCGAGAGCAGTAAAGACCAAAACATTTGTATGATTTCAAGAGAAGTTAGATAGAATTCTTGGGGCTAACAGGATCAAAGAATATGGCAAAAAGTGAGAGTAGACTATTGAGTTGGTTGATCAGCCATGATTATAATGAATGATGGACCAGGCTTGAAGGGCCAAATGGCCTACTCTTGCTCCTATTTTCGATGTTTCTGTAATGTGCATCTGATTGAAATATATGTTGTGATACGGAGTTACATCGCTGAACAAACCTAAATGTAATAAATATGTTTTATGAATTAAGTATTTTTAAAAATTCAATGCAGAGAATTCTGCAATAGTTATTTAGGTTATTTTACATACTTTATTTTATCTCATCTTTATATAGTGGTGAGGGTTGCTCATGGTGGCACAATAGATATAAGAGCAAAGAGAGAAAGATGGATTTCTATGAGTTGACATTATGACATTCTGGGGGTATAAAGAGATAAGGGGCATAGGTTATAATAGAGGATATATAGGGTGGTTGGGTATGTTTAGAGGCACAGGTTGGCAGTATGGATATAAACTATGGTGGTGAATGCAGAGCCCGAGGTGATGAGGATAAGCATGGATGGGCATGATGAAGATAATTATGGAATAAGAGCTAGAGGAACGTTTTATGTCTTGCTGTTAATTTACTGATGGATATAATTTTCTTCCCCGAGGAGCTCTTCTTGAGTGTTACCTTTTGGTTTTCAGGGCTCCTTTTTCATCCTTATTGATTTTATTTGGTGGTGCAGTCATGTGAAATAAATGTCTTCAGTATTTATTGATATATATGATAATGGGACTCAGAAGCACAATTCAGGAAAAAGAAAATCACCATCCTCAATTACAATCAAGATTAGAGTGGTGCTGGAAATGCACAGCAGGTCAGGCAGCATCCAAGGAGCAGGAAAATCGATGTTTCGGGCAGGAGCCCTTCATCAGGAATGAGGCTGGAAGCCTCGAGAGTGGAGAGATAAATGGGAGGGGGTGGGGCTGGGGAGAAGGTAGCTGAGAGTGTGATAGGTGGATGGAGGAAGGGGTAAAGGTGATAGTTCGGAGAGGAGGGTAGAGCGGATAAATGGGAAGGAAGATTGACAGGTGGTGCTGAGCTGGAAGTTTGGAACTGGGGTAAGGTGGGGGGAGGGGAAATGAGGAAACTGGTGAAATCCAGCACCATCCTCATGACCTGTCGCACCTGTCAATCTTCCTTCCTATTTATCCGTTCCACCCTCCTCTCCGAACTATCACCTTTCCCCCTTCCTCTATCCACCTATTGCACTCTCAGCTACCTTCTCCCCAACCCCACCCCCTCCCATTTCTCTCTCCACCCCGATGCTTCCAGCCTCATTCCTGATGAAGGGCTCCTGCCCGAAACATCAATTGTCCTGTTCCTCAGATGCTGCCTGACCTGCTGTGCATTTCCAGCACTACTTTAATCTTGACGCTAATCTCCAGCATCTGTAGTCCTCACCTTCGCCATCCTCAATTACCAGCCTTTATCTAACTTAAAGCCACAAAACAAAAGGAAAGCAATTTTCATAGCTGGTTTGCACCTCACACCATTGTAATTTTGACTATTTGGATTCAGTCTCTGAATTAACTACATCATTTTCCATATTGATGAGGAGCACTATCATATTATGATTTCTTATCCCCAGTGGGTCACCCACTACTAAATTGCCAATTATTCATTACACAATACCCAATCTAGGATCACCTGTTCTGTAATTGTTTCATCATCACATTTGTCCAGAAAACT
Organism: Chiloscyllium plagiosum; assembly: GCF_037043375.1. Classification (NCBI taxonomy): domain Eukaryota; kingdom Metazoa; phylum Chordata; class Chondrichthyes; order Orectolobiformes; family Hemiscylliidae; genus Chiloscyllium; species Chiloscyllium plagiosum. The sequence continues at coordinate 46,666,439 of NW_028270151.1, read as the reverse complement.
ATCCCAGATACATTTTTGGAATTCCTCTTCTATGGTATTGTTATTAAATTAGAATATATTTATGAATATTTAATTTTTCTTTATTGCAGGAATGTACTTATTCTAAAAGGTAGGATCCACCATCTGTGTTTAATGAAAGAATTGGGGAACCTTTAAACTGAAGGGATGAGTGTATTGTGCAAAGATGAGTGTCATTTTCAGATAATTGGTCAGAATATAAAGAACCCCAGAGGATGACTAAAAGGTTAATCAGTGGGAAGAAATTACAATAGGAATGGAAGCTAGCTACGAATGTCAAACAAAAATGTGTTTCCACAGGTATTTAAAAGGAAAAAGAGTAAGTAAAATGACTGTTGGTTCTCTAGAGAATGAGAATGGAGAGTTAATACTAGATAATAAGGAAATGGCAAATTAAATATTTTTCTTCTACTTTAACAGTAGAGAATACAAAAAAAAATCAGTAATCATTGTAAGTCGGAAGCTGGAGGTGGGAAAGGAACTTTATGAAATTACAATGATGGTGCTTTGGGCTGACAAGGTCTCTGTGTCCCGATGGACTTTATCCAGTCATCATAAAAGACGTTGCTAACAATCTATTATCTGCATTGGTGCTAATTTTGCAAAATTCTCTTCATTCGGAAAATGTTTCATTAAACTAGAATATGACAAATGTAATAAATGTAAACTTCTCCATTTAAAAATAAGACAGAAGAAAATGAAACTGATCAGCTAGTTACCTTGATGTCTGTCACCGAGGTGGTGTTAGAATCGATCAGTAACCAATTTCTACACAATTAAATAACAACAACAAAAAAGGTCAGGACTAATAGGGAAGAATCAGCACTATTTTGTCAATGGGAAATCTCACTGTGGATAAATGGAAGTCTGCAAACATACTATATTTGAATTTTCCAAAGGCATTTGAAAAAGGTGGCAAATCAAGGATTATCTTAGAAAATAAAAATCCCGTAATGTCAGGCTAATATGGAAAGAAAATTTCTCTCTATTTTCTTTCAGATAGCCATTCATAAATGGATCTTTTTCTAATTGGCAGAACGTGACAAGGAGAGTTCCGCAGGGCACAGTGCTGGGGCTTCAAATTTTACTATTTAATCAATAACTAAAGTGAGGGGAGCAAAAGGCACGGCAGCTGAATTCACAGACCACACGGAGAGAGATATGAAGTAAGTTATGAAAAAGACATAAGGAACTTGCAGTTGAATATAGGTAGGTTGTGTTTGAGAGTAGAAATCTGACAGGTGGAATATAATGTTAGAAGATGAGAAGAAAACTGGAAAATGCAATGTATTGTATGAATGGAGAAAGACTGCAGAATTCCAAGGTGCTGAAGGATTTAGCAGTTCTGAAGCATAAGTCACAAAACATTCAGAGCGCAGATATATCACATAATCATGGCAGCTAATAGAATGATCTCCTTTATTATAAAAGGAATTGAAATGAAAATTAGGTTGTTATGGTTCTGTCGTACAGGTTGAGGTTACATTTTGAATACTGTGTGCAGTTTTTTTTGTTGAAGGAAAGATAAATGAATTGGAGGTGGTGTGGAATAGACTTATTGGATTGATAATTGGAACAAGTAAGCTGTTTTAGGAGTAAAGGTTGGTCAGGTTTGGCTTGTTTCCCTTGGAGTTTAGAAGAGTGAGTGGTGACTTGATTGAAGTGTGGAAGATCCTGAATGGCGCTGACAAGGAACTGGAAAGGATGTCCAACTTCTTGGTCAATCCAGAACTGGGAAGCACTGTTGTAAAATTTGGAATTACCATTTCCGGACAGCCATAAGGAGATTTTTGTCTCTCAGAGCATTGAGAGATTTTGGAACTCTGCCTCAGAGTGCGGTGGAGGTGGAAGCATCAGATTTTTTTTTCAAAGAGTAGGGTAGATAGATTCTTGTTTGTCAAGTGGTATCTTGGGTAAATGGAAATGTGGCATTCAAAAGATTAACAGAGCAGCCAGAATTACTGAATGGTCTTGCTGACTTTAGGAATGAATAGTTTAATGTCTGCTCCTACTTTATTTTGTACCTAAGTTCACATGAGTTTGTTAACATCCATGCTATCCTTTCTCTGATAGGTGTGTCTGAAAAGCCCTTTTTATTACATTTTTATAATGGTAGAAAGGAAGGGAGACAGTGTCTTTGGAGTATGTATTTTGCCTACCGGGGGAATCATGCCAGAAGGTAGTAACTTCTTTCCAATCTGCCTGCATGGCCATTAAACTTCAATTCTTCTTTTACCATCCCGTCTTCCTTGGGTAACATCACCCCCACACACACCACCAATTTCTTGCATCCAGGTATTAAAAATTCGATGTCCTTCATGTGCCTGCCTGTAGTTCAGCCAGCACCCAGACTGAGCTCTGATGCTGCCACCCAATCCAGTTCCTGAGGCTTGGATTTCCTGCCACAGAAATCACACAGTGCATTAACTGAGCTCCCCACTCCAAGCATGTTACAGCTGTAAGGAATGCCTGTTTCAATGTCTGGTCTCATTGCCACTGATATTTCTTTGGATGGGGGGGCTGCAAGTTGACAGCTATCTGATCACTCCCATAGGTTCCTATCCCACATCTTGTGTGGGGTACAGTAATCTGTATCCTTTCTCTACCTCTTATTCTGGAACTGGGATTTAATAACCTCATAGTTCATTATTAAAATAAAATAAGTTATTTTTCTAATCTGTCCGACACCTGTCAGGGTTCCTAAGTTTTCTAGTTTTGTCAAAACACAAAGCTCAAGCCCAAAAATCACAGACTATGAAGTTTCTATTTCATTCATCATCAATCTGAAAGTCTAAACATTAGCTACACCTCTGGCAAGAGCAGAAGGTGCTATTTCAACTCTTGTTTTTGGAAATGCATAAACAATTCATCACAGATCGGCATTTCAAAACCTTAATCTGAATTTGTTTATGGTGACTTTTGGCTATCAATTATATGGGACACTGTGCAGATAATAGCATTTTTGCTTCATTATTCCAAACTCTTATCCACTAGATAATTGGTAGATTCTGTTTTTGCTGGCTGTACAAACCTGTTACCCTCTGATTCTTTGCCCAATTATCTTAAACTCATGTTCTTTACTTACCAACCCTTCTGCCATCAGAAATAGTATCTCCTTATTTATCTGATCAATGTCCATCATAATTTTAAAACAGCTCTATTCAAATCTCACTTCTTTTGTTCCAATGATAATAATACCAACTTCTCTCATCATATTTTAAATTTCACATCCGCAGTATCATTGTACACATGGCTATAAGAATGTATTATGTAAAATGTTAGCAGAATCTATCCACAAATGTTTCTTAAACAGATTACAGACATATAATTATTCAAGTGAAAATATACCATTCAGATCCTCGTATCACATGCTATCCTGCTAGCATTCATGGCACCAGACCTCATCAAGAATCAGCTCCTTCAGAACAAGAATAAGAAACATGGAGTACACAATATTTGAAGAGACTTGATAGGTTTTAATAGCGTGTGAAAATTAAATGTGAAATAGAGTCAGAGTCATAAAGCACAAAACCGAACCCTTTTATCCAACTTGTCTTTGCTGATCAGGTTTCCCGAACTAAACTAGCCCCATTTGCCTTTTGCCTGCAAAACTAAGAACATAGTGTCCAACTTTAGATGTGATTTCATAATTGGGCAGAACGGGACTAAGCCAAGAGTGTTAAGAATTATACCAAAACCAATTTAAGATTATTAATCAGTCTCACAATATGGCTCACTTACATGGCTGGAAGCCACGTTAATTCATTCTCTGTAGGAGAAGGGAATTTGACTAAGCTTTGTGCCTTTTCAACTTAAATGTTGGAATTAACACATTTCCGTGGTGGTTTCACCATGGAATTACTTGACCAGAGAAGACTTGCCAGCCAATCAGCACTCTATTTCTTGGGCAGAACAAATTGTCTGTTTGTTTTGAAATTTGGTTTTCTTGCAGATTTTCTGATTTGTGGAAGATGAAAAGCTTCTGTAGTATGCTTCTCTTTTTCAGCCTCACCACTCAATAAAAGGTTATTTAAATAGATCTCTCATTTATGGTCTAGCACCAGAAAATGACTCTGGAAGCAACCAAAGTAAGGAATTAAAAAGATTGGAAGGATTCAATAATGTCCATTTCTATCAATCTGGTATGTATGCAACTCCAGTCCCACAGTATGTGCTTGACTTCATGTCTTTTTTTGGGGGGGTGGGGAGCACAGCAAGATCAATACAATAAATACCATCCTGCCTCATATCTTTACACCAATTAAAGTTGTTCATACTAAATTTTTAAAAATAAGTTGAAATTTTGAAAATAGTGGTTCAATATTTTCAAATTTTGTGGGCGGCACGGTGACACAGTGGTTAGCACTGCTGCCTCACAGCGCCAGAGACCCGGGTTCAATTCCCGCCTCACGTGGAGTTTGCACGTTCTCCCCGTGACTGCGTGGGTTTCCTCTGGGTGCTCCGGTTTCCTCCCACAGTCCAAAGATGTGCAGGTCAGGTGAATTGGCCATGCTAAATTGCTCGTAGTGTTAGGTAAGGGGTAAATATAGGGGTATGGGTGGGTTGCGCTTCGGCGGGTCAGTGTGGACTTGTTGGGCCGAAGGGCCTGTTTCCACACTGTAATGTAATGTAATCTAATACTCACAAAATCAAAGTTCAAAACAAAACTACAGTAAAATAACACACAATCTTACATATACATTTGTGCTGTTTACAATGCACCACCATGTGCGCTCAGCTTTCACACAGCAACCAGATTTCCTGAGAAAAGTCTCCTTTAGCCACTGGTCATTGGTCAAGTGCAACTCACCTGGAATTGCTTCTCTTGCCTTGAAGTACTTTTCCCGAGGCTCTGTAGATGAGTATTTTGTTTTCACAGCTGTTGACACTGATCAGCCAGGTGCCAGCATCAGTTATGCATGCCGATTTAGTGCACACTGTGTTCAATGGCACTGCAGCTGCAGGCTGGATTAGAAGCTCCTACTGGCCGGATGTGGCCCCACAGGGCCTAATTTGTCCACATCTTATTGAGAAAAACAATTAATCAGCTCCTCCAAGCACTTTGCACTGCAATTCCAGTCAGAATTAGTGATTAGCCATGGTCCACAAGAGACCATAGATATCTCTCTGTGTTACAGAGAGAGAGAAAGACTCTCACACACACAACTCCATACTATGCGTGGGATATAACGAGGAGACATCTCTCCATGAACTAACATAACCAGTGCAAGGAGTGAACCTGCACATTGGGATCATTATTTACAACAGACTAACCAAATGAGTTAAAAGCAAATTACTGCAGATGCTGGAATCTGAAACCAAAAGAGAAAATGCTGGAAAATCTCAGCAGGTCTGGCAGCATCTGTAAGGAGAGAAAAGAGCTGATGTTTCGAGTCTAACTGACCCTTTGTCAAAGCTAAAAAAAGGTGGCTTCCCACCTACAGTTGTTGACAGGGCACTCGACAGCGTGTGGTCCATCTCCCGTGCCACGACCCTCAACCCCTCCCTCCCCTCCCAGAACAAGGATAGGGTCCCTCTTGGTTCTCACCTTTCACCCCACCAGCCTTCACATGCAAAGAATAATCCTCCGCCATTTTCGGCAACTCCAACACTACGCCACCACTAAACACATCTTCCCTTCCCTCCTCCTGTCTGCATTCCACAGAGATCGTTCCCTCCTAGACAACCTAGCCCACTCCTCCATCACACTGAACACCTCTCCCATCACAGACGGCACCTTCCCATGCAATTGCAGAAGGTGCAACACCTGCTTCTTTACCTCTTCCATGCTCACCATCCAAGGCCCCAGACATTCATTTCAGATTAAGCAGCATTTCACTTGTATTTCTTTCAATTTGGTCTATTGCATTCATTGCTCCCAATGTGGTCTCCTCTACATCGGAGAGACAAAACACCAACTGGGTGATCGCTTTGCTGAGTACCTTCGGTCTGTATGTAATCAGGTCCCGGACTTTCCCGTGGCTTGCCACTTCAACACACAATCCTGCTCCCATGCCCACATATCTGTCCTGGGCCTGCTGCAATGTTCCAGTGAAGCTCATCGCAAACTGGAGGAACAGCATCTCATCTTCCGATTAGGCATGTTATAGCCTGCCAGTCTCAACATTGAATTCAACAACTTCAGATAATTTTATTTCATTTATATTTAAAATTTTTTTTTTCACTGTTCTGTACCTCTTATTTCTTTATTGTCTCTCTTTCTCTCGCTCCCCATTCTTTCATCACCTTTTTATTTCCTCTTCCCCCTTTTGCTACCCTTCTCCCCTGTTTTCCATTTTGCCTCTGCTTCACCCATCCCCCCCATCCCCCACATATTTTGTCACACAGCCCTGGCTTCAACCTTAGAACATAGAACATAGAACAGTACAGCACAGAATAGGCCCTTCGGCCCACGATGTTGTGCCGAACATTTGTCCTAGCTTAAGCACCCATCCATGTACCTATCCAATTGCCGCTTAAAGGTCACCAAAGATTCTGACTCTACCACTCCCACAGGCAGCGCATTCCATGCCCCCACCACTCTCTGGGTAAAGAACCCACCCCTGACATCTCCCCTATACCTTCCACCCTTCACCTTAAATTTATGTCCCCTTGTAACACTCTGTTGTACCCGGGGAAAAAGTTTCTGACTGTCTACTCTATCTATTCCTCTGATCATCTTATAAACCTCTATCAAGTCACCCCTCATCCTTCGCCGTTCCAATGAGAAAAGGCCTAGCACTCTCAACCTGGAGGAACAGCATCTCATCTTCGTACGACCTATTCTCCATTCCAGGCAACATTCTGGTAAATCTTCTCTGCACCCGCTCCAAAGCTTCCACATCTTTCCTAAAGTGAGGTGACCAGAACTGCACACAGTACTCCAAATGTGGCCTAACCAAAGTCCTGTACAGTTGCAACATCACTTCACGACTCTTGAATTCAATCCCTCTGCTAATGAACGCTAATACACCATAGGCCTTCTTACAAGCTCTATCCACCTGAGTGGCAACTTTCAAAGACCTATGAACATAGACCCCAAGATCCCTCTGTTCCTCCACCTCACTAAGAACCCTACCGTTAACCCTGTATTCCGCATTCTTATTTGTCTTTCCAAAATGGACAACCTCACACTTGGCAGGGTTGAACTCCATCTGCCTCTCCTCAGCCCAGCTCTGCATCATATCCAAGTCCCTTTGCAGCCGACAAGAGCCCTCCTCACTATCCACAACTCCACCAATCTTCGTATCATCTGCAAATTTACTGACCGACCCTTCGACTCCCTCATCCAAGTCATTAATAAAAATTACGAACAGCAGAGGACCCAGAACTGATCCCTGCAGAACTCCACTTGTAACTGGGCTCCAGGCTGAATATTTACCATCTTGGTCATTCACAGCTCCTAATCTCCCTATAATCTCTCTATGCACTGTCATTATCATCTCTTTATCGCTATCTTTGCTTCTGGAGCCATGACTCACCTTCTCTCAGCCATATATAAATACCTCCCTATTTCTCCCCTTTTTTTAGCTTTGACAAAGGGTCAGTTAGACTCGAAGTGTCAGCTCTTTTCTCTCCTTACAGACGCTGCCAGACCTGCTGAGAGTTTCCAGCATTTGCTGTTTTGGTAACCAAATGAGTTATCTGATCCCCATCAATCTAAATCTGAATTACAGTCACATAAGTAGCCTGGAATTATTAGGCTTTTTTTTGTTTTGCCAATTAACTCTATTATGAATTATATGCAGATTCAAAGGATTAATAAATGACTGTTGGTTCATGATTTTATTGTCCGACTCCTTTGATAATTGGCAAGAAAGGATTAATTAGTTCACTGAATAGCTTGTTTAGATTCTAAAGAGATGTCGGTAGAGTAAATGTGAATGCACTTCACATCAGTAGAACGAATGCAGTGCAACAAACTACATTCAGGTATCATTATCTCCTGGACAGATGGTTGCATGGATGAGGAGTTAAAAGTCTTAAGGACACACTTGATGTCTTTGATGAATATTCCCATTAGGATCCAGCTTCCATTATTCTTCCAGCTGCATCTTCCTGCCTCAAAAAGCTGAGAAACTGGTAACAGGCAAGTACCACACAAAGCTTCACTGATCTCCTTGGGACCTTCCAGTCTACATTCACGCAGGCCATTGGCTATGTTGAGCTGTTGCTCAATATAATTGCTTAGCAGAAATGGTGCAGGTAGTAGGACTGTTTCTCAGAGTGGACCCCTGTGCCACTTTTCCCTGACATCTGCATGCATGACAAAGAAGACAAGGCCAGGTCACCAAGGAAGAAATATAAAAACTGTAGGAGATTTGTCCCAAGATTTTTTTGTCCTGAGGTGGTGATTATTTCAGACAAGGAATCTCCTATTGCAGCATAGCATTCAAATGATTCATGGACTCCAACCATAAGAAACTCAGGCATTTATTCATAGACTGAAACAAAACAGAAATCCCCAAGGTTAGAAATACCAGGCAGACAAACAATATTCTATTAAAGTTAAAACTATATTTTTTCTTCATACAAGCACTGTTTCTCTAATAAAAAGACGAAGGGTGGAATGTTTTCCATGCCCATTTGGAAGGGAATGGAAATGGGCCAACAGACAAAGTAGCTGTTAAGAAATGTGACAATCCCATCTCCATTTTCCTTTATCTGCCATTTTTCTAGAGAGGGATGGGTGCTGAACAAGCCTGCTCCTATTAAAGCAGCCTATTTACATCATTTAAGAGCTCATTTAAGTCTATCTCTCAAAAGATTTATTTTTCAGTGACATGGATGGATTTCAGATCACCTGAGTGGAGAAGGAAGAGTTTCAAAGTAAAATACATTTACCTCTGAATGTAGCAGCTTCAAAATCTAATTCTCCCTGTATTGCACTTCACTTTTAATAACTGCAGATATTAAAATTCATGTTTCAAACATATCTTAAAGTCATAACCAACGTTCTTCAGTAGAATGTTTAAAGTGACTAACTTTGAAGCTGTTCATTCTCCTATTCTATCTCTGTTAAAATGATACATGTTTAAAGATATTTAAATAGTTCATCAATCTCATTACCCTGAAAAAAATTACTGATTACAACTGGTTGACACACAGCATATTCTCCAGGAGGTATGTATTGAACTTAAATGTTTTGACATTTTATGTAATCTTAATTTATAAAATGGCACAGTTTAATTTTGCTGTGTATCAGGCCTTTTGACCCTCCCACTCCAGAGTTGATGCGTCTCCATCCCTGGATTTTCTAAATCAAGCAGGAGACAAGAGGTTTTTTTTCTTCTATCCACAAATGCTATCACATACAACCGCAAGTAATTTTTTTTCCCATCACCAAATCACCGTGACTTTTTTTTTTGTTTTTAACTATTAACTGCCATCAGTAGACAAACAAAATTTCTCTTGCTCGATAAATTGGCAAAATTTAAGTTCAATTAAAATACTGCAGTCCAATGTTCCAAAGGTTTCTCTGTTAGTAAAATGCTTTTTAAAAAATTTAAATTCTGGTGCACTGACCTTTAGAACCAAATCAAATTCCTCTGATTTGGTTTGGAGACTTACTGAAGTAAATGTTTAGAGACCCCACTTGCTATGATAGCAGCCTTTGAGATTAGATTACCTACGTGTGAAAACAGGCCCTTCGACCCAACAAGTCCACACCAATCCTCCAAAGAGTAACCCACCCAGATCCATTTCCCTCTGACTCATGCACCTAACACTATGGGCAATTTAGCATGGCCAATTCATCTAACCTGCACATCTTTGGACTGTGGGAGGAAACCGGAGTACCCAGAGGAAACCCACACAGACACGGGGAGAATGTGAAAACTCCACACAGACAGTCGCCCGAGGCTGGAATCGAACCTGGGTCCCTGGCGCTGTGAGGCAACAGTGCTAACCACTGAGCCAGATCAGGGACTAACTGGCCAAATTAATGCGAAATAAAAGAAAACATGCAGCTAATTTATACATTCTTGAACAGGAATGGAGGAAGATCTAATAGAAGTTTAAAAGGGGGAAGAGAAATGCACCCTTTATTTTCTGCACTGTCAAATCTGGGTTCTACCCAAATGTTGGAAGAAGGATGGTAGGATATCCTTGGCATAGTCATCTTATTTACTCATTGGATGTGAGTGTCACTATCTAGGTCAGCATTTATAGCCCATCTCTAATTGTTGAGAGGGCAGTCAGAGAGTCATCTACATTGCTGTGGACCTGGAGTCACATGTAGGCCAGAGCAGGTAAGGATGGCAGATTTCCTTCCCTAAAGGACATTAGTGAAGCAGATGTTTTTTTTTAGGACAAATGACATTGGCTGCATGGACAACAGTCAGCTTACTTTTAATTTTCCAATTCCAATTTTTAAAAATTGAATTCAAATGTCACTATCTGCCATGAAACTCGTTACTCTGACCCACATTCCCACAGCATTAGCCTGGAGTTCTGGATTAATAGTTCAGTGACATTACCATTGCACCACCACCTCCTCTCCGATACAATATATTGACAGAAGTCTTTTGGCTGAAGGACAAGAGCTATATAGCTATTATGCTTTAAAGAAGCACATATGTTTAAAATAATTCGTGTTTCTTAAATAAACTGTCAGATTGTTATTAATGGACACATCCTGAAGTCAATGAAAAGGTACATTCTTTCCTGGAGCCAATCAGTTATAACTGACTTTCGTCAAGACCCACATCAAAGGAAAGACCTTACTGGTGGCAGCCTAAGGAATTTGGTGCCAATTCCTCTGTGGAGATAACACATTTTTTTGTGGAATATGATGTACCCTGATGACAAGTAAGTTCTGTTTTTGGTTATGTTCAGTAGCTTAGTTAACTTTTATATGGAAAAGGGAAATTGTTCTTTTGGATATTAAATTGTTTAGGCTGGAGAAACAGATTCCATGTTTGGCTCGCATCTCTAATTTGTACTCAAAATCAGTTTCATTAAAAGGAACAGGAAATGTTGGTGATATCAATTTAAAAAATTGAGTTTGTTTTTCAGGCCAAATGCCTCTACTCAATTTACTTCTCTTTTATTAATCTATTTTTCTTAATCGTCTCATTCAGAGATGTTATTACACACCTCCGGAACAAGTGGGACTTGATCCCAGTTCTCTTTGGTCCAGGGGCAGGAACACTACCACAGCACCTTAAAAGTATCCCAATTTATCTTTCAGTGGTTTCACTGGCTTTTGCCAGATGACTCCATTTAGTGTAGTCCAATGATGGGAATTTTAAAAGAGGAGGAAATCTGCAAAGATCAACAAAATGTGCCCATATTGTTGATTTGAATATTGCTATTGTGCTTTATGTTTCCGCTTTTGGAATATAAAGCTTTCTGATTAGTTTTAATTTTCGATATGCTTCTGAGTCCATGAGCCTTTTGCTACCATTGAGTCTCAACTGCATTAAAAACGCATGTCCATCTTCCCAAATTTCTCTCTGTTGGGTAAACTACAGCATTTTGTTCAGTGCATTCCTCCGGTAACATGGCTGAGATCAGTAATTGAATGAAAAATTATCTTGCCAGTGCAGTCACAACTGTATATAGTCCTTCAAAGCAGTGGTTAATTATACAAACTCAAAGTATTGCTCTTTCTTCTGATTTGTGTTACCCACAATATGTGGTAGAATGGAGTATCTGAGCTGGTTGTGGTAATGACCTTATAATTGTTATCACAAATTCATGAGGGCAGTCTGCCAGTGTCTTTGCTGGTGTGAGTTCTGACTTTATAAAAGTCAGAGTAAATGATTTTGGTTATTATGAATGGTCTAAATTAAGTCCATCTGGAACAGCAAAATAGAGCCAAATTGCCTGATTTGATGTTTTAATTGCTGTTATAAATGAGGTACTTGTTTGATTCAATGCATCCATATGATTTGTTCAGGATTCTTTGTGTGTATGTGTATGTGTTTGTGTATATTTGAGACTAAGATAGAAATTTGGGGTTTACAAAACAAATCTGAACTTAACTATCTAATCAGGTTTTGATCTGAACACCCTGACAAATAGCAAATTGGGAAAAAATGTATTTAATTAAGGAGATGGGTAGTTGAATCCTCACAAGCACCTTGGCCCATTTCCTCCTCACATCAAAAATTGTGCATACCACACTTGTCATGATGACATGTTTTTGGTTTAGCATGAATGCATGAGTTGGACTGTTAAATTCTTGAGTCTGAAGCGTGATGTGTAACATTTGACATAGGCTTGGCTGCAACTGAGCAATTTAAACCTGATTGTTGCATGGTTGGATTAATTTGAAAGGCTGATCATGTCTGGGTGAATGTAACATTTTAAGACAGTACTGCCATTCCTCACTTCAATAAATGTATTGTGTGTGTGTATATATAAAGAAAAAAAAACATAAACTTAAGATAAACCTGTTTTGATTACTTGCTCACTTTAGAGCAGTTTAACTCTTGGTGCTGATGGTTGCTGCCACACAGAAAGTTATTACAGTATTCTTCAAAAGCTAATATTTAGAAGTTTTGCATTGCCAATATGGTCGGTGGTCAAAGTCTAAGCAATTGATGTGTTTTTCCTTGTCAGATCACAAAAGACTGTTAGAAATAAATTTGGGTCAATGTTTCAGTACCTTGAGAGAAGAGGATTTTCTGTCATAATCCATTGCCATGTTTTAAGATGAACACAATATATTTGAACCCGCCTTACAGCAAACTTTTCAACTGCGCAATAATATCTCAAAAATAGAGTATGTAAGAAAAAAAAATTCTTTGAGGTTTTGAGCTTCATGACAATCTTTTCATGCAATGTGGATTAATGGCTGCTGATTCTCAAATGGAAGATCTTGCAGTGCAGACATCTCATGATGACTATGTAGAAATGTAATTCTCTAAAGTCTTTATTTTTTTGTTTTAAAAATCCCACAATAGAATATTGCATGCTACATTGTTTTTCAGGTGCAAGTTAATTGAGTTATCCAACATACATTCTCAACAAGAATTCATTTATAAATAAAACTGTGATAATTCCAGTCTGTTCCACTTTCATCAGTCTCTGTAGATGCAGTTTGTCCACTACTACTCATGCTTGCAGATCTTTTAATAATATGCAGCAAGTCAGTTGCAGTTTGTATGGTATCAGCTTATTCCTTGTTTGATGTTCTTTCCCTTGGGGAGTTGCATTTCTGTGGTGAATGCTTGATGACAGCAAAATGCTTGTCTTTCAGTTTCAGTGTCTTTGCTGGTTTGATGGCAACTAGAGCATATTGAATAATTGCTGCTAACTTTCTGATTTGAGTTAAAGCTGCTGCTTATTTTGTGCCCCAAATCCTCTGCGCAATGAGCTTGTATAGGAGTTCACATTTAGATGGTAGATTATGCAAGGACTTGCTGGATAGTTCACAAATTGTTGCATTGTTTTCATATGTGTTAATCACTGCATCTTTGCTCTTGCCTTATCAGGATTCAAGCAAAGTATTTTCTGAGTCAGAACATCATCTGTGTACTTGATTTCAGGTTTGTTTAATTGCATCTGTTTCTTCCTATTACATATTGTTAAACCTGTTTTTTTCTCTCTTGTGCTTCTGTGAAGACTTCCTCTTTGCCTGCTTATTGTCAGCTGCCTGAACCTCAAAGAATGCACACTTGTTCTTTGTATTTCTTTTTCTAAAGATCTCCTGAGTTAGTAAAACTGTTGGTTCCTCTATGTTGTATTTCAGCTGGAGCTTTCCTCGGTAGATGTTGAGTTAGTCTCACACTTTCATCTACTTTGAGGTGATACTCACCAAGAAGACATTCCACACCTGGAGAGTGGGAAAATTCCAATTTTGTGTCACCTCTCTTTTCACTTCCGTTACAGCAGGGTGTGGAAAATTCTCCGCCATTCTGACTCGGAGTACTTCAAAGTCGCAGGCTGCTGTCTTTTTAAAATTTAATTCTTCCTTTTTTTAGCTGGCTCTCTTATTGTCTGAAAATTCAGTTAATTCCCACTTCATACATCTGATACCATATTTCATGTAATTTTATTTCCATCATTTGTAAAGTAAAAATATTCACAGCAGCAGTAGAGGTAACATGACTATGGTAAGCTGATGAAACACTTACATATACAGTGATGAACCTTCTGCACTTCATGTTGATTTACGCATTATTAAGCTTAATATAAAACTACATCAAAATAGGTGTTTGTTTTGACAAAAAACAAAAAAACTACAAATGCTGAAATCCAAGGTAAACAAGCAGGAGGCTGGAAGAACATAGCTGTCAAGAGTATGGTGCTGCAAAAGCACAGCAGGTCAGACAGTTTCTGAGGAACAGGAGAACCAACGTAAGGACTTTTGCCTGAAATGTCGATTCTCCTGCTCCTCGGATGCTGCCTGACCTGCTGTGCTTTTCCAGCACCATACTCTTGACTCTAATCTCCAGCATCTGCAGTCCTCACTTTCGCCTGAAAGAACACAATAAGCCAGGCAGCATCAAGAGGAGGAGGTAGAGGTAGAGACTTCTCCACCTCCTGATGCTACCTGGCTTATTGTGTTCTTCCAGCCTCCTGCTTGTTTAATTTTGACTAGCACAGACTTTATGGGCCAAAGGACCTTTTTCTACATTTTAGACCTCTACAACTCCAAATAAGTTTTGACATTATATTTGTACATACTCTAAATGGAGCTAATGAAAAGCAAAATGAAAACTGATTTTTTTGTTATCTTCTGGTAGTAAACAGAATATTAATCACCTACATTTACCTGAGAGGCAGATAGGCCTTGGCTTAATGTCTCAACTAAAAAGCACGTTTGACATTGTAGTGCTGCCTAGTTACGTACTAAAGTACTGTGGTGTCAGTCCAGATCATGTGTTAAATTTCTAGAGGAGAGAATCCAGCTGCTGCCATTGAGTCAGAAAGCTATCATTGAGTAAATATAAGTGATGGTTGGACAACGGGAAATATTTTATCTTAATTTTCTGATCAATTGACAGTCCATGAATAACTACTGAACTGAGATGATAATGAAAAATGGAGCATTTCATTGCTGTGTTTTGGTCTCCGCAGGGATGTAAAATGGTATCTGATCAAAGGGTGAGCCCCAATCTTGAACCTTATCTTTGAAAGCAAATGGGAACTGTTACTTGGACTTCAGCAGTGTACAGGTAGTCTTCAGCAGTCTATAGCTAGTCTTCAGCAGTGTACAGGTAGTCTTTATCAGTTTGCAAATAGTCTTCAACAGTGTACAGGTAGTCTTCAGTCAATAGTTAGTGGATAAACCTCTCATAAGTAACGCTCATTGTTCTGGCCTTTCTTGCCAGTTAGGCATCCTAAATGCTTGTTGACTGTTTAAAGTATAAGTTTAAAAAGAAAGTTGTGTCTTCTGTGTTCTTTATCAAAGAGTAATTTTTTTTACTGTTAAACTGTAGATTGTTCAACATATTTTTGGGCGACAAGGTGTCTTTGGATGTTAAAAATCACACAACACCAGGTTATAGTCCAGGTTTAATTGGAAGCACACTAGCTATCGGAGCGTCGCTCCTTCATCAGGTGGTTCCGAAAGCTAGTGTGCTTCCAATTAAACCTGTTGGACTATAACCTGGTGTTGTGTGATTTTTAACTTTGTACACCCCAGTCCAACACTGGCATCTCCAAATCATCTTTGGATGTTTTCTCTTACCTTAGGAAATGCAAAGTATAATTTTTTTTTAAAAATTGATTCTGGGGTAGAAACATCATTTTTCTTTGGCAAAGGCATGTTCTGTTAGAGCTATCAAGGTTAATAACAAAGAAGAATTTGTTTTTCCAATCTGTCTGTTATTGCAAGAGCAATCCAAAATTAAACCTGTTCTTTTCCCCATTGTGAGGAACATCTCCCTTTATTTCAAGTATTTATCTAAATTTCTCTTAAAAGATTAAATGGTTGCTCGTGCAACCATTCCCTGTGGTAAAGTGTTTCATGCACCAACAATTCTTTGTATAATGAGATTTTTCCTAATTACTCTCCTTATTCTCTGAGTAACAATTTTAAATTGTAACCCCTTGTTACTGCTTTTTCAACCAGAAAAAGTAATCTTTCTCCATTTGCTATACACTTCATAATTTCAAAATCTATGAAACAGCCTTTTCTGCACCTCGTCTGAAAACAATTGTCTCCTCATAACTGCATTCCTGAAGAAGGGCTTATGCCCGAAACGTTGATTCTCCTGTTCCCTGGATGCAGCCTGACCTGCTGCGCTTTTCCAGCAACACATTTTCAGCTCCTCATAACTGCAGTTTTTCAGCCATGGCACTGCACTGGTGGATTTATTGAGCAGGCTTTCCATGGTTCCAAAATCGTTTCCATAGACTGTAATGCAAAACTGCACTTAATAGCGGAACTAACCAGTATTTTATATACACTTATTATTTTTACTTAGTCCTTGTACACCAAAACCCTCTTTATAAAACCTCAAATGTTGCTGGTCATTTTTTAATATCTTTATCTGCCTGCACTTTTCAGAGGTTGAATTTTGAACACAAGGCTCTATTGCAGGTAATGGGTATTACTGGTAAGGCCATCTTGTATTGTACATCCCACATTTCCCTTGAGAAGATGGTGATGAGCTGTTGAATTCCATTTGCTGTGGATGCACCCAAAATGTTGTTTGGAAGGGAGTTTTAGGATTTTGATCCATCAACATTGGAGGAATATATTTTGAGGTCAGGATGGAGGGGAGCTTGCAGATAATGGTTTTCCCTCATATCTGTTGCCTTTATCCTTTGACATGGGTTTGGAAAGTACTAAATATCCTTGTGAATTTCAGCAGTGCACCTTGCAGATGGAACTCCCTCCATCTATATGGACCAAATATTGAACTACAGAAGTAATCATCCCAACATCCACAAACAAAGCTGCATCAGAACATTATTTCAATGAGCCAACACACACTGCAGCACAGAGGAACTACGCAGAGCAGAGGAAAATCACCTATACCGTGTATTCAAGAAGATACCCAATGAACACAGTCTGCTGATTTCTCAGCAACAAACCCAAACAAACAGCAAAACATGTCCAGAAACCCTAGCCATTCTCCCCTACATCAAAGACATGTTGGAAATGACTGCCAGACTACTCAGACCCCTTGGCATCATGGTAGCCCACAAACCCACCAACACACTAAAACAGCAGCTAATGAACTTGAAAGACCCTATACAGACAAGAAGCAAAACTAATGTCACTTACAAAATACCGTGCAAGAACCGGACAAACACTACATTGGACAAACAGGCACCAGGATAAATGAACACCAGCTAGCCACAAAACAACATGACCCTCTCTCACTAATATCTTTACATACAGGTAAGGAAGGACACCACTTCGACTGGGACAACACATCCATCCTAGGACAAGCCAAACAGAGACGCATACGAGAATTCCTAGAAGCATGGCATTCCAACCGGAATACTATCAACAAACACATCGATTTAGACCCCATCCACCACCCCCTGAGAAAAAGAATAGGAAATGACATCACCACAGGAAATGACAGCCCCAACCCAAAGAAACCCAAACATATAAATAGAAAGCAGGAATCATGTACAGTGCTTCGCCTGAGGCCCACTGAAGCTGTTACCTAGTAGGGTGATTAAGTGTCTGGAAATGAACCTTCCAGCTCAGTGAGCAAACATACATCCAGAAGTGTCTCTTTCAGATTTTTACCAGATTTTAGGAGTAATCTCTTTATTTTCTTAGGGAAGAAAGAAAATCCTCATTTATGGAGAGATAATTCTGCTCAGGGTCTCTGAGTGATGCAGAGTCACGTGTCCATTCTGACCATTCTTTCACAGTGCTGAATTGTCAGACGAAGATGAACCACATATTTCCACATCAGTCAACTGTCTTTTTCTATCATTTTAACAGTACTTACAGCCACTTTGACAGCTGCTGTTAAAGGGTACATGTGTTTCATGGTGCAGAATAGGTAGATTGCTAATGGACAGGGAGAGAGTGTACCA
The DNA here is from genome assembly GCF_037043375.1 of Chiloscyllium plagiosum. NCBI lineage: Eukaryota > Metazoa > Chordata > Chondrichthyes > Orectolobiformes > Hemiscylliidae > Chiloscyllium > Chiloscyllium plagiosum. Next base: position 46,648,460 of record NW_028270151.1, on the reverse strand, counting down.
AGTGGATAGGGAACCAATGTAACAGGCAAGTAGGATACCAGCTGGCGAGCGGTAGGGTGCCAGGTAGGCATGGTGTCAACATTCAAGATGGCAACTTAAACGAGGCAGTGTTTAGGATAGGTCAGGTGGGTGGATGAAATAGGGTCTGATGGTGGTCAGGATGGGTCTGGGTGGTTTATGGTCCACCACTGGAGTGAGATATTGGATTAGGTCTGGATCGAACTTCAGGGATTGAGTCGTGTCCAGCCACAGGAGCGAGGAGGTCTGATCCATGAAATTCTAGTGGGGTCAGCCATTGTGGGTAGTAGATTTAGGTTGATGGATTGGGTTGGGCATAGGATAGGTTGAATCTAGAGTGTGGATTTCAGATCTGGTCAGATCAGATTCTGGGAGAGCGTGTGAAGTAAGTATGGAATCAGTTTAATAGTTACTCAGGCATTAAACTGTGCATGTAATAGTCAAATGTTTCCTAAGTAGCTACTTTACTTTAATCAGAGCCCTCCAGAGTGTCCAATTTTAAATGGAGGGTTCTAGGTGAAGAGGAATTGTTCAGCTGAAAATTAGATTTCCTGAGTAATGGGCAGACATTTCTCTACAATGCTACAGTGCGACAATGGAGATCCTGCAGGCTCTCCAAATGCCACTCCCATGTACACTGGAAAAATGACTGTCTAGCCAGCAGAAAATCCGGGTCCTTATTTCAAGTCAATGAGTTGTAATTTCCCATTTTTCTGCTTACTGGTTTATTGAGTGAGTGTCATGGCCACAAGGTCTACCTTGGCTCGGAGTGATTTTTCTCATGTAATCTTCAAGTCTTCACCTACTTAACGTTACGACCAGACAATTGGGCCTGTTACTTTAAAGGCAAAATACTGCATCATGTTGTCAATTTGAAACAAACACAAAGAATGCTGGAGAAACTCAGCCAGTCTGACAGAGTCTGTGCAGAGAGAAATGGAGTTTATGTTGCAAGTCCATTGTCACTGAGGGTACATAAATGGCACAGGTGACAAGTCATTGTCAAGTTTCTCAGACTTTCCTAATTGTACATTCACTTGTACTCTTAAAATGTCTGATCTACCGCCTTTGTCCCTGGCAGACCTGATGAAGTCACATCTATTTGCAAGAGAGAAGCCTCTTCCAATATCCTAAGGATGGAAGAAGTTGTAATCGACAAGTATTGCTCATTCCTCGCAAGCAATTAACTCCTTGGCTGAAGATGGCATCAGATGTCACAGTTTCATGAACCTTGACTTGGACTGCAGCCAAGACATTGCATTTTGCTTGTAACCTTAAATTATCTCAAGAGTGTGACCTAAAAGAAATTCTGGGATTTACATATTAATAAACTGGAACCTGCAACCCAATCTAAAAGATGGAAGACTTCACACAAATCTAGGTTGGTTCAATATATTATTTCAATTGCATGACACTGTAATCTTATGCTATAAATTCTGTCTTATGATCCTGTGTCACTAGTTACCTGATGAAGGAGCAGTGCTTTTAAAGGCAAAACTTCCAAATAAACCTGTTTGACTATAGCCTGGTGTTACATGATGATGTTCTAATTCCTCTTTTGAGGGTCAGCTGAATATTTAATCAGTAATGCAGAATGATGCCAGCTGCACAGGGTAATTTCCCATACTGGCTGGGTGACCATAACGGTCCTCCCTTCTCAACTTTCCCTCAACTAAGACATGCTGACCCACAGGCCCCCACTAGTCCTCTCTCTCTCTCTCTCTCTCTTTCTCTCAATGAGAGAGCGGCCCTGCAGACTTTCGGGAATATGGTGACTTTACCCTTTCCCATTTAAAAAAACCACCTTTCACCTTTGATGCTGTCCTTATTTTTGCAGCAAGGAAAGAAGGAATATGGATCTCAACTGTGTGGACAGGTGAGATGTGTGGGCAATGTTATAAATGGAATAGCATATTTATTTATGTTTCTTCTGAGCCCACGCCTCAGTCTCAAATGTTTTGACCCTCTGCTGTGGTCAGGAAAGCTTCAGATATTTCAATAAGGAGCTCTGAGGTATTTTGCAGAACCAAATTGTTTATACTATACTGAGCAAGTGGGATTTTGGCATTAATCTGCTAACATAGTAACCCCCAGAAAGAACCCAACTTGGAACATCACAGACCATTTCCTTGCATACTTACAGTTCTATGTGCGATTGTGACTGCCCGAAAGTGTTGTCTCCTGGCATCAGGTATGAAATATGACTCAGAAATGGTAAACACAGGTTAGATTTGCTTAAAGAAATCTCTTCAGACTCTAACTTGTCCAACATGACAAGAAGACAATTAGTGCAAACTATGTCATGTCTGCTTGATGTCATAATTTTCCAGGATCATATTTGTAACACGTATGACTTGTTAATGAATTACACTCTCACCCCAGAATGTGTGGTATCACTGAATACTTGGATGCATAGTTGATGCAATTGCCTTGAACTTGGCCTTCAAATCAAAGACAATTTATTCCACTCCTGAAGAAAATAGCAGAAACATATTCTGCATGCAGTTTCAGCCACTTTGTTTCATTACTACATTGTTGGCTTTGGATTGAAAGTGACAAGGTTTAAACTACTGATCCTTTGTTTTTGATTGAAGGCTCTACCTAAGGCTTGATAATCCATCCAATACTCCCCCTCCCCATTATTCATTTCTTTCCTTTTCATGTTACAGTGTCATACATCACTGTTGACCTTTCACTCACCCCCTCCATTTCTACTCCTTGCTTTTATATAACTGTTAATGCCACAATTTACCCAGAGCACATGGTACTTCAAAATACTGTGTCCTTGTTGGCATACGCTTGTCTTGTTTTGAGTTTAGAATTTTTGTCACTTGTGGAGTTCCCCGATTCCCCAATCCTGTCACTGATCCCCGCTCCTCCTATGCTCTGTGATCTGACCCTTCTTTCTTGAAATGTGCCTTGTATTGTCATCATCCACTCAGTAACCCAGTCCAATGAATCCCTACCATTGATTTGACCTTCCCACAATTCCCTTGGATCGGCCCCAGTAACCCCCTGGACCAGGACTGACTTGATGGTGTATGGCCTAACCCTTGAACTGATATCTCAAAAGAATGCAAACTAACATGCCTGTAATTCTCAGACCGGTTACAGTTGACTTGTGGAATTGATCATGTCCTGATTCCCAGACTACAAGGTCGTGGATCCATGAACTCTGTTTGGACCACCTATTGGACTGACGTTAGTCAACAACTTGAACTGTAATTGGCTGGACTCTTTGTCTGTGGCAGCACTGACCTTAGTCCATCTTGAACCCAGTTAGGACTACTTTGGACTTTCAGACATGGCTATTTAGGTAAAGCATAAGCCGTGCACTTGCCATGTAAAATGCAGGCACATGCTATAGGTGTGACATTGACATAGCTCAGTGTCTTACAACAATAGAAGCATAGAGGCTGCAGTCTCCATGTAAGCTTAAAGTGAATGAGCACTAAGAAAGAAAGCAGGCATTAGGTGAATCATATAGATGCATCAGACAAATGTGTAAACCTGTGTGCACAACAGCTTAGAATAGGTATGAAGGTCAGAAGTGTATCTGAGCTCCAAATTGAAATCCTCAAGTGCTTACCTGATGTATGAGTTGGTCTGAAAGCAGCATGCAGTTGTGTGAGGCTGTCGTTGGCAAGGCCATCTTGCATGGATGATTATATGGAAGAGGACAGTGTCCAGCAAGCATGCAGGGATATTGAAGGTCCAGTCTGGAGGCTTGGAGAAGCAAATATTTTACTGCCATTGGGCAACCACTTTGACTTTCATGTCAGTTTCTCAAGGAATGAGAGAATTGGAAGCTGCACATAAATGAGGTGACCTTAGCTGTTAATGACATGCAAATGGATTGAAAATAGGTAGTTACCACCTTATTAGTGTGATTCATTCCTTGCCATTTAAACCTTAATGAAAAATTAAACTTTCTTTTCTAATTGTTAATAATCTGAGCTTTCCATTCTTAACATATCTTCCTCTCCTGTAATTTTCTTTGGTTTTCTACTTGTCACTGAATTTTCCACATATACTGATACCTTTATTCTTGTACCATATGATTGTATTTTGTTAATTTGATGAATGAGATACCTTATTAAATGCTTTCATTAAACTCATACATGTCTACTGCATTTCCTTGATCTATCCAATTAATCACTTCTTCAAAAAACTCCATTGAATTTATCAGACACTTTTATAAAGGTCACTGTCCTTGATTACCCATGCATTCCTGAATGCTCACTAATACTGTATGGTTATTTTCAAATGCAGTCTTTAATCGCATTTGCATGTCTACCAACGTTCTTAAAAGGAATTCCAAATTTATCTAATGTTTCTTCTGTGTGAAAAGTAATAGTTTTGCATAAACCAGCTAAACCCATTATATAGATGACAACTAAACATTTATACAGTATAACATTTTAATTTATTTTTAGAAGAAACTTTAAATTTATTGTCTATTTATAATTGGATTGTGTGCTGACATCTAAAAATAAATTTTATTACTTGTCAAAATTAGTTCTGCAGATTATGTTGATTGTAGATTCAATGAATTAGGGAAAATAGGCTGACATTTTTCTTCTACAAGAAGTGTTTGTCAATAACGATACCAGATCTGAATATTTTATGACAGTGTGTTTTTCTTTTCTGTGCATGTAAGGTTAAAAACTGTTCTGTTTATTTGACTTTTTATTGAATTATTTTATCAACCAGCTACCAAATATTTGTACAACTACATCTGAGGCAAACTTGCTACCACATCAAGAATCAACATTAACAACCACTAAAGTTCATTGTCAAGTATCTAAAAGAGAACATGACTTATCTGTATTTTCATCTGGATGGTGGTCCCAGACACCGCACTGGTCACAAATGATTTGTTTATTGAAGGAACTCAGTTACTGAAGTGGAAAAGCAAACATTTTGGATAAAATTACACTCAAGATTGTATCAAATTTTTAATATTCTAAACTGAAGTCTGAATGAGGCAGAGCTCCAGTAAGTGTTTTTATTTTAAAAGAATGTAAGTTCAAATACAATGCATTCAGTGAAAGAACTATAGAGTTTTATCTGAAACTGTTATGTGAGAATGCATGTAGGTTTTGATAACATGGTAAAAGTCGTATACATTGCACTTATTTCTCAGGCAAAATAAACTGTCAAATCTGTGTGGGTACAGCTGTTAAATATATGAGGGTTTCTTTTTAGGTGTTCCCAGTGGAGCCTAAAATTGATTTCGATTAACTCGAGTATGCAAATGAAGGTTTAATGCGTCTGAAATGACCCCTCTTTTTGGAACTTGTCAACGATGAACCAAAAATGTGATTGCCATTTTTTACATGAAAGTTGTTTCAACCCTTCTTCTCTTCAATTTTCTAAGATCTGCTGGTAGTCAATTCACCCCATCTACTAAAACCCGAGGACCAATACTCAATCATAATTGAACCTCTTTGTTTAGACATGTACAAACCATGCACTGCTACATAGCGAGCAGTAATGTGTCCAGAATGCCCAGCCCAAAGCATACTTGTATTTCTTCTTGAAAATGAAGGAAAATTACACTAGTTTCAACAAACTATATTACTGCACAACAAATTGTTGACTTAATGAGAAAAGTATAGTAGAGTGGAGGAGTGATGAATAAATTTCAGAACTTACAGGCTAGGCAGATAAAGACCTAATCACAAAAGATCGAAGCAATTAAAATTAGGATGCTCAACAGATCAGAATTAAATAAATGTATACATTTTAGATAGTTAGAAAAGGTAACAGAGATGGGTTCAAAGTTATAGAGAATTCAAAAACAAGGATGAAAATTTTCAGAACACGATGATGCATAATGCGGAGCTGAAGTAGATTAATGAGCACAACAATTTAGGTGAATGGACTTGGCGCAAAATACTTTGGAGCAGGCATTTGGATTACCTCAAATAAATATAACTTTGTAGAGATAGCTGTATGGTTACAGGGTGACCAAGACTGGGAACGTTATTATCAAGGATATTGACCTTTTCAGCAGAATTTGCAAAGAGAAAAAGGGGTACTTTTGTTAGTAAAGGAAAATGTCAGTATAATGGTGCAATAGATCATGAAAAGGAATTAGTTTGAGTGAAAGTAAGGAATGAAAATGGGGAATCAAATCACAGGTGGAAGTCATCAGTAGGTCCCGAAACAGACAAAGAAGAAATTGATAGATACTGGAGCTTAATTCAGATAAATGCAAGGTGCTACATTTTGGGAAAACAAATCTTAGCAGGACTTATACACTTAATCGTAAGGTCCTAGGGAGCGTTGCTGAACAAAGAGACCTTGGAGTGGAGGTTCATAGCTCCTTGAAAGTGGAGTCGCAGGTAGATAGGATAGTGAAGAAGGCGTTTGGTATGCTTTCCTTTATTGGTCAGAGTATTCAGTACAGGAGTTGGGAAGTCATGTTGTGGCTGTACAGGACATTAGTTAGGTCACTGTTGGAATATTGCATGCAATTCTGGTCTCCTTCCTATCGGAAAGATGTTGTGAAACTTGAAAGGGTTCAGAAAAGATTTACAAGGATGTTGCCAGGGTTGGAGGATTTGAGCTATAGGAAGAAGCTGAACAGACTGGGGCTGTTTTCCCTGGACCGTCAGAGGCTGAGGGGTACCTTATGGAGGTTTACAAAATTATGAGGGACATGGATAGGATAAATAGACAAAGTCTTTTCCCTGGGATCGGGGAGTCCAGAACTAGAGGGCATTGGTTTAGGATGAGAGGGGAAAGATATAAAAGAGACATAAGGGGCAATGTGGTACGTGGATGGAATGAGCTATATCTCTATGGAGGCATTTAAGGAGGCATCACAATTGTCATGAGTGATTATAATCTACAATCTGACTTGATAAATCAGATGGATAAGGACAACATGGAAGATAATCTCTAGAGTAGATTAGAGATTGCTTCTTAGAGAAGTATTTTGCAGGATCTAATGTCGTCAGTCTTCCCAGTATTTAACTGAAGAAAATATCTGCTCCACTCAGTCCTACATGTCAGGTAAGCAAACTGATCATATAGAATACCAACAAAATGACCATGCCATAAGTCATTCTACTCGAGATTCTGTGAATAAATGAGAAATATATAATTTATACTGGATTGTGATTCACTCTTGTGTCAATGTGAATGATTGGCAATCAGTTGGATTTAATCATGGGACAGGAGCGACTGAGCAAAGCAATGATTTTTGTTGCATGAGCACAGGTTATCAATGCCAAAAGTGATTTCATGTACTGGTGAAATTTCTTTTAAAGTAATGGAACAAGTAATACAGTCTTGTTCAATGTAAAAGAAAAGGCACCACAGAATAAGTGATGCAGGAAATCTCCCTGTGAGTGCCTCAAATGAGTTATTATGTAGAATTTAGGCAGTGTGGTCTTGTGTTATTAATTGTTTTTGGAATGTATGCAAGATGAGAAGGATGTATAAGGAAATTTTTTGACTATTGTGAATATGCCAAAAGGTCAAGTAACTTGACCACACTGAGAAACAATATATCTGGAGTTTCAGATTGAGCACAATGCCTGTTATTGAGGTCTGTGACCTATAATCAACATAATTTTACTGCTGGCAGTTAGGAAGAGCACGTGGCTTAATTTCCACTTGGTTAGTACAGTCAGTCATCTACAGGTAGGTGTATCTGTTACTTTTCACTGAAGTGTTGTGGAATCAATGTTAGAAAAGGCATTCATTATTTAAGATACAGCAAATCACAGAATTGTTATGGTGCATTAGTAGGACATTCAGTCTATTGTCCTTGCACAGTCTGTCTGAACATTTCAACTTGGCACCAATTTCCTGGCTTTTTTCAGTAACCCTGCCCATTATTCCTCTTTAAATAACTGTTGAAAACCTTCTTCAACCTGCCTCGATCAAACTTTCTGGCAGTGCATACCAGATTCATTGTATTAAAAGATATTTTCTCACCTTGTCTTTGCTTCTTTTGCAAAACATTTTAAAACATAGAAAATACTGTATTAGAGTAGGCCATTCAGCTCTTCAAGCTTGCAACACTATTCAATATGATCATGGCTGATCATACAACTTCAGTATCCCAACTCGATGGGCTGATAGGCCTAATTTCTGCTCCAATGTCTGAAGGTCTTATGGGCTCCCGCTTTTTCCCCATACCCCTTGATCCCTTTGGCCACAAAGGACAGTTCCAGCTCCTTCTTGAATATATCTAACAAATTGACCCCAACAACTTTCTGTTGTAGAGAATTTCACAGATTCACATTTCTGTATGAAGGAATACTTTCTCGTGTCAGTCAGAGAGACTTAGAGATGTACAGCATGGAAACAGACCCTTCGTTCCAACTCATCTATGCCGACCAGATATCCCACCCTAATCTAGCCCCATTTGCCAGCACTTGGCCTCTATCCCTCCAAACCCTTCCTATTTGTACACCCATCCAGATGCCTTTTAAATTTTGTAATTATACCAGCCTCCACCACTTCCTCTGGCAGCTCATTCCATCCATGTACCACCCTCTCCATGAAAAATTGCCCCTTAGGTCTCTTTTATATCTTTCCCCTCTCACCCTAAACCTATGCCCTCTAGTTCTGGACTCCACCACCTCAGGGAAAAGACTTTGTCTGTTTATCTTATCCATATCCCTCATGATTTTATAAATCTCTATGAGCTCACACCTCAGCCTCTGATGCTCCAGGGATAACAGCCCCAACAGTGGTCGAACCAATGCCCTGTACAGCTGCAACATGCCCTCCCTTCTGCTATACACAATACTCTGACCAATAAAGGAAAGCATACCAAATGCCTTCTTCACTATCCTATCTACCTGCGACTCTACTTTCAAGGAACTATGAACCTGCACTCCAAAGTCTCTTTGTTCAGCAACACCCCCGAGGATCTTACCATTAAGTGTATAAGTCCTGTTAAGATTTGCTTTCCCAAAATGTAGGACCTCGCATTTATCTAAATTAAACTCCTCTGCCACTTCTCAGCCCATTGGCCCATCTGATCAAGATCCCATTGTAATCTGATGTAACCTTCTTCGCTGTCCACTACACCTCCAATTTTGGTATCATCAGAAAACTTACTAACTATACCTCTTATATTCATATCCAAATCATTTATATAAATGACGAAAAGTAGTGAACCCACCACCGATCGTTGTGGCACTCTACTGGTCACAGGCCTCCAATCTGAAAAACCACTCTCCACGACCACCTCTGTCTTCTACCTTCGAGCCAGTTCTGTATCCAAATGGCTCATTCTCCCTGTAATCCATGAGATCTAACCTTGCTAACCAGTTTCCCATGGGGAACCTTGTCGAACGCCTTACTGAAATCCATATAGATCACATCCACTGCTCTGCCCTCATCAATCCTCTTTGTTACTTTTTCAAAAAACTCAATCAAGTTCGCGAGACATGATTTCCCACACACAAAGCCATGTTGACTATCCCTAATCAGTCCTTGCCTTTCTAAATACGTGTAAATCCAGTCCCTCTGGATTTACTCAAACAATGTGCCCACTACCGGTGTCAGGCTCACTGGTCTATAGTTCTCTGGCTTGTCCTTACCACCCTTCTTAAACAGTGGCATCACGTTAGTCAATCTCCAGTCTTCTGGCACCTCACCTGTGGTTATCGATGATACAAATATATCAGCAAGAGGCCCAGCAATCACTTCCCACAGAGTTCTAGTATACACCCAATCTGGTGCTGTGGATTTATCCATCTTTATGTGTTTCAAGACATCCAGCATGTCCTCCTCTGTGACATTTTTCAACATCTATTTCCCCACATTCTATGTCTTCCATGTCCTTCTCCACAGTAAATACTGACACAAAATACTCTTTCCTGAATGGCTTACCGCTCAGTCTTAGACTGTGACCACTAGTTCTGGACTTCTTCAACATCAAGAACATGCTTCCTGCATCCAGCCTGTCCAGTCCCACCAGGAATTTATATGTTTCTGAGATCCCCCTCATTCTTCTAAATTCCGGTGAGTATCAGACCAGTTGATCCAATCTTTCTTCATATGTTAGTCCTGCCATCTTGGGAATCAGTCTGGTGAATCTTTGCTGGACTCCCTCAATAGCATTAATTGCCTTCCTCAGACTAGGAGACCAAACTGCACACCAAACTGAGGGTGTGCCCTCACCAAAGCCCTGTATATCTGCAGTAAGGCATCCCTACTCCTCTACGCATATCCTTAAAACTGTGCCCTCTGGTTCTTGAACATTGTATAATTGCGAGCAGTTCCTCCTTATCCATTCTGTTCAGACCTCTCATAATTTTGAAAACTTCTCTCTAATTTCCTCTTAGCCTCTCTTCTCCAACAAAAATAGTTTATTCTTTCCTCAAAAGTGAAGGGCATCATTCCTGGAATTTTTCTCATTGCTGTTTGCACTCAGTCCAGTGTATTCACACTTTCAAACAATGTGGTGTCCAGGACTGTGCATAATACTGCAGCTGTGGTCTCACCAGTGTTCTATATAAGTTCAGTATAACATGTGTACTCTGCTCTTGAGTAACTATTTTACTTGAATTCATCAGAACCCTCCACAGTTTCTTGATTTAAATGGAGATTACAAGAGGGTTCCATGCAATTCTTTCAGCATTTGCTATGATGGAGATTCCACAATGTCCCCGTGCATAACTCCTATCTATGCTGGAGTAATAATTGTCTAACCATTGGAAAATTCAGACCATTGAGTGTTAATTTCTGGCTGGTCCAGGTGAAGCAAAAGGACAAGTTGGTTAACATTCATCCCTTAACAAGCGATGTGAATTTCACAATTAGCTGTGATTGCCCGTATTTTGATTAAGTACTTGATTGAATGTCGGGCCTGTCTGGAGCTGATATTGCCAAAGTCTCATGATGTTTTGTCAATCATCTTAAAAGCTGCTATGACAATTTTCAAGATAGAATTTTACAATTTGTAATTGTTTCTTGCCTTACCTGGAATGATGCGGCAGAGAAAGAAATTAGTCAAGCTCTCATAACTCTGTTGTCAAATGATTCATGGCACCAGCATCTATACTGGTTAAAGATTCAACTGGCAGGCTGACCTTAGTCTCAGTGTTGTTTCAAATGAAGCTCAATGGCTCAGATAGTCTGATGGCCAGGAATCGTTAGTGCAGTACAAACTGCTGCTTCTTTCAGGATGTGGCCTGAGTGGTCCTGGGATAATTCCCTACATCTGGAACCCTCTGAAAAAGCTTCATATAGACAAAAACCTCTAAGGGTTTTGCTTTAGTTGATCTTAATAGTTATCCAGGAAGAGTTAGGGGATTTAAAAAAAAGCAAACTGACACCCCAAATCACCAAAGAACCCCTTAATTCCATATCTTCCAAGTCTTCTATGCCTCTGAACCACTGAAAACACCTTGGGACATGACTGGAATCTACTCCCCATCCTGCTATACCTTCCTCTGCCTCCATTGCTGCCAAACACATCCCAAACCCAACACAATCCTCTCCATCTTGTCAGCCTGCCTGTCACCCCAAAACTGCTCACATGTCAGATCACTTCCCCTCACCTCCCATGCCCCACCTGAGCCATCCACACTCTCTTCTGCTGATGTTAGTGCCTTCCCACCCCATGCACCCACCTAGGATGCTAACATAATCACCTTACACCCTATTTCCAAAATCATCTTGCACCCCACTCGAATAGTACTCTACCCACCTTACCTCGATGGCCCACTACCTCCTCATCACCTACCTGGACCTTAACTTCTCAACCAACTGCCACCCTAGCCCCACAGTTAACTTACACATTTATCCTCTTATAGGAGCTGTCAATTAGTCTGGCTATACTGCTGCACATTTAAATCATAGAACACACAAACTGACTACTGCAATGAAGGGCATGGATTCAGTGACAATTTTCATTTGATTTGATTCATTAGTTTCACGTGTACTGAGATACAGTGAAAAAAATATTGTATTGTGTGCTAACCAGATAAATCATACCTCACGTAAGTACATCAGTGTAATGCAGAATATAGTGTTATAGCTATAGAGAAGGTGCAGAGAAAGATCACCTCTAATATTTGAGAGGTCTGATGGTAAGTCTGAAAACAGTAGGGAAGATGCTGTTCTTAAATCTGTGCATGTTTTCAAGCTTTGGTATCTTCTGCCCAATGGAAGAGGGTGGAAGAGTGTATGACTGGGGTGGGAGGGGTCTTTGACTACTTTGGCTGCTTTCCTGAGGCAATGGCTGTGTGGATGGAATCATTGGAAGAAATGGGTTGGTTTTCATGATGGTCTGTGGATTCCTGAACAGGTTTGTAGCAGGAAGACAAACACCACAGCCATAGACAAACACAGAAAGACTGTCTCTCTGTCTCTGGAAATATCTAAAGTTAATTGAGTAATTTTTAATTTGATCTTTGTTGTAAATACCATTTCCATGTCCTTCAGCATATAACTTTGTGCAGACTACATCCCTACTCTTACAAGCAATGAAAAAGGTGACATACTGGCAGTCACCTGCTTCTATGCTTTTCATTTTACAGCATCAACATCACAGTGGCAAAGTAAATAAACAGTTGAATCTACCATGACAGAATTCAGCAATGCTTGCATGAATGAAATGAGGCTTTGGACTGAGATGTGAAACTGTAATGTTGCTGATCTGCACACTTCACAGCTGCACCAGTAAGCTTTTAACTTTCTGATAATTTTAGTAGGCTCTTTAGCGATTAGAGCAATGTGGAATACTTATTGCTGCAGCTGTTTGCTGATTCATTGCTACCAGGTTGTAAATGACATTTGAGTTTGTCACGTGAGCATTCTCCTGCTGTAAAACTGGCCTCACTGACCATTGAAATAGCATGCCACTATTTCATCTCAGAAAATGGCTAAATTCTCAAGTTTCTAATATCATGGAGAAACTTTCCACTGAGAATTGTTACCTGAAATTAGATGAAAAGAAATAGCGCACAAACTTGGAATGGAGGGGTTGGATTTTCCTGGCATCTGCTGATGTAAAGCCATCTTTATCTGGGCAAAGAAAGGATTAGTTAGAGGCAAATCCCCAACCGTTGCATCTCCAGTTTTTTGTTTTGGCTGTTATGAAACTCCATTTTCGATGAGATTAGCAAACTTAAATTGAAGTGTTGGATAATGACTGCATCCTGATTTGCCATCTTTAGTGCCATGGCCTTTGGAATTCATATTCCATTGACTAACTTATGAGGATTTATGAACATTGAGAGTATCAGTCCTATTTAATGGTCAATTTATGGATAAAAGTATATTGATCATTAGGTGTTGCCACTAGCTCTGTTGGAACTACAAGCATACATCCAGAACCACAAACAGTTTTTGCAGCAGCTGCAGGAACTGACCAGGACATGTCATGGAGGAGATGTCATTGAGAGGTTTGCAGGACTATTGAACTGCAGAGCACAAAAAGGTTTGAGCAAGTTTTGAAGTTGGTCCCTAACATACATGTTTCATTAGGACTTTGAAATCATCTTAAATGTATTATCAACATGAAATATGCAGGAAACCCAGGCAGAAACTTGATATTCCAGCCAATGAAATTCTAAAATGGTTGTTCCTCCCATGATGGCAAAATTGAACTGGGCAGGAAAACAAAACGAAAGTGCAAGAAATGGTTACCTGCTTGATTCCAGTAAAATTAAGTAGGATAATAGCAAAAAACAACAATGATTTAAATTGTTCATGAATGTGGTGAGCAGGATTATTCAGTATATTCAGATATTACCTGAGCAATATTCTATTTTACTCCAGTTTCAAGAGTTTCATGTCAGAGAAATTTTTGAAAATGTTGGAAATGCAGTTGGAGCTTCATAAATATGTAATCAATTTGACTGACTGAGTTTTCAATACCAGATAGCATTATATTGGAGTGAAAAGGTCTCATTCAAAATGTAAAATCATCAACTGCTTATAACATGCTAGTTAAGGGCACAGGATATTATCTACTAGCTGTCTTGAAAAAGAACTATAATCTGTAACTAACAGGCTTGCTTTAAATTCCACACCTCAAAGGGACTGTAGGAAATGTGTTGTGGGCATTCATAAATGCACCCTGCATTCTAGAATCAACACAGTGCTGACATGGTGCTGACAGAGCGCTGACAGTTTGCTAACAGCATTTCAACTGATATTTTTAACTACAGAATATATTTCAAATCTTTTGTCCCATCTGCTAGTTCCACATCTTTTCTACAACCAGCATTGTAAAGCATCAAGACACATGCAACCATTTAGTCACGATATTTTATTTACTGCAAATGCAGTTGATTCCTGTTAAGTAGGTGCCCTTTGTGCCAATACATTTTGTATGTGTATTAGACAGAGCTTTTCACTGAAATCCACATTTATTAAAGACACAAGTGTATGTTGTGTTTTAATTTTTGACTTGCCCTCTATTCTGGCAATAATCACAATGCTTTTATCTGTCCCAGTCTGCTATTCCCTCAATCTTTCAGCAATCACACCAAACCAGTTGGTGACTGCTCACCAACATTATTAGGTGCTGAGGCTATGTTTCTATTGCCTCAATTGCTCTGGATCAACTTTGTCAATCTCACCAGAACAGCTGCCCTGGTTTGGAGTGATCTGCATTCTCCATAACTAATTCAACAGTGTCGAAGGCTGAGGGGTGACCTCATAGAGGTTTATGAAATCATGAGGGGCATGGATAGGATAAATGCACAAAGTCTTTTCCCTGGATTGGGAGCATCTAGAGTAAAGGGCATAGGTTTAGGCTGAGAGGGGAAAGATAAAAAAGGGACCTAAGGGGCAACTTTTTCTCGCAGAGGATGATGTGTATATGGAATGAGCTGCCAGAGGAAATGGTGGAGGTTAGTAAAATTACAACATTTAAAAGGCATCTGGATGAGTATATGAATAGGAAGAGTTTAGAGGGTGATGAGCCAAATGCTGCCAAATTTGGAATAGATTAGTTTGGGATATCTGGTCGGCATGGACGAATTGGACCGAAGCATCTGTTTCCATGCTGTACATCTCTATGACTCTATCTATAACACAATGGCATAGACCTGGTCATTAAGGAGTCAACATTCAATTGGAGAGCATGTATTATGAAGAAACATTGAGGGAGCTGGGGCTTTTCTCATTGTGCAATGAAGGATGAGCGGTGACTTGATAGAGGTGTATAAGATGGTGAGAGGCAGATAAAGTGGCTAGCCAGAGGCTTTTTCACAGGGTGGGAATGGGTGTCACTAGGGGGCATAAATTTAAGGTGTTTGGAGGGAAGTTTAGAGGAGATGTCAGAGGTCGGTTCTTTACACAGAGCGTGGTGGGTGAGTGGAATGCACTGTCAGCAGTGGTAGTAGAGTCAGACACATTAGGGACATTTAAGTGACGCTTGGATAGGCACGTGGATGATAGTAAATTGAAGGCTATATAGTTTAGTTTGATCGAGAGTAGGATAAAAGTTCGGTGCAACATCGAGGGGCAAAGGTCCTATGTTCTGTTCTATGTTCTGTGTTCAGAACCAGCACAGGATGGCACTGTGGTGGCACAGTGGCTCAGTGGTTAGCACTAATGCCTCACAATGTCAGGGACTTGGGTTCAATTCCAGCCTTGGGCGACCACCAGTTAGGAGTTGCACATTCTCCCCGTGTCTGTGTAAGTTTCCTTCCACGGTTCAAAGATGAGCAGGTTAGGTGGAATAGCCGTGGTGCAATAGGGGCGGCACGGTGGCTCAGTGGTTAGCACTGCTGCCTCACAGTGCCAGAGACCTGGTTTCAATTCCTGCCTCAGGCAACTGTCTGTGTGGAGTTTGCACATTCTCTCCGTGTCTGCGTGGGTTTCCTCCTGGTGCTTCAGTTTCCTCCCACAATCCAAAGATGTGCAGGGCAGGTGAATTGGCCATGCTAAATTGCCTGTAGTGTTAGGTGGATTAGTCAGGGGTAAATATAGGGGGGTGGTTTTCTCTTCGGAGGGTCAGTGTGGACTTGTTGGGCCGAAGGGCCTGTTTCCACACTGTAGGTAATCTACCTAAATTGCCCATAGTGTTCAGGGATATGCAGATTAGCTGGGTTTGATTAGATTCCCTACAGTGTGGAAACAGGCCATTCAGCCCAACCAGTCCACACCGACCTTCTGTAGAGTAACCCACCCAGACCCATTTCCTTCTTACAAATGCACCTAGCACTATGGGCAATTTAGCATGGTCAAGTCACCTGGCCTGCACATCTTTGGACTAGCCATAGGAAATGTAGGGTTAAAGGATGGGGTGGTGGGTCTGAGTGGATTCCTTTCCAGAGGTTTGGTGTGGACTCGATTGACCAAATGGCCTGTTTCCACACTGCAGTAATTCTATAATCTACTAAAAAGAAGTTGGTGAGGAGGAAGGGAGGAAGCAGACGATGCACCCACATTCTGTATGGACCTTTCCATGATCACCTTATTTAATTGCAGTTTCAATGAATTCAATCCAGATTTCCATTATACTATAGATCTGTCCCTTTTAGCCCCTTTGTTAGTCAAGAGTCCTGGAGATGTACAGCATAGAATGTTTTGGTACAACTCATCCTAAATTAATCTAGTCCCATTTGCCAACACTGCCCACATCTCTCTAAACCCTTCCTATTCATATACCCGTCCAGATGCCTTTTAAATGTTGCAATTGTACTAGTCTCCACCACTTCCTCTGGCAGCTCATTCCATATACGCACTACCTTTTGCATGTAAAAACTGCCCCTTGGGTCTTTTTTTAAAATATTTCCCCCTCACCTTAAACCTATGCCCTCTGGTTTTGGACTCCCCTACCCTAGGGAAAAGACTTTGACTATTCACCCTATCCATGCCCCTCATGATTTTATAAACTTCTGTAAAGTCACCCCACAGCCTCTGGCATACCAGGGAAAACAGCCCCAGTCTATGCAGCATCTCCCTATAGCTCAAATCCTCCAAACCAGGAAACATCCTTGTAAATCATTTTGAATCCCTTCAGGTATTACAATATCCTTCCTATAGCAAGGGAACCAGAATTGAACACAGTATTCGAAAGTGGCCTAACCAATGTTCTCTACAGCCGCAACATGACATCCCAACTCCTATACTCCTATAATCCTATGCACTCACCAATAAAGGCAAGTATATCAAACACTTTCTTCACTACTCTGTCTACCTGTGACTCCACTTTCAAAGTGCTATGAACCTGCGCCCCAAGGTCACTTTGTTTGGCAATATTTTCCAGGACCTTACCATTAAGTGTGTAAGTCCTGCCCTGATTTGCCCTACCAAAATGCAGCACTTCACATTTATCTAGATTAAACTCCTTTTGCCATCCTCGGCCCATTTGCCATCTGATCAAGGTCCTGTTGTACTCTGAGGTAAACTTCTTCACTGTCCACTAATTTTAGTGTCTTTTGCAAATTTACTGACCATACCTCCTATACTTACATCCAAATCATTTATATAAAGGACAAAAAAGTAGTGGACCCAACACCGA
Source organism: Chiloscyllium plagiosum (assembly GCF_037043375.1). NCBI lineage: Eukaryota > Metazoa > Chordata > Chondrichthyes > Orectolobiformes > Hemiscylliidae > Chiloscyllium > Chiloscyllium plagiosum. The sequence continues at coordinate 46,630,981 of NW_028270151.1, read as the reverse complement.
TCTTTGTAGCACTGCACTCTAAAATCCAGTAACAAAATCGTTGCAAGTCAAGCCATTCAATTTTCTTTATAAACATAACATAATCCCCTCTGTGCATTCCCTAAGTATTTGCCTTACATGTATCTTTGTCTGATCCAGTTTTCCTACACAGTAACATCTTCATGGCTACAGGATGGTTGATGGAAGGCTGCTAACATTCAGTGGAGGAGACTGCAGACTGTCTGCCAGGATGCTCTTGAGCTGTTAAACTCATGTCTTGTCTCAATATTGATGGAAACAGTCTGGGCTGACTGGATAACTAGTAACTATAAAGTGCATCATGACTGGGGAGGTTGCAATGCTGGTAGCACTAGTGCAGCCATTCTAGGAAGGGCGGGAGGTTCATTTTCCAAGGTCCCAGTACCACTCTTTGAAAGTGCTACAATGTTAGTAATCTTTTGGAAGTTAAATTGCTGTTGTGAGACACCTGGAAATCTCTATGAACATTAATGTTGGTAGTTTGAGATTGCAGGACAATCAGCTGCACTTGAAGAGTGAGAAACAGGATTGCATGACCTCAGTCGGAGCTTCCACTGGACCAATTAAATATTGTGTGGCTTTGGCTTGTAAAGAAGGCTGAGACATCAAATGCTGCTTTAGATCAACAAATGCTATCATCGAGTTGGTCACACTTGCAGATTGGAAAGGCTGAGCTTCAAGGTCGATGCATGGTCAAGTTGGAACTGGATTTCTTCATCTGTCTTGACAGCAGACTTCCTGGAAGTCCTGCCAAATGCACCAAACACGTGCACACCGATCAAACCATTTTCCTTCTCGTATACCATCCCATTGAACACCTCAGCAGCAGAACCTGTACATCTTACACTCTAGTGAGCTAGCAACAGTACTACTGTTCCCATCTGCCTTGGCTGCAACCCAATTCTGTGAAACGACACACCATCTACAGATCTCATTTCTGTGCTACCCCTTAAAGTACTCATGGTATTGTGGAAGAACTATAGGCTGCAAGTGCAAGATTGAATGATGTTTCTCCTTCATTATTGTCCTGTTCACTTTTCCACTTATCAAGTGTCAGTTCTGGGGTACTTGAAAGGGAAAAAGGCAAAAAAGTAGAAATGTAGTGAGAGGTGAGAAGTGAGGGAATGATACGAGATACATACTGACACTAATTGGAGAAGAAACTGTATGATAAAGGGAAGTGAGTTGTAGTCAGAACAGATTAATTCTTTGACATTTACCACTTGTGTGTGGTCTTCAAAGCTCTTTTTGTACTTAGAGATGTGGGAGGTAATGCCACAAAGAAACACAGTATAAAATAATGGACAGTGTTGTAAAAGGTGTTCAGGAACAGAGAGACCTGGGTGTATTTGTACATTAGTTATTAAAGGTGGAAGGACAGGTTGAGGGAGCTGTTAATAAAGCAGAAATTATTCTAGGCTTTATAAATAGGTGCATAGAGTACAAGAGCTGGGGAAGATGTGATGAACTTTCTTAAGACACAAATTAACCATCACTGGAATATTGTGTACAATTCTACGCCGAACTCTGTAGGAAGGATGTGGATGCATTGGAGAGAGTAATGTAGAAGTTTACAAGAATTGCTTTTGGCGTGAGAAACTTCAGAGATGAGAAAATAGTGGAGAATGGGACTGTTTTCCTTGGAGAAGAGCAGGCTCAGTGGAGATTTGATAGAAGTTTTCAAAAGCTTGAGGGATATGAACAATGCAGATATAGATAAGTTTTTCGCACTCATAAATGGACAAAGAATAAAAGGGCACAAGATTCCTTCTCTTACAAAACAAATGTGAAACAAGGAGAAAAACATTTTTCACAAAGCAAATCATCAGGGTGTGGAATGCATTGCCTGGAAGTGTGGAGGACTCAGGTCAACTGAGGCATACAAGTGGGCATTAAATGATTGTTTTTATTTAAATAATGCAAATTTATGGGGAAAAGCCAGAAGATTAGCTCTAAGATAGTAATCAGAGAGTCACTGCAGACAGAATGCGCCAAATGGTCTCCTTCTGCACCATAATAATTCTGTGATTTTGTGATCTTGGAAGCTTGCCATTGTAACAAATGACTCAAGAAATGGTGTGTACAAACAGCTCAATTTTTGTATGGAAGCAGTATTCTCCATTGACAATTCTGATACTATTGTAAACATTGTATAATGTCTCAATCATTGTTTTTAGATCTGAAGAATTTACAATTTTAAACTCAGATTAGTTTATATCAGTATTTGCTGTTTACAAACTTTTAATGTAAATTTAATTATGTTTGTGTTTGGACTAACTACAGTAGTTGTCAAAAAGTCTTTATTCATTATTTAGATTCCTTGACATTGTTATAAAGTATAAGTCAACTGAAATATCTTTGTATCTCAACCATTACATTGTAATTTTGAAAATGGTGCATGAAGCCAATTTTTTTTAACTTTGACTTCATGGTCTTCTTTCAATGTAATAACTTTTTTTCAGTATCACAAGTCTATTTTTACACAACTGAAAAACATTAATTGATATTACCGTTGCTATGTTGGAAGAAGTTTACTGCTTCATGCTAATCACTTTAGCTGTGGTGATATCTGTGGACAGTTTTTTTTAAGATAGTAAAATGGAAGATGGGCTCAAAAATAAATGTTTGTGGTCATGTTTCACTTGTTTTCTTATGACTAGGATTTAATTTTAAGAAGTTTTAATCAACATGTCTAGATGGTCCTTTATCATAGTAATTGGCAATGTGCATTTATTAAATTTCAAGAATTCACACATACATTTTATAAGGAAAATTTAGAGTTTACAATGCGTAGAAAAAATTAGATCTGGCAGCATAGATTTATATGTGGACCAACCTGTTGGTGTTAACATTACAAGTAAAACATTATTACAACTTATCTGTTCATCGCTCCAGAGTCTGAATAGAATGTGTAATGAGTGAAACAAAAATGACACATACTATTATTTATATATTTCTTTACTTCATGAAAAAATCCAAGAGCTTCTATGTATGTGCCACTGGGCTACAGCATTTTCTTGCAAATGGTACTTCAGGCTTTATGACATTTCAAATCTTATGAAAGGCACACCCAGTAGGCAATGTCCCTGCACAATGAGCAATAGTTTGTAATCTGAATCCATCTTGCACATACCTGGATGACACCAACCACATTTCTGCCAACAAATAGCAGCAACATACCTGACACTCCCTCTCAATTACCACTACTAGATTACAACAACGCTGCAGGGCAGTTCTCAGGATGGTCGTCATAATTTCATGAGAACACCCTTTTTCATATGGATATTACTAATTTAATATATCTTTTACACTTGTTGAATACCTTGTCTTCATTATCTGTTGCGGTTGGAAGATTGCTGCACCTAGAGCTAGAAGTAGAAAAATCCGTGACACAAGTGACAACTGATAACATTATTTTATACTTTTAGATGGTATGTGTTTGGAAAAATATCAGGTATTTCTGAGAAATATTTGAAACTTTGACTGATACAATGTAATTGTCTTTGGCTTCCCGGCTTTCTAACTATTACATACAAAGTGGCTTCAAGTCCCTTTGACTTGGGCCGAGCAAGGCAATCTATTATGCTGCAACAATAAGGTTAAAATGGAGCTGTAATTACACTGGAAAGAACATTAGGAGTGCTGAATAGTGGGTGCGGTAAAGTTGAAGTTTGCTAAAGCAAGGGAATGAGTACTTTAAGCTGAGTGCATGCTTGGAATGGGAGCTGACAGCTAACAGGGAATATCAGAGATAATAGGTGGATGGTTGATTTTTGAGGTACAATGGAGAAAGGCATCTCTGAGATGCCGAGGCAAAGAATTTTGATATTAAGTGGATGGGAATGTCCAATGTGCTCAAATTGAGTTATCTCCAATTAACCAACTGACCAAGATGTGAGTTGGCATACAGTGAACTGTGGGACATCAAGTTTAATGCCTATTGGGAAATTTAGTGTCGATCAACAAACATCATGACTGGACACCTACAAGATTTTCAACTGACTCAAGAAAGCCAGCATATAATTGGAAAGGGTGAGTCATACTTGAAAAACCTGATTACGTTTTTTGAAGCGGTGACTAAAGCAGTGAATTAGGCAATGTCGATGAAAATTATTGAAAGGTACTTCCAGAACTATGTTTTTAATATACATTGATATGTATTAACTGGCCCAACAAAAAAAAGAGCAGTAATAATGGCTGGATACTCCAATGATAGGAAGTGGCTAGTGATTTCTTGCAAGGATTTGTGTTGAGGCCTCAACACTTTACTGATTTTATTAATGCTTTAAATACTGGATTGGAAAGCCACATAATCATGTTTGTCATGATAGTATAGCATTGTCACCCATTTCTCTGGAGATATAAGATTTAAAAAAACAAAACTCTGACAAGTGAGTTTCAATGTGGCCAACTTCCCTTTGGACAAAAACTAGAATACTTTCTTAATGGTGCAAAGCTGGAAACAATAGAAATCAAAAGACTTAAGTGTACATTTTCTGTCAAGAAAATAGTTTTAAAAAGGCTACTGAACTCTTACTTTAATATTCAAGAGAATAGAGGTAAAAGTAATGCTTCAGCCATATGGAGTCAGGCTTGATCGCATCTTGAGTATTGTGAATAGGTCTGAGCATTGCATCTGAGGAAATATCTTGTTATAAAACTTGTGTTTAACATCAATAACAACCATTTTTTGGGTGAAATTACCATTTGAATTTTAAATAAAGATTTATTTCCTGTCTCTGTACACATAGACAAAGGTATACTGGAACACCTCGAGCTCTATAAAACTCAATTAATTTATTAAGTACTTCAGTGAATAGTAACCTTTAAATATTAGAGGTTACTCAATCACTACCCTGGGTTCTATAATCAACTCCAAAGATTATCACCCAGGAGAGTTGGTAGCTGGCCATGTTGGAACTCTTCTAAGTGTTCTCACCATGTGTCCTGATGTAAGGTAGTTCTTCGCAGTATTCAGTCTCTAAATTTCTGTCGAAGTCAGGGATTTCCCAACTGCTTTTGTTCAATTCAGTTGCATTCTGGTTTCCTTATTTGTCCAAATTGTTTCAAATAGTTTGACCACCTATAACTAACAATTGTCATCAATCCCCACCACTTCCTCCACTACATTGATGACTGCATTGGCGCCACCTCGTGCTCCCGCAAGGAGGTTGAGCAATTCATCAAATTCACCAACACATTCCACCCTGACCTTAAATTTACCTGGACCATCTCTGACACCTCCCTCCCCTTCCTGGACCTCTCCATCTCCATTAATGACGACCGACTTGACACTGATATTTTTTACAAACCCACCGACTCCCACAGCTACCTGGATTACACCTCTTCCCACCCTACCTCTTGCAAAAATGCCATCCCGTATTGCCAATTCCTCTGCCTCCGCCGTATCTGCTCTCAGGACGACCAGTTCCACCACAGAACACACCAGATGGCCTCCTTCTTTAGAGACCGCAATTTCCCTTCCCACGTGGTTAAAGATGCCCTCCAACGCATCTTGTCCACATCCCGCACCTCCACCCTCAGACCCCACCCCTCCAACCATAACAAGGACAGAACGCCCCCGGTGCTCACCTTCCACCCTACCAACCTTCGCATAAACCAAATCATCCACCGACATTTCCGCCACCTCCAAAAAGACCCCACCACCAGGGATATATTTCCCTCCCCGCCCTTTTCCGCCTTCTACAAAGACCGTTCCCTCCGTGACTACCTCGTCAGGTCCACGCCCCCCTACAACCCACCCTCCCATCCTGGTACTTTCCCCTGCCACCATAGGAATTGCAAAACCTGCACCCACACCTCCTCCCTCACCTCCATCCAAGGCCCTAAAGGAGCCTTCCACATCCATCAAAGTTTTACCTGAACATCCATTAATATCATTTATTGTATCTGTTGCTCCCGATGCGGTCTCCTCTACATTGGGGAGACTGGACGCCTCCTAGCAGAGCGCTTTACGCAACATCTCTGTGACACCCGCACCAATCAACCACACCGCCCTGTGGCCCAACATTTCAACTCCCCCTCCCACTCTGTCGAGGACATGGAGGTCCTGGGCCTCCTTCACCACCCCTCCCTCACCACCAGACACCTGGAGGAAGAATGCCTCATCTTCTGCCTTGGAACACTTCAGCCCCAGGGCATCAATATGGACTTCAACAATTTCCTCATTTCCCCTTCCCCCACCTCACCCTAGTTCCAAACTTCCAGCTCAGTACTGTCCCCATGACTTGTCCTACCTGCCTATCTTCTTTTCCACCTATCCACTCCACCCTCCTCCCTGACCTATCACCTTCATCCCCTCCCCTACTCACCTATTGTACTCTATGCTACTTTCTCCCCACCCCCACCCTCCTCTAGCTTATCTCTCCACGCTTCAGGCTCTCTGCCTTTATTCCTGATGAAGGGCTTTTGCCCGAAATGTCAATTTTACTGCTCCTCGGATGCTGCCTGAACTGCTGTGCTCTTCCAGTACCACTAATCCAGAATCTGGTTTCCACATCTGCAGTCATTGTTTTTACCTAGTATTTCCCCTTTGCTCCATCAGCCTCTGTTTTTCGAACCAAAGACAGCAGCTGGAGCCTTATTTGCTTCGGGTCCTCTGCACACAATTATTTATCTTGAGCTAAGCCAGGAACAATAGATTTAATGTCCATGCTTCATCAAAGAGATTTATTACAATCCCCAGAGACCAATTCTTCATGTTTTAAAAAAAAATTTCCAATGATTGATAGAAATAACTGAATGACAAGATTTCATGTTTTAAGACTTAATTGTGACAAAAACAGAAATAGTTGGAAAAGCTTAGCAGGTCTGGCAGCATCTGTGAAGAGAAATCCGAGTTAACGTTCCGGGTCAGGTGTCCCTCCCTCAGAACAACATCCACAGTTCTTTTGGTTTTTATTTAGTATTAACTCAATGCCGCACCTCTCCTGGAAATGTCCACCTTGAAGAAGTTCTGGTCCTCTCTCTAATAGGATAAAAAAAACTGTTCTGAGGAAGGGTAACTGGACCCAAAACATTAACTTTGATTTCTCTTCATGGATGCTGCCAGATCTGCGGGACTTTTCCAGCAACTTCTGTTTTTGTTTCTTCTTTATAGCATGCTCAGTTCTTTCTTTTTTAAAATTTTGAATCATTGTGAATCAAACATACATAACGTGTAACTATTACATTGAAAAATAGAAAAGACACTTTTATTATAACTAACTATTGCCATTGAGATCTGAATTACAACCTTTTGCCATGCACCACACTTCTGGCAGATAAGTTGTATTACAGGTACAGTTCTAAACAATATCCCAGATCCTCCATTTCTTCATATCACATTAGGTTAAAAGCACTATTGTCCTTCAAATACCGTGGTGCTCAGCCCAAGATTTCTGAATCCAATTCTCACTGGCATGCCTCACTTTGGAATGTTCTGTTCTTCGAACTCCAACAGCCTTTTGAGCTCTGTTCTCTTCATTTCAAACAGAAAATTAACTGTCACAAATTTCCTGCTTGGTTGTTCACACAAAACAGTACTTCTCTGTGTCTTCACAGCAATACCTTCTTTGCCCCTTTGCTTCTCTATGTAGCTGTCCTTTACAATAAGACACTGTGTAAGGAAAGTAATTCAGTATTTCAATAATTCAGATTTAATTTTCTCCCCTTGACAACCAGATCACATGAGCCAATCTATGAGTGGTGTTCTTTATCTGGAATTCCATAATTTATCCTTTATAGAAAGTTTTGTTTCACTTTAAGTTGAAGGGGATATTTTAAACCATAACTATCCAGTAAAGTCCAGTGTTCATAAAAGTGGTGACTAAAATTTTAGTAATTAGACTTGTAACCCCAGAACAAGGAGAGGATGACACTGTCAATGGATATCATGGTAAGTGTAGCCTGAAAGTGGATCTTTGCAGGGAGCATTGCCTCGATCATGCAGTTTTATACCTAGGAAGTCACAGAGATTATTTAAGCCAGGTAAGGGACCTCACTATCTCCTTGCCAAACAGAACAAAGAGGAGCACATCACTGGCTTTGTCAGGGTAGTGGGCTTCCTCGTGGTGCTAGGACTCATTGACTACAAACAAATGGTTTTGTAGCTCAATGGTGAGAAGTACTGAAACTACAAACCATTCCACTAACACAACAAAGTTAAAAATCACACAACACCAGGTTATAATCCAACAGGTTTAATTGGAAGCATTAGCTTTCGGAGCGCCACTCCTTCACACAACCATCTGATGAAGGAGCGGCCCTCCGAAAACTAGTGCTTCCAATTAAACCTGTTGGACTATAACCTGGTGTGTTATTTTTAACTTTGTATACCCCAGTCCAACACCAGCATCTCCAAATCACTGACACAACATGCAGTTATTATGTGGCCATGTTCAAAGTATCAAGTTGCTGAATGATTGCTGTCCTAGCAGCATGTGTCAGTTTACAGTTCTCTCGGCCACAATATCTAACTAGAGGTTGACTACTTGACAACAAGGTCTATATACTCTCCAGTTCACCAATGAATCCCTTCATAACCCACCACTTACATGGCCAGTGCTCAAATAAATAGTCATGTTGCCCTAAGGAATTTTGAGCAGCAGACTTTTGGCAATGGTTCTGTGGCCTATGCTCCTTGGAATGAACCTTTCTCTCGCAGCTGTAATGTGGTTCTGAATTCATAGTGGTCTGCTATATTTTTCACTACCTGGCTATCATGAGGAAGAACTTCAGCAAAAAGGGTGAGATATCCCAGTGCCATTGTGTAAGCTGGTGAATGAGTGACAGATGAAGCAAAGTTTCTTTCTCTGGATTTTCATTCTGATGTGCCATTGGCTAGTCAGGTGACAGGTCCTGACTCTCTAATAGCATAAATAAAAAGAGGAGTGTGTTCGAGTGAGGGCAGGAAAGATGGAGGAATACCACTGGTGCATGGTCACAACCTCTGTCACTTGCTTATCATTCCAGATAGTGAAATTTGAGAATGTGCATAAGACAGAAATATCCTATCATCTTGGATACTTTCGGCTACATTAGTAACTATAACCTCTTTGTCAGCTGCATTAAGTATCACTGATACCAAATTCTCCATTGGAATCCATGCATAAAACCATCCCATCCTAATTGCGCTTTGATGCTGATGCTGCCCACTATGGGCTACCTCGTTCTGCAAAAGAGAGGAATGTATGTTGAGGAGCATTGAAGGTGGTTGAGCGATATAAATATTGTAGCTTAATAGATGGAATTTTGTAGAAGCTGCCAGTTGTGGATGTGAGGTTTGCAGCATTGGTAAATTTGCTTGAGTGATTCACAGCATATCCATGCCAGACCTGATTTATGATTGCTAAAAATTGGTGACTGATAGGGACAGCCTGAGCAATTGATTATGATAATTGTGTACATGTAGGATGTCGCACGTGAAGACAGAATACCATAGCTTGACCAATCATGCCTTTTAATGTATTTTTCCAGTCCACCTAAGCCGATTTGTGTCATATGCCTTTCTAATTTCCCTTATTCAAAATTAAGACCCATGAATTAGACTAGCAAGTAGTTTCCTTTCACAGCAATAGACCAAAGAGGTCACATCATTTCTTATACTTAGAGGAGAGTGACAGTGTCCTTCATTGTGAGCAGCGTCTCACACAACATACTATGCTAGCATGGTAGGCAGTGGTGCAGATTTAATCTGATTGTTCATGCAGTTCATGTTGAGCCATAGTCTCAACTTTACATCACATGCTTATGTAGCAGTCAGCTGCAGGGAAGAGCTGAAGATTTAAGAACCTTATGGAGGAAAACCTTGTGACAGTCCTCAACCAGAAAGAATATTACAGTGATTTGTAAAAAGCATTTTTGAACCGGTGAGAGATATGATCCCACAGGGAAGTTACCAGCTCCCTGGAGGAGGATAACTAGAAACTCCAATGAGGTGGTAATCTGTGGGAGCACAGCAGTGAGTGAACTGATATTGGAAGCTCAGTGAGCAAATCTTGAATTCCATGGCGGACCATAGGATACTTTTGAAATATACAGTAATCCAGGCTGATAAAGTATGAATGTTGCTCCTAAAGGTCAAACATCTTCCATTCTACTGTGGGAAGGAAGAGTTCCCACACACAGCACAGGAAGAAATCCAGCACAGAGTACCGTTTCATAGACAACACAACCATTTAAGCTATTTCCAGTGGAGACCATCTATATGTTACATTGAAGAAATTCACCAAGGCACCTCAGATAGCACCTTACAAACAAGCATATGTCAGGTATAGACAGGTTAGATTCAGTGAATCCTTAAAAGAATATAAAGGCAGTACGAGTATACTTAAGAGGAAAATCAGGAGGGCCAGAAAGGGGATATGAGATAGCTTTGGCAAATAGAGTTGAGGAGAATCCCAAGGGTTTTATAAATACACTAAGGACAAAAGGGTAACTAGGGACGGAATAAGGCCCCTCAAAGATCAGCAAGGTGACCTTTATATGGAGTCGCTGGAGATGGAGGAGATACTAAACGAGTATTTTTCATCAGTGTTTACTGTGGAAAAGAACATGGAAGTAATAGAAAGTAGGGAAATAGATGGTGACATCATGAAAAAAGTCCACATTACAGTGGAGGAAGTGCTGGATGTCTTGAAATGCATAAGAGTGGATAAATCCCCAGGACCTGATCAGTTTTATCCTAGAACTCTGAAAAGGTAGGGAAGTGATTGCTGGGCCTCTTGCTAATATATTTGGATCATCAATAGTCACAGATGAGGTGCCGGAAGACTGGAGGTTGGCTAACATGGTGTCACTGTTCTTAGAAAAGGTGGTAAGGACAAGCCAGGGAACTATAGACCAGTGAGCTTGATGTCGGTGGTGGGCAAGTTGTTGGAGGGAATCTTGAGGGAAAGGATGTACATGTATTTGGAAAGGCAAGGAATGGTTAGGGATACTCAACATGGCTTTGTGTGGGAAATCATGTCTCATAAACTTGATTGAGTGTTTTGAAGAAGTAACAAAGAGGATTGATGAGGGCAGAGCGGTGGATGTGATCTATATGGACTTCAGTAAGGCGTTTGATAAGGTTCTCATGGGAGACTGTTTAGCAGGATTACATCTCACGGAATACAGGGAGAACTAGCCATTTGGATACAGAACTGGCTCAAAGGTAGAACACAGGATGGTGGTGAAAGGTTGTTTTTCAGACTAGAGGCCTGTGACCAGTGGGATACCACAAGGATCGGTGCTGGTTCCACTACTTTTTGTCATTTATATAAATGATTTGGATGTGAGCATAAGAGTAGATTTCATGATGACACCAAAATGCAAATTACACTGGTTTGCATATCTTTATCAATGAAATTAGCAGACAGAATTAAGTCTTCATATTGCCTCCATTTCTTACAAACAGCATGGGGTTAGTCATGAATTATAATCCCATGACTGGCTATCTGACTTTTTCAAAATTTTAGACTTTAGAGTTAACTCCAACATGCACTAAAGTCTCTCCCTCCACCACGTTGTGTGGGTTCTATCTCAAAATGCCAAGGGCTATTTCTTCAAATATGAACAGCTCTTTCATGTTGAGTGGTCCAGTGCACTGGTATAATTTTAATGAGTTGATGGTCTGGAAAAGCACAACAGGTCAGGCAGCATCCAAGGAGCAGGAGAGTTGACAATATGTGTGTGTGTGTGTGACGGTGGGAGAGTAGTGGGGAGTGGGGGGACAGGCCTGAGAGATAAATAGGAGGATGGGAATGGAAGGAAGGTAGCTGGGAAGATGAAAGGTAGATGTAGATGGCGGGGTTAGAACATAGAACATAGAACATCGAACAATACAGCACAGAACAGGCCCTTCGGCCCTCGATGTTGTGCCGACCTGTGAACTATTCTCAGCTTGTCCCCCTACACTATCCCAAAATCATCCATGTGCTTATCTAAGGATTGTTTAAATCTCCCTAATGTGGCTGAGTTAACTACATGAGCAGGTAGAGCATTCCACGCCCTTACCACTCTCTGCGTAAAGAACCTGCCTCTGACATCTGTCTTAAATTTATCACCCCTCAATTTGTAGTTTTGCCCCCTCGTACACACTGATGTCATCATCCTAGGAAAAAGACTTCCACTGTCTACCCTATCTAATCCTCTGATCATCTTGCATGTCTCCATCAAATCCCACCTTCGCCTTCTTCTTGCCAATGAGAACAGGATCAAGTCTCTCAGCCTTTCCTCATAAGACCTTCCCTCCAGACCAGGCAACATCCTGGTAAATCTCCTCTGCACCTTTTCCAATGCTTCTACATCCTTCCCGAAATATGGGGGCCAGAACTGTACACGATATTCCAAGTGTGGCTGCACCAGTGTTTTATTTAGTATTTTGTATTGCGGCTCCAGAACTCAATCCCTCCATGAAAGAAACCTAACACACCATATGCCTTCTTAACAGCACTATCCACCTGGGTTCCTGAAGAAGGCTTATGCTCGAAACGTCGATTCACCTTCTCCTTTGATGCTGCCTGATCTGCTGCGCTTTTCCAGTAACACATTTTTAAGCTATCCACCTGGGTGGCAACTTTCAGAATACACCAACAGCATCACCCAACTTTTCCTCTGCGATTGATGACTCTACCGGCGCTACCTTGTGTTCCCACAAGGAGGTTGAACAGTTCATGGACTTCACTAACATCTTCCACCCTGACCTTAAATTCACTTGGACCATCTCAGACACCTCCCTCCCCTTCCTGGGCCTCTTCATCTCCAGCGACCGATTCAACGCGAACATCTATTCCAAACCCACCAACTCCCATAGCTACCTGGACTCCACCTCTGCTCAAACCCCACTCCTGTAAAAACGTGATCCCTTACTCCCAATTCCTCTGCCTCTGCCGTATCTGCTTCCAGGAGGAACAATTCCACTCTAGGACATCCCAAATAGCCTCCTATTTCAAAGGCCACAATTCCCTCTCCCACGTGGTCGATAATGCACTCCAGCGTATCTTCTCCACTTCCAGTATCTCTGTCCTTGAATCCCACCCCTCCAACCACAACAAGGATCGAACACCCCTGACCCTCACCTTCCACCTCACTAAGCTCCGGATGTATTTCCATCATTTACAATCAGACACCACCACCAAAGATATGTTTCCCTCCCCATTCTTATCTGTGTTCTGCAGAGTCCAATCCCTCCATGACTTCCTCATTAGGTCCACGCCTTTTGAATACATAGAGTTAATACATAACAGTTTGAATATATAAAAAGGAAAGGCCATTATCAGCAGAGGTCATCCTGTTGGATTACTGTCACATGCTCTGAAGCTAAAGTTTGATCAAAACGTTTTTATCATTTAAGTTGTGCAATTATGCATTCTAATTCTATTAAATAATAAAGGTTAACATAAGTCTAAGATGTGTATGATTCTTACCTAAAATTTAGGATTGCTCATCAATTTCAATATACAGTAATAAAGAATTTTAAAACCATTTCAGTATGTTTGATTAGTGATTATTAATCTTTAATATAAATATATCGAGTGTCTGGGCTGTAGCTTCAATAGCTATTCACAAAAAAGTAAAGGTAGCTCTAGCTCCAGGTGCTCACAACTCTCTGTGTAAAGAACATACCTCTGACGTCTCCTTTATACCTTCCTCCTAACACCTTAAAACTATGACCCCTCATGGCAGTCAATCCTGCATTGGGGAAAAGTCTCTGGCTATCGACTCTATCTAAGCTTCTCATTATCTTGTATACCTCGATCAGGTCACCTCTCTTCCTCTTCTCCAGAGAGAAAAGTCCAAGCTTAGTCAACCCCTCTTCACAAGATAAGCCCTCCAGTCCAGGCAGCATCCTGGTAAACCTTCTTTGCACCCTCTTCAAAGCCTTCACATCTTTCCTATAAAAAGGTGACCAGAACTGAACGCAGTATTCCAAGTGTGGTCTCACCAGGGTTTTGTACAGCTGTAGCAAAACCTTGCAGCTCTTAAATTCGATTGTCCTGTTAATGAAAGCCAAAACACCATATGCTTTCTTAACGACCCTATCCACTTGGGTGCCAACTTTGAGGGATATGTACACTTGAACACCATGATCCCTCTGTTCCTCCATACTGCCAAGAATCCTGTCTTTAATCCTATATTCAGCATTCAAGTTCGACCTTCCAAAATGCATCACTTCGCTTTTATCCATGTTGAACTCCATCTGCCGTTTCTCAGCCCAGCATGCATCCTGTCAATGTCGCATTGCAGCCTGCAACAGCCCTTGATACTATCAAAGGCATCTCCAACTTTTGTGTCATCAGCAAATTTACTAACCCAAAATTATTGTAACTCGTGGCTGCTTACTCATGGTTATTATTTTGTTCCTTCATTCAGTTGTTGTTACTGAAGTTTAACTAGGGGCAATGGCATAATCTTGCTTCTTCGCTGACTTTCTTCAACCCTTCATCAGTGAAGATCTCAATGTTGTCCACCTATCTGATTTTTCTTCTTCTTCTGGGTTTTTATCTTCAAATTCCCCTTTTACTATAGCCAAACTAGGTCATCAGGTCATCTTTTTCGATGTCTGTACTTGGATGGCTTCATCTTTTTGACTGTACTTAGTAATCCTTTCGATTCCTGACCTTTTATTCTTATTTTAACTCTGTCATTGGTCTTTTTTTATTTGCATTTACTTCATTGTTCCTTTCACTCGAATAATGGCTCTTTGCAATTTGTAAACGTTAAAACACTGTCTTGAAGCTTTAGTTTAAAGAAAAAGTTAAGGAAAAATGTATCTGATCTCAGATCAGACAAAGAAGTCAAACAAGTTCTAACAATGGCTCTAAGCAGATTGATGCATGGTGAGTGCATTATTTTTCTAAATCTGTCTTGGCTGCTTTTTATACCTAGAAACTTGTTTAACTGGAATTTTTCACAATGCTCTGCAATTGTTTGGAAAATGCACAGATATTTTAATGTTCCACTTACTTAATTGGCCAGTAAGCACCTCAGTATGTAGACTTTGGTGCCATTAATAATTGAAAGTTATGTGAATGTAATTGCTTTAAGTTTACAATTTGCTTGGCTTAACCTGTAAAATTGGATTTACAGTTTATTTTATTAGTTTAAAAATATTGTAAACTATTTTGGTCAGACATTAAAAACAATACTCTATAAATTTATGGGAAGTGTTTTAATGACTTTTAACTTGTACTTTAGCAAGTATTCACTGGGCTGTTTTAGTTTTTGTTGACATATATCCATTTTATTACACAATAGACCTCATGGGCGTCAGAATTCCTATGTCAAGACAAAATGGAAGACTTGAACCTGTACTTGCAGTCTTAATAGTATTGGTCCTCTAATTGGCCACCTCCTACTGCATCACCCAATTAAGATCAGCAAGTGGAACGTAGATGCTGTGGGCCCATTCAGATGTTGTGAGTAAGCTTGGAGGTTTTGACAGCACTATCGGGAACAATGGGATTTGCTGAGGCAGCTCGTAGTTTGAGAATGCCCCGACATGGAGGCACCCTCAGTAAAGTACATAAAGACTTGAAAATCAAAGGGACAAAGCAGACTTGTCCCTTCCTGATGGCACCCAAGAGCTTGTGGGAGTGGCCTTCCCTGCCCATGGCCCCTTTCTGGAATGAAAACTCCAGTTCCAGAAGCCTCTTGATCAACTGCAGGGTGGCAGCCTTAATGGGTGTTGGGGGAAAACTACTCTTAGTGGGGTTTTTATTGTTTTAACTTGGAGGGCCATCATTTGGAAATAATTGGGCCTGGCTCCCTGTTATTTTTCAGGATCCCATCTTCTAACCCATGTATATCTGTCTTAATGTCGTTAATCAATAATAGAAAAATCAAAATGAATAGTTACATTCTTCAGTAGTATTGCTCAATTTGAGCTTGTGCCAAATAACAAAGATTGAGGCATAGAGTGAGTATTTGTATTAAATGGAACTAAACTACTCACACTACTTCAAATTAAATATTACTGGTTAGTATACAAATGAGATTATTTTTATTTATAATTTAATTTATGGACCTTGATTTGTATATGAAATTAATCCAGTTTTTTTTTTCAACGTACTGAACTATATCCAGCCAGAAATAGCAATGAAACAAAAAGCTCATTTGTCAGGGGCAGGTCCAAATATATGCATGTCGAGAGAAGCAGTGCTGCTGCTGGTGCTCTACAGCAGAAAAATTAATGGTATTCTTCAACATTTCTGATGGCAACTTTATTACTGTTGGATGTGGCAACAGCCACGCTACTTTTACGATAATGGACAAAATGCTGACTCACTTACAGTATATGCATCCTGTACAGCCAATTCAAGCAGTTTAATTCTCTGACTACAAAGTTGCCCCTTCTGGGGAAAGGACTTTGTTAACCATGAACCATTCCTTGAATCATTTCAGTTTTAGTGATGCAGATGTAAACAATGAGCATTGCAAGTAGGTTAGAAAAAGTGTTTTGTGAATTCCTCATAATGTTTTTGTAGCGAGCCAGTTAATCAGTTACTAAGTCTTGGCTTTATAAAGGTGCAGTCAGTATTTAGATTATCAGGCTTAATGCTCCAATAAACAAGTAACTTGTTGATCTTCTAGAATTACACCCCATTTAGAATGGTTCACATTCCATTATAATTTTTAAAGCTTTGTGTTTCTGTACAACCGACTGAAGCTGCTGAGGTTAAATAATTAAGATTTTGTTTTAGAGATTAGAAAGACTTGTTAATTGTTAATGCAACTTGAGCTATAAAATGACAGGGAAATCTATTGAATTCACTGAATGGAACACCTTTAAAGAATACTGCTGGACATATCTCAGATCAGCAAATTAAGAGTGAACAAAAGTATCTTTCAGTGAATTAACAAATACTTAAATCTAGAAAAAAAGAAAATAACCCGAAAAAGTCAGACAAATGAAAAGGCCAAGGAGTTCAGTGTGATGAGTAGAAAGTCATTACTTAGCGGCTGTGGGCAACACTCAGGTACTTTGAGTGATAATAAGATGCTGCATATTCCAAATTTTCTAATGAGTGGCCTGATTTTTTTTTAAAGGAGTCCACTGTCAATATTTTTAATCAACCTGTCGATGTGTGTTCTGACACACTACTGAAGCACATGGGAATTGAGCCTGGGCCTTCTGGCTCAGAGATGGACACACTACCACTGCATCACAAGAGCCCTTTTGTAAATTGGTCAATGCTGAGTAGGGTAAAAAGTGGCTAATACTGCATAGAATAGTTAAAACCTTTTGCACAGACTATTTCTTGACTTGTTTGATACAGTTGTTTTGGAATTATTTTTTATGGTGGTTGTTATTTCAACATTGTGGTCATAAGGATTCTATACAACTGAGAGAAGGCAAGGGAGCTACTGTTGTTGAATGGGAAGTTGAAGTTGAGTTTATGGTATTGCAATCAGATGAATGATTTATAGACAGCCCATTTGATAAGGGAATGTATTAGCTCCCTTCTCCTTTCCTCCTGATCAACTTCTGCTTCCTGAAATTCTTGCCCTGCATCTGGAAATGATTGCAGGGCTCTTCCAGGGCAGGACCTCCAACAATAGTGTAAGAAGCTTAGTCATGGTCCTATGTCATTTTGTATGGCAACATGGCTCTTTTAACTACACAATGTCCATATCTGGATGGGTTGAACTCTATAGTTATTAGCCAATGGCTAGCGTTTTAACCAAGTAACCATCTCAACATTGCTCAAAAGCTCATCAAACAGCAGGGTGTTATAAACTAAATGCATATGATAACTGCCTGGATACCAAACATTGACAAAAATGATAAGTTGGGCATGATCATACCGAAACTACACATTTAAGGAATGGAAACTTTTGTGGTTCAAGTACATTTTCAAATTTAGATGTGGCTTCCACAAAGTAATATCTCTCCAATAAATGGCACTCCCTATCATGACAAAACCTACCATCTTGCTGAAGCCACATGCAATCTCTATCTGATTCTCTCACAAAAAAGAGAAGGCTATGCTTTTCCCTCTCTTCATGTACAGTACATCAGCAACATCCCATAGACAACAATGGATGCCTTACTGCAAAGTTTTGGAAGTATTTCTTGCTCCTGTTAGAAGGAGCCTGAAACAAGAAAGTTCATGGTAAAGCACTGTCATCCTTGCCCTGCACTGAGGTTGCAGGTCTGCTTGCAAGATGTAGCAGGTTTTAATGAACACTCATTTAGTGAGATGGGAGTGTCACACACACTAATCTCAGTTTAGGGTGAGTTCAGAAAAATTCTCCCTAAGGTCTGGCCTCCTGCTGACAGTGAAACTATGCTAAAGGTTGATTCGTCACTTAAAAAGACCTTGGAGTGCGCAAACTGCAAAAAGGGGAATCTTATCACTTTTGCTTCCAGTACTCTATCAGCAAGCCAACTTTTTAATATTTTAGACAGACATCGGCCTTGGGTTTTTTGAGTCTAACATCAACACATGCCATATTATAATAATATTAATCAAGGAAACTCCCTACAAGCCAGTCAAGGTGATCTGATGTAAATCATTAAGCAATGAGCTATCTTTACAGCATTTATTAGTCAAAGTACAAAGCTGTTACTGTGATATATGCTACAATTTAGGTTTTCTATGGTTACGCTTATGCCGTAAGCTGTATTCAGCCTATGTAAAACTGGAAGTAGATCTTACCCATACCAAAATGGAAGACATCTTTACATATCAACCTTATGAATTTTGAACAGTATAAATGCCAGCACCTACAATGAGGAATGGCCAACTATCCTATTTTGTTGCAATTATGGAAGACAGTCCTTGATGGCAGAACCATGTCCTTCAAAGACATTCCAGAAATGCAAAATAATGGTCTCCTAGAGAAGACCTTGAGATATCCTATATGCTATCTTCAAGGCAAGCCCTTGCATCAGAATCCCTCAAGCCTGACATCATACAGAAATCATACCAAATCTATATGAACATGGGATGAATTGGCTAGAGTAACAATATTGGCTGGGGATGCATTATAATATTGAAACAGCCATGAAGGAATACAAGGCATATCAAACCTTTGTGTCCAATCGCCACATTAAGCCAACATAAGCAATTCACATTTCATAGACCAGACTCGTTCAGTATTTGTGGAGGTGATTTCTTAATTTCTTAATTGTGGCTGATTACTTCTCAAAAATTATCACTAAAGGTTAGTTATTTAAATCAAACCAGTGCAGCCATTGAGTTTAATCTCTAAAGTATTTGAGGCACTGCAAGATGTATTTTCAGACAAAGGACCTCAAAGTACTAGTCACAAGTCCATGCAACCATTCCTTTACCAACAGAATTGTTATTCAGCAGACAAGTGTGAACAGTTCTTCCCTATCATCAATCGCTTATTGTTACTCCCAGGAGTATAAAACATATGGAAATTGCAAGTCACATATAAGTGACATGCAGCTAAAGAGTTACCTAAGTGAACAAAAGGTACAATTCAACTGATGGAACATGAAATTCTGAAAAACTCATTGGTATTTGTCCAGAGCAAGTGAAAACACCCAACGAGGAGTTGTGAACAAACTATTGCCAAATTAGGCAAGTATCAGAACATTAGGCCCCCAAGAAACATTATGTAATCAACTCATCTAAGGCACGATGCAAGCACAATACTCCTTCAAACCAGAATTGAGAGAACATATCGCAATCTCAAATCAACTTCACAAGAACCAAGTTTGGGCATATCAGCAAACCACCATTATATTTCAGTAACTCCAGTTTAGTTCTTTACATAATTGCATTATTAAACACAATTTTCATTTAGTGTATATCCAAAGAATTTTGATTTATTTAATGTACAACTTTCAGTTAGAGAAGGGGAATGTTGTGGAATGCCTTTCTAGGGTGGGGGAGTCAGAAAAGTACTGTGTATTACTAAGCAGAATGTGATATGCATTCTGATGTAATCATCTGGCAGAAGATAGGAAAAATCCCAGAGACCAGAGAAAGCCCAAATTCTGTTGTAAATAGTTTCAACACTTAAAATAACCCAACTACTCAAGTTATCAGCACTCTTCCTGTGACATTTATGTCAGCTAGAATGCTCAACATGCACAATGTCAAATTGTGATTAAATTCCGTTTTGTTCCTGAATTATGTGACAGGCCTATCAATGCATCAAATGTCTCCTGAACATATTTGAGGAGAAAGTGAGGTCTGCAGATGCTGGAGATCAGAGCTGGAAATGTGTTGCCTCATCTTCCGGCTAGGAACCCTCCAACCACAAGGCGCCTCATCTTCCGGCTAGGAACCCTCCAACCACAAGGGATGAACTCGGATTTCACCAGTTTCCTCATTTCCCCTCCCCCCACCCTGTCTCAGTCAAATCCATCAAATTCAGCACCGCCTTCCTAACCTGAGATCTTCTTCCCGACCTCTCCGCTCCCACCCCAGTCTGACCTATCACCCTCACCTTGACCTCTTTCCACCTATCACATTTCCGACGCCCCTCCCCCAAGTCCCTCCTCCCTACCTTTTATCTTAGCCTGCTGGACAAACTTTCCTCATTCCTGAAGAAGGGCTTATGCCCGAAATGTCGATTCTCCTGTTCCCTGGATGCTGCCTGACCTGCTGCGCTTTTCCAGCAACACATTTCCAGTCCTGAACATATTTGCCAACAGTCTCCTATATGCCACCCCAAGACATTTTAATCTCAAGTTCTGTTCAGCACAAAACTAATTTGCAACCTTGCCCTCTGGGGTGCCAGCTGCATAACTGATAACTCTCTGCTGAAGACACGGGTATATTACCCTTTAAAGAATGTGTACTGGCAATTGTAGCTGCAGGTATCAGATCAGGTGACAGTACAACTTCATAATTTGTACACTCGTGTTTGTACAGTTCATTGTGAGGTTTCTGTGGTAGGATAGAAGGTAAAGCTTGGGTTTTGGAAGCTAAACAAGGGGAAGCTTAGAGTAAGGGAAGATGAATTTGAAAACAAGAGATCTGTAGTCATAACAATTTACAGCTTGTACATAATTCCAGATTTTAAGGTATTATGGAATTTAAGAAGATGAGAAAGCCAGGAATTAGCAGCTGAGAGAGAGAAAAAAAATTGCAAGGTATTTGGGTAATAGGAAGGTGATGACCTGATGGTATTATTGCCAAACTGTTAATCCAGAGATCCGGTATTTTCTGAGAACTTGGGTTCGGATCCTGGCCAGTGAGCCCCTCATACGAGGAATTTATCAATGTGTTTGTCATAGCTGATTAGTTGAAGTCTGTGGAAGTTATGAGATATGTGTGAGGCTAGCATCATTGGTAAGTGTCTGTGGGTAGAACATCATAATGTTAGGTATGAATTCCCATAATGGATTGGTAAGTGCAAGGGATGGGATATATTAAGTAGTATATGATATTGGTGGTCATTAGGAAGGAGATAGCATTTGAAGATGCAGTCACAGATCTTGATCACCAAGTTAAAAATCACACAACACCAGGTTATAGTCCAACAGGTTTAATTGGAAGCACTGGCTTTCAGAGCACCGCTCCTTCATCAGGTCGTTGTCAGGAGCAGCGCTCCGAAAGCTAGTGCTTCCAATTAAATCTGTTGGACTATAATCTGGTTTTGTGTGATTTTTAACTTTGTACACCCCAGTCCAACACCAGCATCTCCAAATCTTGATCACCAATGCAAGGTCATTGAAATTGCTTCAAGCACTGCAGCAAGCTAACTTCTTGAGACCAGGCTACTTCACTGATCTGGGTGGCTATCTTCTCTTGTTCTCTTTGAAAAAAATTGTCATCACAGTTATCAAGTCCCCCTGTAGAAACATAGCATCTGTCCTCATTTCTACCTACTGAACTAAGGCCTCCTTTGCCACATCAGAGAACTTGAGAATCCTCTCTTTTGCCTGCTATTCTATTGGTAGTCCTATTTCTTCTCTGCAACAATTTTTCATATCATTCTGACATTCACTACAGCCTGAATGCACCTCCCTATAATAACGGGTGTTTTTTTTAAGAAGTGCAGACTACCTGTCAATTGTATTGACCATGTTACTCCAGGAGCTTCTGCTAAGCCAGCAGACTGGCAGCAGCATGAATGGTAATAAGTTCCTCCCAATCCTTAAAGCCAATGTTGTGCTTCCAGGAGAGCTACAGAGTGTTTTTGAAACACTTTTTCTTTGCCTGACACATTGCTCCCTCATCCCTCAACTTGTCAGGATTGGTTGAAGTAGGTTTTGGCTATGCTGACAGTATCTAGCCCATTGACATTGGTTTTGTAGAAGTTTTGCCTGAATACATTTGGAGCTGGCTTCAAGAAGGACACCAGCATTTGCTCAACAGTCCTCCCATTGAATTCAGAGCATGTGGCAGAGCTACTGCTCATGGAATTTCACTGCACTGTTTGGGGTCACTGATACATAGTCCTGGTTCACTAAAGAACAGGTGCACAGTGACAGCAACTGCTCAGTACATTGGTAATTCTGTTCATTTGCTGACATCTCTGTTGTAAAGCATTTTCTGCAATGATTTGTAGAAGACTGAATTGGCACAACTGATCTGGTTTTGGATCTACTCATCAATGATACTCGGGAAAGGTGGCTGTTTAGCTATGAAAGCTGTGCAATGTATGCCAATCTGCCATCTCAAATATATGGGGGATAAAATGTTTGGCTGAGCAGATGTGGGTTAGTAAAGGTATTCTTTTCACAAGGACATTCAAGGATAGGCAGGGTTTATTATGAATTTGAAGAGATTAAGACTAGCTTGCAAATCTGATGCAAAATTGACAATAATATTGTAGTAATATGAAAACTCAACTCTTTCTGTATATCTACAATGGTCAATTTCATTTTGGCAGGGAAGATAAAGATTTTTGCATCTGATTTGTATTTATTGTTGACATCAGGGAAAAATTGAACTTTGATAAAATAGCCACCATCAGACAGATTCTAGGTAGAATAGGGCCATCATGCAGCCTTTTCTGGCTCCAATCCACATATTGTAAGCATCTGTTTCATATCTCCCACTGAAGACAGTTTCAGTCTTACCATCATGAAACAATAGGAGGATTATAATGATGTTTCTAGAAATCCAGATTTCTGGAAAAGATTCCTTGGATCCTTTGTGATTCACAGAGCCAAATCCTATGTCCAGGTCAATGATTACAATGAAAAGTCCCTGGTGTTTCATTCAATTATTTTTATGGATTTGCCTGGCAACAATGACCTTTGCTTAAGGTTGTTTTGTTAGGATTTAAAGCCACAGTATTACTGGGACAAATTCTTCAGCCACAGGAGGTAGGTAATTCGGGAGAATATGTGTTAAGAATTTACCTGCTATGACAAAGAGGGAAGTACGTCAATAGTTTCCACAGCACAATTTATCCCCCTTATTGAAAATAGTTGCAACTGCCATATTCCAGACATCAGGAATTCTTTAACCTTCGATATCTGGAGATTATTGCATGGAGTTTTGATGTCAGCATATGTTTTCAATCTTTTAGGAACTCAACTGGAAAACCATTTGAGCCATAGATTTTGAAGTGTTTGATCAGTTTGATTGCTTGTTGAAACTCTTGGATTGATGATAGTTCACCAATGGATTCCACCACTGTATACTAGGACTAGTCTGGAGAGCATCAGCTGCCACTGTGGATTCATAGTTGAGTAGTGTGATTTGAAGTGCTCTTTCCAGCATTAACAAATGGCATTATCATCTTTAAGAAGAGCAAGTCACATGATTATAATGTCACAGGGCTGGAAATCTAGACTAATATTCTGGGGATATGGGTTTGAAGCTCACTTTCGCAGATGATGAAACTTGAATTCACAAAATCTGTAATTGAAAAGTATCCTAAAAGCAATCATGTAACCACTGTCAATTCTTTGAAAAAAAAACACGTTTGGTTTGCTAATGTCCTTTTAAGAAGGAAATCTGCCATCCTCAGCTGGTTTACCTTGTCTGTAATTCTAGCCATAAGGCTGAGCCTTCTCTCTCCTCTGAAATAGGCCTAACACATCATTCTGCTTAAGGGACAATTAGGGATGAACAATAAATACTGATCCAGCAAGTGATGCCCATATCCCATGAACAAATTAAATAAAATATGTACCATCATGTGCACAAAGGGTATTTTGTTTGCTTGACCATGGTCCAAAGATAGTCCTGATGGCTTCAAACAATTTTGAGATGTGCCATGATGATCAGCAAATTGTCCAATCTCACAGACTTTCCCTTTCTTCCTCATGTCCTTTTATCTTTTGAATTTATTTTTGGGCGTCAAGCTTGAGTGAATAGAATATCCCCTCTTTAAGTTGAGACCTTGAACTGTTTTGCCAGGTAATGAAGTTTCTCTGTTTTTGTTCTAGGAGGTCACATATTTGAGCATCATTTTTTTCAAACCATTCCTGGTACTGATGCACCTCAAACTCAATGGTCTGAACCAGACCCACAAATGTCTCCAGTACTTTCTGTTTTTGCTTATTTGATCCTGCTGTTTTAAAATTCAGTTTGATGTGTGATGATTTCCAAGAATGGTTGCGAACCAATCTTAGAATTCCTCTGTGATTGTGTAGCCTTAGGGATGAGACATTGATCTTACTTCCTTGTAATTTGGCTATAAAATGTTGGTAGGACTACCTCCCTGATTGACTAAATCAATGATCTGTTTAGCAAGCATTAATTCCCTCCAACTATTATGGATTCAATGATACAGTTATCATTCAGAGTTTTAACCCAAACAACAACCACATACATAAGGTACCAATTCGTTGATCATGTACTTGCATGTTGTTTTGGTTTTCTGTTTCTGGTGGAAGAAGGTATTGGTTATAATAAGTCCAGGCTAAGCACACTTTGTCGGAAGAAAGTTATCTTTTTCATTGGCTTTTCCCATCCCTTTTTTTCCCAATGATACCATTTCAGACTTTGGAGACATGGTTAATTCTGGTATTAAAGTCACCCAGTATGACCATCCTTTACTTTCAGATTAGCTGTGAGGATGACTTCAAGGTCAGAATAGAACTTTTCTATAACATCTTCAGAGTAAAGGACCAGAGCATATGTACTCGTGAGGATGACAACTTAGTTATGGCTGACGAGTAGATGAAGTATCATGAGTCTTTCATTTATATAACTGGGAAGTTATGACAGTGCATCCAAAATTCTATTTCACCTGGCAAAGCAAATTCCTTGGACACAAGGGTTGCTGTCAACCTTTCTACTCAAGTAGGAAGTGTATACCCTATTTGGTGGTATAGCTGCCTCTCATCAGAAAGGCACGTCTCATTGAGGATGGTCAATTTAAAGTCTTGATATCTCGTATGATACATTGAAATTCTTCTTTCCGTGTAGTCATTCTTAAGATTTTGTTTCAGCATTCCAAATTGCAAGTATTAGAGTTTTCTTTCTTTAATCATGTGGATGATGATCCCATTGCTTTGCTGTTGCTTTGCATTAATAGGTATGTGATAATCAAACATTGAAATCTCTAGGCCTGTTAATGCACTTCATAACATTTTAGTCCATAGTTATTTTATACCTTGTCTATTATGAAAAACAGCAAATAATTAATTTTACTTTTTGCAGACTTCTGCTTTTAATTTTGTTTTCAAAATCAATTTTAGAGAATAGTTGTTGCTGTGTCAGAGCCTTTACCTCTTTGTTCTATCTCTTCCTGAAACCACCAACCAGTTAATAACAACAGATGTTTCAAATATTAATAAGAATGTTTAATTCTCTGTTTCCAAATGGAACAAAAAGCGTACTTGTATGGTGACAGTTGAGATTATTTTGTGGAATTTGGAACTCTAAAATTAGAATAGTATTCTGCCTTTAGGTGCTGAGTGTCTGAATACTAAAGACAGATTCCATTGAGAAACCTTTTTTCAATGGAAAGTGTCTTCTGGTATAGAAAGAAAATGATCAATAACCCAAAGTGATCTTGTAGTCTAACCAATGCATGTTGCTGAAAGATTTTTTCACACTCATTGGCAACTATCCAATAGCTTGTCCTTGGACATTTTTCCTGTGTGTCGAATAATTGTTGGCAGGCTAGTTTATCATGGAGGGCCAGAGCCTAGTCTAGTTCTTGCCGAAAATCTACTAAAGCACATTTTAGGCAGAGGCTCACTCCATACCATTCAGAAAAATGAATGCTGGCTAATTTATTTATTCCTTCCTAAGTCCAGATGGTTTATGTTTATCATAAAATCTTACCATAAAACTCTGAAAGATCAAACAACTTATAACTAAACATCATTTACAATCTAATTTTATTGGCACCTTCATACTAATGCGAATCCATTATTAATGTTCTGGATGTATGAGAGTGAATTTCATGAGCATTCTTTTACTTGTCTGTTGTAACTATAGTGGAAGAATAATGGAAACCAAGGTTAAGAAAAGAAAAAGCACAAATAGCAATGAACTTGTCTTTTTTCTCAGAATTTCTATAGATCTTCAGCTGAACTGTAGAAAATCCCATTGGTGGTTCACTCTCCATTAATTTAAGGATTCTTTTTGACATGGATATTTTTACAATGATCTGAAAGACTCTCTTGCGTGTAGTTTTCATTCCATTGTTTTTGAGCATCAGTGTAAAGAAAATCCAAGACATTTATTTTCATTGAAATCTACCACATCAGTTGACTTACCTCAGGAGAGGTAATCCATGATGATGAACATTTTAAACATCTTTAAAAATGGAACTTTTGTTGTCACATTTGATCCAAAGATGAGCTTCCAAGTTTATGTTCATGCCATTATTAAGGCTGCTGATTTTCAACTCTGTAATGTTACTCGATGTTTCAGCTTAAATGCTGCAAAAAACTCATTCAAGCCTTTGTTACCTCCAGACTTGACTATTCCAATAAATTCCTAGCTGGACTCCCATGTTCAACCCTCCATAGAATTGAGGTCATCCAAAAAGCAGCATCCATGTCTTATCTCTCAGCAAGACCCATTTCCCTATCACCCCTGCTCTCACTTATGTTGACACCTGGTCAAGCTTTGACTTTTAAATTTTCATCCTTTATTTAACAACTCTTTGCATCGACTTCCCTATATCTGCATTCTTCAGGTTTACAATCCTCCAAATTCTTTTAATTCTGGCATTCTATGCGTTCCCAAATTTAATTAATCACCATTCGTGGGCTATAAATAACTCGGCCCCAATCTCTAGAATTTCCTCCTTAAATCACTCCACATTGCTTTACTGTTCTAATAAAACCCTTAAAACCTATCTCTTTGACAAGCTTTTTGATCATTCCACTCCCATCCTTACCTGCCCATTCCCCCTTTTCTCTTCCTTCCTTTCTATCTCTCTCTTCCCTCCCCTCTCCCTGTCCTTCTGCCTTCCCTGCCACTCCCCTACTGCCCCTCGCATTCCCTGGTCCTCACCTCCCTTTCTCTCCCAACTACTCCATTCTCTCTCCCCCTCCACATTCCATCTGCCCCACACACTAATCATCCCTTCCCCCCTCCAGTCACAATTCAAACGACACAACAAATGGTGATGATGCTTTCTAATATTATATTCTGGAAAAGTCACAGAAATCCATTGCAGCCTCCAATCAAATAATAATTCATGTTCTGTTTAATCTGCACAGACTGTCTTTTTCCAGATGTTTTAAATCTTCAAACATTGCTATTGATGAATACAAAACAGTCATAAATTGGTTAGACTGTAACAACATGTCATATTATCAAGACCTTTTTTCTATACCAGATGATATTTTGCATTGGAAAATACATTAATTGATATCTGTCTCTTGTGCTCAGATTTTCTGTACCTAAAGATACATCGGATCCTGGTGCTATTTTAAGGTGTCTGATTCTACATAGGAGTCCTGGCTAGCACCACTCTTTAATGTTGTTTAATTCTGTGCTTCCAATTGGCAAAGAAAAACAATGTATTCAATCAGTTCATGTTTACAGAAGGCTGACCAGCCAGTAGAACATTGGAATTGTCAATCTAAAGGCAGCAAAATCATAGATGAGGATTTCTCTGGAGTTGAGCTGAGGGGCTGGGTGATGGGTGAGGTAGCAATAAGTGGTTTTAGTAATGCCATGCTTAAGGGATTTAACGCTTATATTTCAGAAGTCACCATTTTTCTCTGATCCACAAAATGTCAACCAAGACATGCTTGAAAATGGATAGTGTACCTCAAATCTCACCTGGCAGTCCTTTCTGGTAGATGCCACTTGTGGACAAATACAAACAATATTCCACATTATTAGTATCACACCCACTAACAGAACTATCTGACGAATGTACTTAGAATACTAACAATGACAATACTCCAACATGCCTGGACCTAAAGGCTGTGCCTATGTAAGCTAAATACATCTTAAAAACTACAGCTGACTGAGCATTGATCATTAAATGTACATTTTCATAACACATGTTATGAATAAGTGCTATCAAGTGTTTCCCTTGATTGTTCATCACAGTTGCTCTTGTTACTTCATAAATATTGTTTAATGCTGTTAAGCATTCTGATTGAAGCACTCGTTCTGGATCAAGCTCCTTTCCCAATGATGTTAATAAGATGAGTTTACTGAAATTAAATTATTGTTTGACATAAAGCATCAATTTTCAAGTTCAAGGAGAAAGAATATGCAGAATAGAAACTTATTTGAGAGCTTAAATGTCATTGTGAAAGGCAATGATTTGGAAAGCATTTTAAAAAATAAATTCTTATTTCAGTATCTTAAATGCATTGCAGGAAGTTTAACCTCTTTAATGGAGGAGTCACAGTCGCATTGGAAAGATCACCAGCTGGATAATACAAAGGAGAATCAGGCTGAATATAAACATAACAAGACAGCAAGATGAAAAAAATAAGAGAAATGGTTTCTGATTTTAAAAAAAATAATTTATATGTTTCTATAAGTTTCATAATCATTGAAAACATTTTTAAAGGAATAGTCCAGCTATGGAAACTAAAATGAGATCCAGTAGTAGAGGCAGAAGGAGTGGCGACTGACATATTTTGCATAAATGTTTACAATAAAAAGGACTCCATTAAAACTTTGGGAAATGAATTGGAGATGCCGGTGTTGGACTGGGGTACACAAAGTTAAAAATCACACAACACCAGGTTATAGTCCAACAGGTTTAATTGGAAGCACACTAGCTTTCGGAGTGCGGCTCCTTCATCAGACAACCACCTGATGAAGGAAGGACGCTCTGAAAGCTAGTGTGCTTCCAATTAAACCTGTTGGCCAAAATCTGGTGTTGTGTGATTTTTAACCTCGGGAAATGAAGGGATTGCTGGAATAATGAACAAGATAAAGAGGTGTTGAGAAAACTATCAGGTCTTAAAATGGATAAGGCACCCAGTCTGGATGGGATGCTAAAAGAAATTATAGAGGAACTGTACAAAATCCTCCAATCTTCCTTTGAGTTGTAATGCCAAAGGATATTATGAAAAATTCAGCTAATGTTGAAGCATTACGCGCTATGTTAGACTATCATGCAGAAAGTTAAGCTTGCCTTTAAAGGCCTTTTATTAATAATACAATATAAAAGTTTGCAAAAATTTACAAACTTGACATTTATATAAACCTTTTTCTCGACCTCAACAATTAAGTTTGATCTCCTCTATAGAATTACATTCAGAAATATTTAATGATGAATCCTACATGTTTTAGTATTTGCCTGGTGATTTTTTTTTGTTCTTCAACTAAAGCTTGTGCCCTCTCAAGAACATATGCATTGACCAAGCACTTGGAGTGTGATCAGGGGGAAAATCTGATTTTTGTCGCTAGGAGTATCTCAACACTAATTTGAAGATCTTGTAGTATTTGTTTGTCCATAAGGCTGCTCAGGCTGCACACCAGCTTTACCTATTATCTCGATGCAAAATGTCCTGGCAGAGAAAGAGACTTGGTTCCATTGTTTCGATCCAAATAACAAAATTGATTTTGCAGAAATATTTCAAGTAATATTTTCATATGTGTTAAAGGAATTAGTAAAATGGTGAGTAATCTATCCCTAGAATCCCTTTGAACACCTGGATATTCATATTACCAAAAACTTAGGTAGTCTTGGGGAGAAAATTTGCCAAGTACGTTTTCCCCTCCCTGGAAGATAGTGACAAGATGGCATTGTTTATTTTGAGCTTTGAATAATGTTTTGAGCTAATAATAATTTTAAAATGATCTGCCCTATTAAAGCTCTCTTTGTACAAAACAGGCACATTTTAAAAAATATATTTTTGGAAGTTTGCAACTAACTTAATTAAGAGGGAAAGTGCTGGAAAATGGGACCAGATTAGGTTAGAATATCTGGTTGGCATGGACGAGTTGGACTGCAAGGCCTGTTTTCATGCTGTACAACTCCAGGACTCTGTGACTGGAGTTTTGCCAAGATTATAGCTCTGTTCATAAAAGGAGAGAAGGATAAAGCTGGCAATTTACAGACTAGTTAGTTTAAGGCTTGCAATGGGGAAACATTTAGAAAGTGTCCCAAATCCTGCAGAGTTGGAGTTGCTGTGTTCAACATTCGTCAGCCAAAAAAAAAGCCCAACATATCTGGATACTTTTCTAAGGCCAAACATCATTTTTAATATCTAGAAAAAAATCCCTCATGGCAAAAATCCATGGAGTGACCAGCAAAGGAGATTTTATATAGAGGACATGCCTTCCTTTCACAACAACAGCTGCTGTATTCAGTTAAATGTCTAAAAATCCCAAAGCTTTTCAGTGCAGAAGTGAATGAGTGAGTAAAGGGGTAAATGAGTGAATGTCTAAGTGTGTGAGGTGGTTAGATTAGTGAAGGATGAGGTTGATAAGTGATTACGTTTTTGCATATGTTTCTCCATGTTATTACAGTAACTCAATTTCGCTATTCTTTGATTACTGTCTTTTAGTTGAAGCAAGCAAAAGTGCAAGCATTCTTAAAAAATACCAGTAACAGTAGGATAGATATCACAGTTACATATTTGGGATTTTGACCCTTTGTATTGAGGAAGATTGAAAATCTCTGACCACTCCCATAGATTGGCTCCCACTACCTTTGTCCTGAAAATGTTTTCACTTACCCAGATATCAAATAAATTCTAAATTGCCCAAGGTTCAGGTGGCAATCCTCTGCATATATTCTGGTTTACTGATTTTATCACCTTCTTTTACATGCTTTTCCTTGCATGGGTTGACCTAAAATGGCACTTCTTTTAGACAATGGAGTGGGCTTTAAAATTTATTAGAAGCTAAAAGACAAAGTTGAAGAAACCTGTTTTCCCTTTAATACAGAAGACTTAGGCATGCTCCTTTTAAAATTTTCACAATATTTATAAAGGAGAAATTCAGAAAAAGGTTTCCCCTTTTGAGGAATCCTAAATAAACAAACATAAAATTGTGAAGTGATGCAGCACAAAAGGAAGTGGTTTGGCCCTTCATGTCAGCTCTTCAGTAAGGCTATTCAGTTTGTCGCACTCCCTTTACCTTCCTCTTAGCCGTGAAAGTATTTGCCTTCAAGTATTTATCCAACTCCCTTTGATATTTTCACTGTTCAAATGCTTTCACCACCCTTTTAGGTGGTGGTTTTGAGATCACTTCAACCTGGTATATCATGAAAACATATTTCCAGTGGCTTATTTTACTGATGTCATTAAATCTGTGTCCTCTGGTAACTGATTTTCCTGCCTTTGGAAACAATTTATCCTTTATCACTTCATAAAAATCCTTTGTGATGTTGAGCCATTCTTAGCCTAAACAAAAAACATCACTGTGTCTCAAATCTCTCCAGATAACTCAAACAAAAAGATGCCTTCTTGCAGATTATTTCAGAGAATATCTCTGGGACACCCGCACCCATCAACCCCACTGCCCCGTGGCTGAACATTTCAAGTCCCGCTCCCACTCTGTCAAGGGCATGCAGTTCCTGGGCCTCTTCCACCGCCAAACTGTTACCATCTGACGCCTAGAGGAAGAATTCCTCATATTCTGCCTTAGAATTCTGCAACCACACAGGGTAAATGTGGATTTCAACAGCTTCCTCATTTCCCCACCCCCACATTATCCCAGTCCCAAGCCTCCAACTCGTCACCACCCTCCTGACCTGTCCATCACTCCCCCCCTGACTTAACACCTTCTCCCTCACCTTCAACCACCTTCCGCTTTCTCAGCTACGTTCCCCCCAATCCCACCACTTCCCATTTATCTCTCAGCCCCCTGGCCCACAAGCCTCATTCCTGATGAAGGGCTTATGCCTGAAGCATTGATTCTCCCGCTCCTTGGACGTTGCCTGATCTGCTGTGCTTTCCCAGCAAAACACTCTCGACTGTATACATCACCTGAAATCCATTAATATCCTTGTTGTTGATTGCTGTATTTTTATGTTTTATAACATTATCAATTTTGAATTTATACGCTGCCAACCTGTTTTAAGGTTAAAAATCATACAACACCAGGTTATCGCCCACTAGCCTTCGGAGTGCTGCTCTTTCATCAGGTGGCACACAACATCCTGATGAAGGAGCAGCACTCCCAAGACTAGTGCTTCCAAATTAACCTGTTGGATTGTAACCTGGTGTTGTGTGATTTTTAACTTTGTACACTCCAGTCCAACACTGGTACCTTCAAACTGCGTTAAGCTTGATTATTTTAAGAAATATGATATCCCTTATACTAAAACTTGAGCAGGTTTTAATTATACCTTGAAGGCTGCAATGTGATATGTACCAAATGCTTTTGAAAGTCCATATAGGCACAATCTGTCACATTATCCTCATCAACCACTTCCATGGCTTCATCAAGGAGCCAATCAGGATGGTCAAAAGCTGTTGTCCTTCATTTTAAAACAACCTGTATTGATTTTCCTGTGTCAGTTTGCCCTTTCTATGTGACTGCCCAGGATATATTTTTAAACCTTGCTTTTATTTAAACTGGCAAACGTTGATGAATTCCATCAAGAATATGCATTTCCAATGCAGGAAACTTTGCAGTTTCAAAGATCAAGTCATGCACCACAATCTACAGTAATTTATAAAGGATTCTGACAGTTTTCAGTGCATTGCCTCTCCTGCGCAGAGGAGCCAAATTAAAATCATTGCCAATAGGAAGACAATGCGATGTCAGTGGTTGAATTCTGCACATGATTTTAAGTGGTCATCCCTACAGCAGTGAAAAATTGCCATCAATATTTTTTGTAAAAAGTGGCTTCATCTGTGTTAAAAGTTTATATTTTCATAAGGAAATTGACTAAATGTGGGGAAATAGTATTTTTCTGTAATTTACTGGGAACATTTGAGCAGATTGAAAAAGCCTTGCCTTGGCCAGTAAGTTAAATGAAATGACATAAGCTGGAACTTTCTACTCCATTAAATGGTATGGAAATGATGAGAAAGGTGGGAAAATACATTTTAAACAAAACTCCTGCCTTCCCCCTGAAGCTCCAAATAATGAGTTCAGAATCTCGCTGGTAAGAGCCGGCAGCTATATTTCCATTTATTTGAATCTCAATCATTTAAAATTGACATGAGATGATGCTTTTTTCTCTGGCGGCTTTGAGTCTTTGGAGCTCTCTTCCTGAAAAAGGAGTGGAAGCAGGGTCTTTCAATATTTTAAAGTCAGTGGTGGATAGAATTGTGGTAAGCAAGGAATTAAATGGTCACCATGTGTAGGCAGGAAGGGGGATTTAAGGTTCCAGTCAGATTAACTATCTTTTTTAAATTGCAGAGCAGGTGAAAGAGGCTGAATGACCTATTTCTGAATCATGCCATGGTGTAACCAACCTCATCTCAAATGGTGATCTTCCCTCCCCAAAGCTTCCCGGATCATAGTTCCCCAACCCTATATAGTCCACATCTACATTCTCCTTAATATCCACAAACAGGACTGCCCAGATAGTCTTGCTTCTATGCAAGTTCCTGTGTGTGCGCTTTGCATGTGCTAACACTGCTAAAAAATAAATATTACCTACATTTACCCCCACAACATTGTAGCACACACTTCTAATCCAATCAGGAACCTTTATCTTGCTTTCAATCATATTAAAGAATGGTTATAATGCCATACATGGAGAAGTGTTGTGCTTTTACTCCCTGTGTAAATGTTTTCGCAGTATGTTATCATACTTAGAAATGCAATAAATACTGCTCTCTACTCTATTTGAATTGAGGAAATATACTCTGCAAAACCTAATGACATCCTTTCTGTTACATGTGCTATTACAGATTGCTTGTGTGACAGTGATTTGAGGATCAAATGAGCTTACAGTACTTACAGGCAAACCACAAACCACCAGAATTACTCTGCTATTGAAGAAGCAAAAGTTGTGACTTTTCATTTATTTTATGTGCTTACCATCCGTAGATATTCAATCACATGTGTCCATTTTACAAGGAATGAAATGGACATCAAAAGGTCCAATATAGTGGATAACAGATTTGCTTCTATTCCAAAATGCAACCACTTTGAGCTAATCTGTAGATATCAATGCTGAGCACTGCAGTGAATTAGAACACTCATTATAATAGTTTTAAAAAGGATTCTCCTATAGTTGTAGAACAACATTTGTGTAAATGGTTGACCTCAGCATGTGATTCAACATGATTAAATTGCACAGCAACAGCCGACAAGGAATCTGTCAAAGAGCTAATTCATGGGGGAGTCCCTCCATACAGGTTTGTTGCTGCTAATTATTTATGGGCTCTTTCTGCACTGGGTTATGATTTTTAGGAATAATTGCATCCTGACAACTGCTCTTGTCTGTTTTATTGATTATTCCTATCAAAGGTGGTATAGCAGAGATGGCTTTTTGAATGAGAATGAGCAGAAAATAAGATGGGGACAACAGGAGGAGCTGATAGAATTGGAAGGAGCACAAGCTGGGTGAGCGGCATTATTCACACTGGGTCGTCGTGGAACACCTCTTATGGCTACGCTTCATCAGGCAGGCTATCACCAAGCTAGGACACATGCTGCTGTGACTGAAGACCCAAACCAGGATACATTCAGCTCCTCCTGTAGTTGGCTGGCTCACTGCAAACCTCGCATTTTAAGTATTTTGCAAGGTAACAATAATGACTTACTATAGTTTGCTGTTCAGGAATCAGCAACAATTTTCTATGACAGAAAGAAGGCTTGTGTTTCATTTGCTGTCGTTAAAGTGAACCAGGTGAGAGAGGCTTTTCCCGCTTTACAGGCTGCCCAGCTTCAAACTACCATAGACTGCATCTCTATCTTCCTGCAGGCTTTCCATTATCACTCTAGCAATTTCCTAAATAGGAGTAGACTACTTGCTTGTGAACACAGGCAGTGCTTTCTGCAGGTATGGGCTCAGTTTTCTGGCAGCAGCCATAATTCATCAATCCTGTGCCAGTTGTCTGTTCCCTTTATTCCATCCAGGACTTATACACTTAATGGTAAGATCCTAGGGGGTGTTGCTGAACAAAGAGACCTTGGAGTGCAGGTTAATAGCTCCTGAAAGTGGAGTTGCAGTTAGATAGGATAGTGAAGAAGGCGTTTGGTATGCTTTCTTTTCTTGCCAGAATATTGAGTACAGGACTTGGGAGGTCATGTTGTAGCTGTACAGGACATTGGTTAGGCCACTGTTGGAATATTGCATGCAATTCTGCTCTTCTTACTATCGGAAGGATGTTGTGAAACTTGAAAGGGTTCAGAAAAGATTT
This sequence comes from Chiloscyllium plagiosum, assembly GCF_037043375.1. Classification (NCBI taxonomy): domain Eukaryota; kingdom Metazoa; phylum Chordata; class Chondrichthyes; order Orectolobiformes; family Hemiscylliidae; genus Chiloscyllium; species Chiloscyllium plagiosum. The sequence goes on along the minus strand of NW_028270151.1, from coordinate 46,595,376 downwards.
ACAAGGATGTTGCCAGGGTTGGACGATTTGAACTATAAGGAGAGGCTGAACAGGCCGGGGCTGTTTTCCCTGAAGTGTCGGAGGCTGAGGAGTGACGTTGTAGAGGTTTACAAAATTATGAGGGGCATGGATAGGATAAATAGTCAAAGTCTTTTCCCTGGGGTTGGGGAGTCCAGAACTAGAGGGCATAGGTTTAGGGTGAGAGAGGAAAGATATAAAAGAGACCTAAGAGGCAACTTTTTCACACAGAGGGTGGTACGTGTATGGAATGAGCTGCTAGAGGAAGTGGTGGAGGCTGGTACAATTGCAACATTTAAGAGGCATAAATACAAAGGCTTTGGAGGGATATGGGCTGGGTGCTGGCAGGTGGGATTAGATTGGTTTGGGATATCTGGTCAGCTTGGACGGGTTGGACCGAAAGGTCTGTTTCCGTGCGGTACATCTCCATGACTCTATGACTCAAGGGATATTACCTCCTGACCTGACATAATTCTAGAGTTGGCTTACAATACGTGTGTTGTCACCAGAAAGCTTGAATACATTGAAATAAACTGAATTTAACTGTTGATATGCAGAACTTGAAATTACAAATATAAACATAAACAACGTGATAAATGTTAATGACTGTATATCAAATTCTGTGAATGAGAATTGATTGCATATACATCTTGTTCTTTCAGAGTGTGAATTATGTGACAGCTTTTAAAATGTCAATTTTTAATTTTAACCAGTTTTTTTCTTGCTTTGCCTTTCTGCCTTTTTTATCTCATCTTTCATCCAAACTTTTATTTCATCTTTCTATTTTTATTTCTGTCCCTAATTTAGTATTGGAATTCCCTCTTTAATTCATGCTCCTTCTTAGTCCTTCTGAATATTATGAAGCAATTTCCTAATACAATTGCTGAAGGAGATATCTTATTAGTTTCCTTATTCACTCAGATCCTGGATGCCTTGCTTTCCTCACTGCACTGTTACTAGCTCACAGTTTTACCAATTTTGAGAGTGTTTGGAGAATTGTATTTAAAAAAAAACACACTGCACACTGTGACTTGTCACAGTCATGTGACCTCTGCAATTGTTTTTAATTTCAGGAAATATCCCATTAAAACATATATCAGTTAGCTTATCATATGTTATTAAAAAAAATGCTAGAGTCTATCATAAAAATGAAATAACAGACCATTTAGAGATAATCAATATGTTTGGATAGAGTCAGCAAAACTTCATGAAGGTGAAATCACGCCTGATATTTTACAAGAGTACTTTGAGGAGGTACCAATCAGGATAGATAAAAAGGAAGCAGTGGATGCAATATATATATATATATATATATAGAACATAGAACGTAGAACATAGAACATAGAAAAATACAGCGCAGTACAGGCCCTTTGGCCCTCGATGTTGCGACGATCCAAGCCCACCTAACCTACACTAGCCCACTATCCTCCATAGGCCTATCCATTGCCCGTTTAAATGCCCATAAAGAGGGAGAGTCCACCACTGCTACTGGCAGGGCATTCCATGAACTCACGACTCGCTGAGTAAAGAATGAATTTTAAGAAGGTGTTGATAAGATACCACTCATTAGGCTACTTAATGAAATAAGAACCCATGGTGCTGCAGATAGTATATCAGCATGTATTGACTAACTGCTGGAAGACAATGATTTGGGTAAAGGAGCATTTTCAGGATGGCAACCTCTAAAAAGTAGAATGCCATGGGGATCAGGGCTGAGGTCATAGTTATTTACAATATATATTGTGACTTAGATGAAGAAAGTGAATATAAATATCTAAGTTTGTGGATAACACAAAAATAGTTGGCAAAGCAAGTGGTGAGGATGATAGAAAGATTCTGCTCAGGTAAATGGACAGGTTAAATAAGTTGCAAAAAACTTGGTGGTTTAAATATAATGTGGGGAAATGTGATGATGCACTTTGGTAGGAAGAATAGAAGAGCTGAATATGATTTATATAGAGAAAGACTACAGAAAGCATCAGGACAGAGAGATTTGTGAGTCCTCCTCCTGAGTCACAAAAAGCTAGCATCCAGGTTCAGTGTAATAGGGAAGGCAAATGGGATATTGGCCTTTATTGCAAAGGGAATAGGGTATAAAAGTCGGGTATAAAAGTAGTAAAACTGTTAAGGCTGTGCCAAACACAGATGGAATACTATGAACAGTTCTAGGCCCCTTAATTAAGAAAGGATATACTGGCATTGGAAGCAGACAAAAGAAACTTCACTAGACTGTTGAGAGGTATGGACGGACAGTCTTGAGGTGAGGTTGAGTAGACTGAACCTATACTTGTTGGAACATGGAAGAACAAAAGGCAACCTTATTGAAACATGCAAGGTTCTTATAGAATTTGATAGGATAGATGTGGGAAGCTTGTTTCCCATGATGGGAAAGTTTAAGACCAGAGGCCATAGTCTCAGAATAAAAGAACACCAATTTAAGAATGAAATGAGGAGGAATTTCTTGTCTGATGGTTGAGAGTCTTTGAAACTTCTTGCCACAAAGAGCTGTGATGGCAGAGTTTTATGTATATTTAAGGCTGAAATAAATAAATTCTTGATCAGTGGGGAAATCAAAGGGGACAGTGCGGGAGAGTGGGTCTGAAGAATGTCAGATCAGCCATTAACTTGTTGAATGGTTAAGTAAGCTCAATGGGCCAAACAGCCAATCCTGTTCGTATTTCTTATTGTCTTATGTCTTATTATGTGCTTGTACATCAATGAAAGATTTCCTTCTTAAATAAAGCCAAAGCAAAATATGATCAGTCAAATCAGATTTCACTCTAGGATCTGACTTGTACGGTAATAGCATCAACAGGGATTATACCAATGTCTGAACTCACAGCTAAAAACTTATTTTCTGACCTTTATTAAAGAAACCAATCAATTTCACAGAACTGAAAAAAACAAAATCCATTTTTTTTCTCCCTGTCCTCAAATGATAATATATTACAAACCTACTGTTCTTACTATTCAGGAAGTGTTTATTGAAATTGAAGTGCACGGGAGTGTCAGTGAAGAATTTGGTGAGTGGTATTTACTGCAGTGATTGAGGCTAGCTTACCTGTTCTATGTATCAGTAGTTGACAACAGCCATTTATCTTTATGTCCTAAAGGCCTCTGCACTTAGTTTTCCAATTCATTTTTTCTTGTATTCTCTACGCATAAAGTGTATATGATGTCATGTCATTTCACATCTAAGTTCAAAAGTCACTACTTCCTCTGAGCTTCAGTTATATTTATTTATATCTACTAACTTCATTTTCCTGACCCTACTATGCTTTAGCTTTTGTCTTAAATTTTGACTTAATCATCATGATTTATTTGAGTCAAAACAGCAAGAATTGTAAAATGGATGAAGCAGGAGCCATTGTGTCTGTTAGGTAAACATAGCCTCAGGGTTAAAGTCATATTCTCTGATTCTCTGGAGCATATGCCATTATCTGTGAGCTGAAAAATCACAGTTCAGAAAACTATAAGTTAGTGTACATGGTATTGCTGAGAGTTGTACTTAGCAAACATGGCAAAAATGTTCCAATAATGCACAATATGTCTTATGGCAGATACTCTCAAAGTAGGGATCAGGAGCTCAGATAGATTCACAAGCTGAGGTTTGGGCATCAAGAGCTCCGGGGCAGCAATGACCACCTGAGAACTCTAACTGAAAACTCTAAACTGCTGCACTCCCTTTTTATCATGCCCCTACTCTCTCAGCAAACCCCATCCAGCTCACACTCTCAGTTCAATTTTAAAACCTTGAAAAGAGGTCATAGTAAGAAGATATTTGGCAGTTCTCTCATAGAAAGTGGCTTCTTCCTTTTGGAAGTCTGCAGATTTGGGGTAACTGAATTTTGCTCCAATACTGTTAATAAAATAATCAATTTGACACTGTAGAATTATACCGCCAATAAACAGGTCATTTGGTCCAATATGAAAATGTGTTGCTGGAAAAGCGCAGCAGGTCAGGCAGCATCCAGGGAACAGGAGAATCGACGTTTCGGGCATAAGCCCTTCTTCCACTTTAGCTTCCTCCCATTTTACTTTATTTTAAATGTAACATCAAAACCATCTCTTTCCCTTTTCCCTTATATCTGTGCCTATCTTCCCTTTGAATAGATCTATGCTACTCGCTCTAACCACTCCCTGTATCATTTTTGTCATCTTGAGCAAACAGCTTTTTCTGAGTTCCTTTTTGGATTTCTTGGTGACTGTCTTGTGTTGATGAGCTGTAGTACATTCTGTCTCACAATAGCAGACATTGGCTCTGTTTCCATTCTATTGATGACTATGTTAATTTTAAATGGCTATATTAGCTTACCTTTCATCCTTCAATAGAAAAGTGAGCCAGCCAATCAGTTCTGTCCTATATATACCTATGCACTCTAGTATAATCATTGCAGATCGGTGCTCCTTCTCCATTGCCTCTATATCTGTTTTATAATGTGGAAACCGGACTGCAAGTAGTGGACTACAACTTTTGAAGGCAGAAGGGGTCTTGGCTGCTGGCTGAAGAATGGTGAGAACTGTGCATCACTGTGTAGGAAGGCCATTGAAGTTTGTACTGCTTAACAGTCTGGCAGCAGGACACCCCCAGAATTAAGCGTCCTGGGGTAGGAGTGCTGCTGTTCAATCAGCTGCAACTTCAATGCACACAGCAGCAACAGCAGCGAGGCAGTAGGTGCTGCTGGTATTACATTCACCTGACACCCTGGATTAAGGAAGCACTGATACAAGTAAATCATGGCATGGAAGGGGTTGTGGGATGGGTATAATGAGAAAGAAGGAAACACCAAGTCAATTGCAAGGATGGGGGGCATGCCCTGGCTGTCAGTGGACACCCCCTTGCTGATGCTAGATCCCTCAATATTAGTTAGGCACCAAGTTCCTTTAAATATGGGACAGACTTTCTCTTCAGTGATTAATGTAGTTGTATGCTGGAATCCCTTTGATCTACTTTCCAATCTAGACTTGTATCTTCCAAGTAATAAATGGCCTCCTTGTCAAAGCGCAATTATTTTCTCTAAAAGTTCATCTTGAGACTTTCTTGAGGACTACTGTTTGACGTTACAGGGTTGCATTTTAGTTTTCAGGGATTCCTTTATCATTCACATGAACTAATTTATTACGTGAAACAGTCATGTAGTATCAATGCAATTTATGTCTGTGTAGCTATGAGCTATTTGGACACACACAAGAAGAGTTCGGAGAATTCATCAGTATCTTCTCTTTGTTTTTAACCCTCCATTAAATCTGAAGTGAAAACACAGAAGAAGAGCATTAATTTTTTAGATGTGCCAATGCTTCAATTGGCACCAGAAGACAGGTTTAAGTCTTTTTAAAAAACTAATATTGAAAAAGCCATCACCTTAAGCAAACCTTTGACAGAGCAGTGAAGTCACAATTAAAGTGTTTCCATCACTTATGTACAAAGCTGAAAGACTTTCAAAAAAATGTTTCTTACACTTTTTACATCATCCCAGATTTAAATTTTGTGATTGGCATGGTGTTAATTACAAGAACATCCAGTCGGTCTTTCCTCATTTACAGTAGCTCCTGAACATATGCATCCTTAAGCTGCAGATTCCACTTTTTTGTTTGCAAGGAATTTGTTACATCAGTGATTTTAATTTTTTTCTGATTCCCTGATTAACTGAATATTCCTTTGTTGACTGGTTTAAAAAGCTTCTCTCTCATTTACAGTCTCCTGATACTCCCACCCATTGCTTGTAACCTTTCTCTCTCCCATTCCTTTCAGCCTGCCTCTCTTCCCCTCACTTGTAGCCACCCTTTCTGCCCTCAAGTAGCCTATCCATCTCCCCATTAGAAGCTCACTCCTTCCCCTTTTTGCAGCTTCACTTTCTCCTAACCCTTGCAGACTCCACAAGTATCACCCACCCCAACCTTGTAGCCTCCCCTCTACTCTCACTTGCTGCCTGCATATTTCCTCTCTTTGCAAACTCCCTTTCTCCCCATCCATTGGAGCCTACCCCTCTCCTCTCTTGCAGTCCCTGACTCCCTACCCTCGCCACCTCCCCTCACCCTAGGCAAAAGTTAGGACTGCAGGTGCTGGAAATCAGAGACTAGATTACATTGGTGCTGGAAAAGCACAGCAGGTCAGGCAGCATCCGTGGAACAGGAAAATCGATGTTTCGGGAAAAAGCCCTTCATCAGGCAAATCATTTATACAAACAAAGAACCCAAAGGAAACCCACGCAGACACGGGAGAATGTTCAAACTCCAGGGCTTTTGCCCAAAACATTGATTTTCCCACCTCCCTCACCCTGTGCAGCCTCCCTGTATTCCTCCACCTTCCCACTGCAACCTCTTTCCTGCTCTCCTCAACCCAGTAGCAAAAGGTTCTCACTTTAACAACAAAGGGCTTTATTGCTTGACCGCAAAAGGCTTCATCCTATCCCCATTCTGGTGGCATAAGTTTCTCTGACAGCTCACTTACATTTTTCTTTGTTTCTTACTTACCTGCTCACAGCTCCTCTTATTGTCACTCATTCTGTCGATCCTTTGGTGCTGTTTTGCTTTCTAGTGACATATCGGCATTCAGCTCTAGAAAAGGACCAACCTGTGATTAGAATTCTCTTTCCGGGGATGACTTTTCTGTATTGTCCCATGATTGCATTTCCTGAGATTTTTAGGGGCCTGTTGTGGAAAATTGTCTCCATTCCCATGAATTTAGAATGTTCCTCCTATTCTTCTTACTAATAGTGCTACCTCCCATTTGTGTGTGTTGAACTTTGTTTTCCAGTTATTTTCTCATTCTGAAAATGTATTAATGTCCTTCTGTAATTTTTACAATATTGACTATCCTATTCACATGTGCTCCTCCCTACCCTGCCCAATCTGATGTCAGCCATAAATCTTGAAAGTGTGTTTGGATTGCTCATCCAAATTGGCAAGTTAAATTTTTATAACCAGTGGTCCCAGCATAGATTCTAATAAAATGCCACTTGCCATATTCAACCATTTCACTCTCTCTGCTTTTAATCTTGAAACCAGCAAGCAAACTATTCTGCAACTGGTCCTCTGACCCTGTATTCTCTGACCTTATTCTTTGGTTTATTTAGGGTCATGTTATTGAAAGCCTTTCAAAAATCCAGGTAATGTATGTCTACTTAATTCCCATTGTCTACTATCTGTTACCTAACAAAAATGAATAAGTCTGATCACAAAGGGTTATTCTGTGTGAAATTCATGTCTGTTGAGTACTTTATTTTTCATTTGTGGATGTTTCACTATTTTATTCTTTAGTAGGTATTCCTTTACATTTCCAACCATTGAGTTAAACTGCTTGATCTACAATTTCCTCGACACGTTCTGTCCCTTGCATTAAATATCGCAATTATGTCACCTATCTACCAGCCATAAGGCATAGATAGGATAAATAGACAAAGTCTTTTCCCTGGGATGGGGGAGTCCAGAACTAAAGGGTTCAGGCTGAGAGGGAAAAAATATAAAAGGGACCTAAGGGGCAATGTATGAGCTGCCAGAGGAAGTGATAGAGGCTGGTACAATTGCAACATTTAAAAGGCATCTAAATGGGTAAATGAATAGAAAGGGTTTCGAGGGATATGGACTAAGTGCTGGCAAATGGGACTAGATTAGGTTGGGATATCGAATCGGCATGGACAAGTTAGACTGAAGGGTCTGTTTCCGTGCTGTACATCACTCTAACTCTATGATTCTATAATTCCCTTGACATGTTCTGTCCCTTGCCTTAAATATTGCAATTATGTAACCTCTCCGGCAGTCCAGTGGCACAATCACAGTTCTGAATCAATCTCCATTAGTAAATTCAATAGCAAAATCTTCACGTTTTGTTTTATTTTGTTAATTGGATTAGACTGAATTCCTGTACAAATTGGAAGAACCATTCCCTTATGTCCTTGGTGATAATATCATGCTATCAGGTAACACTGTTGTGGATTTATCTTTATGCATTCACTTATAGTTCAATCATGTCAGTTGCTTCAATAATACAGTCTGCTTGCTTGCTTACTTCTTGAGGCATTGAATCCCCTTTGTTGTGATACTACTGCAGTGGAAAGGAATGTAATAATGTGTGATGAAGATATCATTATCATGAAGAGTGAATCTCTATATGCTCTGCACATTAGTTCTTCATGCTCTTGGAAAAAGTAGGTAAGAAAAGTTGGTGAATTGAAAGGTCTGGGAAAACAATGGAGCTACGAAATACATGATACATATATATACTGCAGGCTAACCGATTTGGTAATTATCGGCTTTGATTCCTTTAAATAGCACAGACCCTGTTATTGAAGCAGTTTGTCGTTCTGACTCTACAATTCTGCAAAGTTTGTCACTATCTCTTTGAGGAAGCATTGTTTTTATATAGTTTTGTATGACACGAACAGGTGTGAATGTTTGCGTTTATATAAAGTTAAAAATCACACAACACCAGGTTATAGTCCAACAGGTTTAATTGGAAGCACACTAGCTTTCGGAGCGACGCTCCTTCATCAGGTGATTGTGGAGGGCTCGATCGTAACACAGAATTGATAGCAAAAATTTGCAGTGTGATGTAACTGAAATTATACATTGAAAAATTGATTGTCTGTTAAGCCTTTCATCTGTTAGAATACAGTGATAGTTTCACTTCTTTCATGTGTAAATCACACAACCTTTTTTTAAAAGTTGCATTCTCGGGTTAGCTGTTAACAATGGTAATAGCTAGACAATATGTTGAAGGTGTTGGCCCCCTGTGTTCTCTGTCTATGCCATGATGTTTAGATTGATTTTTAAGAGTTTTACATAAATTCATGCAGTTTTTGAGCTCAGAGTTCTACATGAATTCATGCAGTTTTTGAGCAAAGTACAATGTAACCCTGCAAGTACAAATTCATCCCACAAAATATATGTGTGCATGTGGGTCTTTGTCTGTCTGTGTGTGTCTGTCTGGGTTGGGAGTTGTGAGTGTGAGAAAGTGTGTGTGTGTGTGTGTGTGTATGTGTGTGTAGTGAGTGCAGAGTGTCTTAAGTCTGTGAGCGGGTGCATGTGTGAGTGTGGGAGTGTGTGTATATAAGGGTGTGTGTGGGCGTCTGTGAGCGCGTCTGTGTGTACCTGTGTCCATGTGTATGTGAGAGTGTGTTTGTGTGTAGGAATATCTGTGTATGTGTAGTGCAATGGTGATCACCTGTAATGTGACATGAACCCAAGGTCCCGGTTGAGGCCCTCCCTGTGGGTACCGAACTTAGCTATCAGCCATTGCTCGGCTACTTTTCTCTGCTGCCTGTCCCGAAGTCCACCTTGGAGGATGGTCACCCGAAGGTCCGAGGCTGAATGTCCTGCACCACTGAAGTGTTCCTCAACTGGGAGGGAACCCTCCTGTCTGTTGATTGTTGTGCGGTGCCCATTCATCCGTTGTCGTAGCCTTTGCTCGGTTTCCCCAATGTACCATGCCTCTGGGCATCCTTGCCTGCAACGTATAAGATAGACAACGTTGGCTGAGTCACATGAGTTCAGCATCGTACCCCATTCTTGTGAGGGCATCCTTGAGTACTTCCAGGTGTCCGTCACGTTCCTCCTCATCTGAGCAGATCCGGAATATGCGTAGGGCTTGCCCATAGGGAATGGCTGTTTTAATATGTTTTGGGTGGAAGCTGGAGAAGTGTAGCATTGTGAGGTTGTCTGTGGGTTTGCGGTAGATGCTCAACGGGGTACGATGCTCAACTCATCAACCGCCAGTTCCATCGTGCCACAGCAAGGAACCATAACGACCTCCTCAGGAGACAGACACGTGCTGCAACTGACAGGGTACCCTTCATTGTTCAGTACTTCCCAGGAGCTGAAAAATTACGCCATGTTCTTCGTGACCTGCAACACATTATCAATGAGGATGAGCACCTCACCAAGACCTTCTCCACACCTCCACTACTTGCCTTTAAACAACCGCCAAACCTCAAACAGATCAGTGTTCGTAGCAAACTGCCCGGCTCTCAGGACAACTCCATACAACCCTGTCACGGTGGATGCTGCAAGATGTGTCAGATTGTGGACAGAGATACCACTATTACACGTGGGAACACCTCCCACCTTGTACATGGCAGGAAATGCCAGGAAATTTTTAACAACTGTCAGAAAGCTTGATTAGTTATCAATAACTTGCTTTATCTATGTACCAATATAATACAGAAATGGCAAATTAAATATAAATTTGTACAGCAGAAATTCAGCTTTAAGAGCAGGGACACAATCAAAGGGAATGACGTGTATTCTGCAGGACCTATTTTATGCATGTTACAGACTTTACTCAGGTATTAACAAACTAGATGCAAAGTAGGTATGTAAACTTCAAGTACCACAAATGCTTGTAACTCAAGATACACTCCATATTGAAGACTCCAATTTCCACTTTTGTTAAAGGCAAAGGATAGTGGTGCATGGGTTAATATGAAATTCTCGTGGCGAATATAAGTGTCCATAATGAGGTGTGGTGGCATGATTTAGGCATTGAGAGTACAAGTGGTCAAAGAGATTGGTGGAACTGCATGAATTGCCATGAGTTGGCATGGATGAGCCATGGGGAGTGGGTAAGAATGATGGGATGTAAGGGGTGAGACCCAGTGGGCTTGTATTTATCACAACATTTGGAAACATCTTGGAGAACTGAGAAGTGCTACTGAAATTGCCAACCTCGGTACTCAGCATTCCCTATGATCTTTTATCACCATTTTAGGCAGTGTGCCTGAATGAATTCCAAATCGACCTCCACCACTTCTCCCCCTCACTAAACAGCAAGCAGCTTTGACAGAGCATGTTTCTCAAGGTAGCTTTAACCAGACTGGAAATCTCCTGATTCATGCGTCCACCTGGAGTGAAAACCCTCTGAATATATCAGTTCTGATATCATCCTGTAAATCCTTTTTGCTGCTTCCCCCAATGCCTTTCGCTCTTTTTCAATATGGAAAATAGATCTTCACATAGTACTCCAAGTGTAGCCTGTTAAAGGCTCTGTGTGATCATGTGCATGATTTCCATGTTTTTTCCAATTCTATTCCTCGACAAAACACCCTCACTTCTTATGTGTTCCATGGCCTTACTACATCACCACACTTATGATCTACATATCCAGATTAACTTGGTTTTATGTAGTCCATTTAGTATTTTATTATCTGAGCAGTATGTGGTCTCCTTTATTGTTCTTACCAAAACGTTGCACCTCACACTTGCCTATGTTAAAATTAATTTGCTGTTAAACATATTTTCTGAAAATGTATTGCTTTTTGTCACATTGTTCTTTTATATTAAATTCATCTCTCTCAATCCCTCTAAATTGGTGTCATATACTAATTTATAAATTGTTCTTCTGACTGCAGAATTCTAATTGTTATTTTGAATGGTGAATAAGAGTGGGACAGTACTCATTTCTGTAAATCTCCACTTTCCAGCTTTGCCTTTTTGAGTAGCTGTGCTTAATCCCTGCTTTCTATTTTGTAGCCTTCTTATTATCCATTCTGTTACTTTCCCCTGTCTCCACCCCTGCTCTGATCTCAGTCAGGGGTCTATTGCACGATATCTCACCACAGACCTTTTGAAAATCTGAATATGTTACAGGTATATTTACTCCATTACCCAAGCCAGCCTTTACTGTTAGTTCTTCAAAGAATTCAATAAAGCTGGTGAAGCATTTTTTTTTTCCTTTTGAAGTCAATCTATTGCAGTATAGCATAGTGTCTAACAATAAAATAAAGTTAGGTTTTCAATATATAATGGTTATCCATAGGTCCAATAAATTTTAAGTAATGTTTTCTTTGCAATTTGTAGCTAGACTTTCTGATTGCTACCTGAGTATAAAACCAGCATTGCAAATCAATTTTGTTTTGTAGAATTTCTCCTCATTCTCATTTTGAATTAATAATCAAACATTTCCTACAGTGATCACTGATTCCCAATGTCAGCTTTTTGTCCAAATGGCAAAATTGGAAGCCTATCCCGTGGCTTTATTCTCATATGTCTTTCATGCTCTAATGTAAAAGATGTATTAAATGCAATATAAAGGAATAGATGTTTCATCTAAGGAAATGTGCATTCTGAAAGGAAATTGAATACTGAGATTCAAACTCCCATTTAATGGGTATATGAAAAAAGCTCACTGTTCATAATGTTAAGATCTTAGTCTTTCGGAAATGTGAGGAAGATAAAATGAGACTAAGACATGAAGAAGGTTATCATGATATCAAAAGTAAAATAAGATCAACCAGAATCGCCCTTTATTTTTTAAAATATTTCATGTTCTACAATGACAAAACAACGAAGTCATGTTGCATATATAAACCAAATTGTGCAGGTGCAGTGACAAGTAATAGAAAATGTGTGAAAGCCTATTTCTTTTGCTGTTTCAGTTTTGCAGTTGTCACTCTGAATTGGGAACCTTGTGATTGCATTTGTGGCTGCCAAAAAGCAAGGGTGGCCTCATCAGTCTTTTAAATTGGTGGCTTTTTTTTAGGATGCATTTTTGCGATATTGATGTGTGGCAGCATCTGATTCATTTATCCTTGGGGCTGCATAGTTTATTGAAAGGAGAAATACATCAGCTGGTTCTACATCATGGATGCAGTTGGCTGAGGTACCTGCTGTCATCTGTGCAAACTATCTGTTGCAGAATTGACTCAGGCATTGAGAATCATTGGGGTCCTATTCAATATAAGTCAGCACGAAGTGCACAGTTTTGTGAAACAAGTCAGAGATGCTAAGTGCTAAGACTTTATCAACATTCTCTGGAGGCTGCCAAGCAAGGAAAAGAAGACCTGGGAGAGTTGCCTGAATTGCTTAACTTTTCTCAAGTGCATCATACGTGACAAATATCATGACCCATTGTGCCCTGTAAACAAACAGAAATATCTTTGAAGGATTTCTGAAATTGTGCCTCTGGAAGTGGGTAGGGAAAGCAGAAAGGATATGGAGATGTTCAAGATAGGATCTGAAGGCCCCATAAAGCCTATTTGGATGTAAGTTTGACAGACAAATTGAATGGATTTAGAGAAATTGAAAATTAATGAAGTTGCAGGAGACAGTCAAAGAGTCTGTCTGATTAAAATTTGACCTTCCATATTTGGTCTGAATTAGATGCCTGAGTTTTGGAAAATATTGGATCATGCACCTGAGGCTCTAGCTCATTAAAATTTTCCTCTTCACTCAACAACTGAGAATTAATAACCTTATTAGTTTTCAGTGAGTCTGCTTATTTTTTACTAGGCTTCACGAGGGAGTGGGGTGGAGGGAGAATCTTAAACCCTTCCCCTCAAATAGATGAATTTGGCTTAGTTACAATGGTCTTTTTTTTATACAGGCCATTAATTGGCTGCTTCAGGAAAAAAAATCATTTGTGGGTGACTGCAGGGAGCCCAACATTGGTGTTAAATGGGGATTCCAACCTAAAATCCAAATATCCTATCCATTCTGCCAGAAGTACTACTTGTTCTTGCTGAATGTTGCACATATATTTTTATCTGTGACTTGTTTAACGTAATAACTTCTTATTAAAATAATTCAGTAAACTTGTCAACTTTAACATTATGATATTTGTGACAACTTGGTGACGCATGGGGTAGAATCTTTTGCTTTCATCAGAGATCTCACTTGCTTGCTCAAAACATGGTGAGATGACCATATTGCCTCTTGAGAACAAGGCCTGCCATATCTTTCTCTAAGATGGAGATGTGACCTTATCATAAAGCTTAATTTGTTTGGAGTTAGGAAGGATGCCACCACCATGCTTCATTAAGTGGAATGCTAGCTTCCAGCCTTTCAGCTCTGGAATCTGCAGGTACCACACATGATGCTCAAGGCTGAGATGAGTGATACCAGTGAGTCTGAATTCAATAACTTGTTTAAAAAAAGAGAAAAACATGCCAAACATGTTCTTCAAACTGTTTGCTTGCAGATTGAACTCTTATGTTGAATTCTAAGGCTTTATATAGTCTAATTCAAATTAAAAATTGTATGTGTGGCATAGCTTTTATTGAACTTGATCATTTGATCCTTGATCCAATGATTAAAACCCTTATCATACCCATAATGTCTGTTCTGCATATAGATACATTTTATAGGTGTTTAATTGTTAAGGTTATCCTTTTTGGCTATAGCAGTTTTACCCAAGCCTATTTTGACAAAAATACAATTTAATATAAATAAAATTTTTAAATTATATAAACTAGAAACATAATAGGGTTTCTATAATAGTGCACATATATTGTAAAAGTTAATCAGTGTTGGTCATTCAATAACTTTAGCTTCTACCTATCACAAGTATTTTCTTATGATCTTTCCTCTCTTTTTCAGCCTCTGAATTTCTTTAAGGACAGTTACATTTCTAACATTTTCCAGGTGTGATGATTAGACATTAACTTGAAACATTGAAGAATATTTTAAGAAACTCCAGCCCAAACCCATCCTGTCTCAAAGTAAGTTGCCTATTTAATTATTTTAATGACTACTGTGTGGGAAATGTAACCATATATCCAGCACTGTTTGTAGGCCAGGAAAAGCAACAGTCCTTCTTCCAATCCCGGCCAAAATAACATGCTTTCTTTTCACATTCTAGCTCATCACACATTGATATTTCTCCCCCCCACTGCAATCTCCTCAATTTCATAAGCAATGTTGTATGTACTCAATTTCCACACAGACACACACACTGATCTTTACTCTAGCAGTACGACACCTAGCTGCTGCTGATCTGAGGTCTTCCCTGTAATATTCTCCACCTGACAAGTACCCAAGTTTTTCAATCAAACTGGATTCAAGGTGAAATTTCTGTTGGAAAAATCATTCCACACCATGAAGTCAGAACTTCACAACTTGCAGGCCAGGGTCCAGAATTCCTGAACCTGCTTGTTAATCCTAAAAATGGTTCAGATCAAATGTAAACATTCTGGTTTTCTCTCTCCACAGATATTGCTTGACCTTTCAATTTTTATTTCTGATTTCTAGCATATATATTATTTTGCTTTCATTTCCTTGTTATTTTGATCTTTAACTTTATTTACAATGTTTTTTTTTGTTTTGGCTGTTGAGTCTTGTTCATGTCATATTTGGTTCTGGGTGGTTGGGTATGGTTTTGCTCCAAACCATCCTTTCTGTGCTACAACTGAAGGCCTGCCTACCATTACTGGTAGGTGATTGACCACTGCTGAATCTTAAGAAGGCACAATTTCTTACTTAACAGGTAGTTTATTGCATGATAGTAATAGGTAGAATTTACATTGGTTTATTAGATATAATTATTTAAGACTATCAGGAGTCAATTCTGAACATTCTGACATATCAGTATCTCTTGCTGGACTCCCTGATTCTCCACACACACAGACTGTGCCATCATTAGATTAGGTGTAGCTTAATGTAACTTTAAAATGAGCTTCTCCAGTACTATGGCTTCAAACAACGCTTCAATTAAAAAGTAAAACGACAGATTGATTTCTGGTAAAAAAGGATACTGAAAGTTATTGACCCATGGTAGGTAGCTAGAAGTAAGATATCGCTCTGTTCTGACTTATTTGACTGTTAGAAGAAGGTCAAGAGGCTGAATGGCCTCCTTCTGTCTTTACATTGCTTTGTTTTCACCCTTATAGTCACACTTTAATTCCCACTCCTCTTCCTTTCTACTTTTGGCCAGTCAACATCAGTTCTTGTTGGATTGTCCTGCCCCCTCTCCACACAGACCTTACACATTTCTTCTAAAAATGAAAGTTTTGAAATTTGAATATTTTTAATCCCAGCCCACTTGTTGCATGTTGCAGTCCCTTTAAGATTACTGCTTAGCTGCAAAAGCATAAATCTTAGAGTCCATTTATTATACATGGCCAGTTTGGTCTTGCTGTTTGTTCTGATTGTCATCATGCCATGTACCTGTGCAGCTTCAAAGGAACATCCATAGGCACAGCCCAGTCTCAGCTCACCTCCACAGCCTCATCTCACCAATCCCTCCAGAATGTTCAGAGTTTGGACAGACACGTTCAACAGATCTATTATAGATGTAATAAATAATTCTTCAAAGTTCCAACAGGAGCTTTCCATAATTTTTTTTTTTAGGATTTTTCTATGTTATTAAGGTACCTAAGTGAATGCTCATCATTTCAGATAGAAGGCATCCAGAGTGGATATTCATACTTCAGATACATACATTGTATAAATCTATTCAATTCAAACTTTTATGTTCAATGATTGAAAGTTACTGCTAACAAATGTTTTAGATTATTTAAATTGTCCTATGTGGTTTTCCTCTATCTGTATGTTCTTTTCCATGGCAATTCATTCCTCTAAAATGATATTAGGAAACTTAAAATCATCATGGATTTTGAAATTCTTCAACAAATTCTTGAATGGCAACTTATAGACCAAAGCTACAATTTGTATTTAACAGATCCTAATGGTTTACAGAAATATCTTAATCTTCTAAATAACCTTGAGCAGCTTTGATCAGACTATAGCACACATTCAATTATCTATAAGCACAACATTGGCAATTGAAGCATCATTTAATGCAGTACTATAAGTCTGTATAATATACCTGTCAGTGTTGTGTGGGATATTTGATGACATCAATTAGAAATCAACAGGGAAGGTGGGTGAAGATTGAGGTTCAGAAGCGCCCAGAGAAAGCACAATATTCCATTCATTTTGCTGTCAGAAGGATTTGCCTGGATGGGTACAGGATAATTAATTGTCATGGCAACAGGTTAGTGGTAGGGATTTAAATCTGTTATTGGGGATTATGATTGATTTATGAAGCTAGACCAAGACAAAGGTGACCCTGCTTGTTGAAAGGTAGCAAGTTCTTTGATGAGAAAGATGAAAAAAAGTTCTATTAACTTTTGAAGAAAGTCTGACTGTTTCAAGGATCTGTTTTGAGCAATAATGCTTTCTGTGCCTGTTCAAGAGGAACTTGTCAAAAAGATAAAGAGCAGCCTTGCAAGAAAAGCTATCCTTCAGTGACAAGAACCCTTGCACCTTCAGGGTCCACAATCACAAAACGTTATTATAGATATTTTCTAACCAACCTGTTCAGAGATGTTAGGTTAGTATTTTCTTTAGATTTACAGAGAGAGAAAAAGAGTCACCTTTATTAGAATCCTACCAAAAATTGATGACAGCCATTAATACTTTTGTTGGAATAAAACTACACTGAACAATAGAATTGATCTTTCTCACGTCTGTTTTCAGGTGTTACTTAAATCCTTTTGTTAGTTTACTATTGCTAAAATGTGCAGCAAGTTGAAAGAATTGGTTCATTAAGACCAGTAACAGTGGCAACCCTAGTGAATAAAACTTCAAACGTGTCCACCAGAGAAAGCCTCAACATTCATTAACAATAATATGTGGGTTTCAGTGAAACTAAGGTGAGGCAACCCAAGCTGGAAAAGCAAACAGAGAATCTAAATGGCATTGAACATCCAATGATAATCCTTTCATCTACAATTTAGAAGCATCCCTATATCTTTTATTTCAGCAATGACCCTATTATGCTGAATAAATATTCACTACTAATTGTCTAACTTCTGAAGTCTTCTCTTTTTTTCTCAGTGCATGGTAAACTGTGTTCACAAAATGTCTAGCTCACCAATAACATTTCTTCTATGTCTCTTAAATTAAGTTTTTATGAACAATTGGTAATCATTAATTTATGTAAGATAACATTTCTCATGTATAATTTTACTTTCTATTGGCTGACCTCATTTTACATGGTATATGAGTATTAGGAAACTAGGTTCATCAGTTTAGAATAATCATTTTGATGTCAAAATATGGTAGCAAGAACAGGAAGGCAGACTACTACCTCAATGGAATCAATTTATGTAAAGGGGCAGTACAGAGAGATCTGGGTGTTCTTGTACACCAGTCAATGAAGGCAAGCATGCAGGTACAGCAGGTAGTGAAGAAGGCTAATAGCATGCTGGCCTTCATAACAAGAGGAATTGAGTATAGAAGCAAAGAGGTGCTTCTGCAGCTGTACAGGCCCCTGGTGAGACCACATCTGGAGTACTGTGTGCAGTTCTGGTCTCCAAATTTGAGAAAAGACATTCTGGCTATTGAGGGAGTGCAGCGTAGGTTCACAAGGTCAATTCCTGGAATGGCAGGATTACCTTACACTGAAAGACTGAAGCGACTGGGCTTGTATACCCTTAAGTTTCGAAGATTGAGAGGGGATCTGATTGAGACGTATAAGATTATGAAAGGATAGGACACTCTGGCAGTAGGAAACTTATTTCCACTGATGGGTGAGTGCCGAACCAGAGGACACAGCTCAAAAATACGGGGTAGACCATTTAGGACAGAGCTCAGGAGAAACTTCTTCACCCAGAGAGTGGTGGCTTTGTGGAATGCTCTGCCCCAGAGGGCAGTGGAGGCCCAGTCTCTGGATTCATTTAAGAAAGAGTTGGATGGAGCTCTCAAAGATAGTGGAATCAAGGGTTATGGAGATAAGGCAGGAACAGGATACTGATTAGGAATGATCAGCCATGATTATATTGAATGGCGGTGCAGGCTTGAAGGGCTGAATGGCCTACTCCTGCACCTATTGTCTATTGTCTATTGTTTACCAACTAATAAGACTTCAAGTAGGTTCACTAACGCAGCATGGAACTTAGTAATTGGTAAAATTATTCATTTATTAAAGAAATATATTAAGCCTAAGGTAGCCAAAGGAATCTCAAATAGAATTGATTTCCCATACCTTAATATAACAAAGCAAGATTGCTTATTCAGGGAAAAAATGGTGATGAATTGTTTATATATGCCCATTTATCACTAAAGGGTTTAATTAAGGCTGAAGATTGTCGGGATTGTTTTAGGTGTAATGACATTTGGGTGTTGGGGAAATATAAGGAAGGAACATACACCCCTCAGAGAATTCAGTGCAAGGCCTGGGCCTTGGATCTAGTTTAAATAATGAAGCCCAGCACAAACAATTGTGATATCAAGGCTGGCTAATAAGCTGAAGCAGAAATTGGGTTAAAAGTGACTCCATTCATCCTTAGAGAGAGAATAAATCTGTGTAGATTATCTAAAGGACATATCACAATTAACATCTAGCAATAATGAATATTACAATAGGTCATTACTGCATATAAATAAATATAATATGAATGATTGTTTTCATCTGTATGTTCAGTAGCCAGGAACATCATGCTTGTGTTAACATGTACTTAGACTGAATTGACACTGAAAACATTATTATCTTGTTACAATCTCCATGGAGACTAATAATTTTTGAAGAAAAATTCAAACTTCTAATTAACAGCTGACTGACACTTTAAAAGTTCATGTTTCACTTTCATTGCAACAAATGATTAAAAACACCATGGCCTGCATCTTCAGCAGGATGGAGAGCATCACCACTGTGGTGAATATGCCAGAATTTGTGGGGAATTGCAAGTCAAAGCTCAGCCCCTTCCTCCACATTAACAAGGTGACAACTTCAGACTAGACATCCAGGATCTGTAGCCGTCACTTCCTCTGCTGGTCCTTGAGAAAAAGGATAGTCTTTCGTTACACTACCTCTCAACTGGGACCTGTCGCAGAATTACAGTGCCACCTTCCCCTTTTCTGACAATTTGTTCTTGAGTGAGCAGGGGAGTTTCAGAATACCAGTGCTTATCTGGGTCAGTGCAGCCTTTTAAAGTGGGTGTGAGTGCAAGGTGAGCCAGTCTATCAGCCAAAATCTACTGTTCCGGGAATGAAAAGTGGTATACTTGGGACAAAATCAGATGTGAGGGACTCATAAGGGTGGAATAGGTAGTTGGTAAATAATGTGAGCTGGTTAAATGTGATGAGAAAACTCACTAGGCCTTTAATAATCTTCCAAATAATTTCATGTAATTTGAGATTAGCCCATAAAAAAGTAAGTAGTAAGCCATTCCAATCCACCAAGAACTTGTACTAAATACAAATTACACATAAAAAACAATTCATAGTACACAAAATATAAAAAGATGTGAAAAGTATGAAGTGTTTCATGTTTTCTGAACTGGCTGTCTCTATCTCTTTTTGTTATTTGCTTATGGCTGTGGGCAACGTTGATGAAGTCAGCAGTAAATGCCTATTCAAACTGACTTTGTGAATGTTGGATGAGCTGCTTTCTTAAACTGCTGCAGTCCATGTGTGATAGGTACACTCACAGCACTACTAGGAAGGAAGTTGTGGAATTTTGACCCAGAGATAGTTTAGGAATTTCACCACAGTTCCAAGTCTGCAAAGTGTGTGGCTTGGAGGGGAACATGCTGGTGTATGTTGTGGTCATGTCCTTCATAGCCATGTGAGATGCCTGAGGTAGATTCATTGCCACAATCCTTCTAATTAATATTATTCTAAAAACTGATACCAACTAGCGAAGGATGCCACACAAAGTCTTTAGTAAAATGGCTTGGTCTTGTTGAACAGGGCAAGTTTATTACATAGCGCTTAACAGCTGTTTACGTTACATCTAGTTATATGATAGTCTCACAGGATTTAAGAGTGGGTACACCTTACTATATTAGTTACATAGTACTCAGCACTAGTCAAAATTAATAACAAACATTCTGATTAGCCCCTTGTAGGGAGAGTCCTTTATATCCTAATGGGTGGAGTTTATTTTGTGATGTCAGTTAACCTTTTCAGGTACCAAGTACTGAATATCATATGCTTCCGCCCAAATGTTTTCTCTGGTTATTAATTACTTTATGCACGTGTTGTAATTAAGTAAAGTAGGTTTATGACATAAGTTTAACACAAATCACATCGCAGACTTTATAAATGACTGATGACTTAGTAGTGTTGAAACTTTGCTGTTTGAGGATGGAACATTCAGGTTCAGATCATTGCTAATTGGAACCCTGGTGGATATTTAATTTCCTGAATCCACTTTGCAGAGGATGTGTTGTGATGTTGATGTCACTGTTGACCTTTTGTATTCCTTGGAAGATCGTTGGTTTCCTCAAATCATGTCAGAGAAGAGAGCTGTTTTCTGAAAGAAGTAATCTTTTCCTTTTGAGTGTAAAATCACACAACACCAGGTTATAGTCCAACAGGTTTATTTGGAAGCACCAGCTTTTGAAGTCCGCTCCTTCATCAGGTCGTTTTGAGATTGTGATGAGTTCAACTCATATATGATCTTTCAATTCTCACAAATATTTGTTTGGATAACATCATTTATCAGATTTGATCATAGACTGCAAAGCTGATTGTGCTCTTTTGTTCTAAATTTTCTAAATAATTGACTTACTTGTACCAAGAGACCATGATGAACACTTGGTTGTGGCATCAAGGATGTCCAATGATTTAGAAAATCCATTTGTAGTTGGAAGACAATAAGGTAACTTCTAGGAGAAAGTGAGGGCTACAGATGCTGGAGATCAGAGATGAAAATTTGTTGCTGGAAAAGCGCAGCGGGTCAGGCAGCATCCAAGGAACAGGAGAATCAACGTTTTGGGCATAAGCCCTTCTTCAGGAATGAGGAAAGTGTGTCCAGCAGGCTAAGATAAAAGGTAGGGAGGAGGGACTTGGGGGAGGGGCGTTGAATTGTAAAATCCGTAGTACCTTCCGTTTTCTAGATCATTAACAGTTGTCACAGAATAATGTGGGGTGGCATGGTGGCGCAGTGGTTAGCGCTGCTGCCTCACAGTGCTAGAGACCTGGGTTCAATTCCCACCTCAGGCAACCATCTGTGTGGAGTTTGCACATTCTCCCTGTGTCTGCGTGGGTCCCCTCTCCAGTTTCCTCCCACAATCCAAAAATGTGCTGGTTTGGTGAATTGGCCATGCTAAATTGCCTGTAATTTTAGGTGAAGGGGTAAATATCAGGGGATGGGTGGGGCTGAGGGGCCTGTTTCCACACTGTAAACAATCTAATGCAATCCAACTCAAGTGGCTTTTTTTGTTCGTACATTATTCTAAGATGTACGAAGACTTCATCTTCTTGAGTAGAGTTAACCTGAATACTTGATTTAGCTTATGAACTGATTGAGGTTCTTCAACACAGTAGAAAACTTTGAGTGAAGTTTGCTTCTTTTCTCCTCAGAAGGAATGTGTTCAATGTGTCAGGGAGATAGATTCTTTCTAGTTGGGGATGGTCATGTACTGGTACACACATGGCATGAATGTTACTTGTCACTTATCAACCTAAATTTGAATATAGTTCAAGACTGGTGTATATGGACATGGAGAAAGTGAGGACTGCAGATGCTGGAGTGCCAGAGTTGAAAAATGTGGTGCTGGAAAAACACAGCAGG
The DNA here is from genome assembly GCF_037043375.1 of Chiloscyllium plagiosum. Taxonomy (NCBI): domain Eukaryota; kingdom Metazoa; phylum Chordata; class Chondrichthyes; order Orectolobiformes; family Hemiscylliidae; genus Chiloscyllium; species Chiloscyllium plagiosum. The sequence goes on along the minus strand of NW_028270151.1, from coordinate 46,573,124 downwards.
CCAGGCAGCATCCAAGGAGCAGGAGAATCGATGTTTCGGGCATAAGCCTCATTCCTGAAAGAAAGATAACTTAGAGTCCAATTTTTCCTTCTCCACTACTACAGTCCAGGCTTCCCAGCTGAGGCCATGCTGCCAGAGTACCCAGAATTCTTTTGCTCCTCTCGGCAAATGGTAGCCCCGATGCCTGAGGTAAGTCTTTTAAACAATTAGACTCACCTTCCCAGAAGTCCTTCGCTCCTTCCTCACACCTCTCGGCAAATGGGACTTCTGGGAAGGTGAGTCTAATTGTTTAAAAGAATTACTTCAGACATCGGGGCGTCACCCCCATCAGCTCATTCATAAAGTCAGGAAGTATAGGATACAGGGAGATTTGGCTATCTGGATTCAGAATTGGTTGGCTGACAGAAGGCAGAGATTGGTTGTAGATGGAAAGTATTCTGCCTGGAGGTCAGTGTTGACTGGGGTCCTGCAGGGCTCTGTTCTTGGGCCTCTGCTCTTTGTAGTTTTTATAGATGTCTTGGATGAGGAGGTTGTGGGGTGGGTTAGTAAATTTGCAGATGACACAAAGGTTGGAGGTGTCGTCGATAGTATAGAGGGCTACTGCAGGCTGCAGCGCAACATATACAGGATGCAGAGCTGGGCTGAGAAATGGCAGATGGAGTTCAACCTGGATAAATGCGAAGTGATGCATTTTGGAAGGTCAAACTCAAATGCTGAATATAGGATTAAAGACAGGATTCTTGGCAGTGTGGAGGAACAGAGGGATCTGGGTGTGCAAGTACATAGATCCCTCAAAGTTGCCACCCAAGTGGATAGGGTTGTTAAGAAAGCATATGGTGTCTTGACTTTCATTAACAGGGGGATCGAGTTTAAGAGCCGCGAGGTTTTGCTGCAGTTCCACAAGTCCCTGGTGAGACCACATTTGGAATATTGTGCCCAGTTCTGCACACCCTATTATAGAAACGGTACAGAGATTTTGGAGCGGGTACAAAGAAGGTTTACCAGGATGCTGCCTGGACTGGAGGGCTTGCCTTATGAAGAAAGGTTGAATAAGCTCAGCCTTTTCTCTCTGGAGAGAAGGAGGAAGAGAGGAAACCTGATCGAGGTGTACAAAATAATGAGAGGAATAGATAGAATCAATAGCCAGAGACCTTTCCCCAGGGCAGGATTGACTGGTACGAGGAGTCATAGCATGAAGATATTAGAAAGAAGGTATAAAGGAGATGTCAGAGGTAGGTTCTTTACACAGAGTTGTGAATGCATGGAATGTGTTGCCAGCTGTGCTGGTGGAAGCAGAATCATGGGGACATTTAAGTGACTGCTGGACATGCACATGGATAGCAATGAGTTGAGGGGTGCATAGGTTAAGCTACTATATTTTACATTAGGATTAAATCTCGGTACAACATCGTGCCAAAGGGCCTGTTCTGTGCTGTACTTTTCTATGTTCTGTGTTCTACCCACTCCGGGCTGCACCAGCCCAGGCCATGCTGCTGGACTACCCACTCCGGGCTGCACCAGCCCAGGCCATGCTGCCGGACTACCTGCTCCGGGCTATACCAGCCCAGGCCATGCTGCCGGACTACCTGCTCCGGGCTATACCAGCCCAGGCCATGCTGCCGGACTACCTGCTCCGGGCTATACCAGCCCAGGCCATGCTGCCGGACTACCTGCTCCGGGCTACACAGCCCAGGCCATGCTGCCGGACTACCTGCTTCGGGCTGCACCAGCCCAGGCCATGCTGCCGAACTACCTGCTCCGGGCTACACAGCCCAGGCCATGCTGCCGGACTACCTGCTCCGGGCTGCACCAGCCCAGGCCATGCTGCCGAACTACCTACTCCGGGCTGCACCAGCCCAGGCCATGCTGCCGAACTACCTACTCCGGGCTACACAGCCCAGGCCATGCTGCCGGACTACCTGCTCCGGCTGCACCAGCCCAGGCCATGCTGCCGGACTACCTGCTCCGGGCTACACAGCCCAGGTCATGCTGCCGGACTACCTGCTCCGGTCTACACAGCCCAGGTCATGCTGCCGGACTACCTGCTCCGGTCTACACAGCCCAGGTCATGCTGCCGGACTACCTGCTCCGGCTGCACCAGCCCAGGTAATGCTGCCAGAATACCCGCTCCGGGCTACACCAGCCCAGGCCATGCTGCCGGAGTCCCTGCTTTGGGATTCCCAGCCCAGGCCATCATGCCAGAGTAACCGCTCCGGGATTCCCAGCCCAGGCCATCCTGCCAGAGTAACCGCTCCGGGATTCCCAGCCCAGGCCATCCTGCCAGAGTAACCGCTCCGGGATTCCCAGCCCAGGCCATCCTTCCAGAGTCCCTGCTTCGGGATTCCCAGCCCAGGCCATGCTGCCAGAGTAACCGCTCCGGGATTCCCCGCCAAGGCCATCCTGCCAGAGTAACCGCTCCGGGATTCTCAGCCCAGGCCATCCTTCCAGAATCCCTGCTTTGGGATTCCCAGCCCAGGCCATGCTGCCAGAGTAACCGCTCCGGGATTCCCAGCCCAGGCCATCCTGCCAGAGTAACCGCTCTGGGATTCTCAGCCCAGGCCATCCTTCCAGAATCCCTGCTTTGGGATTCCCAGCCCAGGCCATCCTGCCAGAGTAACCACTCCGGGATTCCCAGCCCAGGCCATCCTGCCAGAGTAACTGCTGTGGGATTCCCAGCCCAGGCCATCCTGCCAGAGTCCCTTGTTTGGGATTCCCAGCCCAGGCCATCCTGCCAGAGTAACCGCTCCGGGATTCCCAGCCCAGGCCATCCTGCCAGAGTAACCGCTCCGGGATTCCCAGCCCAGGCCATCCTGCCAGAGTAACCGCTCTGGGATTCCCAGCCCAGGCCATCCTTCCAGTGTACCTGCTTCGGGATTCCCAGCCCAGGCCATGCTGCCAGAGTAATCGCTCCAGGATTCCCAGCCCAGGCCATCCTTCCAGAGTCCCTGCTTTGGGATTCCCAGCCCAGGCCATCCTGCCGGAGTACCCACTCCGGGCTGCACCTGCCCAAGCCATGCTGCCAGACTCCCTGCTTCGGGATTCCTAACCCAGGCCATCCTGCTAGAGTCCCGCTCCGGGATTCCCAGCCCAGGCCATGCTGCCAGAGTCCCTGCTTCGGGATTCCCAGCCCAGGCCATGCTGCTAGAGTCCCGCTCCGGGATTCCCAGCCCAGGCCATCCTGCCAGAGTCCCACTCCGGGCTACACTAGCCTACGACAAGCCACCACCAGAGTCCCGCTCCAGGCATTATTGCTGGAATATTGTCAGAGCCCTTGTCTTTACAGTATCCACTGCCTTTGGCCATTATTTGGTCTTACGTAGTTATATTGAATCAAGTTTGATGGTGATGGTAGAGTTGAAGGTATGAAGTTACAGATTACATAGCCACAGTCCCTCATGAATGCCTAAGTTTGAGTTGCTAGATTTGTTTGAAGTCTGTTTGTAAGCATAGGTTGCACCCAGATTTCACACTGCAGAAGTTGGCCTATAGCTTGGTCAGGTCAGAAGGATGGGGATAAAATAAAGAGATCAAACAAAATTAACTTTACCACACAAAGCTGGAAACATAAAACGATCTACAAAGCATGGGCAATTTATGTAGTAATGTTCAGAATGGGGACACAACATAAATGAGCTCACAGGCAAAATGTGGTTGAGTACTGTACAGAGCACATGAAATAGTCAGTGCAGCCAAAACAGATCTCACCTCCCTCCAGACAACAGAGATACTGAATCACCAAATCATATTCAAACCTTGTCTCTTCAGTAGGGATTCTATTTCTGGATCTTTGATGATCCAGCTGTGAAACTCCCTCAGAACTGCTCTGCTGCAGACTGTTTAAACAATGTTCACTTCCTGATGATTGAACTTAATTTACAGGGACAGCACTCCCCTGCATTTTTGAGGTCACACTCCAGCACCTCCTCATGCTGTAATTCCTGTTCTTTCTTAGACAGCTAGATTTACAAAAAAAGGCACTGCCCTGTGTCTCTGGACCTCGATTTTTCTCAGCTGAAATTCTCCTCTAGGATTTCTTCACCCTTACTCTCAAGTCTCAAATGGCTGGCTTCTGAGATTTCAGTGAGTCCCCAGATCCTCAAAATAAACCATAGCGCTTTATCTGTATGGCAGTGCTTCCAAAACCTTTCTTACTTGTGACTCCATTTTCAAGCTTACAAATCATTGTGGCCCTGAGTGAGGGTTGTTTTGGGGGAGGAACTATGACAGCAAGGGGCAGTATGTAAGCCATTGCTGCATTTGACTTCATGACCCCATTCAATTCCTGATCTCTGCTATAGGAAGCCCCAATGAATTGAAACATGTTCTTTGGCTGTTCCTCTCTTTCCAACAAAATTTCATCAACTTTATGTCACCCCTCAGAACTTCTCCTGAGCTCCGACTGCTGCTCACAACAGGACCTCTGCTGCCTTGAGTTTCTTGCCCCTCCTTCTGACTTGACTAACCTACAGCCCAAAATCTGCGGCCTGAAATATGCTTCGACTAACTAATTGGATCCGTTGGGCTCCCCTCTCATAGCCACACCAGTTTCAGGGTTACCTTTTTAAGACTGTCTCTACATCATAAGTACACATTTTCCTTGAAATGGCCAGATCCTTAAATCTTTTAAGAAACAGCAGATAACACATTCAGCCTGCTGGGCTGCTGTTTTGCATGTATGTCAGAACTCATTGCAAATCAGAAAATGAAGATCTTGCCACAGCCTGAAACAAAGTAATTTCATGTTTCAAAGTGTTGGGGTCATTCTTTTATCACAAAGCGTCACTGTTCATTTTACATGAACTGTGAGCAGTATTTTTCACTTTACAGAGACAAAGTTGTTTCCTAATGTGTTCTGCTTATATGTATGACCCTTGCAATTGCAAAGTCTTGGAGAATTTAATTAATGGCGTAAGAATCTTGATTTGAAATAAACGGAGTTGCCGTAGATAGTCTTGTTGGTGACCGAGACCATGGTAGTTAGGGGAGATGGCAAGGATAAGTTGAAGTGGAGACCTTGAATACATGTATGGATAGCAACATGAAGAAAAAAAAGTAGAGCTGTGAGCTGGAATGAAGATTAAAATCATCAAGAATGTGTAGTTGGTCAGCACAGAATCTGAGAAATATAGAAATGAGGATATATTAATGAAAAATTGAATTTGTGGCTTGTGAGAACAGTACATATTGAGTAAAAATATTATTGAAAAATAGTGGCTTATACTTGTAAATTTACTTTCAGTTCTAAGTAGAATTAACTTTAGTATACAATTAAATTAATTATTTCCTTCATATCTTAGTAGAATTCAAAGTTTAACATAAAAATGGAACTTGCCTGTTATTAACAATAAAGTTGGGATTTAATTGGATTATATTTCATGAAGATAAAGTTTAATGAAACTCTATTGATCTGTGAATTTTCTAACAATAAATTTTATCAATTTACAAAAATTAAGTTAATCTGTTTCAGTTTGCTCAGTCTTTATACAAAGAGCCCATGCTTACCTAACAAAGATATTCATCATGCATTTTGAGAAATAGGATTATCAGTGAGGAGTTTTCTATTTCCAAACTTACTGAACACTCTAGTCAAGTCTCGGAGGCATCATGCAGAGAATATTTTCGTTTATATCATGGACAAATTTCTGACTGAAGATCTTTATGAACAATTTTAAGTTGAAGTTGAGCTTTGGTGGGCGGCACGGTGCCTCACAGCGCCTGAGACCCGGGTTCAATTCCCGCCTCAGGCGACTGACTGTGTGGAGTTTGCACATTCTGCCCGTGTCTGCGTGGGTTTCCTCCGGGTGCTCCGGTTTCCTCCCACAGTCCAAAGATGTGCAGGTCAGGTGAATTGGCCATGCTAAATTGTCCGTAGTGTTAGGTAAGGGGTAAATGTAGAGGTATGGGTGGTTTGCGCTTTGGCGGGTCGGTGTAGACTTGTTGGGCCGAAGGGCCTGTTTCCACACTAATCTAATCTTTATTTTCATTTTAAACCTCAGATAACCTTAGACATGACACACTAAAGTTAGGTGGTAGAAGACTTGCATTATTGTTTGCATGAAAAAGTGCTTGATGCTTCCCAACTAATCTAAGTTATCACTGGATATTTCTTTGTTCACTATATTTTTTTAAAGTAGTTTGTTAAATGTGCATGCATGTGAGTGAGTGTCTATGTCTGCCTGGTAGTGGTAGATGATTTAAGTTGGCATAATATCCTAAAGAAAACTTGAAGGAAAAAAACTGTTGATTGTTCTGTGCTGAGTGATGAGCCTAAAACCTTTGCAGTTTTTGGGTGCAGTGACAGTTAAATATTACAGTATGGGACTTAGATATTCTCACGCTAATGTGCACAATATGTGTTAGCTTACTATCCATAATCAATTGTTTGTATGGAAAGAGATTTGCTATATCTCACCCTTGAAATGTGAATTTAAATTAAAACAGCAGCAAACTTTAATACTTAAAAATAAAGGCATTTATCGTCACGCATTTACCCTGAATTAACACAGAAAAATACGTTTGAGGTTGGGTTGTTGAGTATTTTCAATGCTGAGATGGACAGATTTTAATCAGGAACAGTATCAAGGGTTTTGCTGCTAAGATAGCAAAGTGAAGTTGTTGGCTGTCAGATCAGCCATGATTTAATTGAATGGCAGAGCAAATGTGATAGACCAAATGGTCTAATTTTGCTCCTACATCTTATGGTGTTATGATTGGTTGAAAAGTGTACTCAGGTAAAGGAATTCTCATGAAGAATACACCAGTTAGATGATAACTGAGAATGAATTCTGTGGTTTAAATTTAAACTAGGCTGATTGACTCTGGTCAAGAAACTGCCATGAGAATTAACATGAAATTTGCCCAATTTAGTAGAAACAGGCACAATGTATGCAATGTTCTTTCTGTCTTGCATTTCGGAAAGTCAAATCAAGGTGGAAGTTTCATTGTGAATGATGGGGCCTTAAGGAGTGTAGTGGAACAGAGGGACATTGAAGTTCAGGTACATGGTTCTGTGAAAGTGGAGTCACAGGTAGACAGGGCAGTGAAGAAGACTTTTGGTGCACTGGCCTTCAGTCAGGGCATTGCGTATAGAAGTTAGGAAGTTATGTTGCAGTAGTACAGGACATGGTGAGGCCGCACTTGGAGTATTATGTTCAGTTTTGGTCACCTTGCTGTAGGAAGGATGTTATTAAACTGGAAAGAGTGCAGAAGAAATCTACAAGGATGTTGCCAGGAATCAAGGGTCTGAGTTATAGGGAGAGGTTGGACAAGTTAGGACTTTTTTCTTTGGAACATAGGAGACTGAGGGGGGATCTTATAGAAGTGTATATGATCATGAGAGGCATGGATAGGGTGAATGCACTCAGTCTTTTTCCTAGGTTGGTCAATCAAGGACTAAAGGGCATCAGTTTAAGGTTAGAGGGGAAAGAATAAAAGGAAACCTGAGGGATTTTTTTTATGCAGAGGGCAGGTTGCATATGGAATGAGCTACTAGCGGAAGTAGTTGAGATGGATACATTAACAACATTTAAAAGGCATTTGGACAAATACATGGAAACCAAAGGTCTGGAAGGATATGGGCCAAGAGCAGGGAAATCGGGTTTGCGGGGATGAAAGCTTTGGTGGGCATGGACCAGTTTGGTCCAAAGAGCCTGTCTCTGTGCTGTAGGACTCATGACTCTATGCACTCCCCACTCCTATCTACATTTCCTTCCATGACTCCTCATTAGGTCCACGCCCACCCCCCCACCAACCCTCCCTGCCCTGCCCCCACCTTCCCTTGCTACCGCGAGAGGTGTAAAACCTATGCATACACCTCCCCCCTCACCTCCACCCAAGGCTACACAGGATCTTTTCACATCTGGCAGAGATTTTCCTGCACATCCACCCATTTCATCTCCTGTATCCGTTGCTCTCGATGTGGTCTCCTCTACATCAGGGAGACAGAACACCAACTTGTGGAGCATTTCAGGGAACATCTCTGGGACACATGCACCAAACAACCCCACTGCTCTGTGATCGAACACTTCAACTCCTCCTCCCACTCTGCCAAGGACATGCAGGTCCTGGGCCTCCTCCACCACCAAATCCAAACCAACCGAAGACTGGAGGAAGAATGACTCAGTTTCCGCCTTGGGACTCTTCAACCACACGGCATCAATATTGACTTCTTCAGTTTCCTTATGTCCCTCCCCTCACCTCATGCCAGATCCAACCCTCCAACTCAGCACCACCCTTCTGACCTACCTGTCCATCTTCCTTCCCACCTATCTGCTCCACCCTCCACTCTGACCTTTCAACATCACCCTCCCAACTTCAACTACCTATCACCTTCCCAGCTATTTCTGCCCCAGCCGCACCCGCTCCCTCCTATTTATCTCTCTGGTCCCCTCACCCGTCACATTCCTGATGAAGGTATAGGCCCGAAACGTTTACTCTACTGCTCCTCGAATGCTGCATGAACTGCTGTGCTTTTCCAGCGCCACACTTTTTGACTCTAACTCTCCAGCATCTGCAGTCCTCACTTTCTCCTAGTTGCTGCAAAGAGCAGAGCATTGTGTATTAATATATGTAGCTTCCAGTTTCAAAGTACACCACACTGCAAACTTGATTGACAATTTTAATTTGTTGTCAGTGTAACTTTTCTCCCAGTCAGGATTACTTGGCAAAAAGTTATGTTGTATTATCATGTGATCACTCTGTTTTGAGTCTTGGATGCACAGACTGGTTTGGTGTAGTCGTTACCTTTATATTGCAAACAGTCAAAGGGATATGCTGTTGGAGGCAATCCTACCGTTTTTGGGATGGATGAACAACATACCTAACATCACATTGCTACTCCAATTTATATACCACATCAATCATTTATCTGCTGGGCAGAATTTTCTTTTTGTCTTGATGACAGCATCCTGTTAGTAGTGAAAGCCATTTGTCTTGTTTGTGACATTGTAGCGGTATGAGACCGAAAGGTTTGTAAGGAAATGTTTGCATGTAGCTGAAGATTTAAATATAACAAATGTATGATCAACAAATCGGAATATGCGTTTTCTTTCCATACACAATGCACATTTGTATTTCTTGCAACTTGTCTTTATGAGATGTAAAACTTCAACAAAATATTTTGTCTCTTTCAAATGACAGTTAATTCAGCTGGGATTTTGGATCTCAATCACCTATCTGGCTGGTGTCTGGGCTGATGCTTTAAATTTGAAGTGACAGTCTTGTATAGTGAGGGGTTTTCAGCAGGTTGTAACATTTCTCATTGCTGAAGTTCTACAACATTGGTTCTCAGGTGAACTTTGTAGTTGAGATAGATCAAATAATTTGGCTACGTGATGCAACCATTTAACAAATCTGACTGACTGAACTGATGAATTTGGTGGTTTTGCTTGCAGCCAGTTCCCAGCTGATGTTTTAAACAGACAAAAAAAAAGTGTTGGTCTGAATTTCCACAAATTCATTTTTTTGCCAATTAAGGCATAGAGTTCATGGTGAGATTCCATATCCAGTGTTTTGAGTTTAAACCTCTGAGGTTTAGAGACACTCAATGGGCTACATCTTCCAGTGGTGCATGTATCTTGCCTACTGACTGTAAAGTCAATGAGAGAATTGCACTGCAACTTCTGAAGAATGCATCTACTGCTATTTGTGCAGTTCTGAGGCCACTGCACCCTCATCTGGAATCAGATTCTTGTGCTCAGTGGCACCACTTAGAAGGCTGTGGTTGTGTCAGTTGAGCTACCCCAAAGTCCAATGATCCTGGACAAATGTTGGTGATTTGTGAGAGTGGTTTAAAGGTGTGAGGATAGCAGAAAAAGCGGTGTAAGGAGGTTTGATGCCAGAGCAAAATGGAAACTCTGTGTTCACCTCATCCTATATCTGTGCCAGCAAACGGACAGAGAGCCTTTGATTGAAGTCTTCATACCCAGATGAAAGGTACGCTTTTTAACTCCAGGAGACACACTTGTCAGTAGGCCCACTTGCAGCTGGGTTAATTACAGCTGTGGTGGGCTGAGCCTTTCAAAGGTCCTTCATTAGCCACTTACAGGTCCCAGTTGGTGATGGGGTGGGGACGTCAATCATGGACCTATCCACCTAGAATGTACTTCTAGTGGAGATGTGAAGTACACTTCCATCCTCCTTAATTACAGACCTTTTATCTCACATCTTTTGGGATTGTAAGGTTCCACACAATATCTACATTTTAAAATGACTTAGTGAAATTTGACTGATATCAGGGATGGGCATTGACTCATGCCATTCTGTAATGTTATTTTATGACCTTTTCAGACAGAGTTAAAAGTCATACAAAACCAGGTTATAGTCCAACAGGTTTATTTGGAAGCACTAGCTTTCTGAGTGCTGCTCCTTCATCAGGTGGTTGTGGAGGTTAAGATCATGCTCACAGAATTTATAGCCAAAGGAATCCAGTGTCATGGAGATGTGATACAGTAAACAATCTTAGATTAAAAGTTACATCTTTATAATGGGATATGCTGGTTTCTGTTCTTTGAACAGAAGAACAGGGGGTACGATGCTCAACTCATCAACCTCCAGTTCCAACGTGCCACAGCAGGAAACTGTAATGAGCTCCTCAGGAGACATACACAGGCTGCAACAGACAGGATACCCTTCATTGTCCAGTACTTCCTGGGAGCCAAATGACTACGCCGTATTCCTTGCAGCCTAGAACACTTTATTGATGAGGATGAGCACCTTGCCAAGACCTTCCCCTTCACTTCTCACCTTTAAACAACCACCTAACGTTAAATAGATCATGATTCGTAGCAAACTGTTCAGCCTTCAAGACAACAACATTGTACAACCCTGCCACAGCAGCCGCTGCAAGACATGTCAGAGTATTGACACAGGTAACACTATTACACATGGACATACCTCCCACCATGTATGCGGTGAGTATTCATGTGTCTCTCTCTCTGTCTCTCCCCCTCTCTCCTTCGCTCACTCACTCTCTCTCTCCCTCACACTCACACATACATTCCCTATATACTCTCATAGCCACGCAGAACCTCCCTCACACACAAACTGTCTCTCATATGCACACACGTACATCTTCTGCGTTCACACCAACACATGCACCCTCTCACATCTATCCCAATCATGCTCACACACACGCTTAACCAAGCATACACACACACTCGATCATGTGCACTCACACCCACACACACACACACATTCACATGCACACTCAATGAGTAGCTCCTACATATGCATGCAGATAAGTTTATGGGTGAATTTGTTTTTGCAGGATTACATTTTATTTTGCTCAAAAACTGCATGAATCCATGTAAAACTATACGGAAGGTTTATCAGTCTGACATAGCATTGGGACACAGATTTCACACCTATTGTTGTAAAAGCTGAACTGATTGACTTTTAAGTGAAATTTAACATGGCCTAGAAAGCAACTCAGTTCAAGGATATCTATGGATAAGCAAATGCCAACGTTTTCTGTGATACCCATATCCCATAAAACCAAATTACCAACATGAGACTTATTGCTTAGAATTAAGAAAAATATTCATTTGTACGTTAGGATCTTTACTATACTGATTGTTTCAGAATGAAAAACAGATGGTTGCTCAAATAAGGCTTGGTGCAAAAAATGTCAGGCCCTCCAAATGCATTAACATGTATTATTGTTTTTCATTTGCAGTGCTTCATAAAATAACAAAGATAAAATATTATCTAAAATTGGATCAATATCATAAAGTCATAGAGTCATAGAGATGTGCAGCATGGAAACAAACCCTTCAGTCAACATGTCCATGCCGACCAGATATCCTAACCTTATCTAGGCCGATTTGCCAGCACTTGACCCATATCCCTCTAAATCCTTTCTATTCATATAGTCCTACTCCATCCAGTTGCCTTTTAAATGTTGTAATTGTACCAGGCTCCAACACTCCCTCTGGCAGCTCATTCCATACATACACCATCTTCTGAAAAAAATTGCCTCTTAGGTCCCTTTTACATCTTGTCCTTCTCACCCTAAACCTATGCCCTCTAGTTCTGGACTCACAACCCCAGGGAAAAAACCTTGTATATTTATCATAGCCATGCCCCTCATGATCTTACAAACCTCCAAAAGGTCACCCCTCAGCCTCTGACACTCCATGGAAAACAACCCCAGCCTATTCAGCTTCTCCCTATAGCTCAAATCCTTCAACCCTGGCAACATCTTTGTTGATCTTTTCTGAACCCTTTCAAGTTTCACAGTTCAAGAGGTGGAGAGTTAATAGTTGTTAAATGATTACAATCTAATATTGAGAAATTATCCACCACATTGTAGTGAAATTCTGATGTAGACATGGTGGAGATATTTGACATTGACACAGAAAATTTCACTGTGGAGCAGGGCTGTTTGCCAACCGAAGATTAGTGTCTTTAATTTGAATAGACATTCAGAACCAAATCTTCTCCTAGGCTCAGAGAAACCTGACTTGGGCATGTTTGCAGCTTGTAAACTGCACACCTGACCATGTTTGAATCGCAAGTCATTTTTATTCTTTTATGTTGGATTCATAGTGCAGTTTTCAAGCTGCATTGGATTACTAGAGGAGTGTGGCTATGGAAATGGAGCAGTTAGAAAGTCAGGCTCCATTGTTAAACACAGTTTCTGTGTTGCTAATAATATTTAAAGATCCCTCATTGTCATCTTTCCAATGTCCTACCTACCCCCATGCTATCCCATGAGACCTCAGAATGCCCATACCATCTTAAATCATGTTTCTCTTTGTTACCCTCTATTGCTATGCATCCATTATGCGCAATATACAGTTGTCAGCTTCCTCACTATTACAGTAGAAATTATTTGGGAAGAAATGTATTTCTCATGAATGTGTCATTATGAATGAAACTGAGGAGAAACTGCTACCATGTGAAAATACCTTGTATTTGTAAATCTGTTCGCATATGCCGACAAATCAGAAAACTTATCCAAGGGATAATTTATTATTAGAACTTCTCGTGATTGTCATTCATTCTCAGATAAATACAACACTTGCAGTATTGAAAACAAACAGCAATTGAAATTCTGCCAAGCATTAATAATAGACGTCATTTTCCAAACCAGAACTCGTCAGCAGGAAAGAAAGTGTAGAAGATGTACTTTATAGTTTCAAATCCAGGGTACATGTCAATTAATGTAAAGGATCAGGAATTTAGATTTTTTTAACTACCAAAGCCAAAACAAAGGGAACTGATTGTTCAAGCTTTTTTTATGTGGCAAAATCAAGCTTTTGTTAATTGGCCAGGGCATATAAATTGCAATTTAAAGTAAAGGTTTACACAATGTTTTATATAATTATTTCACTACTTTAAGATGCATTTTTTATTAGAACTGTGCTGTAATTTAAACAATTACACAAATGGGGTCAATGAAAGAGTCAACTTTACCTTTAAAGGACACATGTCTGTGATGAAGCAATGCATTAAAACACATCAACATTGATATACAGCACTTACTTTTGAAATTTAAATGTGCTAACAAACATTTCACACTTATCTTACTGAATGAACCAGATGACTTAACAGGTTTTTCAGTTTCCTCGTGATCTCTCAATACTGGTGTGCATTGTGTAGACTTCCAAAACCAGTTCGCGTGTTCCTATGCCACAGGATTGCAGTAGTTTGAGAAGTCAGATCTCCATCACCTTTTTGAGGAAAATTAAGGATAAGCCAAAAAAGCTATGATAACTAATAACACTCATATTCCCTTGAGTGAATAAAAGAAAATAGTGTGAGGGAGGAAAATGAGCAAGCTGATCTCATACAAGTTGGGATTTGTGTTTTGAATGTAAGGCATTCCAAAACCACAGAGTTTAGAGGGAAAATGCACTGGATCAGGATTTGGGCGGCACAGTGGCACAGTGGTTAGCACTGCTGCCTCACAGTGCCAAAGACCCGGGTTCAATTCCCACCTCAAGTGACTGACTGTGTGGAGTTTGCACATTCTCCCCGTGTCTGTGTGGGTTTCCTCCGGGTGCTCTGGTTTCCTCCCACAATCCAAAAACGTGCAGGTTAGGTGAATTGGCCACGCTAAATTGCCCGTAGTGTTAGGGGCAGGGATAAATTAGGGGAATGGGTCTGGGTGGGTTGCGTTTCGGTGGGTCGGTGTGGACTTGTTGGGCCGAAGGCCTGTTTCCACACTGTGAGTAACCTAATCTAAAGAGGAAAGTGAGATTATCTCCAAATAAATCAAAAATATTGGTATTTTTGCCCCTGTAACAAGACAAAATTTTGGTTCTTAAATTTAATGGAATAGGTCAGGTCTCCTGGGGTTCATCATACCTCACAACTAAAAGCAGGCAAGAATCGGTAGAACCAGCATGTTAGGTGTTTTTTCATCAACGTTTGTTGGTCAGATGGGTGAGGTTTTCCAAACAACCTGGTCTCCCCATGACAGCTATCCCACAGATTCACGGTGCCACTCTCATTGTCCAATGCTTCTGCATTTGTTGGAATCTGCAATCTTAAACCCCCATGATGTTCATCCTGCTTTCTCTCTTCACATCATCATCTTGAGGCCCCATCTCTCCAACATCAGCCCCTCAGTCTGGCTGCTACTTTGGAAATGAGGCTTTTATGTTCTCTGCCAGTAGACTCCAGCAGTACAGCTGCATACCTTGGCTTTGTCCCCCCTTCACCACCCACTCCACCCCTTCTCTGACTCGCTACAAATATTAGGGTCATTGTGTCAGCAATCTCTCAGTGACAGAAATGTTTAACAATATATCAGTAACTTCAAACAAAAAATATTAACTATACTTGGAAATGTCTGTCCCATGGAAAGATTCTCAAAATAATCTCTCTATAAATGAAGTGTTCAGCAGAGGAGAAAGGAACACAAGCTGAAAAGACTAAAGTGCAATGTGCTGACTGCAGGCAATGTGTTGAGGATTGGCATGTGAGTCATCTCTTTGACATACTTCCCTTATTACTAAATTAGCAATGACTTCAATAATGCAATTGAATCTAAGGTGAAGATTAATGTATATTAACATTTATCCTTTTCAACATGACCACATTTCCTTCGTGGAACTTGCTATGATTATAGACCTAGTAACATATTTCATATCTAGTTGTTGAAGGTTTGTAACCAATCTAATTATGAAATGAATTTTTTTTTTCAATTGCATTATTCTAAATACTATGTACAACAATATTAACATATTCGAGTTTCCTTGTATTATACAAAGATACAGATGTGATTTTTATGGATATTTTACAGAACATAATAATCAGTTTTTTTTTAAAAATTTGATTATGTTGTTTCACAGAAGCCAATTACAATAGTTTTGGTTACCAGAACTGTGCCTCTTTTGGCATATTTCAAAGATTAGTCTAAGATTACATATTTTTATTATTACATTATTATTTGATTAAGCACATGTTTTCATATGTGTGAAACTCAGCACATCATTAATCAATATAAGAAGGGAAATGGTTTTGATTTATGAAGAAGTGACCTGTTTTTTGCCTGTTGAAATGTTCAGGCAGGAAATTTCATTTCATCTAGTCACTGGGATGAGCTGTTACAATACAGTGAGAAAATCCATCAGTCTGAGCCAAGAATGAAGCAATTCATAAGGTGTTATGCAATCAAGAATTTATGTGTTGAATCTTAGTTTTGACTACAAAAAAATGCTGGCAAGTGTTCCAAGTCTATCTTAATTATTAGTTTCTTTAATTTTTAACTATTTTAGGAGTTTAGCTTAGATAAAGAACTGCACAGTACCATTACAGGATTACACAGGGCACATTCAGGTGAATTCCCAAAGCATTACATCAGTCTTAATGTCAGCAGACATTCTCAGTTACCATAAATGCAATGTACAGCCAACACAAAAGCTGCAAATGTCAAAGTGGATGCAGATGTAATCTGGAAAGAATAAGGGATCTCATGTCAAAATGAGCTGCTAACCCTGACAACATACATCTGAGGATGTTGCAAGAAATGGAAAATGTGCCAGGCCAATCTTTGAGGTGAAATTTTACTCGAGTGGTGGTGCAAAAATAGCTAATATTGGATCTGCTACACTGATATACAGTATCTGATTTAATTACATTAACTGCAATGGTACTGAATATCAAAAGTTGAGTATGATATGGAAATGACAAGCATTAGGTGAATTGCATCGTTGGAGAACTAGCACTGACATGAATAGCCAAATGAACTACCGCTGCCCTTTAACCATTCTGTGTTTCTGAAATGGATGACCAACCTGCTACTGCATTTTTATGCCATTGACCACTTTGTATCATTGGAAACTTAGAAAATTCTTCAAGAGTTAGTCAGGGTAGGTGCAGAAAGGTTATTTTCACAGGCTGCATTTTCTATAATCAATTGGCACAGTCTCAGATTAAAAGGCAAGCCGAGTAGAATTGAGATGAAGAGAAATATTTTCATGTAGATTTGGTGAATTTTGGAATTCTCTGCCCAGAGGGCAGAGCTGGGTCATTTCACAAGCTCAAGACAAAGACTGACATAAATCTAGATACTCATGACAGACTCATGAGTTAGAATAGTGCAAGTCAATGGCATTGAAGCAGATGATCCAGAAATACATGAGGAGCTGCTCCAATATTCCTGTCTTCCTTGAACCAAACTGAGCTTCGACTCTTTTATAACTATCACAGCTTGCTATAAATTCAAAACTTGAAGGAGGACAATGTTCTGCCAACTTGAAATAAAGCATAACAAGACAGAACCAGGGATCTTAATGTTGGTTATAGACAATTTGATGGAAGGGATCATTATAAATTAATGAATTTTGAGAAGATTTGTAGCTCAGGTTGAGGTTCTGGATGTAGGTTTACTTGGTAAAAACAAGGACTGCAGTTGCTGGAAACCAGAATCATTTATTTCTCCATTCTGCAGGCACCCTGCCTCTATTCCTGATGCAGGGCTTTTGTCCAAAACATCAACTTTCCTGCTCCTCGGATGCTGCCGGACCTGCTGTGCTTTTCCAGCACCACTCTAATCTAGATGTAGGTTTACTCACTGAGCTGAAAGGTTCACTTTCAGATGTTTTGTCACCATACTAGGTAGCATCTTCAGTGAGCCTCCAGATGAAGCACTGCAAGTGTAGCCCACTTTCTATTTAGATAGAACATAGAACATTATAGCGCAGTACAGGCCCTTCGGCCCTCGATGTTGTGCCGCCCTGTCATACTAATTTGAAGTCCATCCCACCTACACTATTCCATGTACATCCATTTGCCTGTCCAATGACGACTTAAATGCACTTAAACTTGGCGAATCTACTACCGACGCAGGCAAAGCATTCCGTACCCTTACTACTCTGAGGAAAGAAACTGCCTCTGACATCTGTCTTATACCTATCTCCCCTCACTTTAAAGTTGTGTCCCCTCGTGTTTGCCATCCCCATACTTGGAAATGTTTGAGTTTCCTTGGGCTGATGATGTCATGTCCTGTGGTGACATCTTTTCCTCTGGTGATGTAATTTCCTGTTCTTAGTCAATGCGTTCATTAGTAGAATTCTGGTTAGAGTGCCATGCTTCCAGGAATTCTCATGCATGTCTCTGTTTGGCTTGTCCTAAGATGGGTGTGTTGGCCCATCGAAGTGGTGTCCTTCCTCATCCGTATGTAAGGATACTAGTGAGAGAGGACCATGTCATTTTGTGACTAGTTGATGTTCATTTATTCTGGTGGCCAGTGTTCTGCCTGTTTGTCCAATGTAGTGTTTGTTACAGTTCTTGCAAGGTATATTGTAGATGACATTAGTTTTGCTTGTTGTCTGTATAGGGTCTTTCAGGTTGATTAGCTGCTGTTTTAATGTGTTGGTGGGTTTGTGGGTTACCATGATGCCAAGGGTCTGAGTAGTCTGGCAGTCATTTACGCGATGTCTTTAATGTAGGGGAGAGTGACAAGGATTTCTGGACGTGTTTTGTCTGCTTGTTTGGGTTTGTTGCTGAGAAATCTGCGGACTGTGTTCATCAGGTGATTTTGCTCTGCCCTGCATTGTTCCTCTGGGCTGCAGTGTATGGTGGCTCATTGGAATAATGTTATAGATGTTGGGATGATTGTTTCTGTGGTTCAATATTTAGTCCGTATGTGTTGTATTCCTGTGGATGCTGGTTTGAAGTTCCCCATTGGTTGTTCATTCTACTGCGACATCTAGGAAAGGCAGTTTATGTTGTTTTCCTCCTGTTTATGCCAGTAAGGGATGATCTTGAAGGTTTCCTCTAATTTGTTTCATTTAGTGATGACAAAGGTGTCATCCACATAGTGGACCCAAAGTTTGGGTTGGATGTTTGTACGTATCTCTGCATTACTGCCTCTGCTAAGACCCCTGATATCTGAGATCCTATGGGTGTTCCGTTGGTTTGTCTGTAGGTTTTATTGTTGAAGGTGAAGTGGGTGGTAAGGCATAGGTCCACTAGCTTGACGATACTGTCCTTGCTGATGAAGTTGGTGGTGTTTGGTGCATGTGTCTTTGGGTCTTTTCATAATGTAGTCAGTGTTTCCTTGGCCAGGTTGATGTTGGGAATTCGTAGAAGCATGGCATTCCAACTAGAACTCTATCAACAACCACATTGACTTGGATCCCATTTACACCCCTGAGAAAAAGAATAGGAAATGACATCACCATAGGAAATGATGTCACCACAGAAAATGGCATCACCAGCCCAAGAAAACTCAAACATATAACTAGAAAGTGGGTGACACCACCAGTGCTTCATTCAGAGGCTCACTGATGATATTATGTAGTATGGTGACGAAACATCTGAAAAAGAACCTTCCAGCTCAACGAGCAAACCTGCATCCAGATCATTATAAATACTCTATGTTAAAACTGGACAGAGCATGGATTATTCAAGACATGTGATGTGCTTTCTAGAATAAAAAAATACATTTTAGCCATCTGATTGAACTTTCTAAAGTGATTATTCAGTTATTTGAAGAAACTAGAATATGGTGGGTACTAGATGGGTATGGTGTCAAACTGTAAGAAGTCGGTGAGTTTGTTTATTTTAGTTAAATGCTAACATAAAATAATAGATGCGATTCAGAAGCTAGAAGAAGGATAGAAATAGCCAAATGTTTTGATGAAAGATTCATTGATAACAAAGAAAAATGCAAAGCTTATAATAAGAAAAACAACTTAAAAGATGCTCCATTCTTTCCTTTTTCCTGGGGGTTCATAAAACTGGACAATAATTAAATATCTGCAGAAGGAAATTAGACACCTTGAGAATGTAGATACTTATCATTCCATATAAAAAGGTAACGGCATCATAGTCTTGTTAGACAATAAGACTGCTCTCTCATTAGAGACAGAGATGACTGATGATGCTTTAACCTGAGATCACCACACTTTAGGTGAGGGTAGCGATTGAGGAGGAAAGTCCTTGTGGTACAAAACATAAGACAAATGAAGTGATGTTTTAAATTGCAAGACCAAAACGAACTCTTACAACCGACATCTTGAAAATAAAAATGCCAGTGTTTAGCCATTTGATCAGAGCTGAAAAGCTATCGAACTTATCTTTTCAAAGACTAAGTGGATAGTGAGAGAAGTAAAGTCAATCTATGCATAGCTAGATAACAGACATCACAGAGTGGCTGGAGATAAGCTACAGTGGATTTGTGAGAATAGTGCAAGGTAGGCTGACAGTGGATCTCCTGGCAGGAATAGCTACAAGTAGCAGCAGCAACTGGGTTTTTGGATGAAGACAGCCCTGTTTGGCTTAGCATACTTGTATTGTGCAAATGCTTTTAATGAAGTAAAGTACAGTAGGCTACTTTATTGAAGAAGCCTGTGCTGTTAGAAGACAGATCCTGGGTTTGATTTTAAAAAATGCTTGCTATCAGTGATTATTATCGTGGCAATGATTCTGCTAATTATTGTTGAGGTATTACCGTGATCAGTGATAGGACCATTGTTTTTTGCTTCAAGATTAAAGTGGTGCTGGAAAAGCACAGCAGATCAGGCAGCATCTGAGGAGCAGGAAAATCGACGTTTCGGGCAAAAGCCCCCCGAGGTGGAGAGATAAATGGGAGGGGGGTGGGGCTGGGGAGAAGGTAGCTAAGAGTGCAGTGAGAGAGAGACTCACTGAGATCTTTGGAGAGAGAGGAGGAGAACTTCTTCAAAGTAGGCATCCTTGCAAGAGCATTTCCAGTAAGGTTAAAATCAACTAGGTGAAAGTGAGGACTGCAGATGCTGGGGATTAGAGTCGAGATTAGAGTAGTGCTGGAAAAGCACTAATGATCGAAATCTTGTACAACACATAAACAAGCCATAGGATCCATCATACCCTGTGCTGTCTGTTTGAAAGACCTTTCCAAATAGTCCCGCTCCCCTGTCATTTCCTCAAAGGCCTGTAATTCATAGAATCCCTACATGTGGAAACAGGCCCTTCATCCCAACAAGGAGAAAGTGAGGACTGCAGATGCTGGAGATCAGAGCTGAAAAATGTGTTGCTGGAAAAGCGCAGCAGGTCAGGCAGCATCCAAGGAGCAGGAGAATCGACGTTTCAGGCATAAGCTTTTCTTCATGATTCCTGAAGAAGGGCTTATGCCCGAAACGTCGATTCTCCTGCTCCTTGGATGCTGCCTGACCTGCTGCGCTTTTCCAGCAACACATTTTTCAGCCTTTATCCCAACAAGTCCACATCGACCCTCTGAAGAGTAACCCACCCAGACCCATTTCCCGAACCTATTACTCTACATTTACCCCTTACTAATACACCTAACCTACACATCCCTGAACACTATGGGAAGTTTAGCATGGCCAATTCACCTAACCTGCACATCTTTGGATAATGGGAGGAAACCGGAGCCCCCAGTGGAAACTCCCATCTCTACGTATTCATGGATGTTTAGGTTAGGTGTATTAGTAAGGGTAAGTGTAGAGTAATAGGCTTGGGGAATGAGTCTGAGCTCTTCAGAGGATCGGTGTGGACTTGTTGGGCCAATGACCCTGTTTCCACACAGTAGGAATTCTATGATTTACAGGCCTATGAGGAAATTACAGGGGAATGGGACTATTTACAAAGGTCTTTCAAAGAGACAGCACAGGGTATGATGGGTCCTATGGATTGTTTCTGTGTTGTATAAAGTTTGGATCATTAACATTGACAGCAAAAGGCAATGGTCCTAACACTGATCACCTCAACAATATCTCATTTTCAAGTGTTTTACTAAATTCCATGATACTGCATTCACCAGCTTTTGTGCAATGTATTTCAGAAGATACTGTGGGAATACAATTGTAAAGAATACAATGCACTGAAGTTAGAATGCTCACAGCAAAGTCATCATAGTCATATCTAAATATAATTAAGAGATGGCCTATGTTTGGGAGATGACATAATTTTAGTTAAAAGTAGCATGATGCACATTGGTAGATCAAATTCTAAAGATGTATTTACTGTTTTTAATAGTCTAATCAGGAAGTGATAAGTTTATTTTTGCCACTCAAGTACTGATACACAAAAAATGTAATTTCTCATAATTAGAATATTTTATCTTTTTTGACACTGCTATTTTGTGTTTGTCCTAAATTTGTTTGATTTTGATTGAAATTGTTACATTTCATGAAGATTCAGCAAAGGGAAAAAAAGCAGTTGAACGTCTTTCTACTTTTTGAATATATTGAAAACTGCACAAGTTTCAAAAGGTCAGAAACACTAGGAAGTGCAGCTGGTTAACAAAAGTACCTAACTTTAACTGGCCTTGTTTATCTAAGTTTTATTACAATTTTTTATTGCATAGTTGTTTGCACAGCAGGCAATCTCATCAGCCCTTACCAACAGTCAGAGAATTACCTTTTCTAAGATATATTTAAGTTCTAAACCTGTTGTGATACAAAGTTTAACAAAGAAAATGGAAGTAATTGCTTTAATAATAGAATTGTATTTAGAAGTGGAAGCTTTGAATAAATCTTGCATTATTTTGTTTTCAGTTTAATATATCCTTAGTCTAACTTGGTCCATTTTTCACATTTGGAGTGCTTTTTGAAAGATTTCCCAATCCACCTTTACTATTCTGCCTTTATAGCTATTCTGTTCAGAATTTTTTTTCTACTTCCAGTTTGTCTCTCTCTGCCTTTCACATCCACCCCTGCTATCATACATTCAAAAGCTAATTAGAATGCCAACATATTACTGATATCCAACAGAAAGTTCTCTGGTATTTAGTTAAAACTGTGTGCCAGACTGTCATTTGTCATTTGACAGGAATTAAGGGCTACGGGGAGAATGCGGGTAAGTGGAGTTGAAATGCCCATCAGCCATGATTAAATGGCAGAGTGGACTTGATGGGCCGAATGGCCTTACTTCCGCTCCTATGTCTTATGGTCTTATGGTTTCTCTTGTGGGCAAAATACCACTTGCTGTCCAACCTTTTGGTATTCAGTGAGTACTTTGTAAGAATTGAAGATCACACACTAGATTAAAATGGTATCTGGCATAAAGGGTAAGCCAAGGTGTAAATTACAACTACAATTTCAGTTTTGCAGTGCAGATGGCAATGTTTGATTTGGACTTATGGACTTGGTTGTTGCGAAATTTGGCATTGCATCCTTTTTAAGACAACAATGGTGGCTGCTGGCAACAAGTGTAGGCCTAATTTCAGTATTGGAATTAGTATTTTGCACCAATAGTTTTATTTGAAGAAGTTGTTCAATGTAGTCAGAGATTTCAATGCTATGAACTCCTGTTACTGGGTGTATGACATCGTAAGTAAGGGCAACTAGAAGCCACTGGAAACGTTTACTAGTAAATTATTGAGCTTATCTTATTATAGAACACCAAAGAGCAAGACAGTTCCCCCTGTTTCAACATTAAAACTGCAATAACTGCCAGCCAATGCATACTCCTGTCCAACAACCTCTGGAACTCACCTATTGAACCCAACCATGTACTGAGCGGATGGAATTAGGCTAGTTTCCATCCAGACAACCTGGTTTGCCAAATAAGGAAGTCCTTAAACTTTTTCATTCTGAAGTGCAATGCCTCCACTCCACACAAATCAGACAAATCTTGTGTGCAAATGATTGATGCTCTCAAGCCTTCAAGTGAGTCTCTTTACTATACTTATCTAGTCTCTGCCATAACTGAAGCAGATTCTTTAAGAATAAATCGTAATTTAAGGCAATTGAATGACAAAAAAAATGCATATTCAATGAGCTGCCAATTTTCTGCCACCCCTATTTCATGAGAGACCATAGACAAATCTCACCTCTACAATCATTTCTTCTATAATGCGATAGTTCCGTTGCTGCGCTACCATGTGCTATATAAAAATTATGTAATACAAATAACACTTAAACATGTTGGCGATCTAATCATGTTCTAGCCAACACACATTTTATAAGTTTGCATTTTAGAAACAGTGTTCCCAATTCACCAATTGCATTACAGCCAATTTGTTTTAACGAAAGACGCATTGTAGCAGAACTGGCTGTATATGTTTTAACTCCAGACTCAAAAAAGATTTTCCTGCTCAAGCCAGCCTTGTGGCATTTCTAAATGAGACTGGCAGCTGCATGCTGAATAATATGCTATGGCTCACAACCACAAAAGTCTACCTTGAGACTGGACGGAGAAATTTTGCAGAGGATTTTTATAATTAGAAGAGAAATGAGGCTTTCATCCTGTCAGTCTGGATGGATTCAAGCTCAAACCTGCGATTGGAAAGGAAACAAAATGTAGCATTGAGTGACTCTTGGGAATGATATTGAAATAAATGCAAAATCTGTGGGGAATCTTAACTTATGAAATGCTCAAAAGAGCTTAACTAATGCCAACATTACCTCGAGTCCTATCTAGTTGGATTGATAAAAAGTCTTTTGAAACAGTGCATCAGAGAAAATAAACCACTGGTCATTTTTTATCCTTTGGAACTGGAGAGTTGCAATATTGCCCTCAATTGCAAAGAACAGATGGGAAAATGTGTAAAGAACATAAAATGTGTCATAATACATTGTCTTTAGAAAACAAGGACAATGTGTCTGCTGTGTTTTTTGTGGTCTCACACTCTATTGCGAGGCTAGTATGGTGCAACATAATTGTGAATAGTAATAAATCACACAACACCAGGTTATAGTCCAACAGGTTTAATTGGAAGCACACTAGCTTTCGGAGCGACGCTCCTTCATCAGGTGACTATCACCTGATGAAGGAGCGTCGCTCCGAAAGCTAGTGTGCTTCCAATTAAACCTGTTGGACTATAACTTGGTGTGGTGTGATTTTTAACTTTGTATACCTCAGTCCAACATTGGCATCTCCAAATCGTGAATAGTAATGATTCTCAAGTGCTTTTAGATCAGCCTTTGTGCACAGCCTCTGTTTCATACCAAAGCCAAACTTTTGATTTTTTTTTACCATACGTTGGCTTACTATTTGCTCCACATGTGAATTTCATACAATGTAATTTGGTGACAATACTGGAAAAGCAAACTAGCATTTAACTCTTCACTGTTACTCCTGAGAACACACACCTTAAATAGTGTTGCAACTGAGATCTGTCATATTTTATCTAGGTCTATTAAATGTAGATGTGAATATAGGTTAGGGAAACCATCAGGATCCAGTTCATTCCCATCTCATCCTCATTAGGAAGAATGTTGTCTGGGAACTCAGATCCACATAAAGAAGCAACATCACATCACACCACTTATGCACCTTTGCTTAAATGTTATTTGTATCATGTGACATCAAGTTTATGGAAACATGATTTTTATGTGGTTTCTTTCTGGTGGATTTGAGGTGGAGCACTTTAAGAGGGAATGTTAACAATTATCCAGTTGTTGGATTATTATGTAAAGCACTGTCCTGAATCACTAATTCTGTTATTAAATCTAATTTGTATTCTAATTTTCTCACCAGGACAAATGGGAACATCACTTCTGTAATGTAGCATAATGATTCCAGTATTGAGGCCCTGGAGAGTAGTCACTTACTTTTTAAATAAGCTACCAAGCCTATTGGCATAATAATCACTGTTAAAACAATAGCAATCCATATGATTGCTTCATAAAATTTCTTGTACAGTCATTCAAATGTAAATTGAGATGTCATTTATTTCTTTTTAAAGCTGATGTAAATATTCTTTTTTGCTGGTGATTAACATGAATGCTTTATGATGCATGATGACAATACCACAGGATTATACTTGTAGCAAACCTAATACAAGAAGGAAACTGCAGTTAATTATCAGAAAATAATTCAGTGTATGTTGTATCCAACTTAATTCATGGCAAAGGAAAGTGAGTAAAAGAAAAAATTGTTCATTGAGCACTATATCGCTAGTTTATAAATAATGTTAATTAGAGACTTGGTTTATTCCACATGTAAAATATGTGTAGCATTTAAATATTCAGTTAATTGTAATTGTTGAATAATGGGATATATGAGTATATTCACGTACTTCTTGTCAATAGGTATGATGCTAAGTGACGTTACAATAAACCTTCAACTTTGGAAGCAATTGGAATTTAATCTTTTCTTTTTATTTATGTGATGCTGGTAGTAATGATTTAACCATGATTTATTCCCATTGGTAATTGTCCTTGAGAAGGTGACAAAGCTGGATGGGCTGAATGACATGCTTCTGCTCCTATGTCTCATGGTCTGGGTGAAGATAGGCTGCCATCTTCATCACTCAGTCCATATGTAGTAGCACACCCTCAGCGCTATTCTGAATTGAGCTTCTGGATTTTGACACAGTAGCTGCCAGGGTTTAGCGATAAAGCTCCAAGTCATGATGGTGTGTGACTTGGAGGGGACATGCAGATGCTAGTGTTCCCATGCATCTGTTGCCCTTGTCCGTTTAGGTGGCTGTAGCTACGGGTTTGGAAGGTTCTATTGAAAGACATCCCACGTGAGTGTGCACTCAAAAGATGTCAGATACAAGAAATCTCTTTTGATTTAGCCACCGTGAATGTTAGTTTATTTTTGAGCTAAACACAATTTTCTATGCATATCTACTTGTTTCTGTGCCTATCTTTGATTCTGATGTATCCTGCCCTTCTTTCCAAATAATTGTACCTATGTCCAGATAGATGATTTTTAATGTAGAGATAGACTTAATTTAGTATGTATCTCTCTAATTCCCACAGTAGAATGCATTGATACCTATTAGAGAAGGAGTAAAACTGAAGTTAATAAGAGTTAGTTTTGAAAGCTATGGTTTGCACAATATGCATATATCAGAACATAAGATTTAGAACAGAAAATATGGGCACCATTTTTAAAAAAAGCAACCAATCTTTCTTGCCTACTTTAGCCCACAGGAACAGGAGCAGCATTCCTGAAATGTTTTGCACTTAATCAAAACTCTAGCCTTTAAAACCTAGCCTTGATTTCCACAAGCCCCACACCCCATTTCAATAGATGCTACCAAACAAGCCCGTCTAAAGTTCCTGAAGTCCAGGATCCAAGATTCTTCTTCAGGGACTCCTAGTTCCAGCACTGGGCACTACTTGATCCCCGCACGGCTGAGATTAGCTTTCAGCTGTCGATGGCAGGACCTGTCCCCAAATAGGCACAGAAGGTTCTCTCTGGAGCACTTCAAAGCTGCCTCTGGATCCACATTGGCCATCTTCTTAAATCTTAATTAAATGCTTGCCTCAGCCACCAAACCTGCCATAGGGAAGGCTGCAGACAGTTGGCACATGTGTAATGTGAAAGGGTAATACTAGCTCGTCCACCTGTGAGCAGGTTCAACAGGTTCTTCTGCTAAGACTTCAGATAGATGTGGCAATAAGGCCATGTACAGCAAAAGATGATGGGTAAGTACACTGAAATGCTTAATGCATTTAACAGGCCTGCCAGAATACTTGCTGTTGCAGACCAGTAGAACAGACGAGTCTGACACCAACTTGCAGATAGCTTTACACAAAGTTTAGAGACCATCCTTTCCTAATATAGGCAATTACATTCATGCAGTGCATGACTCAATCATGATGCAGTGTCTTGTGGCTGATGCCTTTGCTGCCATTGCAGCTAAAATAGAAGCTACCCACCAAGTCAGTGCTGCAATGGAAGTGCAGCTTGGTGCCATGCAAGCTCAGACTGCTGCCACCAAAGCAGAAGGTACCATTGGAAAATGTGCAGTAATCTATATTTCAAGAGATTACTCGGATTTTTGAGACTTTTCCCTGGGGATGTGGCAGTTTTTCATGGAGCACAAAACCTACTAACCTACTGTCCCCTTTCAGGATGTCAGTATTTACCTGACTGACAGTGGCTCCCTGTCACATCACTCACTGCGGACTTCAGCAATTCAATATTGCACAACAAACCACAAAAACCTTCTAACTCAGCAACCGTGTGTGGAAATCAATTGAGGAGAAAGTGAGGTCTGCAGATGCTGGAGATCAGAGCTGAAAATGTGTTGCTGGAAAAGCGCAGCAGGTCAGGCAGCATCCAGGGAACAGGAGAATCGACGTTTTGAGCATAAGCCCTTCTTCAGGAAGGGCTTTCCTGAAGAAGGGCTTATGCCCGAAACGTCGATTCTCCTGTTCCCTGGATGCTGCCTGACCTGCTGCGCTTTTCCAGCAACACATTTTCAGCTGTGGAAATCAATTGTCAACTAACCTGAATGCAGTTGTATATTGTTTTAAAACAGCACTATTCATCCTGCTGCTGCTATGCACATTCAGGAGAGGGTACTAGCTGGGGCTTTCAAGCAAAAATAGCCCAGTTGGTGTCAAATCTGAGTTACATGGAAATTGATATCACGATCAAAATACACTGCACAGTTCCAGCAGTGTAGAATTCCTGGAATTGGTGGTGAGGTGTAGCCTGCAGTAATGAAGGAACTTGGGCTTCTGGCCGCCTGGGAGCATGGACCTTGCAAAAGTGTTTGGGATCCCAGCTGATGAGGATGAACTCCATTTAAGTACTTTCTTTCCACTCTTTTCTACCTCAAAATGGATTTTTTGTGGCAACAGAACACTTTTCATTGTATCTCCCAAGATGTATGTGACAATGAATAATTCTCTCTCTCTTTTGTTCTTTCTTTCATCCTGTCATTCATAGTTACCAAAATAATGTTAAACACTTGGCAGCACTCAAATGTCCACAAAGCAGGAACACCAATTTGAACCCAAAATGGGTCCCATGACACCAAAAACAATGGGCATACCAGTTGCATGTTGTGGCCAAATTTCCATCACAGTTTGCTAAAAGTATGCAAAGTAGAAAACAGGGAAGAAATTAAATTGTTATAAAAATATTTCAACAGGAACATCCTGCAGTAGGAATTCCATTTGGAAATATTGATCCATACAGCAGCAATTGCAGACTTGAAACTAGTATTTGCAGAACTATGCATTATTGATTAGGACCTATGACAAAAAATGCTTAAGGAGTGAATGTGATGGAATGAACATCTGTGTATGAATTTTAAAGAATGCAAAACTTCAGTGCTTTTAAAATCATAAGACAAGGCCAATGGAGAATCTACTGGAGCAAGGAGATTATTGACACAGTAGTAACATCTATCTCTATTATCATATGAAAGAGGTCATGATGCTTTGGGCAAAGCTGAACAAGCTAAAGAAACACAGTGACAATAGGATATGGGTTTCCTTCAACAATAGTAACTCAAAAATAACAACAGACACTTAAAACATGCTGACAGTTGTGTGGAGGCAAAGAAATAAATTAGGATGTAATTTCTGAACATGGATTGGGAGGCTGCAAGCTTGCCATAATTACTGCAGAAAGTTGCATACAAATATCTCTGGGTTAGCATGTAATTTTATGGTAACTATATGGCAAGTGCTCAAATCATAGAATCCTTACTGTGCAACTAGGAGCTATTCAGCCCATCAAGTCTGCACTGACCCTCAGAAGAACATCCCACCCAGACTCACTCCCCAACCACATAACCCCGCATTAACAATGGCTAATCCATCCACCTTGTACATCCCTGGATACTTTGGGCAATTTAACATGGCCAATCCACTCAAGCTAACACATCTTTGGACTGTGGGACGAAGCCAGTATACCCAGTGCAAAATCATGCAGACATGGGAAAAACTTACAAACTCCACACAGGCAGTCACCTGAATCTGGAATCGAACCTGGGTTCTTGGTGCAGTGAAGCAGCAGTGCTAACCACTATGCTTCTATGCTGTCCCAATGTCGCTGTAATGTCCAAGAGAATCAGTACATCTTAGATTGATTTTTAAAGTTTGCAAAATGCTTCTCAAAACATCTAAATATTCAACTCAATACAAATTTTATTGTTAATTCAAAAATTTATTGCGTGTACAATATGAAAACCAGTTTCACTGGGGTGCAGCACAATCGTAATTGATGGGTAACTTTTTAACTTCATATTTAGTTGACATTTGAACCCAAAGATGGTCTCATGAATGATCAGGGGAATGGAATATGTATTCTGACATGTGACTTGAACAGCTGTCAAATCACCTTCCATGTCAGTGATCAATGGTACTCCACCATTAATGAGCCCTTAGTAATCATCTGGCCAAGGATAGGATTCACTAACAGTAATCCCACTGCTTACACTGTGTTTCCATGGCTGATAAATGAATCTGTACTATTGCTTGATTCAGATTTAGAGTTTACTGTGGATGACCTGTCATTCTCTATTACAAATGTGGTTTCAATAAAACTCCAGAACCTCGACACCACAGAGTACAAGTCAGCCTACTGATTGACACCTCCATCCATCATCTTAAACTTCCACTCCCTCCACCCACCCATACACTGTGAACGACAGTATGCTACGGATATACCTACCTAACAGATTGCAGCAGTTCAATGACGAACTCTTGGTCACTTTTCAAGGTCAGTTAGGAATGGACATAAAATTCTAGCCTTGCCAGTGATGTCCCATCCATATCCCATTCGAGCATGGATATCCAAAGGAGTAATAGCTTGAATTATCTTTAAGACAAAGACCTGAAGGCAAACACAGCACAGACCCTGACATGGAATGAGAGTGCCATGATGTAAATTACTGAAAATCTCAAGCTAACATCAGGCAATGAACTAGTGGAAAAGAATACTTTCAGAATTGCAAAATTTTGGCTTCCTTTAAAATGATTGCAGAATATTGATTCCTATTAGTATTTGCTGTTCTTGAATGTATGTAAGTAGGTGAAATTAAAGATTGACCTATGTAACCTCTATGATTAAATTATGCAGAGTATCCAATTGATATCCAATGATTCAATGAATCTGACTAATGGACGGTTGGCTGTAAAAGGAAAAAGAATAGCCAAGAAAACTGTATGAAACAATAGACTATTGATGCTTCTATGTCCTTGAAAGTAAAATTCAAAAGTAATTCCTTTAAAGAATTTATATTCAGGAAAAAAAGCAGAGGATTAAAAATGGGATTGAAATGTTAAATTCAACAGACAGCTATCAAAGGAAGTTTTTTTTATTATGCTGTGGGGATGAGGCTTTATGAGGTAAACTTTGATTAAACAAAAGAGACAACTACATAAAATACAATGCTAGGAAAAGAAACTAAAAAGAAGAATGAATGAAATCTCTGCTAGAATAACTTTTATTGGAATCATTTGATGTAAATCTGAAATAAGGGAGTGAATTTTAATTTGCAAAACTGTATGTGTTTTGGGAGTGGGTGGGCCAGAGATTTTAAAATTGCAGAAATTTCTGGAACATCTCCCCAGTATCTCCCCAGTTTGTGAATTTCACTGTGGAATGTTTGGCTGCATTCCAGTCTCACTGTTGGGAGAAGTAGGTTGTCTGTTTCAATATGTCAATTCCATGTAAGAGTCATATCACTTAAAACATGAATTCTGTTTTTCTCTCTACAGATGCTATCAGGCTTATTGAGTTTCTCCAGTACGTTAATGAGGCATTCAATTCACCAATACCGTCTCTCTTCAAGTGGCCACTCTTTCTATGGATGAAAACATTATTGTAAAGTCTTGTGCAATTATATCATTCATATTTAAGGCACGAGGACCCAATCTCTTGTATTCATAATGCAGCTAAAATATCTGATAGTATGTTGCAAATTTTCTGATGCTGCATCTTCTTCATTAATGACTCCCAACGTTCAGCTGGGCCCAACTCGAAAGGCTGTGCACCCAGTGACTCAGACTCACCACTGCTGTCTTGCTCATTGTTATTTTCCTCAGTTGCTAGATCAATCATCTAATCATAACCTAACCATCTTGCTTATCAATTCTGCTGAAGCATGAGTGACCGAGTTGGTGTGTGGTTGGCTTGAATGCTATTATGATGCACCTTCCAGGTAAGTGACCTTCTCTGAGGAGTCATTGTAGTCTTCTTCCACCACCTCTAGCAGGACATTGGGAAGACCTGAGGAAGATTAACAACACCTAACCGCACTGATAACAAATATATTTTGTTATTATTATACCATGTTACCCTCTGCTGAGGTGAAGGGCTGAATTTTCTTTCTTCCAATGGATTCATTGAATGTTACAGTGCAGTACATGCCCTTTGGCCCTCATGTTATGCCGACCTGTGAAATTAATCTGATCACTATCTAACCTACACCGTTCCATTATTATCCATATGTATGTCCAATGCCCACTTAAGTACCCTCAACTTCAGTGAATCTAATAGTGTTGCAGGCAAGCCATTACTACTCTCTGAGTAAAGAAACTACCCCTGATGTCTGTCCTATATCTATCACCCTTCAATTTAAAGCTACGTCCCCTCTGTTAGCCTTCACCATCCGAGGAAAAGGGCTCTCATTGTCCACTCTATCTAACCCTCTGATTATCTTATATGTCTCAAATAAGACATCTTTCAAACTTTGTCTCTCCAATGAAAAAAGCCTCAGTTCCCTCAGCCTTTCCTTGTAAGATCTTCCTTCCATACCAGGCAACATCCTAGTAAATTTCCTCTAAACCCTTTCCAAAGCTTCCAATCCTTCCTATAATGCAGTGACCAGAACTGTATGCAATTCTCCAGGTGTGGCCTTACCAGTGTCTTGTACAGCTGAAGCATGACCTTGTGACTCAGAAACTCAATCCCCCTACCAATAAACACCAACACACCATATGCCTTCTTAATAGCCCTATCAACTTGGGTGTCAACGTTCAGGGATTTATGACCTGGACACCAAGATCTCTCTATTCATCTATGCTGTGAAGAATTTTACCATTAGCCCAGTACTCTGAATTCCTGTTATTTCTTCCAAAGTGAAATACCTCACATCTTTCTGCATTAAACTCCATTTGCCACTACTCAGCCTAGCTCTGCATCATATCTATGTCCCTTATAACCCACAACATTCTTTAGCACTATCTACAACTCTGCTTATCTTAGTGTCATCCATAAATTTACTAACCCATCCTTCTATGCCCACATCTAGATCACTTATAAAAATGACAAAAAGCTCTAGTCCCAAAACAGATCCTTGCGGTACATTTCCCATCAACAACCACTCTCTGTCTTCTTTCAGCTAGCCAATTTCTGATCCAATTCACTAAATCCTGAAACTTCGGATTTTGTGCAACAGCCTACTGTGTGGAACCTTATCAAACGCCTTACTTGAAGTCCTTATACACCACATCAATTGCTTTACCTTCATCCACCTGTTTTGTCACCTTCTTGAAGAACTCAATAATGTTAGTAAGGCATGACCTACCCTTCACAAAACTGTGTTGACTATCTCTAATCAAATTATTCCTTTCCAGATGATTATAAACCCTATTTCTTATCACCTTTTCAACACCTTACTCACAATCGAAGTAAGGCTCATTGGCATATAATTACCAGGGTTGACTCAACTTTCCTTTTTAAACAAGGGAATAACATTTGCTATCCTCCAGTCTTCTAGCACTACTCCTGTTGACAATGATGACATAAACAACAAAGCCAAAGGCACTGCAATCTCCTCCCTGGCTTCCCAGCGAATCCGAGGATAAATCCCATCTGGCCCAGGGGTTTTATCTATTTTCAGATCTTCCAAAATTGCTAAAACCTCCTCTTTGCCAACCATAATCCCATCTAATCTTGTTGCCTGTATCTCCGTATTCTCACTGGCGTTGCCCTTTTCCAATGTGAATACTGATGAAAAGTATTCATTAAGGACTTCCCCATATCCTTAGATTCCACACACACATCATTCCACTGCTATCTTTGATTGGCTCTAATCTTACTATAGTCATTCTTTTATTCCTGATATACATATAGAAGGCCTTAGGATTTCCCTTGATCAGACCTGCCAACAATTTCTCATGTCCCCTCCTGACTCTTCTTAGCCCTATCTTTAGATCTTTTCTGGCTAACTTCTAACTCTCAAGCCTACTAATTAAGCCTTCACGCTTCAGGCTCACATAAGCCTTCTTCTTCCTCTTGAAAAGAGCTTTAACTTCTTTAGTAAACTATGACGCTCTCTCCCGACAACTACCTCCCTGCCTGATAGGTACATACTTATCAAGGACCCACAGTAGCTGTTCCTTGTATAAGCTCCACATTTCAAATGTGCCCATCCCCTGCAGTTTCCTTCCCCATCCTATGCATTCTAAATCTTGCCTATTCACACTTTCCTTGCAATATTATCCTATCCCTGCCCATTGCTATTGTAAACATAATTGAATTGTGGTCACTATCGCCAGAGTGCTCACCTACCTCCAAATCTAACACCTGGTTGGGTTCATTCCCCAGTGGCATCGCCCCTTGTTAGCCTATCTACATACTGTGTAAGAAAACCCTCCTGCACACATTGAACAAAAACTGATCCATCTAAACTACTTGAATTATAGTATTCCCAGTCAATGTTGGGGAAGTTAAAGTCCCCCATAATAACTACCCTGTTACTTACGCTCCTATCAAGAATCATCTTTGCCATTCTTTCCTCTACATCCCTGGAACTATTTGGAGGCCTATAGAAAACTCCCAACAGGGTGACCTCTTCTTTCCTGTTTCTAACCTCAGCCCGTACTACCTCAGTAGACGAGTCCTCACATGTTATCTCAGCTGCTATAATATTACCTTGATTAACAATGCCACACTCCCCCCACCCCCTTTTACCATAATCTCTGTTCTTACTAAAACAATTAAATCACGGAATCTGCAACAACCATTCCTGTCCCTCCTTCAGCCATGTCTCTGAAATGGCTACAACATCGAAATCCCAGGTACCAATACATGCTGCAGGTTTACCCACCTTATTCCAGAGGTGCAAATTGGGTCGTGAAACAGTAGACTTGTTTCTTCTGGAAAAACAATTTTCCTCTACTTTCAGAGCCCATGTTGTTTTCATATGACCATGTTAAAATAGTAAGGCTGAGGTACAAAATACACATGCACTCTTCCAAATTCAGGACCCCACTGTGACAACTGCAGCAGAATTACATTTCCTCTTGCACATCATTTTAATGTGCTGGTGGATGGTTTCAGAAGCCTTGATTAAAAATGCTCACCTACTTAAAGAATTTATGCACACTTCAGAAATCCTAATGAAGAGTTGGGAACAATCTGGACAGTAATTGTAAAAGGCTTACTCCACCTTCAAATATCATTATTAAACACTCTATTTTGATTATAGAGATTATTAATGCAATGATTCATCATAGGGCACTGCCTTGGATAAGTAAGTTGACTCTTACACTGATCATTATTTTGTAAGGGTTATCATGCATTATAATAATTTTACTAGTGAAGGAACTATAACAAACAAGAAAATCTGGTCCTTAAATCAACATGAGTGTTGTATGCCTTGTGTGATAGTTATTCTGTTATTAGGTAGAAGAAGGACATCCTTCTCATTCCTACAGTCAAACACATTGAAAGTCAGTGATGTCCTCCTTTGCAGTTATAGGTGACAACATGGCTGGCAAGCTGCCTCTGTTCTCTGCATTGTAGTTCTGTTTAGTGCTGTTTCCTCTTGCAAATAGAGAAAGAGATATGGGAGTGACATTATGCATTGACAGATGTATGGAAAACATTTGTTAAGTGTGACCATGACAGAGAAGTCTGACCTTGTGTAAAAATATCATTGTGCAGCCGATTGGGAGGCAGTTGGGGAAGTGTATAGATAGAGAGGAATGTTGCTGTGGTTCTGTTCGCCGAGCTGGAAGTTTTTGTTGCAAACGTTTCGTCCCCTGTCTAGGTGACATCCTCAGTGCTTGGGAGCCTCCTGTGAAGCGCTTCTGCGGTGTTTCCTCCAGCATTTATAGTGGCCTGTCCCTGCTGCTTCCGGTTGTCAGAGGAAATGCCGGAGGAAACACCACAGAAGCGCTTCACAGGAGGCTCCCAAGCACTGAGGATGTTCACCTAGACAGGGGACGAAACGTTTGCAACAAAAACTTCCAGCTCGGCGAACAGAACCACAGCAATGAGCACCCGAGCTACAAATCTTCACCCAAACTTTGAGAGGAATGTGTACACCTACACACTAAGTCAGAGAAGAATAGTGTGCAAGAGCACATTTGAGTAGACAAGTCAGATTGTAATTGAATGTCCTACTGGAGTCCCCTTTCTAATTTTGTACCTCATTAATTTGCTTTTGACATTCAGTTCAGAGTCTGTGACACCAGGTTTATGCTGCTGAGCTTGCCTATCTTCAATCACACCTTCTTCATTTCAATAGCAGCCTTCTTCACAGTATGGAAATGTATCTCCTGTGGGCAATTAAATTCCTCACTATCACTAAAATCGAGTGTAGTCATTGAATGTGTGCACTCCATTCTTTTACTTCCTTGGGTTCTGTTCCCATCCCCAGAATTTCTCAAATTTGATGTTTGCAATGTCACTTTA
Source organism: Chiloscyllium plagiosum (assembly GCF_037043375.1). Lineage (NCBI taxonomy): Eukaryota > Metazoa > Chordata > Chondrichthyes > Orectolobiformes > Hemiscylliidae > Chiloscyllium > Chiloscyllium plagiosum. The sequence goes on along the minus strand of NW_028270151.1, from coordinate 46,537,382 downwards.
AATACCAGAGTTGAAATTGACTCAAGCAGGTCTTTATCATATCTGCTCAACCTAATTGATTTGTAGACCTGAAAGTATGGTATCATGTTATATCATGGCTGGGTAAAAAGCCACTGATTTGCGCTGCACATTTTTCATGGTTTCCCACTGGCAACCAGATTCCATTCACTATCACTCCTGCCACATTCCCAGTGTGTGGCAGTTTCTAATCTTGCCCAAAATACATGCTCTACGCTTTGTTAATACGGTTGAATAGTTCATGACTCCAGTACCCTAAGAAATTTACCAATTGCTATCATGTAGGAAGGCAGCTGACAATTTGCTAGCAATTGTGATGTAAGGGCTTCAGATAGAAATATATATTGCTCCATATATGAAATCAGAATTTTCTGCATTTATCAAAAGAACAATTTCAACCAATATATATTTGAATAATCTTCTATTTGGCTGTGTTTTAATTAAAGTAAAATGTTGCTATTCAATACAGAAAAAATAATGCCATCACAATAGAAAAAGTAATTTTCCACACCGTTTCTGCCATTGGAAATTTGTACTTTCCATTTAATATCCTTTGTAGGAGGAAATGCTTTATTTATAGGACAGCTGCTAATTCCCATTTGGCATTTTTTCCATTCCCCATGTCTATCTTCACTTCAACTCATCTCAGCCAGCTGGTCAACATTAAAATGCGCTATGTTTTTAATAAATTTTACCCAATGTTGTTTTTATTTCAAACTAGCAACAATGTTAGTGAAACTATGTGCAGACAGAGTTAAAAATCACACAACACCAGGTTATAGTCCAACAGGTTCATTTGGAAGTACTAGCTTTCGGAGCGCTGCTCCTTCATCAGGTGATTGTGAAGTATACTCCACAATCACCTGATGAAGGAGCAGCACTCTGAAAGCTAGTGCTTCCAAATAAACCTGTTAGACTATAACCTGGTGTTATGTGATTTTAACTTTGTACACCCCAGTCCAACACCGGCATCTCCAAATTATGTGCTGACAGTATCTACTGTTTGTGAACTAGAAGAGACTGTGGACTGGGGAGAAGTGGGATAAGAAAAGGAGGTATAGCTATCCTCGGTATCAATCCCTTCAGCTCAGCCAGTTGTCAGATCTTGAGCATTTCCTCTTCCCATAGTGGTGAGCACCAACCTGTCCAATAGATTAAGACATGTAAGTGAGCAGGTCCTCTTCCAAGTCTTTCCTGCTGCTTTTCTTGTTATGGTTCACCTTATCTTGCACAAAAAGGAAACTGTTAGTGGGTGCTCTGTAATATATTTGGGTGATGCAATGATTGAATGGCTGCCATTGTTGGGGTGCAAGGCTTGTAACAACTACTAAGTGTATGAGGAGAAAGTAAAGCACATTAATTGAATGATTGAGTAATGACAGATAGATACTGTTTGTAAATGATTGTGTGAATTTAGCAATAGAGACTTTAGCAATCGATACTAATAACATTCTTGGTCTCATTGTGCAAATACAGGATATTTACATAGTCGGCTGAGGGAAAAGGAAAATTAATTTTATAACGAAGCATCCTGTGACTTACAGCCTCTAATAGGGTGGTTGGAGTCAATATGGGTAATAGCTTGCCAATGTTCAGCTCCCTGCCTCTGTGTAGGGAAGACATTGGTCCAACCAGGCAAAGATTGGGACTAGTTTTACAGAGATGCTGAAATTTGAATAAGAAGCCTTCCTCATGGCTGTGCAACTCTCCCATTACTGCCACAGTGAATATATTATTAACATACTTGCACTTCTACCCCCTTAGCTGTGACACATTCTCTTTTCTTCTCCTTCAGTGGAATAACTTGGTATTAGCAGCCAAGAGGCCAGCAGTGTGAGACATGTTATCCTTCACCACATGGGAAAAAAGCACAGATTCCTTCTGCACCTTCCACCAGCTCAGACAATGACAACACAGTAGGTATTTCTGTACATTAAGTGGGATGTTTGATGGATACATTTCTCTTACACACAGCCATGTCTCTGCTTTCGAACTTTTTTATACTTCACCGAGTCAGTTGTTGTTCGGGATCTGGTTCTCTTTGTCAGTCCAAAGCGTATTGATTTTGCTTCCTAGCCCCAACTTATCCAGTCAGTTGAATTGATGCATTAAGGTTAAATTATACCTCAACTGCAATTGATAGACAATACTTTATCCAAGACTCCAACAATAAATTTGTCCATGAATTGTTCATGTTTTAAACTACCATATACACGTTTTTTGCAACTCTACACCATTATTTATAAATGTGTCAATACTTTCCCTTTACCATTGTGTACCCTTGCTAAATTTAGCCTACTCGACAACGGTATTCTTTTGCAGACTGAAGCAGGCAGCAAGTGGTTTCATTACTTCTTCGTATGTGGCTTTTCCTCATTGATCCCCCGTATGACCATGGTAATATCTGCATAGTCACCCATCACATGTTAAAGCATTCCAATCTGCTCATTGCTCAGTTTCATAGCAAGGCTGACATGGTGCGATATCTGCCAAATTTTCAGAGCTAATTCAGCAATGTATAATTGAAGTCGGAGATCTGCTCAAAGCTTTTCAGTAATTGCAGACACCTTGCCATATTTAATCTTCCATTCTTGCTGCTACCATATCATAGGTAGGGAGGAGGGACTTGGGGGAGGGGCGTTGGAAATGTGATAGGTGGAAGGAGGTTAAGGTGAGGGTGATAGGCCGGAGTGGGGGTGGGGGCGGAGATGTCAGGAAGAAGATTGCAGGTTAGGAAGGTGGTGCTGAGTTCGAGGGTTGGGACTGAGACAAGGTGGGGGGAGGGGAAATGAGGAAACTGGAGAAATCTGAGTTTATCCCTTGTGGTTGGAGGGTTCCTAGGCGGAAGATGAGGTGCTCTTCCTCCAACCATCGTGTTGCTATGGTCTGGCGATGGAGGAGTCCAAGGACCTGCATGTCCTTGGTGGAGTGGGAGGGGGAGTTGAAGTGTTGAGCCACGGGGTGGTGGGGTTGGTTGGTCCGGGTGTCCCAGACGTGTTCTCTGAAACGTTCCGCAAGTAGGTGGCCTGTCTCCCCAATATAGAGGAGGCCACAACCAACCAACCCAACCACCCCGTGGCTCAACACTTCAACTCCCACTCCCACTCCACCAAGGACATGCAGGTCCTTGACAAATCATGTCACATCATTAAAGTTCTTCTTGCTCTGCATCCATGTTCTTGAAGAAGCACATGATCTATATAATGGCAGCTTCTTCCTGCTCACTGAGCGTATACCTTGAGGGCGTTCTGTGACCTGGACATTGTACGATGCCTCCGTGTCTTGCACCAAAACCCAGTGCTTTGCCTCAAAGTTTAACACTCACAGTATCAACCCTATCCTAAAGTACAGATATACTTCCCGAAAAAAACATACACTTTGTTTTTAAAAGTTGTTTACTGTCTCTGCATGCTATATGCACTTGTGATCCCAAGCTCTCCTACTGCTGTATGCAACCAATGAATAGTGTAGATAGCAAAGACTGCATGAAGCAATCATTTAAAGTAGCAGGCAGCATTGATTTAACATTTTAAAAAATCCCTTAGGTCTTTACCATGGTTTAATCTTACTCTTGGTGTGAAACAAAATAGAATTGTGCCATGGTTATTACTGTATCCAAAGTTTCTGGAAATCTGACCTCCAATATGTGACTGGTTGAGATCAGGTTTCAGATTCTGAAGTAGGTATCTTTGTCATACAACCTATCTCAGTGGTCATTTGGATGCTGGCACCGATGTAGACATAACATAACTTGACAGTCGACATGAAACTGTAGCCGCAATACTACTTGTTTAGCCTTCTACTGCTTAGATCTAAGTCAAGAAATAACAATACTTATCCATGTGGACATGCACCATGAATGGAGCATTCGCACATTAAATTCAGATTGTTGACTCTGAATATAAATTATGGATGAGCTTCAATGGGCTGAATTGACCGTTTCTCATTTTTGATCCTCTTTGTCTCCACATTAAAAAAATGTTTAAAGAGTTACCAAAAAGAGATATAATTAATAGTTGATTTTTATTTGTGTTCTTAGCAAATATGTTTATTTTTACACCATACAACCATGAGATAAAGTACCAGAAAGTCTCTACAATGCTTTGGTTACTAGAAAAATTAAAAATATAACCTGAAAGAGACTGTCAATGAAATGAAACACCAATCTGTCTATTTCTGTTCACTGATTTAAAAGAAAATTGCCTTCCCAGCATACACTTTCCATTACCTCAGTTCAACAAGTTGGGACTATATCCATGTGGTCCTCATGTGAGCAGTGATCCAACCCTACAATATCACATACACACAAAAACTAACCTTTGGAAAATTTTGTTAAGGCTATGGGTCAGTTATTGAAAAAATATGCTGTACAGAATTCTTTTTTTGAGAGCGTGTTATAGAAACCTTTCCTATGTATTTTTTCTGCCTATTTTTGGCAATGGATAGAAAATTACACACTTTAGGAGGGGTAGGTATTTGCCTCTGGGGTAGAAAATGGATGCTTTTTTTGTGGTTTATCAAAGCCAAGGAGAAACAGTATTTCATTCTGATTGGAATCCCTCTATTGGCAGCCTGTGGGTACTCTACATTGAAGCAAGCAGGGCATGCTTATAAGCTTGCCTAGAGCACTGGTCCAAGGTCTGCTATCAGGAGACTATCTCTCGCTAGCTAAATTAGTTCATGGAAAACTCCAATTGGCCTCCTTTGATTTGTCTCAATAGCTTCTTAATGAACCATGCTGTCTACTCAGCATGTGCAGATGGATAGCTGTGTGCTACCTTCATCCTGCCTCCACAAAAATGTCGAGGAAAAGGGCTGGAGTCAGAGAACCAGAGCACTGGCAGGTGGAACAATTTGCAGCTCCTGCTGCATCTGTTTCGGATCCCTAAACAGGATCTGAAAGTCCTGCCTGTGATTTTCTGTCACTGCTATTGAGACTTTGTGACATCCTGATCTTTACAGACCAGACAGAATACCTTTGAATCCTTGCACATTTATTCTTCACTGAAATAATTGTCTAGGGGCTGGGGCATGTGCCAAAACCTGGGAGAAGCACATTGTGAAGGTGAGGCAGAAACTGAATAGATAGGAGCACCGCTCCCTCTCCATTGCAGGAGAAAACCTAGTCACCAGGTGTGAGGCACTCTGTTGTTGTACATGGCACAACTCTGGCCTATTCCCCGAAGGTTCTTTGTTGCAGTTGTCTGAGCTATCTTCCATTTCACCTTAAGGTCAAAATAGGCTGTGTTCACACTGCCTCCTGTAAAACTGCTATCCCTTATTCCCAATTCCTCCACCTCCACCACATCTGCTCCCAAGAGGACCAGTTCCACCACAGAACACACCAGATGGCCTCCTTCTTCAAAGACCGCAACTTCGCCTCCCACATGGTCGAAGATGCCCTCCAGCGCATCTCATCCACTTCCCGAACCCCTGCCCCTCAAACCCACCACTTCAACTGCAACAAGGATAGAACCCCCCCCCCCCCTCAGTCCTCACCTTCCACCCCACCAAACTCCGTATATATTGCATCATTCTTTGCCACTTCTGCCACCTACAAACGGACCCTATCACTGGAGATATCTTTTCCTCTCCATCCTTATCTGCTTTCCGTAAAGACCATTCCCTCCACGATTCTCTTGTCAGGTCCTAGTCCCCCACCAATCCACCCTCCACTCCCAGCACTTTCCCCTGCCACCACAGGAATGGCAAAACCTGTGCCCACACCTCCTCCATCACCTCCATCCAAGGCGCCAAAAGGAGCCTTGCACATCCATCTGAGTTTTACCTGCACTTCCATACACGTCATTTACAGTATGCTTTGCTCCCAATGCGGTTTCCTCTACATTGAGGAGACACGACACTTACTTGCAGAATGTTTCAGAGAACATCTTTGGGACCAACCAACTTCACTGCCACGTGGCCGAACACTTCAATCCCCCCTCCCACTCCGCCGAGGACATACAGGTCTTGGGCTTCCTCCATCGCCACACCTTAATCACCCGACACCTGGAGGAAGAACACCTCATCTTCTGCCTTGAGACCCTCCAACCACACAGCCTCAATGTGGACTTCTCCAGTTTCCTCATTTCCCTTCCCCCACCTTATCCCAGTTCCAACCTTCCAACTGAGCACTGCCCTCATGACCTGTCCGTCTTCCTTCCCACCAATCCACACCACCCTCCTCCCCCCCATCACCATTACCCCCACCTCCGTCTACCTATCGCACTCTCAGCTACCTTCCTCTCACCCCGCCCCCATCCCCCCACCCTCCCATTTATCTCTCTACCTCTTCGGTTCACAAGCCTCATTCCTGATGAAGAGCTCTTGCCCGAAACGTCGATTCTCCTGCTCCTCGGATACTGATTGAGCTGCTGTGGTTTTCCAGCACTACACTCTCTACTCTGACCTCCAGCATCTGCAGTCCTCACTTTCCCCTGGGGGCAAGTAAGCCTCCCAACACCGCCCTCCTCCTGATGGCCACCTTCATGTGTGGTTGCATCAAGCTGTGTATAGACCCTCGGTACACAAACACCAACGTACTGAGATTCTATTGTCCTCAGTCTTGCGAAGGATGGGTCTGGCTTCACTGCCACAATGCTACGAGTGGTTGGAACCTTCCATATCACTTGTCCGTAGTGAAGAAAGTTGTGAAAGAAAACACCACATGTCTATCAGGAAGTGGTCAGTACGTAGTGTTCTCAAGACTGAGCAGGAAAAGGACAGGGTGAATCCTGTCACGTGGTTCCCTGAGCAGACTGTGAGGCATTGGCAGAATTCCTTCAACAGAACTTTCCAACAAGCATCAAGACATCACTTGACTGGTGGTGAGAAGGGCGCTGCTGTGAGATCCTTTCTGTGTGTCTGGACTCTCTGCACCACCGCACACTGCCCTCAAAGCAGCTGAAGCTGGGTAGAGACAGTCACACATCTCCTCTGGGATATGCCTTTGCAAAGGAAGTCTGGAGAGAGGTGCAATAATTTTTGTCGAGGTTCATTCTGAGCACCTCCATAATGTAGGAGTCAGTGTTCCCTGACATACACACAGAGACAAACACTCACTGCACCTGAAAGACCGTCAACCTGGTGGAAGATGCTCTTTGGACTGACTGAAACATGTTGGTGTTCCAGAGCAAACAGTTGAAGTCAACCAAGTGTTGCAGACTAGCACATTCCAAGGTCCAGGACTATGTGCTGTGGGATGCACTAAAGCTTGGGACAGCTGTCGCCAAGGCATGGTGGGAAAAAACATTGTCTGAGGTCTTTCTGCCAAAATACAATGAGGGGCAGTTATCGGGCCCTCCAGATGCCTCAGAGACATCTCAATCGTACTTTGCTCATCTGAGAAATATCTTTGGCTTTGTTGTAACTATTGAGAAAGTCACAGCACAATGTTTGCTTTTTTTTTGTCAGCCACGCCTGTACAGATCCGAACTGCTTCAGTAACTGTCTATGTACATGGAAGATTTTCATTATGAAAAAGGTAAATGTCTGTAATTAAAAAGAAATTGCAATTGGCTCGTAAAAGGAAAAGCTTGTCACAATCTTTGCTCCTGAACATCATTCAATGATGCTTCTGCTGTTAGTTTGCATACAGATATTAATGAAAATGGAATGAAATTCATGTCAAATGGCCCGTAAGTTTAAACAGCCTATAATATTGGTTGAGTTTAGTTGTATAGTCCCTTAGTCATATCTATAGAGTGGAAACATTTGGAGTTAATTTCCTTAGAATGGAATGAGTAGAAAAAGCGATTTGAGGTTATGTGCCAAGCAGCCAGTGATCAAGTACTGAAAAAGGCAACCTTCCATTTATTCCAACAACATGTCTTAACAGTACTGAAACACCAGAAAGAATTCTTTCCTCATCACACAGAGAAATTTATTCATGGATTTGAGAGTTTGATGACTTATTCCTTGAATATTCATACAACTGACCTTAGACTTTCTCAGCTTTGAATAGCCCCTTCGTGTTGTAACCAAACAAGTTTGGTCTGGAATTTTCAACTTAAAACCCTTACATTGAGGTAACCTATTTCTAACTTTTATGAACTAGCTCCTCACTCCAGGAGAACTATGTACCTACATCTAACTTCAACCAGGTTTGCATTGAATGGAGACCAAAGCTTTCCAACCCAAGGGTGCTCCTCCTAATCAAAGAAAAGGTCCCTGTTCCTTTCAACTGAAAGCTAATCCTCTCCAATGTTTTGTTCTCGGTCCATCCACAAAATGTCTCCCAATGCAAATAAATTCCACTTAGCACTCTAAGAAGTCTCTCTATCATACCCTTTTTTTAAAAAAAGTAATTGCTCCAGAAATTGTGACAAGGTAATCAGTAAACGTCCTTACACACACAATCTCAACTCTGAAATAAATGATAGTAAGATTACATTAATCTCACACTTTACATCTGGATATAATTTGGGTTAGTCATAAATAGTAGAGACAATAAAACACAGATATTGGAATCCAAGGTAGAAAAACAGGAGGCTGGGAGAATACTGCAAGCCAGGCAGCATCAGGAGGTGGAAAAGTCAACATTTCAGCCGTAACGCATCTTCAGGACATCAGTCATAAATTGTAAACAGACTATGGCTTCCTGTAAGTTGCCAACTTTCTGCACTATGATCAAAAAGCTATTGGATGCTGGAAGGACTGGGGAGTAAATATCCCATAAGATAGATGTACAGGACTAGGAATTTTAATGGTCAGAGTATTGAGTACAGGAGTTGAGAGGTCATGTTGCGGCTGTACAATATATCCATGGACAACATGCATCTGTTGTGGTTATATTTTCACTATGAAACAAAAATTTCTAAGAACGTTTTTTTTCACTATGCAGTCCCTTTCTCTGTAACCACCAAGAAACTCAGTAACCCATTGTTGGTTAGGCCACTGTTGGAATACTGCGTGCAATTCTGGTCTCCTTCCTATTGGAAGGATGTTGGGAAGGAACTTGAAAGGGTTCAGAAAAGATTTGCAAGGATGTTGCTAGGTTTGGAGGGTTTGAGCTATATGGAGAAGTTGAATAGGCTGGGGCTGTTTTCCCCGGAGCATCGACAGCTGAGGAGTGACCTTATAGAGGTCTATAAAATCATGAGGGGCATGGATAGGATAAATAGACAAAATCTTTTCCCTGGGGTGGGGGTGTCCAGAAATAGAGGGCATAGGTTTAGGGTGAGAGTGAAAAGATATAAAAGAGACCTAAGGGGCAATATTTTCACACAGAGGGTGGTACGTGTATGGAATGAGCTATCAGAGGAAGCGGTGGAGGCTGGTACAATTACAACATTTAAGAGGCATTTGGCAGGGTATATGAATAGGAAGGATTTGGAGGGATATGGGCCGGGTGCTGGCAGGTGGGACTAGATTGGGTTGGGATATCTGGTTGGCATGGACGGGTTGGACGGAAGGGTCTGTTTCCGTGCTGTACATCTCTATGACTCTATGATTCTAAGTGACAGTATGTTCCATAAATTATAAAAAGGCCTGGAAAGTGATCCATTTTCATTTTTTTTTTACAATGGGTTGCTGAGTTTCTTGGTGTTTACAGAGAAAGGGACTGCATAGTGAAAGAAAACGATCTTAGAAATTTTTGTTACGTGAAAATATAACCACAACAGATGCATGTTGTCCATGGATATATTTTAAAATTTTATCATCAGGATTATTTTGTTAAACAAGAGTGGTAAAAACAAAAATTGGACAGATGGGTTAGAAACACTCGAAGAATTCAACTGTAGTTTTTAGTTGGTGGTGAGCAGCTGGTTGAAAAGCGAGGAATTTTTCGATACTTATTGAAATGATGTTTTAAATCATGCTTGTAATTAATACTCTTCATTTGGTTCAAAGCGTTGTAAATACTGGCAGACTTCATAAATCATTTAAGTTTTTTTGGGAAATGGAGCGAACTACTTAATGTGCAACTTGACATGTTTTCTGTGTATGATGCAGTGACCATCTAGACATAGTTGTCACCTTCACACCTGAGGCAGAAATTGAAATAAAAAGCTCTATTATTTGCAGAGAGAGAGCTGCACTTATCTTTTGTTACTCATATGTTGTATCTACTAGTCTGTTCTTGTTTAGCTCAAAGGTGTTGATAAAAGTATAAGGTCCAAAGATTTACTTGCTTAAGAAAAGACAAAGTTCTATTGTACATTTTTTTCTTAGAAGGAAGATGCTGATTACGGATATGGATAGAATGATACCAGATGGCATCTGCTACCTGACAAATAGTGAAGGTATCATGTAATATTACAATTTACTGCTTTTCTGTCTCATCATTTCACTTGAATACAGATGCTGTGCACAATCCCATTTATATCCTCTTCAAACATAAAATTCCCTTAAGGCTTGTCTAGTGTTGCTGAACATCTTAGAATTGTTTCCTAATTCTAATTACATTCAGTTATTTTATATGCTCTGGGAATCATTGTACAATCATGAACCGAAATGATACTTTATAGACACGAGTGTGAGATAAAGGCTTTCTGTGCTTTATTTTTATTGTTTACTTTGAAGACTTTCTTAATCAAATATTGAAAGCAAAATACAGCCAATGCTGTATATTTTAAACAAACACACAATTCTGGAGAAACTTAACAGGTCTGGCAGCATCTCGGGAAAGAGAAATGACATTAGCATTTCAAGTCCAGTATGACTTCTTCAGAACAGGAGGCAAGTTGTTATCATAGCTCCTCACATTATAGTAATACACAAATCAACAACAACTAGCTATAGTTTCTGTTTCACATTTTATGTCAGATATGAGCTATTTGAAGCAGGTATTCTAACAAAACCCCAATTAAAACAATTCTATTTTTAAAATTTAAGTTTCTGTAATTAGAGGATAGCCAATGCATGGTATCAGCTGTGTTCTAACATCAGACTTAGCGTAACAGTTGAGTGGATGTATACATGTATATTAAAATATTGGGAAACCCCAGTGAATTAACTTCTTATATTTTCAAATAAGTGACCTCACCTCCTGACATATAATTGGTTTCAAGATCTCTGAGGTCTGTATAGTACTCCAGACAGCATTGCAAGCATAATGATAAATTATATACCTCAGTTGTAGCTTTTGATGACAAGGCTTGAATCTGCAGGTCACTGGGGAATCAGTCTACATTTAAGATCATATATTATGATGCAGCTGCAGTTACCAGGTGCTTCTCAGAAATACATGAAAGGAATGGTTGTGGTTGATCCATAAAAGCTCTGTCATTAAAGATTTTCTTTTACTGTGTCTTTGTGCAGGATCTCACTGCCTCAGGCCTCTTGTGACTGGGCAGATTCTTTCACGTTACAAAGCATTAATTTTGTCTCATCATTAGGGATTGAAATGGCTTCAAACTTCTTGTGGAGCATTTAATGTACTTCTCCTGACATTTTGCATGTGTAGTACTTTGAGAGAATTAAAAAAAAACACTCAGCAAAGTTGATTTGGGTAACAGATCTCAGTTGAAACATTAAACTCAACCTTTCTTTGTGGTTTGTGTAAAACAACTTTTGAAGAGAGACTGTGGTACAAAAGTGAAGTTTTATATCCCACTTAAAATTTTCCATTTTTTTATTTGTTCAACCTAAAACTAATTACTATTTTTATAGCAGCTGAATGCTCAAAAAGTAGTCTTGTTTGATTGCATACAAGCAATATTACCTAAATTAACAGAAGAAATGATTCTGCAATTTATGTATCTCATTGAATAAAATCACTGAATTAACATTCAGTTTCAAACAATCGAATGTTAAACTTCGCCCTAGTTCCTATTGGCAAGTATTCACTTTTTGAATTAATTTTATTTCATCATTAGGCATTGAAATGACTTACAAATGGCTTTGTGAAGTATTTAGTAATTGTGCTTTTACATTCATATTAAAGTGTCATTCAGCTGAAACTTAGACAAGTACAGTTTGGGTCATATGTCGTCCTGACATTGTCAACCCTGGTAAAAACAATGACTCACCCACGCCCTCCACCTCCTCCAAGACTTCCGTTTCCCCTGCCCCCAATGCATCATCTTCACCATGGATATCCAATCCCTCTACACCTCCATCCGCCATGACCAGGGCCTCCAAGCCCTCTGTTTTTTCCTCTCCAGACGTCCCCAACAGTACCCTTCCACCGACACTCTCATTCGTTTGGCCGAACTGGTCTTCACCCTTAATTTCTCCTTTGAATCCTCCCACTTCCTCCAGACCAAAGGGGTAGCCATGGGCACATGTATGGGCCCCAGCTATGCCTGTCTCTTTGTTGGCTACGTAGAGCAGTTGATCTTCCGTAATTACACCCGCACCACTCCCCACCTCTTCCTCCGCTATATTCATGACTGCATTGGCGCCACCTCGTGCTCCCGTGAGGAGGTTGAGCAATTCATCAACTTCACCAACATATTATCCCTGACCTTAAATTTACCTGGACCATCTCTGACACCTCCCTCCCCTTCCTGGACCTCTCCATCTCCATTAATGACAACCGACTTGACACTGACATTTTTTTACAAACCCACCGACTCACATAGCTACCTGGATTACACCTCTCCCCACCCTACCTCTTGCAAAAATGCCATCCCGTATTCCCAATTCCTCCGCCTCCACCCGTGTCTACTCCCAGGAGGACCAGTTCCACCACAGAACACACCAGATGGCCTCCTTCTTTAGAGACCGCAATTTCCCTTCCCTTCGTAACAAGGACAGAATGCCCCTGGTGCTCACCTTCCACCCTATCAACCGTCGCATAAACCAAATCATCCGCCGACAGTTCTGCCACCTCCAAACAGACTCCACCACCAGGGATATATTTCCCTCCCCACCCCTTTCCGCCTTCCGCAAAGACCGTTCCCTCCGTGACTACCTGGTCAGGTCCATGCCCCCCTACGACCCACCCTCCCATCCTGGCACTTTCCCCTGCCACCGCAGGAACTGTAAAACCTGCGCCCACACCTCCTCCCTCACCTCTATCCAAGGCCCTAAAGGAGCCTTCCACATCCATCAATGTTTTACTTGCACATCCACTAATATCATTTATTGTATCCATTGCTCCCGCTGTGGTCTCCTCTACCTTGGGGAGACTGGGCGCCTCCTAGCAGAGCGCTTTAGGGAACATCTCCGGGACACCTGCACCAATCAACCACACCGCCCCGTGGCCCAACATTTCAACTCCCCCTCCCACTCTGCCGAGGACATGGAGGTCCTGGGCCTCCTTCACCGCTGCTCCCTCACCACCAGACGCCTGGAGGAAGAACGCCTCATCTTCCGCCTCGGAACACTTCAACCCCAGGGCATCAATGTGGACTTCAACAGTTTCCTCATTTCCTCTTCCCCCACCTCACCCCTAGTTCCAAACTTCCAGCTCAGCACTGTCCCCATGACTTGTCCGGACTTGTCCTACTTACCTAGCTCCTTTTCAACCTATCCACTCCACCCTCTCCTCCCTGACCTATCACCTTCTTCCCCTCTCCCACTCACCCTTTGTACTCTATGCTACTTTCTCCCCACGCCCACCCTCTTCTAGCTTATCTCTCTACGCTTCAGGCTGACTGCCTTTATTCCTGATGAAGGGCTTTTGCCCGAAACGTCGATTTCGAAGCTCCTTGGAAATTGTCAACCCTGACACATTTTGCAGAAACTTCTGAAAATGAGGGTCACTATTTCCAAAAATATGTAGGAGCTACTTCAAAACTACTTTCCTCCTTTTTAATGTAAGTGTTGGTTTTAGTCTAAAAATATGATAATGGATATTCAGGATTTTCATAATTTTCTGTTAAGGTGCTGGGTCCATGTTCCACTTGCCACATTTTCTCATGACAAAGCCAGTTGTAGTGCCTGTTTAAAGTCCAGCTGGACTTCAGCTAGTAAGCAGTCTACATGGTCACAACATACAAAGCAGTGTCTCATTCAGGTTAACTCAAAATTCCATCGCTCTGCTGGTCATCTTAACCTCGTCAAAAATCCCGATAGGGATTCCCCCAGTTCTCTAAATAGCTGAATCAAACAGATAGTGTCTGAGAATTAGGGATGGTTTGGGGTCATAATATTCGTTAACTAACCCGCTCAAGTCTTAGAAAGTTTTATTATCTGGTGCCTCTGAGAAAGTTAAGCCCCTTATAACCAAAAATACTGCAGTTCAGTAAGCAGTCAGAAGGAAGGATAAGTCTTTGCTTTTCATCTGCCCCAATGTCATTTGCTCACAAAAAATATCGCATTCTTTCCACATAGTGGGCCCAGTCTTTGACAGCAAAGTCAAATAAGTCAAACATCCCAAGTAATGACATAATGCCAGAAATACTTACTTCAACTCCAACATGACTGTTGTAAGCAAATGGTCTTCAGCCACATACTCTTTTCTCCCATTGCCACTGAAATAACTGTAGAGAGGCTAGTATACCATCACAAAGTCACCCTTTATTTACTTGTGTGCAGTACAGTGGCCTAGTCAATCAATAAGGGTCAGGAAATACTCATGTAGTTTCTCACAAGGGCTCAGTCCAAACACCAAAAAAAAGTGAAAACATGTAAAAAAACAAAGAAAACTAGAGTGCAAGGGCACCAAAATCAACATTGTCCTTTTCTCAAAGTGAAAGAGAAAACAGTAACACACAGGCTGTAATCAGCCAATGAAACAACAGTTCCCTAATGAAGACTGAATTATACATGAAACACATTGACTGTGTGGATCAGACAGTTTAGAAATCAGTCCTCAATAAAAAGGAATGCCAGTTAACAAACTGGCCATATAATTCAGCCAGTTCAGGAATGAGGTGACCCCCTCCCCAAAAAAAAGAGCAGGAACCAACAGCAACAGTAATACACTGACTGTGGACTAGCCAGCTCAGAGTCAATCCCCCAACCTGAGGAAATTCTAAATTTCCTTTTATTTATTTATATATATATTTTGTCTCCTAGTCAAGAAAACTTTTCCCTGCAATACATTGGCTATCTCTGGTTATATATTTTTTTTCCTGATCTGAGGCAATTCTAAATCCCCTGTTTATATTTTATTTTATTTTTTTCTGCTGATTTTTTTTTTGTAGTGCTTGCGGTGTTTTTTTTTCCCTTTTCTTTTTTAACCCCCACACTAACACCCCTGTTTATATTTTATTTATTTATTTTTTTTACGAATCTTTATTCAAATTCCACCACCAGGAAGACAGAAAAACACCCAGGTGGCCAGTGACAAACACTGCCCTTCACATCAAAGGGCAGTAAAACTGACTTCTATTTTTTTTTAATGTCCCATTTATTTATTTTTTTTCTTTTTTAGCCCCCACACTACCACCCCTGTTTATATTTTATTTTTATTTTTTTTTCTAGTGACAAACACTGCCCTTCACATCAAAGGGCCTGTTCTGGTTATATATATATATATATTTTTTATTTTTTTTTTATTTTAACCCCTACACTACCACCTAAGTGCGGTAGTGCTTATTTTATCCCCAGAACCCATGGTGTGTGTGTGCAGGTGTGAGACACAGTGAAAGACAAAGTGCACGAATCTTTATTCAATTTCCACCACCAGGAAGATAGAAAAACACCCAGGTGGCCAGTGACAAACACTGCCCTTCACATCAAAGGGCAGTAAGACTGACTTCTATTTTTTTTTAATGTCCCATTTATTTATTTTTTTTCTTTTTTAGCCCCCACACTATCACCCCTGTTTAGATTTTATTTTTTTTTATCAAAGGGCAGTGCTGTGTGAATCCCTATTTATTTTTTTAATATATTTTTTCTTTTTTTTGTTCTTTTTTTTTCTTTCCCTTTTCCCTTTAACCCCCACACTACCACCTAAGTGCGGTAGTGCTTATTTTATCCCCAGCACCCATGGTGTGTATGTGAATCTCCTGTTTATTTTTTTTTCCAATCTTTATTCTCCTGATTATATTTTTTTCTTTTTTTTTCTTTTTTTTATTTAACCCTTACACTACCACCTAAGTGCGATAGTGCTTATTTTTTTCCCCAGCACCCATGGTGTGTATGTGCAGGTGTGAGACACAGTGCTCTCCTGTTTATATATATTTTTTTTTCTTTCTTTTTTTTTCCCATGGTGTGTATGTGAATCTCCTGTTTTTTTTTTTCTTTATTTTAACCCCCACACTACCGCCTAAGTTCGGTAGTGCTTATTTTATCCCCAGCACCCATGGTGTGTGTGTGCAGGTGGGAGACACAGTGAAAGACAAAGTGCACGAATCTTTATTCAATTTCCACCACCAGGAAGATAGAAAAACACCCAGGTGGCCAGTGACAAACACTGCCCTTCACATCAAAGGGCAGTAAGACTGACTTCTATTTTTTTTTAATGTCCCATTTATTTATTTTTTTTCTTTTTTAGCCCCCACACTATCACCCCTGTTTATATTTTATTTTATTTTTTTTTTGTGCACCAATCTTTATTCAATTTCCACCACCAGGAAGATAGGAAAACACCCGGGTGGCCAGTGACAAGCACTGCCCTTCACATCAAAGGGCAGTTTTCCCCCGTTTATTGTTTTTTTTCTACCACCTAAGTGCGGTAGTGCTTCCCCCATTTATTTATTTATTTATTTTTTTAGCCCCCACACTATCACCCCTGTTTATATTTTATTTTTCTCTTTTAACCCCCACACTACCACCTAAGTGCGGTAGTGCTTATTTTATCCCCAGCACCCATGGTGTGTGTGTGCAGGTGTGAGACACAGTGAAAGACACAAAGTGCACCAATCTGTATTCAATTTCCACCACCAGAAAGATAGGAAAACACCCGGGTGGCCAGTGACAAGCACTGCCCTTCACATCAAAGGGCAGTTTTCCCCCGTTTATTGTTTTTTTTCTACCACCTAAGTGCGGTAGTGCTTCCCCCATTTATTTATTTATTTATTTTTTTAGCCCCCACACTATCACCCCTGTTTATATTTTATTAAACAATACAGTTGCAAAACATTGGCCAACCAATGCTTCCTAGTTGACGCTAGTTAACAAACCCAGTCAAGGATCTCATAGTCAACAATGTCCACCTGGGTCCAAACATGACAGTCACCCAATGAGTGCTCATAGATAGTGATAGGGACAACTCTGTAGTTGCTGCTGAAAGATCACCAAGGAGAAGTGAAGTGTAAGGTGTAAGGAAAGTGACTTTTGAGGGGGGAGGTTAGGTTGTGAAGTTTCCAGAATTGGGCTTTCACCAAATGAGGACTTAGAAGTAAGGACATAGCTATGTTTCTCTGTGGACATCCCCTTGCTCTAGACAGAGTTCCTCAATCCGGCACTGATTATCTTGATGAGGGAACTCTCCCTTCCCCATCTTCACCCAGTTGATAAGCTACTCACAAATAGGTTGTCATGATTTGGAGGTGCTGGCGTTGGACGGGGGTGTACAAAGTTAAAAATCACACAATACTAGGTCATAATCCAACAGGCTTAATTGGTTTAATTGGAATCCGAAAGCTAGTGTGCTTCCAATTAAACCTATTGGACTATAACCTGGTATTATGTGATTTTTCACAAATAGGTTAACCTTTCAGACAAGGTGACAAGCCTATTTGTGGCTGAATTAATCCCAGTGGCAAGGAGTTAATGCTATTAAGGGAATCAACTGGGAGTGAAGTGGAAGGTTAATCATGAAAGTTCCAGCCCAAACCTAATTTTTACGTCAGGTCGTGGGATTGTGTATGCTACCACTGCACCTAAATTAGTGTTCTTATCACCTCCAGAAACAGTGTTCCACCCAGGAAATGGGAACATGTCAGGTATTTCTTTTTTTAAAAAACGTATTGAGCTATATAGGCATATGCTTGCTTGAACTTTGTGACTGATCTGAAGAGATCTTCCAGCCTTGTAT
The DNA here is from genome assembly GCF_037043375.1 of Chiloscyllium plagiosum. Classification (NCBI taxonomy): domain Eukaryota; kingdom Metazoa; phylum Chordata; class Chondrichthyes; order Orectolobiformes; family Hemiscylliidae; genus Chiloscyllium; species Chiloscyllium plagiosum. Next base: position 46,519,546 of record NW_028270151.1, on the reverse strand, counting down.
ACTTGCATATTTCTGCATAAATTTAAGTGTATGGTGTGACTTACTGAGGTATTTGTTCTGTCCTATTTCTCTTGAAGAGGGGTGTTGTAAACCTGACTATAGAGTCTGCTCCATTTGAAAGCAAAGTAAATAGCTTTGAGATTTGTTTTTTAAATATAGGCAAAAGAATTATGAGTTGGTGGAGTCAGGCTCACACAGACCCAGATTTTAGTTTTGTTATCGATTGTTGAAGTTGTTGTTTTTTGGAATTGAAGCTATCAAAAATGGCTTTCACTCTGATGATGCAAAAGCATGCATTCTCTCTCTACTGCTGGACTCTTCTAGTTTTCCTTTGCCTGAACTGGAGACAGCATGTAGCAAATCTGTTTTGCTGAATTTGCCTTTGCCAAGGATGTGCTTATGGGATGTTGCTATATTGGAATAGTTGATGAGCAGTTGTTAAATAATATTATTTTGTTAAATATTTTGATAGACTTAAAGTTATGTTAATTTTTTTGTTTGTATTTTAACTGTGGTGGCAGAATAATTTGTGTTTTGCTTAAAGCCTAGTATTTTGACATGTGACAATACTGTGGCTTTATGAGATTATTTGTTTTTTTTTAAAGAGAGGTTTTAGGACAGAGGCAAAAAGCTGTCTATTTGGAAGCCAGTAAAATTAACAGTTTGCGAGGCCTTTTTTTTTTTGAAAGTTGGAACAATAGAAGCAGCCTGAATGGGTGTGGTCAAACTCCTTCATAACCAGGATCTTTAGTTTTATCTTTCAGTAGCAGAAGCTGCTGAGAATGTGAAAAGCTGCCACATCTATTTCAATAGCTGAAATCTGGAGTTTTCTCTCTTTCAGAATTGTCTTTTGATGTGCTTTCATCCTGGTTTGGAGTTACATGTGAGACAATCTGTTTTCTGAATTTGCCTTTTTCCAAAGGTGTGCTTATGGAATGTTATGATATTGGAACAGCTAATTAATAGTTACTGTATCTATTAATAAGTTAAGTTTTCTAATTGAGTTGTTATTTCAATTCCTCTCTCTTTTGTTGTTGTTCATCCTGCAGTGGGTGAACAAAATGTGTCTTGCTTTAAATCCATGATGCGGCAAGATGTGTCAGAATATTGATACGGGGACCAGCATTACATGTGGGGACACCAATTACCATATACGTGGCAGGTACTCATGTGAGTTGGCCAACATTGTCTATCTCATATGCTGCAGGCAAGGGTGCCCTGAGGCATGGTACATTGGTGAGACTGAGCAGAGGGTATGACAATGGATGAATGGACACCGCATAACAATCGCCAGCCAGGAGTGTTCCCTCCCAATCAGAGAACATTTCAGCATTCCAGGACGTTCGACTTCAGACCTTCAGGTGACTGTTCTCCAAGGCGGACTTCGGGACAGGCAACAATGAAAAGGGACTGATAGCCAAGTTCGGTACCCATGGGGATGGCCTTAACCAGGACCTTGGATTTATACCACACAACAGGTGAGCCCACTGAACCGCATGCACACACATACACACACACACACATGCACACACACTCTCACACTCCCGTATGCGCACACACTCACACCCACCCTCTCACAAACTTCCATCCCTTTACATTCACCCACACACTCTCTCTCACAGGTATTCATAATGCCCTTCCCCCAACACACACACACGTACTAACATCCACCCTCTCTCTGATTCATATCCCTTTACACTCACTCACACACACTCATATACACACTCTCTCACAGATGCTCATAACATTTCCCCCACCCCAAAACACACTCACACACATAGGTTTGTGGGATGAATTTGTACTTGCAGAATTACATTTTATTTTGCTCAAAAACTGCATGAATCCATTTAAGATTCTGTAAATCTTTTTTTTAGGAATAGAATCAATCTGAACAGCCCCACACAAGGCACCTCACACTTTTAATGCATTATCTGAGCTGACGTAGCACCTATTGTTAAAGTTCATTTGAGAATGTAAATTTAAAAAAGAAGTTCTGGGATTTACATATGAAATAATTAAAACCAACATGGTCATGCTAAAAGAAGAGGGACTCAACAAACTTCCCAGTATATAATTCAGTATATAATTTCAATTACATCACACTGTAAACCTTTGTTATAAATTCTGTGTCTTGTGATCTTATACTCCACAACCACGTGATGGAGCAGTGCTTAGAAAGCTAGTGCTTCCAAATAAACCTGTTGGACTATAAACTGCTGTTGATTTTTAAATTTGTACACACCAGTCTAACACTGGCATCTCCAAATCATGATTCATAACAGACTAATCAAGTCACATCTGGAACGCAGTTCCCTTGCCTTTAAATAAGATCAAAGTTAGGGACTAGGCTACCTCCTAGATATATTTTAAGGGGTTTTATCTGGTCCATAACACAGGTATTCGGCTGTGTGACTGATAATCAACAGTGATCTCCATGTGCACACACATGTCCATGAAAACATGAACAAGAAAAGACAAGCTCATCCATCAAATTTGTTCAGGCAGTTACAATACAACTAAACAGCATGATTTCCAACATACCCTTCCATTAACAGTAATGTAATCTGCTGGCAATGTGAGTTTTTAAAAAAAAACAGGAATATTATTTGCTGAATTCCAGAAAGTTGAAATAAGAATGATTTAAACTAAGAAATTATGTAACCATTATATGAAAGTAGTTTTAAATTAAATAATTTGAAAGAGGTTCTCTCATGAAATTATGACTAATCCTGTTTTTAAACTTGTACTATTAAAAACACAGTGGCACAAATGATATTTCAACATATCTTTGTTTTACTCATGATTTTGTTTGTTATATCCATTGGAGAAGGTAAAGACTGCTGACCAGATAGATTTTTAAGGCCTTTTAGTAGACCATCATTTACATGAAGTTGACATCTTTTTTTTAATTGGCTTATTTGAGAAGCTGAATGGTATACTATTTAGTTCCATATAAGGAATGATCCAAAGTGACAATTGTCATTTTTGTTCTCCGAGAACAGAATTAACAGAACATATTGAAATTGTAAATTTTCTACAAGCTAAGGGTACTTTGCAGAATTTTGGCAGTTTGACAGTATGATGCAAAAGGAGCTCTATGTCATTACTAATGAGGATTGGACAATGCTCATGAAGATAAATTGGTTAAATTGAGCAGTGCTGCAATGGTGGCATACTGTCTGCCAGTCTTTTTCATTCTCTTTTACTCTTCTGACTCCAAAGAAGAATTAATGGGTCTCTAACATAGGCCTGTGGAAAATGTTTTAACTAATTTAGATTACAAATGTCTTTGTTCAGTGGAGGAAAGAGGAATCAGATTGCTCAATTAAAAATATATTGCCAGCTTATTTGACATACATCATTTTCTGGTATTGGCTGCAATAAATGCTTTGTTATTCTGGGTTGGAGGAAGTACTGAATGTCCAATGCAGCTGTTCAAATTTTCCAGCAGGTAGGACTGCTTAAATCACTTATTTTAAAAAAACCTTGTGTGTAAGTGTATGTTTACCAAGTGACTATGAAGTAATTAATTATAATGTGGTTGTCATAAACATTTGCTTAAGCTTATTACCTGTAATCTGCTCCCAGGTTCGCTTTATCTGTTCTCCCAAGCCCAATAGAGTATCTGTCTGATAAATGAAAAATGGGTTAGTGCTATAGTGAGTTAATGTGATAGGTGCTATCTTTCACAGGGAAAACATATGCTTCAAGTAAGGAGGTAAAAACATCTTGCTTTAGTTTGCCTTTTGCATATTTGTACTGTATTGTAAGATGTGAATTTTACTGCAGCTTTCGTCTGTTTTCCCTATTGTCATAAGCTTTGAAGTGGTAAGCTTGGCTTATTAGTGTTTTACCGTCTGCACATGGTCATTTATCACTGGTCTTTTTGTATTCATTACTGTGACAGTGCATGACATGCAGTTTAAATGAGATATATGGGTTTTTCTTTCCATCTTTTGTTTCTTTCTGATCATGGACTACACATCTTCCCATTTGACTACTCACTGCAGCACACTTTGAAGTACATACACTATTATTATTGAACACTAAAACATTTTTTCAGTTCAATATTAAAATGATTAATCTTTAATGTGCTTTGACACAATATGTATTTGGAATAAAAACAGTCTGGCTGGAGAGAAGGAAAAGGCAAGAAATGTCTTTCGTTTTGGACTTCAAAGTAAAACTGTTTATTATACATTAATACTAAATACTGCTGTGCATGGCACCCATAAATATACCAGTATCTGATCCTACAGTTATATTAGGCAAGAAGTAATCTGTTGTCTTTGTGTTCGTGTCTGTGTGCTCTTGAGACAATATAAACTTCCAGTGTCGAGAAGTATTCTTCAAGAGATTACGAACCCCACTCACACTGTGCTACTTATGTTCAGTGATGTGCAACTCTGTGACATCAGCACATCATTGCTTCAGGATCCTGAAGCCCTGACACAACAATTCACTTAATCAACTGCATTAATGTTTTCAAACCATTTTAGAGCAGGCACCATAATCTAAGGCTGTTGTACTGAAAACCACTTGTCAGTTGCCATTATTTTGTCTTGATTATAAAAACATTCTCTTTTTTGCATTTAACTGGTTGGATTAACAATTAAATGTCAAAAGAACAGATCTGTAAGCAAACAAGAAAATCTGTACATCGTGGTTTTAGAACATAACCTCATAAGTCAAGCCAGGAAGTTACTTGAAGCAGTTTCCACGAGTGTTAGTTTGCTGTATGTATAACAGAATTGCAGTTTTGATGTGTAAGTAGTGTTCCCACTGTAATACCAGTGAAATAATACCAGTGAAATAATTCCAGTGGTAGGAAATACTTTGGTGCCAAAATCCTCCTAAGTGTGTACTTGTAATTCCTTGCTGTTATAGAATAACTGCCAGCTTTTAAAGGAAAGTGATGTTCACAAATTGGATTACAAGTAATGTAATTCACTGTTCGAAAAGGTGAAATGAAATAATTATTGCAGCCATGAGATGACAGGAAATGACTCAGCTACCCACTCCTACCCCACCCTCTGACACTTTTATAGCACACAATACATTTGACCATGTTAGGTATTGAAAATGTTCTGTCAGATCATAACAAAATATTGGTGACTAAATTAATTATGTAATATATATTCTTGGTTGCAGGATATTTAACGATATTTGGAACTGTGCACAGTTTTTAGGCATCAACTGCTTGCTGAAATGTTATGAGTTGCTGTGTTTTATATCTAAACAATCTGGGTATTTTGGCGCAGATTTTCATTCTAAATCAAGAGCGCAATTGAAAATTTGCTTTGTGCAGATTTACATTTTACACTGAAAATTACAATTAGTTAAATAGTTGACTAATTGTGGAACAATAGTAGGATTAATGCTGGCTAATTGGAAACCAAAATGTTGAGGGGCTTTACATTGTCACTTGATTTGTAGTTAAATATTATACTTAGGTCCTACCCAATATGAGAAAGGGCACTGGCCACCTAAATCAAGGCCTTCCAAATAATTGTCGTAGCTGGTCCTCCAATGGTATAAGAGGACTGTAGCTGTCCCTTTACCCAAGGAGTGCAAGGCAGCAGTTTATCAAGACCTACTCAACGAGAATTAGGGATGGATAATTGATACTGGCTTAGCGAGCAACACCCACAGCAATGAATGAATGATTTGAAAAATGGTAATGTGGTTCGTAAAACTGACATCAGATGATCTGTTCAGACCTGGAAAATTGAAGGCCAGTTTTGAACTAGGAGCCATTAGTAAATGGCATTAAAACTGGTTATATTACCACAACTATGTATTCAAACTGATTTTCAGTTTATCAGGTGATATCTCTGGCCGCATTTATTATAGACGCACTTACATGTTACAGATTCAAATGAGGATCATCATATATCAGTAATCAACTGACGTACACCTGCGTGTTTGTGCACTAATTTCTGAGAAAGTGCACTGGATTAATAAGTGTGACTCATCAACACCACCTTATGCCCAGAAAATATGCTTCAATGATATATGGTGTGGGGAGGAGGATAGTTAGGCAGTTTGACATCAGGGAGATACTTGATGCCTTTCAGTACCTCAGGGATTACATTCTGGTTGGAAAGAGCCAATCTTTATCTTCCCATCCTGCTTCTAATTGAGGTTGATTAAAAGCTACCCAACTAATTCACCAGTATGGACAGGCTATCCGTTTTGTGTGTGTGTGTGTGTGTATGTGTATGGGGGGGCGGGGGGGGGGGGGGGTGTGGTGGCAGATTTCCTCTGTTCTGCATTAAAAGGTGAAGGTAAAGTCACCATAGTCCCAGAGGAATATCAGATATCAGGCTTCTGTCAACATGCTTCAGGTGAGCAGAGAAGTTGAGAAGAAGAGTCCTTTTATGATAACATCAATCAGTGCAGGACTTGAATCCATGCTATTGGCATCCCTCTGCAAACCAAACGTCTAGCCAACTGAGCTAACCAGCAGCCTCAGAAAGAACTCTACTCTTGGCAGAAAGCCCCAAGGCAACTAAAACCATAATAAATTTATCTGTCATCTCGAGTGAAGAATTAATCAATTCTGGAAGGGAAGTGACAAATAATTTTAAATTTCAGTTATTTAAACAACCGTATTACACTACCTGAAGGCTGCAATAATTTCTTCTTAGAGACTACCATTAAGCCTGGAAATATCCTTTGCATTTTTCTGGAGGCCAGAACTTTCTGTTTCCAATTTCCTGGTCTGACCCAATAGCTCTGCCTGGCACTATAATTGCTCCCTCACTTGTTTTTAGGAATGCAAGTAGGTTGGCACTGGACTAGGGATGAACAGGAACTGAAGTTGACTTTCACCCATCATAGAACTAACTGTCAACAGCTATGTAGTCCAGTGCACTGCTGTCTCAAAGCTATGTGGAGAGCTTCCAGGAATAAGATATTCGCTCTAGGTTGTCATCTTATCATAATCTTCACAACTAGGCTTGTTTTGTTGATACCCTCCCAGTCTCTGGCCATCTCCTCACTGGTTCTATCATTCCCCTGCTGCATTACTGCCTTTGGCATTGTTTCCATTATGCCCACTTGTTGATGGTCTTTGCAGGCTCTTCCATAGTGTCTGCTTGTATTATTGAGAGCACCTTGCCCACCACCTGCCTCTTAACTGTTCTGGCCTCACCCCTGCACACCTTGCTGGCAGGAGAAGGATATGCTGCAATTAGCTGGATTGAAGAAATCGCTGCAAATCTGGGTTTTCAGTGCTGTCTCACCATTAATATATCAATATGCCATTAACAAACATATAATTATATAATTATTTCATCATAGCATGTGGCCTGATGGCATGGCGATCTCATACCCCAACTTACTTCAGGTCATTCTTCTGTTGTTACCAAATAGCTTAATAAAAATCTAAACATTTATGCCTGAGCAATATAATGTTCATATAAAACAGTTAATTGTGATAAATGCTTATTCAATGCCACTATCCGTGCCCAATCTTTTATGGTACCAGAGATCACCATAGATATTGATACCCCTGGTGAAACACCTTGTTCAACGCAACTTCACATCATAACTATTTATAAAAGACCCCAATATCTTTGTGGTAGATATTTAGGAAACTAATCGAAGATCATCCAGCCAATAGCTTTGAACAGCAGAGAATTTCGAAAGAAAAGGGCATATTTCACCCTTAAGCAGCAGAAGATTCTGTGAGCACAGATAGCTGTACAGACAGCATTGACATCAAGAATACAGAATTAATTTCTTTTTGATCTAAATATGTTATTTTAAAATAAAATAAATTTCTAAGATTACCTTGTTTAAAAATAAAACTTACACCAAAGTGGGGGAAGTGAGTGAAATGAGATGGGACAGGAGTTGAAGTGCAACAGATTGTGCCGAGGGGAGTGTTATTGCAATTGGCGCATGGAAAGTGAGTTACTACAATTATCAGGTGGTGTGTTATAGGGAAAAGTTGTTGAAACTTGCAAGGAATTGGGGGCTGATATTTGTTCCTTTCAAGTAATTGTCAAATCTTATTTTTCCAGTTACATTGAATTTTCTTATTTTGGATCCTCATAGCTTTCTGCAGAAAACAAATTTCCTCATCACATCCCTGATACCTTTACCAATCACTTTAAATTAATGTCCTTTAACTTCTGACCCTTCAGTCAGTTTCGACAATATTCATTCTGAGAAAACTATTTGTGAATTTGAATAACTCCGTCAAGCTCATAACCCTTTCGATGCTAAGTAGAACAGCCTTAGCTTCTCCAGCCTGTTAATGTAGCTGAAGCCTTTAATCGCTGGTACCCATTCTATTGCATCTTTCAATTTTGATATCCTCCTTAAAGCATGAGGCCCAAAACTGAATATACCGCTCCAGCAGAGGTTTAAAGAGTTCGAGAATAGCTTAGCAGAATACAGTTCCCAGCACCACCACCACCACCCCCACAGCGAAGACAGGTCAGCGGATTGGCCAAGTCGGGGTGTGGCTGTATCCATAGAGCACTATGGGCTGGTTAAACAAGCTCTCAGTGGGTCATCTGTCTCTCACTGGGAAAATGTCCTACTCTTGATGCTAGATTTTCAAAGTGGGCACTGCCAGCACTGCAACCCTACCTACAAAAGAAGCCACCTAGATCCCAGATCCAGGTACATCCAGGACATTGGATTTTCAGCAACGTTTGGTTGGGAAGGGAGGGGGAATTTCAATTCTAAGGGGAGGGATGAGGATTCCCCAATAGGCAAGGCATGCTGCAATGATTAGACTCCCCAACCTCCTTCCTGACATTTTGAGTAATTAAATAAGTTTGTGAATCCCATTTCCATGCTGTTCTCCACACCAACCATATTTTGGAAAGGGTAGCATAGTATCCGGTATAACTGGGCTTTTAACAAGCTATTTGTTATTTTACTTATTAATGATGGGTAAACTGCTGAATTTGGTGTGTGCCAACCCCTTACACTATGTAGATAAGCTCTTGCAGATTTTAGAAAGTTGTTGGGCAAGATACCTAATCAATATTACATGCCCCTCTCACCCAAAACCCACCAAGCACAGGCATGTGATATCCAACCTCATGTCTCTGACAATAAAGCCAAGTATCCTGTCTGCTCTTTTAACTCTCTTCTCAACTTGTGCTGCCATATTGAGATTTCTGTACAGCTATTTCCAGAACAATATGTTCTAGCCCCCATTAAAATTGTACCATTTTATTAGATTTCAGAAATGATTAAACATTATAAATCACAATACATTGCCAAGAGATGTAGGGGATATAGGGGGAAAAAAATAAATAGTGCCCAAAAATAGGCTTGGAATTGTGATCCATAATTACCTCCTGCTATTTATTGTAATGCAACAGCCCACAAATGTAAATGCTACTTGAGGCTACATGTTTCAACAAGTGGCAAAGATCAGTAGGCTAGCACAACTGGAAAGGTGCAATCTAGCAACAGCAAGTGTTAGAAGTGCCTGGAGAAGAGGGTCTGAGCTATTAGAAGAACAAACACAACGGGGAATGCTCGAAGGTTTTCTGATGCAGTGTGAGAAGATCTGGTGTAGAAGGTGGTCAGAAAGCGATGGCAGTGTTTCTTGAAGGACCTGAATGCAGTACAGAAAGAAATTCAATAACCTTACAAAAGGAACCGAAGTTTGTGAGTGCACCATTGTCATAACCATGTACAAGGCTTTTTATCAAAGCAATCAATGAGCTAAGATTTTGTGTACAAAGTTTAAAAAAAAACACACAACACCAGGTTATAGCCAACAGGTTTAATTGGATGCACATACTCGGAGCAGCACTCCGAAAGCTAAAGATTGTAAGACACAGAATTTATTGCTATAAGTTCTGTGTCTTACAATCTTATACTCCACAACCACGTGATTAAAGAGCAGCTCGCTGAAAGCTAGTGCTTCCAATTAAACCTGTTGGACTATAACCTGGTGTTGTGTGATTATTTTTTTTAACTTTGTACACCTCAGTCCAACACCAGCATCTTCAAATCAAGATTTTAGGTGTTTGTGTTTGCCTGGGTCCCTTTTAGCTTATGAGAGATTCAACTTAAAAACAAGTGAAGTTTTTGTCTTAACTATGATAAAGATGATTTTATTACAAATCGCTGAGTGAAAAGATTAAAATTAGTAGCTAAATATGGACATCAAGGATAAAATACAGTCAAGTTTAAAAGATACTTAGAAAGATGAAACTCAGTTCAGTTCTTCAGAGTCTTGTTGCAGTCAAAAAGCTGACAGTTGAAGTGTTGGCTGCCTGGAGTGCAGATTTGAAGAGACGTGTTTAGCAGTTGTGAAGACTTCCTGGTAAATTAACCAGGCTTGGTATGCAGAGAGATTTCAGGTCCTTTTCTCTTTACTGATTTTGCTGGCACAACACTTAAACTGCTTGGATTCATTTTTAGTAAAGGAAGCAATATATCTGGACACTTTCCTCTGAGCCTTGTGGGTGAGAGAGAAAACTCTTTTCTCACATGCTGTTCATAGTTGGTTCTGTGAGAGCAGCGGCTGGAACTGTCTTCACAAGTTCTCCTGAGAACTCAGCATAAATCGTTGTACTCGGATTGACGTTTTATACTGTTCAAAAATCAGATGGCTGCTTTCCCAAATTGTCAAGTCATGCTTCCATATTAGGTATTGTGTTAGCCAAGGCCTGGAACATAATCCCATCCATTGGTTCTTAGCCAAGGTAATTAACTTTAACAGTGTCAGTTAATAACTTGACTGGCTTCCATTCTCCCAGGTTTGGTGAGATAAGAAAGAGCTATTCTCACCTCCAAGGAAGCCATTATCAATGAGTTTCTGTTCACTGCTCATGGAAATGTTCATTAAATTCCAATTATCACTTGGGATTTTTAAGGGTCCAATTGCAGTTGAATCCACAAGACAAGTCAGGTGCTCCTTGGGATGCATGTTTTAATGGTCCTTTTTTTGTCCCTAAAAGCAGATTATAATTGTTTGTTACAAAATCTAAAACAATATATCCAATTTGTGCTAACCAGTAAATGCATATCTTTAAAAATGAATAAATAGCCTCACACTGTGCTCCATGCAGCACATCCCCTTCATTTATTTGCGAACACACTCTTATCAACCACAGCTATTACTTCACATTCATAGTCTCACTCACTCTCACACCCTCAAAATTGCGGCTAGCCTCAAACCCACATCTGTTTGCAAATGTTTTAGCTTTTGATTGTGACAGGTCCATCACCCAAACACATTACACAATACATATTCTTCTATCCTACAGGTCAAATTGATATATAACCATGGACAGCAATATCCAGCCAGCTGGGATAAACTTGGCTACATGTCCTCAACTTATTGGAAAACTTTACATTGCCCATAACTGGTGTAAACAACAATTGAGGCTATGGCCAGCAGCAGGAAGGAAGCAATTAAAGAGAATTATATTGCTTAGCTAATTCACTAATCTGTGATCTATGCTCACCTTCATCCCATAAACTCCTCTTAATTGCAAATTACAAATTATTTAAGTAAGCACTTCTTGATTTCTGCCCTTTACTCACCACATTCGCACCCTTGTGTCTTTTCATTACAGCTACTCGAGAAAAGCATTTACCAGGAACACCTAGTCTAGAAGGAACAAGAAACTGATAATGACAAAAGACTAGTCAGTTAGAGTCATAGAGTCATAGAGATGTACAGCATGGAAACAGACCCTTCGGTCCAACCTGTCCATATCGACCAGATATCCCAACCCAGTCTAGTCCCACCTGCCAGCACCCGGCCCATATCCCTCCAAACCCTTCCTATTCATATACCCATCCAAATGCCTCTTAAATGTTGCAATTGTACCAGCCTCCACCACATCCACTGGCAGCTCATTCCATACATGTACCACCCTCTGCATGAAAAAGTTGCCCCTTAGGTCTCTTTTATATCTTTCCCCCCTCACCCTAAACCTATGTCCTGTAGTTCTGGACACCCCGACCCCAGGGAAAAGACTTTGTCTATTTATCCTATCCATGCCCCTCATAATTTTGTAAACCTCTATAAGGTCACCCCTCAACCTCTGATGCTCCAGGGAAAACAGCCCCAGCCTGTTCAGCCTCTCCCTAGAGCTCAAATCCTCCAACCCTGGCAACATCCTTGTAAATCTTTTCTGAACCCTTTCAGGTTTCACAACATCTTTCCGATAGGAAGGAGACCAGAATTGCACGCAATATTCCAACAGTGGCTTAACCAATGTCCTGTACAGTCGCAACATGACCTCCCAACTCCTGTACTCAATACTCTGACCAATAAAGGAAAGCATACCAAACGCCCTCTTTCGCTATCCTATCTACCAGCGACTCCACTTTCAAGGAGCTATGAACCTGCACTCCAAGGTCTCTTTGATCAGCAACACTCCCTAGGACCTTACCATTAAGTGTGTAAGTCCTGCTAAGATTTGCTTTCCCAAAATGCAGTACCTCATTGATCTCTTAATTCTAATAATCAGCTCAGAGATTTGCACAATGCATATTTTACAGGACAGCCTACAGGTAGGAGCTGTAGCTATTGAAACACAGCGCAAGGCACAAGTGGCCAGGGAATGGGGCCCACACATGCCAGTTTCCACATGGTAAGCTTGCTTATGCATTCTCCACCAGCGTTGGGTTATATTGTTATGTTATATACCTCTGAGACTTTCTCATGATGTAATCACTGTGTCATAGCATGTGATCTGATAATATAAAGGTCTCAGTCTCAATCTTATTGGGGCCACTTGGAACATGACATGCTGAAGGAAGAAAGCAACACTTTGTCACAAAATGGCTCAGTCCGAGGCCAGATGTGATCGTAACCTTTGATTGTAACTCTATACCAGAAGCCATCATAAACAACTGTTGAATTTTTCAGTACTATGTTATTCACATCTAGTTCTTATGTTAATAACCTAAATATTGTCTCATCAGATACAAATGCGCAGCATTTGGCAAAAGGTTAAAAGGTAAAAAGCCTTCATCTTAGATAGATTTTCAGGGTAGATCAGATCACAGTGGACTTAAATGAACATTTTAATATTATGGGATATTGTAAAAGGCTGAAGGACATGCAAATTAAAATACTTTGCACATTGGCAGACTATGTCACTGTTGTGGAGCAAGAAACCAATAACACCTGTCTTTGAGTAAACCTTGAATCCTTTTGAGTGTGAATGTCATGGCCAATTCCATCAAAACATTTGCAGGTCCAACCATAATCTGGCTGATGTCTCAGCTTGCATTTCCGCACAAGCAGAAGCTACTGAGCATCTGGCTGTTGCAGTGGAAGCTCAAACTGCTGTTATGCAAGTTCACCATCTCATCATGCAGGCTCAAGCTGCTGCCATCAGTGCTGTGGATATCAATGCTCTAAGGGGCTTGCAGGTTTTCACATCAGTCCAACAATCTGCTCTAGAAGGTTACTGGAATGTCTGAGGCATCACTCCTGTGGAGTAATGTTGAAGGATGTTTTTTAAAAAAAACTAATTTTGAAAATGATAGTAAATAACATTGAAGACTTTTTGCTGTCATTTCATTGCTTAATTATCAGCTCACAGAACATATCTGTAAGGCATAACAATTAGTTCAAAGAGAAATTAACTACTCTCTTTGTAACCAATCTTTTTAAAATGTGAATTATGGCCTCTGATAGGAGCACAAAAGCAGATTCCACTAAGTTAACAACAAGCTCTTTTTTTTTTTTGAAGCATTTTTGTCCTTGTCCAATGATCTGGTACTTCAGCATTCATGAAGCACCTGTTGTATACCTTAACTGGCTGTTGTAAATACATAAACCTAGAACTCCATTGAAACGTAAAAAAGACTTATACCAACATGCACTGGCTTTCTCATTCTCTTTAGTTATAGCACCTTCTAGTTTTCTGAAGCAACTTTTGTCACAATAGATTTCTCTTTTGAAAATGTTATCACTTTTACAGATTGGTCATGTAGGTGCTTGCACAAATGACCTACTTAGGGTTTCAAATTCCCTTCTAGTAGATTTTGATTAGCTATTCTGAGCTCCTCTAAGGCACAATTTGTCATCAGGTTACAGCTCCACTCCTCTGTTAAAAAAGCACATTTGGAAGATTGTCTTGCCATAGAACTAGCACAGTGACGTTACATTTTGAGTGACTATCAAATCCCTGGAGACCTTTGAATTGAATTCTTTGAAATTCAAATATATCAATGTAATAACAATAAAAAATAATACTCCAATTGCATGTGCTACTTCAGGAAACTCCTCTCCATCAAACCAAACAAAATGATTTTTGTTTTCCTTAATTTCAAATAATTATCCAATGTCTGCCAATTTGCAAATGGACATTTGTGTGATTGAATATTGTAAAAGCAACAAAATAAATTGTCCAATTAAGCAGGTGACCTGGTTTGATACATGCTCCTATTTATAACACCTCAACAGGCCTGCTGAAAGCTGTTGGACAATTGTACTTTTCAAGTTTAAATTCATAACTGGGTCATCTCTCAGTGCTTCTTCAAAGAAGATTGGTGAGGGAGCTGTACGTTTTACATTAATTGGTAAAGGAAGCACATTGATTAATAGGTCTGTGCTCTGTCTGAAACAAGAACTACAGCCTGGGTGAACGTGGAACATGGTCACAGCCTGATACATTTTTAATAGGAATAATGCTTCAGGCATATTACTACTGGCCTTCTGGGACCTGAGGGGAAGGCAAACTCATTTCATCCTCCCTTTAATCAGAAATTCTCTTAATAACTTGAGGAAAAAAGAGCAAAGCCTTGTGGGATGTGGCCCATTTCTCACAACAAGGTCATGTTGCAGTGGCAGGTAATAAGCTTCAGTGTTGCTCTACACCTTGTCTTCTGATATTACAACCTATTAGCTGGCGTGGGTCTAGAATTTACAGAGTTGACTAAATTGTGTGTGTCAATAGCTACAATTTTTAATTTAAATTTGGATTTTATAGCTGCAGAGGCTGACAAAGCCAGACTGTCTTTGTATAACTTCAATTGAAGTGCAGATGGTTGATTAAGGCTATCATTTCAAGGATTGAGTAGAAAAAGGATATACTGACTGGATGATGTGATTCTTTGAAAAAGAAAATTTCCATTGACGTCTGTGAGAATAATCGTAATAAATGTTTGTTTTTACCAGAAAAATACTTATGTCAGCAACATATACAGCTTGATGTACAGGTATTTTCTAATCAACCTTTTCACATGTTATTTATATACCTCTAGAGTAGGTGGGACTTGAACCTGGATCTCCTGTCTCAGATGCAAATACTCTATATTACACGAGCCCTTGTGTACAGGTGGTCAGTCCAACGGCATGGAGTGCTTTCTTTGGATATGCATTTAATACCCGAAATAATTTTATCACTCTTAACTCTTTGGATGCTTTGACATATAAAGAATGGGGCAGTAACTGACCTGTGTTCTGAAGATGCGCTGAAAGGAGAGGGAAGGACTTGAAAAATGGTGCAGGAACACAAAGTGTGGAATGTCCATCATCTTTCTGTCATGTTTTGTTAACAGTGCTGAATGAAGCAGTCGGCTCTCCTGCCTGGAACATGGTTAAATGTCTCTACCTGCTGCCACTGGCAACTTGCCAACAGTAAGTATTGGCCACGAGTTTGCCTCCAACAGAGTGTTTTCACCTGATGCAGCAATATTTACATTATCTCCGAGAATACGAGAAAAGACCATGGATATCAAAGAATCTAAGTGAAATTCATAACAAGTAACCTCTGTACAAACATTAAATTTCTCAAGAACATATATGTGTGGGCTAATATTAAGCTATTAAGATGCATCGGAAAATGCTTCCAGTAGAGTGTCATGTTTTAAGTGATTGAAGGGAAGATGGAGTATATATAACATCAGATTATGTGCTATGAAGCAGTGATGATATTATCACAATGTCCCTTACAGATATACTAACATACCGTGAGACATAACACAGGACATGTAACTGCCTCCGTTTGAATAAACTGCCACAACTGCTTCTCTCCATATAGGATTTGTCACATCCTTACCATGTCTCTGTCCTATTGCTCACCCCAAGCATCTTGTCAATTCTGCTGCATATCCTTATCAAGAGAGCATCCAAATCAAACTCCCCACATTTTGCTGTTGTGCCTTTTCTATCTGGCTGCCATGCTCCTCTGCAACATTGTCAGCTTTCATCAGTGGAGCAGGTGGCGTTTCAATGGGCCACTCCTACCTGAACGTGCCCCCTTGGGCAATTGAAAATCCAGTTCATGGAGTGAATATAATTGATACCAGAACATACCATGATGGTACTTCCTGAAATACTTTGCATAGCTTTGTTCAAACATACTGAAAGAATTTGTATTTATTGTATATCAGAATGGCAGAGATGTGTTCTTTCTTGGTTAGAGTTACTAAACATTCCAGTTAACATGGAAGTGTGGTTCCATTGACTCTTTCTTATTCAAATTTTCAGGATAACCAACAAATTCATTATCCTCTGAGTTATTTGTTTTCCTTTAGTTTATCACAAACTGTGGTATTAATATTGTTCATAAAAAACTGACTTGTACGTATCTAGCACATTTGTCACTATAAACATGTCCATGGTTCATGAAATGTGTATAGATTCAGAACAATGAGCAGCACAAACAGCTGAATAAATCTGAAGTACCATTCTACAGATTGATATTATAGGGAGTCTTCATTCGGAATTAGCCGAATCTGAAACATTGACCTAAAATCTGTATTGTCCCATGTCCATCTTTCAGGCAACTGCTGTTGGTTAGCCACATGAGTATAGGTACATGTACCTAACTGACAAAGGAATTAATGAAAATGGTGTGAAAATTTCCAAGCAATCTTTTAAATATTTAATTAAGCTGAAAAATATAGTATAAAAACTAACGCAGACTGCCTTATGAAAATCAAACCCTGATGTCTGTTTTCAGAATTCACACAATGAGGTCTCTAGCATTTGCAGATGTGAACTTTCGTAGAATCTTCCATGACCACAAGGATATCCTGATAGTGTTCAGCAAACAATGAAGAACTTTCAAAGTGTCATCACTGTTGGATTGTAGAAAAATGTAGATGCTAAGTTTGAGTATAGCAAGCTTCTCTTAAAAAAAAGGTCAGAATAATCAGGCTATCTGGTTGGTGTGGTGGCTCAGTGGTTAGCACTGCTGTATCACAGCACCAGGGACCTGGGTTCAATTTCAGCCTTGGACGACTGTCTGTGGGAGTTTGCACATTCTCCCCGAGACTACATGGGTTTCCTCCCACAGTTCAAAGATGTGCAGGTTAGGTTGGTTGGCCATGCTAAATTGCCCATTGTATCTAGGCATGTGAGACTACATGGATTATCCATGGGAAATGCAGGGTGACAGGGATAGAGTAGGGTGGTCTGAGTGGAATGCTGTTTGGAAGATCAGTGTGGACTTGATGGGCCAAATTGCCTGCTTCCAACTGTAGAGACTCCATCTATTTATGCAATATTGATTGAATACTGTGTCCAGTTCTGGTTACCCTGTTAGAAAAGCATGGATCGGCTGGTACTTTTATCACTGGACTGTAGGAGGTTTAGGGGTAACCTTATAGAAGTTTATAAAATCATGAAGTGGTATAGATAAGGTGAATGGCAGGTGTCATTTACACAGGGTGATAGCTTTCAAGACGGGGTGGGGGGAGGCATATCTTTAAGGTGACAGGAGAAAGATTTTAAAAAGACATGAGGGCAACTTTGTTATACAGAGAGTAGTTGGAATGAACTTCCAGAGGAAGTGATGGATGCAGGTTGAGTTACGATGTTTAAAAGACATTTGGATAAGTACATGAATAAGAAATATTTGGAGGGATATGGGCCAAGCACAGGCAGATGGGATTAGTTTAATTGGATTATGGGTGGGCATAGACTGGTTGAACCGAGGGGTATGTTTTTGTGCTCTATGACTATGACTATGACTATGTCTTTTACCTTTTAAAGCCTTTGTTTTCAGTGCAGTGTACTGATAGAGGACTCTAATTATGCAACTACGCTTAGTAAAACCACTTTGAAGCAGTTTTCAAATGAAATGTATGCTTTTTCTATTCCCACTGAATACACTTTGCAAGAAGCTTGTCAGATTTATCAGTACAGGAATTCCCTCGGGCAACGACTGATCTTCTTACTTACAGCAGCAAGCTTAAAGCGAACAGCGACATGCACTTTGTAAATTTAACTGAACAGTTCACATACATTTTACTATTTTTACCTCCTGAACTCCAAATGCTCACAGTCATCATCATATTCTTTAAAATATTAAGCTCTGCCTTATTAACTCCCACCGTAAAAACTTCCACATTAAATATCATTTTTTTAATCTTACTAGTTTTTAACGTGTTGTGACCTGATGGTTACTCACCTATTAGTTCAAAATCAAGTATTGGCAATCTAAAGGTTACTTTTCTCTTCAAAGATAAAATATTCTCAGCATTTTTTTTCTTTTTTTCTGCATTCACCAAGTGATTTTCTATTCATGGAAATGAATGGTTGAAAATTGCAGATTAACAAGTGTAGAAATGGAAAACCCCAGTCCATTTACTTTTCTGTCTCCATTGGGATTATGTTCTATGAGAGTTTGCATTCTTTCTTAAGTTAGGTCCCAAAATAGATCTGAAGTATTCTGGTCTATGTGGTGTAGTAATATTGTATTTAGCCACCACAGAGTATCTGCAGCTGTTAATTTACTTAATGCCTGTTGTTGTTTTCCTTTGTCACAATTCAAGGACAAGAATAGCTGACTTAACATTTAGTGTAGTCCTTTGACAGTTTGATAATTACCCAATGCCTATACAGTTGCTGTTTTTATTCTCATTGTCTCTATTTATTGCTGTTGTTTACATATCTGGTTGGTAGTCCATAGATTTAATATATCAGGTGAATCCTAGTGTAAACAATCTGACATAATTAAACTAGAATGGTCAGGGCTACCAATCAGGTAGTACCCATAACATTTGAAAAATGAGAGCAAACTGAAAAGCCAGCAATAGAAAATTCTGTTCTGTTTTACAGCTAAGGTGAGCAGCTTTTATCAAATTCTTTTGGCATAAAGAATGAAGAGATTATCAATCTGGGGACTTGCTCTGAAACAATAGTGCAATGTTGGTGCAGAGACTGTCCACTCACCATGACATTTCCAATAGCACCTTCCAAAAAGAAAGATCTCTAATGCCTGAAAAGGCAAGCACTGCAGATACATAGTCTCATGCAGAGAAACCCCGAAGTACTTAGCAACATAGTGTACTTCGAATTACAATATA
Organism: Chiloscyllium plagiosum; assembly: GCF_037043375.1. Classification (NCBI taxonomy): domain Eukaryota; kingdom Metazoa; phylum Chordata; class Chondrichthyes; order Orectolobiformes; family Hemiscylliidae; genus Chiloscyllium; species Chiloscyllium plagiosum. The sequence continues at coordinate 46,500,277 of NW_028270151.1, read as the reverse complement.
GATGAATGTAAACTCAATGGCACACTGGAGAGATGGAGGCCCTGGACGAGGTGCCAAGGAAGCCTCAAAGAGATGAATTTAAAAGGGGAGAAAAGGTATTACAAATTGAAATGTATTCTCCTGGGAGTTATCTCAGATTATGAACATGATGGGAGAAAAGGCAGCACTCTAGATATGAGACATGTTTTGTTTTCACAATACACAGGGATAGGGATTAAAAGCCAGTTCACACTGGGCCTACGTGGAAACAAGTGAGCTAGCCTGTGGCTTGTGTACATCAGCAGATGAGATACTCCTGTTTATTGGGTATGAATATGAGTGTGCTGTGAAGGTTACAGTCACACAGCCAACCATTGGTCACCCCTGTTGCAGGTACATGATTCTCTTGTTCTAAGTGTTAGAAACCCCACCTAGCCAGCAAGCCAGTCAAAAGAAAATGGACCAATAGAAGGACTCCTTTGTTGTTGCCAGTTAACCGCCATCAAAAGGAAACGGGACAAAAGGATTTTAGCTAAAACAACAGCACTTTTAAAAGGGAGAGGATCAGATAAAGGTAGCACATGGTCAGGCAGTGCAGGAGAGAGAGTGAGAGAGAAAGAAACCCAAATTGTACCCTGACACAGTAGTGAACCTGTGCAGTTACTGCCTTTGCTGGTTAAAGTCATTTATCGCTGGATATTGGAGTGCATCTGGGAAAATTGACAAACAGTGAAATTCACAACTAATCTTGGAGGAACCTGTTTGGGAGAGGTCACAGCACAGAAACCGGTAAGTGGATATTTTTAAGTATGGCCTTACAGTAAGTCTGCAGTAGTGAGTAGAGTGGGTTCTTTCTTGACTATATGTTTTATTGAGATATGTCTCTTGATTAAACTAAAAAAATACAAGCCATAGGTATTAAATTAGCCTGGAGCAGTGTTTTGTAGAAGAATAAGATGGTGCTATTTTCTGGATCTATAGATTGTGAAGGAGCAAAAATGGCCCTTAGTGGAGTGATATGCTCTTCTTGTCTGATGTGGGAGTTTAGGTAGAACTTCAGTGTTACTGAGGATTATAACTGTAATAAATGCCGTTGGTTGCGAATCCTATCAGATCTAATGGATCAGTTGGAAAGACAATTAGAGGCAATGAGGAATTTACAAGTGCAGGGGGATGTGATGAATGACAATTATAAGAAGGGAGAAAAGTTGCAGATATAGCACGTAGATGGGTGAACTCCAGGAAAGGTAACGGAGGTAGGCAGCTTGTGAAGGAGTCTTCTGTGGCTATCCCCATTTCAAACAAGTATGCTGTTTTGGAAAATGTAGGGGATAATGGATTCTCAGGGGAATGTAGCACAAACAGCCAAGTTTCTGCTACCGAGACTGGCTCAACTGCAATGAGGGGTTCCAAGAGATTAATTGTGTTATTGGACTCTCTAGACTGAGGCACAGATGGATGTTTCTATGGCCAACACTGAAAAATCACAATGGTATGTTGCCTTCCTGGTGCCAGGATCAAGGATATCTCAGGGTGCAGAATGTTCTCAAGGGGGAGAAGGACCAGCAGGAGGTCATTGTACACATTGGAACCAACATCATAAGAAGGGAAAAGGATAAGATTCTGAAGGGAGAATATAGAGAGTTAGGCAGGAGTTTAAAAAGGAGATCCTCGAGTAGTAACATCTGGAATATTCCTGTGCTGCAAGCTAGTGAGGGTAGGGGCGACACGGTGGCTCAGTGGTTAGCACTGCTGTCTCACAGCACCAGGGTCCCAGGTTCGATTCCAGCCTCGGGTGACTGCCTATGTGGAGTTTGCACATTCTCCCTGTGTCTGTGTAGGTTTCCTCCGGATGTTCCGGTTTCGTCCCACAGTCCAAAGATGTGCAGTTCAGGTGAATTGGCCTGTTAAATTGTACATAGTGTTAGGTGCATTAGTTAGAGGGAAATAGGTCTGGGTGGGTTACTCTTCGGAGGGTCGGTGTGGAGTTGTTGGGCCGAACGGCCTGTTTCCACACTGTAGGGAATGGAATCTAATCTAGGAATAGGAGGATAGAGCAGATGAATGCATGGCTGAGGAGATAGTGAATGGAGAAGGATTCACATTTTTGGATCATTAGAAATCTTTCTGGGGTAGAAGTGACCTGTACAAGAAGGGCTGATTGCACCTGAATTGGAAGGGGACTAATATACTGGCAGGGAGATTTGCTAGAGCTGCTCAGCAGGATTTAAACTATTCAGGTGGGGGTTAGGACCCAGGGAGATAGTGTGGAAAGAGATCAATCTGAGACTGGTACAGTTGAGAAAAGAAGCAAGTCAAACAGTCAGGGCAGACAGGGACAAAGCAGAGAAGAAGGTAGGACTGATAAATTAAACTGCATTTACTTCAATGCAAGAGACTTAACAGGGAAGGCAGATGAACTCAGGGCCTGGTGAGGAACATGGGACTGGGATATCGTAGCAATTACAGAAACGTGGCTCAAGAATGGACAGGACTGGCAGCTTAATGTTCCAGGATACAAATGCTACAGGAAAGATAGAAAGGGAGGCAGAGAGGAGGGGAAGTGGCGTTTTTGATAAGGGATAATATTACAGCTGTATTGAGGAAGGATATTCCGAGAAATACAGCCAGGGAAGTTATTGGGTTGCATTGTAGACCTCCTAATCGTCAGCAGGAAATTAAGAAACACATTTTTAAGGAGCTCTCAGTGATCTGTAAGAATCTGGGGTGGTTATGGTAGGGGATTTTCCAAACATAGACTGGGACTACCATTGTATTAAGGGTTTAGATGGAGAGGAATTTGTTAATTGTGTACAAGAAAATGTTTTGATTCAGTATGTGGATGTACCTACTAGAGAAGATGCAGAACTTGACCTACTCTTGAAATAAGGCAGGGCAGAAGACTGAGGTGTCAATGGGGGAGCATTTTGGGGCCAGCAATCCTAATTCTATTGGTATTAAAATAGTGATTGGAAAAGGATAGACCAGATCTAAAAGTTGATGTTCTAAATTGGAGGAAGGCTAATTTTGAAGGTATTTGCCGAGAACTTCCAAAAGCTGATTGGGGAAGATGTTCGCAGGTAAAGGAACAGCTGGAAAGTGGAAAGCCTTCAGAAATGAGATAACGAGAGTCCAGAGACAATATATTGCTATCCGCGTGAAAGGACAAGCTGATAGGTATAGGGAATGCTGAATGACTAGAGAAATTGAGGGTTTGGTTAAGACCAAGAAGGAAGCGCATGTCAGGTATGGACAGGATAGATCAAATGAATTCATAGAGTATAAAGGCAGTAGGACTTTATTTAAGAGGGAAATCCGGAGGGCAAAAAGGGGACATGAGATAGCTTTGGCAAATAGAATTAAGGAGGTTCCAAAGAGTTTTTACAAATACATTAAGGATAAAAGTGTAACTAGGGAGAGAATAGGGCCCCTCAAAGATCAGCAAGGCGGCCTTTGCCTGGAGTCACAGGAGATGTGGTAGATACTAAATGAGTATTTTGCATCAGTGTTTACTGTGGAAAAGGATATGGAAGATATAGAATGTAGGGAAATAGATGGTGATATCTTGAAAAATGTCCATATTACAGAGGAGGAAGTGCTGGATGTCTTGAAGTGCATAAAGGTGGATAAATTCCCAGGACCTGATCAGGTGTACCTGAGAACTCTGTGGGAAGCTAGAGAAGTGATTGCTGGGCCTCTTGCTGAGATATTTGTATCATCGATAGTCACAGATGAGGTGCCAGAAGACTGGAGGTTGGCTAACGTGGTGCCACTGTTTAAGAAGGGTGGTAAGGACAAGCCAGGGAACTATAGACCAATGATCTTGATTTCAGTGGTGGGCACATTGTTGGAGGAATCCTGAGAGATAGGATGTGCATGTATTTGGAAAGGCAAAGACTGATTAGGGATAGTCAACATGGCTTTGTGCATGGGAAATCATATCTGACAATTTGATTGAGTTTTTGAAGAAGTAACAAAGAGGATTGATGAGGGCAGAGCGGTAGACGTGATCTGTATGGACTTCAGTAAGGCGTTCAGCAAGGTTCCCTATGGGAGACTGGTTAGCAAGGTTGGATATTGTGGAATGCAGGGAGAACTAGCCATTTGGATACGGAACTGGCTCGAAGGGAGAAGACAGAGGATAGTGGTGGAGGGTTGTTTTTCAAACTGGGGGGCTGCGACCAGTGGAGTGCCACAAGGATCGGTGCTGGGTCCACTACTTTTCATCATTTACTATAATGATTTGGATGTGAGCATAAGAGGTATAGTTAGGAAGTTTGCAGATGACACCAACATTGAAGGTGTAGTGGACAGTGAGGAAGGATACCTCCGATCACAATGCAATATTGATCAGATGGGCCAATGGGCTGAGAAGTAACAGATGGAGTTAATTTAGATATATGCGAGGTTCTGCATATTCGGACAGCAAATCTTAGCAGGACTTATACACTTAATGGTAAGGTCCTAGGGAGTGATGCTGAACAAAGAGACCTTGCAGTGCAGTTTCATAATTCCTTGAAAGTGGAGTCACAAGTAGATAGGATAGTGAAGAAGGCGTTTGGTATGCTTTCCTTTCTTGTTCAGTGCATTGAGTACAAGAGTTAGGAGGTCATGTTGCAGATGTACAGGAATCAGTTAGACCATTTTTGGAATATTGCGTGCAACTCTGTTCTCCTTCCTATCGGAAGGATGTTGTGAAACTTGAAAGCATTCAGAAAAGACTTACAAGGAGGTTGCCAGAGTTGGTGGATTTGAGCTGTAGGGAGAAGCTGAATAGGCTGGGGCTGTTTTCCCTGGAACATCGGAGGCTGAGGGGTGACCTTATAGAGGTTTATAAAATCATGAGGGGCATGGATAGGATAATTAGACAAAATCTCTTCTGTGGATTGGCAGAGTCCAGAACTAGAGGGCATAAGTTTAGGGTGAAAGGGGAAAGGTCTGAAAGAGACCTTGGGGTAATTGTTTCATGCAGAGGGTGATATGTGTATGGAATGAACTGCCAGAGGAAGTGGTGGAGGCTAGTACAATTGTAACATTTAAAAGGCATCCGGATGGATATGTGAATAAAAAGGGTTTAGAGGGATATAGCCTGGGTGGGAATAGATTGGGTTGGGATGCCTGGTCAGCATGGACGAGTTGGACCGAAGTGTCTGTTTCCGTGCTGCACATCTCTATGACTCCAAGTTCAAATTATGGCAATTAGCCATGATGATTCACACATTACACCAAATTTGGACAGGCTGCTTTTATTAAAATTGAACCTATGTTGCATATGTTTTTACCCTCTGAGCAAGATTATCAAAGTTCTTTATTCCATATCATTACAATGCCAAGCAATAGCTTGTGGTCTTTTTTTTTTCACTGCTTATATGTTTTAAAACTGATTTTTTTCAACTATATACCTACCCTCAAATCTACATATCAGAAACTCCTTCTTTCTCATTCTCCCACACACAGATAAAGACTCCCAAAGAACTGATGATTCACCCATAGGGGACAATCAGATCCAAAGATAAAATGAATATTCAGACATGATCATTCTCCTGGGAGTCCTAGGGTAAATCTCCTAAAGCTACAGGGAAAATGTGTCAAGTTAAAAGAATCTGAAATAAGAAGAGGAAGTTGGGAAAATATTTAGCTTTAGGTGGGCCTGTACTATTGTTTACCACATTCCTTATTAGGGCGGCACGGTGGCACAGTGGTTAGCACTGCTGCCTCACAGCGCCAGAGACCTGGGTTCAATTCCTGCCTCAGGTGACTGACTGTGTGGAGTTTGCACGTTCTCCCCGTGTCTGCGTGGGTTTCCTCCGGGTGCTCCGGTTTCCTCCCACAGTTCAAAGATGTGCAGGTAAGGTGAATTGGCCATGCTAAATTGCCCGTAGTGTTAGGTTAAAGGGGTAAATGTAGGAGTATGGGTGGGTTGCGCTTCGGCGGGTCGGTGTGGACTTGTTGGGCCGAAGGGCCTGTTTCCACACTGTAATGTAATCTAATCTAACCAAAAAAAAATGGTCCAATACAGTATGGACCTGTACAAGGATAAATGTCATTCATGTTCCATTATTGAGTAATAAACAATGAAGAGCCATATGTCTCTCTATGACATTAAAAAAAATAGAAGTAGACCATTTGGCACTCAAGCCTACTCCATCACTTGGTAAGAGCATGGTTGATCTGTCTGTGTTTTGAGTAGCGCATTCCTATCTGCCTCTGATAATCTTGATTCTGCTGCCTAACAAAAATGTATCCACCGCTGTCTTAAAAATATTCAACATCTTCTAAAGCTTAAAGTTACAATATACGACAACAACTCTGAGAGAGAGAAATTCTCCTCATATCTGTCCTGAAAGGATGGCCAATCCCTTGAGACTACATTTTAGAGATTTTGGGAATCCTGAAAGGTAAAAGGAAGTGAGAAGAGCTGGAAGATGAGAGATTCCTCCACATCCAAAACACACACACATTAATCCAGCCCACAATTGCCTATAGCTTTGCCTTATATGTCTTGTCTGATCTTGGGCTCACTCTCTCAGCACTCTACCACCACCCATGATCAACTGCCATCTACTTTACACTACTTTTCCCCATTCAATATTTAACTTCCTAGAATCCCTACAATGTGGAATTGGACCATTCAGCCCATCGAGTCCACACGGACTCTCAGAAGAGCATCCCCACACAGAACACCCCCACCCTGTGACCCTGCATTTCCCATGGTTAACCCACCTAGCCTGCTGGACACTATGGGCAATTTAGCCTAGCCAATCCACCTAACCTGCAAATCTTTGTACTCTGGGAGGAAACTGGAGCACCCAGAGAAAAACCACACAGACATGGGGAAAATGTTTAAACTCCACACAGACAGTCGCCAAAGAGTAGAACCAAACCCAGGTCCCTGGCATTGTAAAGCAGCAGTGCTAACCACGGGGCCACCATGCTGCCCCATTTAGCCACCATGCTGCCCCATTTAGCCACCATGCTGTCCCATTTAGCCACCATGCCACTCTTATAGAGTACATTTGGAACCCATCTGCAAAACCTCTCCCCTCTTTCCCAAGGCTCACAATAAATGTCATTATTGTACAAATTTCAGTAAGAGGGAAAAAATTGGGAATGCAGCCTTAAGAAACTTAGGAAGTATTTAACTTTGTTTTCAAGAACTTACAGGACAATAGTTGGCCAATAATGTACTTACCCACAAACGTATCAATGTTTGTGACAGCATTTCCATCTAATTATCAGGTGTTATGAATAAGTAAATAAAATGTTTTTTGTAGGCATAAAGAAAGAAGACTTGTTACTTTAAAGTGTTTGTGGCTGATCCTGCAGTGCCTGTTCAAGCTAATATGTCTCCAACATCTACAACTGGCACAAATTATACCCACAACTGGCATGAATTATCTGATGGCATGTGACCTCCTATCCCACGTAGTAAACGATTTCTCCATATGCATGTCATCATTCCCACTGGCACATCACTGCTCCCACCATGTGGTGTCTGTGATCTCCTGTAAATATATTCACTTCCATAGTGGCCTATGCCAAACTGAAGATTTAGAACAAATGTTTGACCCAGTTCTGTTCTTTTTTAAAACAAAGCTGGTTCAGGCAGTTTGACAAAATACAACATTTCAGTTTTAAAGATTTTACCATTTCACTTTTTGATCAATTACTTGTGTGGGAGGGGGAATATCTTGGTCAATTCATTGCAGTAGTTTGAGGAGCCTCTTTCTATTTCTGTCATTTACATGGATGGAAACTGATGGCCTGCATTGCTTAGATTTATCAAAGCATACTCAATGTCTGAAGTAACAGATCCCAGTGGCACTCCTTTGTAACTGAAAGTGAAAACTCCCATTATTCAAAAACAACAATAGCTAAAAACTCAGGTATGTAATTTTAAATTCATTCCAAGTGCATTTTCCCTTTCCCACCATGCCACCGCTGACTGAATCAGCACGTTAGCCAGACTTCATGAAGCACATCAATTTCTTAAACACAGTCAGCTGAATATTTAATCTAATTTTTGTACATGTTTTGACACCCCCCGGGAAAATCGGGCCTTGAACTCAGAGATGTAGAAACACTATCACTATTACAAGATTTCCTCCACTCCCTCCACTCACCTACTGATTATGTAATATCAAGCTGCCCAGTTCAGGCCTGAAGTTCTGATTTAACTAATTGAACTACAAGTGGAATAAGCTACAATGTAATAGCCTCCATCAAAATGAATACCACACCACCCAGATGCCATCGGAAGGCTACAGGTTTGGATCAGCTTCTGCCGATCTTCTTGCTACCCACTCCGCTGTACAGCATTCTGAGATGCCACAGGTTATTGTTTGCTCACACCCTCAGCTTTAGTCTGGTTGCCTTTTACTCCTTATCCTGTCTCCTCATTTATATCTCTAACTCAACTCTAACTTTCTCCCACTGCTGTAATCCAGATAGTGCCTTCCAATTAACCTACTGTTGTGTTAAACTAACAAGAATAGAATGCCCATATGAGGCTCTTGTATTGCAGAGGCAGTATCCCTACCTCTGACCTTGAAGGTGCAAGTTCAAGTGCCATCTGCTCAAGAGGTGTGTAATAAAAACAGCCCAGAACAGGTTGATTAGAACAACCCATGATGGTTGGCTTCAGTTTTTTTTAAGTGTCTCATAATTAAGGGATAATCACATAATTAATGCAGAGGTTGTTAAGTATAAAATGAGTTTGCAGAAGATTGAAAGAAATGCAAGGAATCTGGAGACAAAAATTATCTACATTGAAAATGGAAAGAAATTGTGGAATGGAAGCTTAAGCTTAAAGAGAAAATTGTTTGAAAAACAGATTGATTTTGGAGAATAAACATGAATAGGACATTAAGGATAAAAGTTTTAAAATTTTATTTGATATTTAGACTTGGTAACAATTAAAGCATCCAAAGCTCAGCTGCCCATGTCTTAACTCTGATCAAGTTTAGTTCCCCAGTGTTCGCTGACCTTGATTGGTTTCTAATAAAACAATATCTTAATTTTAAAGTTTGTATCTTCATATTCAAATCCACCCATGGCCTCATTCTCCCTACTTTTGCATTCTTCTTCAGCCCCATTACCCTCCAAGATATCTGTGCTCCCCCGATTCTGGCATCCTGTATATCCCTCTTTTTTAATCATTCCACGGTTAGTGGTCAAGCTTTCTGTTGCCTTGGGCTAAGATTTGGATTGTCCTCCCTCCACTTCTCCATGTCCTTAGGTCACTTTCCTTTATTTAAACATCATAAAACCTATTCATTTGAACAAGCTTTTGGCAGTGTGACTGAATAACTCCTTATGTGTTTCAACATCCTATTTTGATTTATAATGCTCCTGTGAAATGCAATTGCATAAATAGAAGTTATTTTAAAAAATACCTTTACCTCAGACCAATAGTCCAGAAGGTGAACGAGCATTTTCTGGGGGGTGGTCAACCCGCTGTTAATTTACACTCAGTGAGCAGGTTAAAAAATCTCTTCCCCTCTGCCCTCAGCATTTGGTGCCCTCAGACAAATCACAGATTGAGCTGAAGAGAGAATTAAGTTCCTTGCTCTGCTCTAATTTCCAAAGAATCCACAGTTACATTTGGTGACAATTCCATTCTTTATTTATGTTGTTGATATTTCAGTGAAATTGGTGCAGAATTATCAAGAAGAACCATGAAACACTGATAGCTCTTTGAACCTAGGTCCAATTCATTGTTCCTTGTAATGTTCCTTTGATGCTTATTTGACACCAACTCTTGTTTGTGCTTTTACCCTGTATGTTAACCCCGCCTCCTTATTTCAGTTGCTATTTGCAATCATCACTGTATGTAGCTGCTAAATGATCCATGGTGAAGCTCACAGCTCCATCCATGCTATTTTATAGACCAATTAACAGCCACTAACTGGGTTCTGTCAGTGTTGTTTGTCAGCTGGTTTTGTTGCATTAAAAGAAAATCACAGCTGGTTCACTTCCCAACAGCACCTGCTGCTAAGTGGCTGAAGGCTTCATTCATTCCAAATCCAGGTGACAAGAGAAACATGCCCCCAAAGATTTATGGACATTGAATTAATAGCTTGGGCTGACTCGAGGTTCTTTAGATTTAGATTGAAGTACTAGTATAGCACAGATTTTTCTCTAGTCTTACATTCTACCCTGTTTCTGCTTTTAAGATTTCTGAACAGCTTTTAGTCTCTGTAAACCTCCTGCATTTCCATTCCTTGTTGTGCATGTTGCACACAGCATTTGCCTTCTGTGCTGCCATTCATTTTTAGATCCCTGCTGAAAATCTTGCAGATAGCTTTCACTGCTACTCTTCAAGACTCAGTTGGAATTTCTACAATTGTGAGACAGACATCAACGTCAATACCCTTGTTGAACCAGACTATTGGAAGTTAATAGGCACTGACATCTGCTCCAATCTGGCCCCCAAAGTGTACCATAACATTTGTGCCATTCTAACCTATTTGGTGCCAATGTAATACCAATGTAGTGTTCTCATCAACCTAATGAGGTGCCAGCTTGCATCTCAAGTCCAGTTTAATGCTCTGTAAGGAAAAATGCAGCATATGCTTGTTGTATGTTACCTTTAGGTTTCTTTTCCTTCACAAGCTTTGAATAACTGCTATAATATTAGGTTTCTGGCATGGTTGCAATCCCATGGGCACTGTGTGCAGCCAGAATAATTCACTTCACCTTGGTAATTCTGTTTTTACAGATTCAGTGCCAAGAAGCAATTCTGCATTGACAACATTGTGAGAGAAATACAAACATAAGTATTGGGTTCTTGCTGGTCAGGATAGTGGACCACTTCATTCACACTCCTTCAATGCCACAAAACTAATTGAGGGCAAAACAGGCTACACAATATTGTTGGACTCTCCAGTGCAGAAGGAACCTCAACTACATTTATTTGCCTCTGTATGAAATTAGTGAATGAATGAATTTTCAGTACTTGAAAGGGTTTTCATTCAGCGGCAATCTTAGCTGGGGAGAGGAAGTGGATATAAAACTCATTGTCTTAATTTTACTGTCCTTGTATATCATTGATCCTGATATTTATTGGAGAGAGTCATTAAGGGGCAATGTGGTTGATTGGAAACCCAAACATGCAAGCTCCAATGAATGTTGTGCCAAATTTAACAACAAGAACTTATTAAAATATTTTTGAATCAGTTTCATGGCTGCCAGCCAGCTTGAGTGGCAAGCATAAAAATCCAGCATCAAGACACAACTATGATAGTAGAAAGGAGGCAGAGAGACTTTCTTTGGATCAGGGACATTTGGGTGAGGGTTGTCCGTGTGGGTCTGCAGCAGTTGGTCAAGCAGACATTCCAGTGGTAGATAAGTCAGGGATTTTGGGAGGACAACAGTAGAGACAACTTATTTGGAGAGACAATTGGGGATATGTGTCCTGGGGAAGGAAACCTGAAAAGATCAACGAGCATCTAGAAAAATAGGGATTGTAATCTTCAATTCTGAACAGATTCGCTTTGGGCCTCGGATGGAACCAGCATCCCAGATTCTCCTGGTTAATTAGGAGTACTGGAAAATGATCCAATCACTCTCATCTCCTTTCAGTTGAGGGTTTGCAGAATACTGGAACTGATGTGAAAAATGAAAGAGCTAAAAGTTGGAGAAACACAGAGCCACCTCCAACTGTCCTTTGTTAAAACCAGAAGTGATCATTATGGGTGAACGTCATGGTTTCCCATTTCTTGACATTTTAACTCCATTCCCATTTTCTTCCCAATCCATCCTGGGATGCAAGGGGATGAGGGGGAGGATAAGTTAGATGTGGTTACAATTATGCCCATTGTGGGTGAAAATCTGACTAGTGACTGATTATCAAATGTTCATTCACCTTTCTGTTCAGGAACTAGTATAGCTATTTCCAGAAGAGAGATCCAAGGGAAATTTTAAAACAAGTATTAGGGCTTAAATGTTCTAGGCTCATTCTCTTATTTAGTGTTGCAAAGTCAACAGGACATTTCCCAATGAAATGGAGTCTCAGGCTGGTGGTATATGTTGTACCTTCATAGACAACTCACCATCACTTCAATTCAAGGCTGCTTATCTCACCAGTAGCTACCCTTAGGCAGACATTGAGGTTGGAGGTCAGTAAGAGCAGGATTATTGGCAGATGACAGGAGTACTATGCAGTTCTGCTCCTCTGAACACCTGGTGAATTTAAATATATGATACATTAATTTATGGATAGCAGACATTAGACAACAGTCAATCCTCCCAAAAAACCAGAAAGGAACAGACCTTATGTTTGGTGCATTCAAATTTCTAAAAACAAAATGGTTTTTATTTTGAATTGTTATCTATTTGCATCATGATATTATGTCATTTCCTAATTGAGTTCATTACAATATAAAAAAAGATTGCACTTCATTTTTAAGTATTCAACTGCGGTGTTAAATTAGAGCAAGAACATAAATGAAACTCCCAAATGAGTAAGATACTGAGAGAACTGCCACTTCACTTCTATTAACACATCAAAATGCTGTAGGCTAAGCTGTTTAAATGCCTAATGGGCTACACTGATGAACAACTATAAATGTAAGCTGAAAGGGGCCTGATGAATAAAGTACTGGTTTTATAGTCTTTGTAACAAGAGAGACTAGCTTGGCTTTGAAAAGTCTTTGCAAGACTTTAAATGAAAGCATTTAGTAACTAGGTGTGATTGTGTTTATTAAGGATATGCATGGATTCGTGAATTGTATTTAAGCAGCATCTCTATGGGGAATTTAGTTTAACTTGTGGAGCAAAAAAATAAAACAAGGGACTTCCGAGATTTATGTTTTTGAAGTTTAATTAAAGAATAAAATATTTCAATAAGATCTGATACCAACTGAAAACTCCTGAAAGAAATCTATACATTTCTAAATTTACTTTAATGCCAGACTGCATTCTATATTTTCTTACTAAGGTTGCCTGTCCCTTATTGTATTAAACATCGGCAGTTATCGAGACAGCTTCCACTTGTGAGGTGTGTTATAGAAATGTCAATTATCAATATACAGGTAGAGTAGTGGTTAGGTTATGTCTGATCCATTGATAGAACATCTTCCTGGGGGAGTTTTTACTTGCTTGAACATATGGCTTTAGGAGCAGATGGGAGATAAAAGCATGAGAATTAACACCATGCCTGGAAGCCAGTTTACTGCATTTACCTGCATTGTGGCAGGCTGTTTGTGGGAAACCCTCATAGGGATGACTGTTGTTACTTTAGTATGTTTAAAGCTCATCAAAGCATTTTTTTTAATTAACAAGGGGTTTGTGATTTAACTGCGGGTACATGGGTTCCCTGAAATTCGACAATGAAAGCAAGCAAGAGCATTGAAGGGGCTGAAGAAATGACAGTGACATCACAAAGCTGAATTTTGCAGTCAAGTTATTTTTTCTTTCAGATTGTTTCAGCCTACAATTTACAGAAACGTTGCACCTCTTGTTGTAAAATAAATCCATTGTAGTATTGAAGATAACGTAACAATATGGCAAGGAGCTGACTTGGTTATTTTGGCACTTTTCCTAGTTCACTCAAAGGACAGATTCTCCAAGGTAAATGCTGAACTTTTGATTGAGAGATCCTTAAATGTACAATATAACAAAATGTAAGTGTTGTGAAATGAAAGTATAAATGTAGGAAATACTACATATTAAGGATCTTTAAAATATATGCCGTTATTTGTTCTAATAGATAACATTATATTGTATGCAGAATAGATGCAGAAGTTAATCTTAGCTTTTTCCAAACAGAAATGTATCCAGAATTCCTACTTGTATTTTCATTGTTTTAATACACTATGACCGAAACGCTCAGCAAATTCCCAATGCAGGTAAATTGAAGCATTGTTCTGAATTCATTACACTATAGCTCCATCTGTTACAAGTCTAAACTTGTCATCCTTTCTTCTCTTGTCTGACAATAGGTTCCCAGGATAGCATCCTGCAACTACAACTAAACTGCTCTGGATTGAGACTATTCCATTCAATGTTCAATTGTGATTAGCATGTCAATTGCTCAGTGACATTTCAGTCAAACTGAAACAGGGACATATACAAAGTAAGATCTGTGAACAGAATATGGATGAAAAAATACTGGAATATGCTATTCATGAGATGTCCTGTGTCCTTTCTCCTCACGATGATCATTATTCTCTCTCAGGTCCACTACATAAAAATTGTACTTTATGGAGGATAAATTATTCTTATTTATTGTGGGCATTGTTTACAGCAGATTCAAATAAAAAATCTAATTCTATTCTTTCAAGTAGAAGTTCTTTGAATTTAAGGAATGATCCAACAATTTGGAGGATTGAAAGGAAACTGCAAATCTCAGGTGATTTACTATGCAATACCCTGGGTACACAACACACACCATTGTTTACCTCTTTTGCTTCACACATATCCTCTAGCAGAATAAAATCACCTCTTCTTGCTTCAATACTTTTTAGTCTAGATTGTTGCAGAATTGCCTACGCAATAGGAGTTTCAGGAAAATGTCTTGGGAAAGTACAGAAGTATAGCGCTTGAAACTAAAATGATATTTAATTGTTTCATGAACAATTAGGAGTTGGTATTTCTGCATTTGCTTTTTTGTAAGGCATTTTATTCTCACTGAAATAACTCAGTTTTGAGGGTGAGCCAACTTGCTAAAATTATACTTGTGTTTCAATGAATCTTGGATGACAGAATGACAATTTTGTGTAATTTATAAATTAGTCCTGTATGATATACTTTACACCATTACATTTTCTGTCATCCTGTATCACAACAATGACTGTACTTTTAAAATACTATACACATTGTAAAGTACTTTTGGGGGCAAACAGTTATTGTGAAAAGTGCTACTTAAGACCAAATCTTCAGTGTTGAATGCAAAAATCCTTTGAAATAGAAAATTAAATCAATTCACAAACACTATAGTTACCTGTAATTTCTGCATCTTGAGGACTGTATGTTTAATGTCCATGCAATGCCTGAAGTTACAGCCTCTGCTTCAATATCTTAGAGTGGTACTCTTCAAGTTTTTGTTACACTTCAGCCCTGTGCTGCTGATCTTTGACTCCATAGTTCACAAAAGAGGATGCAGGAGACAAATTGGAATACCTTGTTATTGGTCTGTTCCCTTGCTTGGGCACTGCAGAGGGAAAAGTCAAGATAAAAATTCTTGCTTGGAAATGAACATACTGGTTGCATTGGGGCTCAGTTCTGAGGTGAGTCAGACTAGTATAGGTCATTTGCAACTTCTGCTTTTTTTTCCCTTCTGGGAAGGCAACCAAAAACAGGTCCAGGCAGCAGGGTTATTTGGTCCCTCTGTCAGCCTGTCTGGAGTTAAGTCTGTGCCTGGGTCTCTCTGAGGTTGGAGCTTGCAGTGCCCAGCAGTACACTTGAGGCTTTCTGCAAAGTGTGGGCCCTGCAGTGATTGGAGTACATCATTGACTCCTGAACTATTATATTAAATTAGTTCAACCTTCTTTGATGATTCTGATTTAAGTTACAATAACCTGAAAACACCCCTTCACAGTAGTGTGTTTCTTGGTACTCCAACCTTCTCATTAACTTCTGCATCTATTCTGCATACAATATAATGTTATCTATTAGAACAAATAACGGCATATATTTTAAAGATCCTTAATATGTAGTATTTCCTACATTTATACTTTCATTTCACAACATTTACATTTTGTTATATTGTACATTTAAGGATCTCTCAATCAACCTTCTCATTCCCAAACGTCATCAGATTGAAGGCTTTGTTTGAGATAAATCAAATTCTTTGTTGCTGTAAAACAGTCACTAAATATAGGGTAATTAGTTGTTTGAAATGGAAGACTA
The DNA here is from genome assembly GCF_037043375.1 of Chiloscyllium plagiosum. Lineage (NCBI taxonomy): Eukaryota > Metazoa > Chordata > Chondrichthyes > Orectolobiformes > Hemiscylliidae > Chiloscyllium > Chiloscyllium plagiosum. Next base: position 46,484,446 of record NW_028270151.1, on the reverse strand, counting down.
TAAAGTGTTTAGAATCAAGATTGAGAGTGGAATTAAATTAAATATTTGATTGTGAAAAGAAGACTTAATATGATAACTGGAGTGTTTCTATCATTTTATCCTGTAACATCCGGTTCTATTTTGCTATGAAGCCATAGATGAAAGGTTACTGACATGTCTATAATAGAAAATTATACAGTCTAGCAAGGATTATTTCCACTATATCAAAGTCAGTGGGTCTCCTCATACAAAGGAGGAGTATGACACTCAAGTGCCATATGACAAGCTCCACAAGTTATTAATGACAGATTCTCTTTTCCATTAGTATTGAATTAATGGGCAATGCTCATCCCTTATCCTGCAGTCAGTGCTAGATACCCACTGAGATCTGAACCCCTAAGCTCCTTAGGTGAGGTTGGTCATTCTTAGATTCTCCCTGGAGGAGCAGTTCCCTTTTATCCACAATTGCTCATGCTTACTTGCACACAATGCTCCTATTGGTGAGGAATCTGCCTATTCAGTAGTTATTAGCCTAGGGGCAGGGAGTATTGGGGGTGGCGGTCAGTGTTGTTGGAAAAGGGTTGTAGATGTGGAAATTTGAAGGATCAGCGATTTTATGGAATTGAAGTAGTTTATAGGGCAGGTTTGCTGAGATTTATTGGGACATTCCATCTCAAGGCTCACAAGTCATGCTTTGTAGGTAGATGCTTTTACCTCATGGATCCAGCCCTTCTTTTACCTGTTGGGTTGCCTACTATCAGTGAAACATGGTTGACTTAGGTTAAAAGTTGAAACCTTGGCAAGATACATTTTGACCTGCTTCTCCATTCACTCTTGAATTGACCACCTGACTGTAAATTTGTTTCCTATTGTTCACTCCCCAATATTCATCTCACCACATTACCAAGCTTCTTAGATTTGCAGATTTCTGAGGCACAGTTTTAGGTTTAAGAGTTTTTTTTCTCACTTTTAACCTACCACCTTAACCAGATGCAAGAATTTGCCTTTGCAAATAAGTGATGGATGTGGTTACAATTACCCCAATAACTGTTAGCTTGCTTGTGCAGCTATTAGCTATCAGAGCACAGGTTATCAGAAAGTGTCACTAATTGTCCCTCATGATTCTGGTAACCAGTTCCCCATGAATATGCTTTCTGGAATATTGCCATAGCCAGTCCCTTCCTTTATGAGAAGAAACCTTTCAGCTTTGCATCTAGTGATGTTTCTTTATGAAGAAATAATGGCTGAGTGTAATAATGTTGGCAGAAAGAAACCTGTCAAACCGAATTCTTGCTCCGGGAAATAAGGTAAGGATAGAGATAGGAGCAATGTCCCTGGAGAAAGATTGGAGGCGACCATATAGACAGTTGAATGCTGAGCTGAGTTGACTTTAACAACAGCCTCAACATCTTCATCTTTGTCCCTGCTGTTTGGTCACATTTACCCCTCTAACTCTCACCCCTCACATCCTATCACTGTCCCTCCTACTTGAGAAAATATATCAGCTGTGATTAATTAGCACAGAAGCTGACAGCAGGGCAGGAAATCAATTGGTCCATGATTTTATGAAAGACTTACTATGCTGTATTTTACTGCAGGTTTTGGAATCTAATATCTACAATACAATGTTTGCTCAGTGTTTTCTCTTAAAGGGTCAGGCAACTTTAGAATTCTAGATCTTTTGAGGTGGTGGAGGTGAGGTCATTGAATATGGGTATGGAAGGTTTGAGTTATAAAGAAAGACTGGGTCTCTTTTCACTGCAGTGTTGGAGGCTGAGAGGCAATCTGATAGAAATTTATAAAATAATCAGAGGTACAGATAGTTGATGGCAGTTATCTTTTCCCTAGGATGGGGGATTTTAAGACTAGGGGAAACATTTTTAAGGTGGGAGGAGAGATATTTAAAAAGACATGAGGCAAATTGTTTACATAGAGAATGATTGATTGATCGATTCATGTGTGGAATGAACCTCCTGAGAAAGTGGTGGTTGTGGGTATTATTACAACGTTTAAAAGACATCTGAACAGATGAATAAGAAAGGTTTGGAGGGATTTGGGCGAAGGACAGGCACGCGAGAGTAGTTTAGTTTGGGGTTTTGTTCGGCATGGACTATTTGGACTGAAGTGTCTGTTTTCGTGCTGCATGACTCTGGAGCTAGATTGATTCCCTTGCCTAACAAAAATCTATTAGTTGGTTGGGGTAGGTAGGAATCTGGAATTTGGAACACAAATGGATCCGTCATTACTCGTCTTATTGAATGCCAGAGCAGGATCAAGGGGCATATGGTCATCTTTTGCTAGTTTCTGTTTATATCATGGAGCTGCTGTGCTTCCACTGTCAGCAGGAGAACTGTTTTGGCTCTTATACTGGAAGCAGCCTCCTATTTGGCCATCTCCATGCCCCTGTCCAGAATCCAATAGGGGCAATGCTAAGGCATGTAAGTAGACATGACAGAATAGCAAAATGATAGATCATAAATTCAGAATGTTGAGGGCCATCTGAGGTGAAATCCCTCTTGGGGTCAGTTTTCAGATGTCTTTTCTTGCTGTGGCTATTCTGTAGGGATGTGGAGCCTCTGGCTCTGATGGCCCTCTGCGTTAGTGCTGTCTCCATGAGTCTAGTTGGCCCTAAGGTGGGCCTTCATTCTGCAAATTAATATCTGCCTCCATGAAGTGGCAATGATCCGCATCCCATCCTGCCTCTTTTTGGGAAACATACTCAGCCATGGGACTGTATTAGAGAGTTATCCCAAAGCAGCTACCTGCTATTCACATCTGTTGCCTTGGGGTAAATACAGTTCAGACCATTCAGTTAAATCCACTCCTCAGCTTTGTGCTCATTGACCGCAATTTCTCCTTCAGGAATTTATGTAATTCCCTTTTGGGAGGAACCATTTCAACGGATTCCACTATCCCTTCAGGCAATTCATTTCAGACTACAACAACAGAATGTGTAAATGTAATGACCCTCATTTTCTCTCTATTTTATTACCTATTGTGTTAAATCTATGTGCTGTTTACTGGCTGTTTTGTCAGTTCATCCCTATGTATACTATGTCAACACATCATAATTATAAACACCTCCAGTATATCTCTTTCACTTTTTTATCGAGCATTATCCACCTTAATTCCAACCTCTCCCGCCTGCAACAGTGCTTCATTGCCATTTGAGCTTTACATGTTCAGGCTACTGTTCCTCCATAGTTATGTTTCTCTGGTCATTTTTATAGGCTAGCCTTTCCATTGAAATTGGCAGCTTAAGTCAGGATATTTTCCAACTTTGTACAACCACCTTGGCAGAAAGAGCCCTGCCAAAGCCAAGTTGTATCCAGGTAATTATATGCCGATATAAGCGGGGTAAATGCTGAGCTGGGTTTATTGTAAAACCAACTTTTGCCCTGTTTGTTTAGTTATATTTTAGGCCCTCTGACTCTCTCTCCCCACATCCCATCACTTTCCTACTTGGTCCCCATGCCAACTCAATACCTACTCATACCCAGTCACCCACCCACAATGACTACATATACAAATGAGTTTTGAGAAGATTTGTAGCTCAGATTGAGATTCTGGATGTAGGTTTGCTCGCTGAGCTGGCAGGTTCATTTTCAGATGTTTCATCAGCATACTGGGTAACATCAACAGTGAGCCTCTGGATGAAGCTTCAGCTCAGCGAGAAAACCTACATCCACTACTTATACTGTCTGTGGTAGATAATGATTCCTTCATGCCCACTCACCCTGTCTACATTATGTCAAATACATAGAACCTTATTGCAAAAGTGACATGCATAAAACAGCTAAGAATAAAATAACTCCCATTCAAAATATTTCGAAAAGATCGGATGTTCCTATAAGCCTATAAAAGCATCAAACTAAAGAACATAAAAGTATCATAACATGCTTAGTAAGAGGCCTGCAAATAGATAATGAGTACGAGGTTGTTTACATAGCTGCATAGAATTGTCGACTTTGCTTGTTTGACAATTTTTTAATGTTTATATTACCTTCTTTCACTCTTAACAATATTATAATATTTATTTGCACAGGACTAAGAGGTGTGAAGTGTTTAAACTCATGCTATTGATACTTTAATGGCCTGTTTGATTTACACATTTTAAGAGTTGAAGAAACATCGATTTTGAACCAATTATGAATTTTACGGTGTTATCTCACAATCATTTGTTACAATGGGGTGAATGAGTCCATACATTGTATAAATTGAGCGAATGGCATGAAATGGCTGTGAGTTAGCATTGATGATATGAGAAGTCATTGGAGTTAGGAGGCCAGGTAATTTTGCATTAAGCTGACCTGAAGCCTATAAGGGGTCATGCAGTTGGAGTGGGGCACGAGTTGTTAGAGTTGGCATAAGGCGAAGAGGGCGTTTCATGGGGAAAGAGTTAGCATGAAATTGGTATGGTCGAGTTATGAAGGACATGGCTTTTGAACTTAGGTTTGAGATGTTCCTGAATCCAGACAAAGGTTCAAACCTGCCCTAAAAGGCAAATATTACACAAGCTGGCCCAACTCCTTGAAACTTTTAGCTAGGAGATAATTATTTTTACAATGGAGCTGCCAGATAGGCAGTTCAAGGGGTGAGCTCACTACCTGTACTCTTATACTATGCCAGTGAAGATTGGGGATGTTGGGAATGGGATTGAGAATCCTAGAATCAGGACCGAACTTTGTTTTTAAATCTCTCTGCCACCGTTCTGATGTGGTTGGAAGCACACGAGTCTGATCTCCTGTTAAGTTGATGTATGTGGCTTGCCTCCATATGAGTGAAGAGTAGGGTTACACATTATGCTCATCTAAAGGTAACTAAAACTGTTATCAGAGTGAACAAAAGGTCATTTGTGAATAATTGCGCTAGTAATAATAAATTTACTTTTAGTAATTTAGGAGTCAGAAGGCAGTAAAAGACTACAGAGGGCCATTGAGCAATTCCTCAAAGCAGATTTAGATGCACTCCCAGAGGTTTTAAATGGTTACTTTGCATCAGTCTTTACTCTGATTGACTGAGCTCAGTTACCATGAATGCAATGTGTAGCTGATACTGCAATTGTAAATGTTAAAGTGGATGCAGATGTAATTCTGAAGAGAATAAATCAGACTGAACTGCTGGACCAGATGGCATTTCCCCAAGGCCCCAAGAAATGGGAGCTATGCTAAGTGAGCCCCATGCTTATATATTTAATAGCTTGCTGGAGTCTAGGACGGTTCCTATGGACTGAAGGGAGGCTCATGTTGTACCATTATTCACAAAAGGCAGTAAGCCAAAACTGTGAAATGATAGGCCTGTTTAGCTTGATGTTAGTTATAGGTAACTTGCTAGAAGGTATCATTAGAGATACTCTAGGCTTCTCTTCTGAAGTAGTCAAATAGTTTCTGGAAAAGAAAAGTCATGTTTTATCAATCTAGTTTAAGTCTCCAAGGACCCTAGTAGTTTGATAGATGAAGATATCCCTGAAGACGCAAGAGTTTAATTTTCAAAAAGCTGTTGTTGAGTGGAATTTACTGTATGAATTTTACTTGATTTACACTCAGAACTACTGGCATTTCTGCATCTATTTTGCAGCTATCTATTGACATTAACATTTCCAACTCTCATTAGTATAGGATCAAATGCAAAACAAATGCAAATAAGCAGATGCTGACAACTTGCATTGATTCCCTTGCTCCTTCTACTGGTTTGACTATTTGTCAAACTACAAACAGATTTATGTTCAATTAAACATCAGGAACATCAAAGTCATCATTTTTGATCCCATCATAAATGAGCTAATCCTGGATTCTGTTAAATTAAATCCAACTACTGCAGATGCTGAAAATGTGAAAAAAAAAAGGAATTGCTGGAGAAACTCAATAGGTCTGGCACTATCTATGGCGAGAAAAAGATAGAATTAACATTTTGAGTCCAATGTTTTGTCACTGCTCCCCTGGCCATTGCCTCAAGCAAAACCAGATCTTAGGTTCAGAAGAGGTTCATAGGATGTTGCCGAGTATGGAAGGTGGGGTTACAAAGAAAGGCTGGATAGGCTGGGATGTTTTTTTCACTGGAGCAGAGGAGATTGCAAGGCAACCTGATAGAAGTTTCTAAAGTAAGGAGAGGTATCGATAGAGTTAAGGATAGTTGTTTCTTCCTTAGGAAGGCAGATTTCAAGACTAGGGGACACTTTTAGGGGGAGAGGAGAGAAATTTTAAAAAATACATGAGAGGCAAATTTTTACACAGGGCTTGTTCATGTGTGGAATGAACTTCTTGAGGAAGTGGTGGATGCAGGTACAATTACAATTGTTAAAAGACATTTGGATAGAGGCATGAATAGGAAATTTAAAAATCACACAACACCAGGTGATAGTCCAACAGGTCTAATTGGAAGCACACTAGCTTTCGGAGCGCTGCTCCTTCAGGTCGTTGGAGCGGCACTCCGGAAGCTAGTGCTTCCAATTAGACCTGTTGGATTATAACCTGGTGTTGTGTGATTTTTAACTTTGTACACCCCAGTCCAACACTGGCATCTCCAAATCATGAATAGAAAAGATTTGGAGGGATATGGATGAACAGTAGGTGGGTAGGATTAGTTTAGTTTGGGATTATGTTGGACTGAAGGGTCTATTTCCATGCTGTATGACTTCATGAATTTTGATGTACTGTTTGCCTTGAGCTGAGCTTATGAGCTTCTCTCAACCCTACCACAAAAACTGTGGTAGGCTTCTACCTCTATACTTGCCTCAGCTCCACTGCTTATCCATGCTCTTGTTTCTTCAGAATTGTTATTCCAATGCTTTCCTGGCCAGCTCTCATTTTCCATTCGACATAAATTTGAGCTCATCTAAAACTCTACTGTCTATATCTGAGCATTAAGTTACAATTATCTTTCATCTTGCTCACTTGTATACTTGACTATCGATGCAGTAAAGTCTTGATTTTATATTGTTCGTTTTCACATTCAGAAATCTCCATGGCTTTATCTCTGCCTGTCTCTAACCTTCTCCATTTTTATAATCCATCTAAATGTCTGTCCCCATACACCCTTTTGACGATGAGCATGTTTGTTGCAAACAGAAGCTCTCCACCCACTACTGAGAGAGTTTGTGTATCTCTGGGGACGAGCCTAAGGTGGTCTTGTTCCAGTTTTCAATATCCTCAACAACTCCACCCAAAATAAAAGCTGATTGTAGCAAAAGAAGCAGAAATTCAAATTCTTTGGAATACAACTAAGATTCAAAAACTGCTATTTTGCCTCCCTCCTGTTTTGGTACAGATTGTCTGCTTTTCTTGAGAGCGGATTGAATCACCAACTGAACTTTTAATCATATTTATGGTGTCATATTGATTTTAGGACTCATAAAAAAAAAAATTGCAGGAATCAGGCTCATGCTAAGGGAGGAATCTTTTGACACTTTAAGATACATTAAAAAGAATTATTAATTAATTTGTGGAACAGTAAACCTATTATATGTCAGATGCTAAAATGAATTACCAGTTTAATTTCAGGTTTTCACATCTTATGCATACTAGTGTCAAAGATGTGTTCTGCATTCTAATTTTATTAACAAATTAATAGCAGCATATTATTAACACCTTTCTCTTCTCGAAACTGTGCAAAAAAAAGCTCTAAATGTTTCAATGTATGGGATCTGGGTTCGATTCCAGTCTTGTGTGACTGTCTATGTGGAGTTTGCACATTTCTCTTCATGTCTGTGTGGGTTTCCTATGGGTGCTAGAGTTTCCTCCCACAGTCCAAAGATGTACAGATTAGGTGGATTGGCCATGCTAAATTACCCAAAGTGTTCAGGGATGAACAGGCTTGGTGGAATAGCCATGGGAAATGCAGGGTTACAAGAATCGGATAGGGATGTGGGGTGCTTTTCAAAGGGTTGGTGTGGACTTGATGGTCTGAATGGCCTGCTTCCATTCTGCAGGGATTCTATGAAAAACATTTAAAATCAGTTTTATTTTTACTGTTTCTGTTATGAAATATTGCAGTGAATAAGCACATAGATTTAGCATTACTAAAGTGAAGGTCTGGTGTCTTTTTATTTCTACTGCAATGTTGGTCTGATTTTTATCGGAGCTAGGGAGGGAATGAGAGCAACAGGACCAGTTTAGCAATTGTGAAATTTAGAAGAATGGATTTCCTTCAGGACTTGCCAAAATTGATGAGAATTTATCATTTTTGGAATCTGTTTCCAGGCATCAGACAGCCAAACTGAGGTGCTGGTTATTGGGAGGCATGAAGTCACAGAAAAGAAGTAGAGAGAGGAAGGGAAAGATCAGTGTTAGGGGACACTGGTGTAGAGCCTGAGGAGACTAAAGTCTGGGGAACATTGAAGAAGGAACCCGAGAGATTGGGTTTGAGGGAATATCACTGGGGTGATCCAGTCAGGTAAAGATATAGAGGTAACAAAAGGATGAAAGATTTGAGGTCAATGGGACATTCATGGCTAGAACCATAAATTGCTCATTAAGCTGTAATTTAATAACAAAAAATAAAGACATTGCAGTTGAATTGTGCAGTCATTTTGTTTCATCTTCCAAATGGAGGATACAATTCACATTCCGGAAATAGCTGTGAAACAAGAAATGGAAGGAAAGTGGAAATCAAGTAAACCATGGATATTAGGGAAGTGGTAATGAGCAAACTGTTGGAGCTGCAGCTGACAATTCTCCAGGTCCAGACAAACTTCATCCCAGTGTCTTAAAAGAAATAGCTAGTGAGACAGTTGATGCATGAGTTTTAATATTCCAAAATCATTGATTTGGGGAACATTCATGAGTTTGAAAAATAGAGAATGTATTTCCCTTATTCAAAAAGGAATTGAGAGAACCTACAGGCCAGTTAGTTTAACATCTGTCATGGGGAAAATGTTAGAAGCTATTATTGAAGGTAATATAGCAGAGCATTAAGAGAAATTCAAGGTAATTAGACAGAACTCATGGTGGTTTTCTGAAAGAGAAATCATGCTTAACTAAATTATTAGAATTCTTTGACTGGTTAACATGTGCTATGGATAAAGGGGAACTAGTGGCTGTATTGAACTTAGATTTGAGTCCAGAACTAGAGGGCATAGGTTTAGGGTGAGAGGGGAAAGATTTAAAAGAGACATAAGGGACAATTTTTTTCACGCAGAAGGTGGTGCATGTATGGAATGTGCAACCAGAGAAAGTTGGTAAAATTGTAACATTTAAAAGGCATCTGTGTGGGTATATGAATAGGAAGCGTTTAGAGGGATGTGGGCCAAGTGCTAGCAAATGGGAGGACTAGATTAGGTTGGGGTATCTGGTTGGCATGGACGAGTTGGACCAAAGGGTCTGTTTCCGTGCTATACATCTCTATGACTCTAAGACGTTTGACAAAGTACCAAATGAAAGGTTATCATAAAAAATAAAAGCCCATGGTTCAGAAGATAGAATATTGGCCAGCTAACAGGAAACAGAGTATGCACAAATAAGGCATTTTTTGATTTGGTAGGATGTAACAAGTAGTCTGTCTCAGGGATCAGTGATGGACCTCAATCGTTTACAAGTAATAATGAATGCTAATAGAATGTTACCATTTATTGAGAGGGGGATTGAATCCAAAAGTAGGGAATGTATATTTTGATTTTGTAGTGCATTTATAGCACCATGTAGTACATCTGGAGCGCTGTGTATAATATTGGTCTCCTTTATTTCAGAAAAGATGTTTTGGAAGCAGTACAGAGAAGTATTACTAGACTAATACCCTGGAATGAATAGGCTATTTTATGAAGAAAGGATGGACAGGATACCAGCTTGTATCCACTGGAGGTTAGAAGAGTAAGCAGTAACTTTATTGAAATATGTAAGATCCTAAAGGAGTTTTGACATTGTGGATAAGGAAATGATGTTTCCTCCTGTGGGAAAGCATAGAATAAGGGATCACAGGTGAAAAGTAAAAGGCCATGATTTAAAACGTTAAAAATCACACAACACCAGGTTATAGTCTAACAGATTTAATTGGAAGCTCGAGGTTTCGGAGTGCTGCTCCTTCATCAGGTGGTTGAAGGAGCGGTGCTCCGAAAGCTAGTGTGCTTCCAATTAAACCTGTTGGACTATAACCTGGTGTTGTATGATTTTAAACTTTGTACACCCCAGTCCAACACCGGCATCTCTAAATCATCATTTAAAACAGCATTCCGAAGAAATCCATTCTCACAGATAGTTGAGTGCTTGGAACCCTCTTCCTCAAAAGGTCTTGGAAGAAGAGTCATTGAATACTTTTAAGACAGAGGTGGATAGTCTCTTGATAAGAATAAGTGTAAAAAGTTGTCAGAGATAGGAATAAATGTGGAGTTGAGGTTGCATTTAAATCAGCCAAGCTCCTATTAAATGGTAAAACAAGTTTGAGATACTGAACGTCTAATCTACTCCTGCTCCAAATACATATTTATCTTTTTTGCTCTTGCTGAAGATGTGGATGTGACTGACAAAGCAAGTATTTGTTGCCCATCCCTAACTACCCTTGAAACAAAAACAGAAATTGCTGGCAAAGTTCCGCCGGTCTGACAGCATCAGTGAAGAGAAATCAGAGTTAATGTTTTGGGTCCAATGACCCTTCCCTTGAATTGATTGGCATACCAGACAATTTCAGAGAGCAGTTAAGAGCTTGTCATATTGGTCTGGATCTGGAGTCACATATTGGCTAGATTGGATAGGAAAAGCTGGTTTCCTTCTCTGAAAGACATTAATGAACCACAAATGGGATTCTCTGGCAATCATTGATTGATGTCTTAATCATCATAACTGGAAATAGGAACTGAATTTTCCCATCTTCTGAATGACATGGACAATCGCCAGTGAGTTGGGAAAATGTGGCGATATAGGAAAAATTTAATTCTTGACGTTGAGAAAAAAAAATTGATTTTTCACCCAAAGTGTGAACAGCAAGATGTGAATCTGGCTTGTGGGCAGCAACAAGACTATTTGTAAACATTAATATCTCACTACTATCATCTACCAAACTTGTTTTAGATAAAATTTGCTGAGAAAAATCAGATGGCAAAAATTCCCAATATGATACTCAGCAAGGATACTGGGCTGCTCCTGCTCACTGCTTGTACCTCAAGCCTCCATGTTGACCAGCAGTCTCAAATCTCAGGGTACACTTCACGAATGGCAATCATGGTGGTTGTTATTGCACATCATTCAGCTGGCTGATTATATGCAGAGCTGTAGTCCACAAAACGTGAGACATTCTATGAGATCTGTGACAGATAATGGAAACCTGAAGGAGGTAATTTATGAATGCTCCAATTGCTTTTTCAGAGAGCATGGCCTTCAACTTTGGTATGCTTGAATTTGAGGCTCCTTCAAATGTATAATTTCTCAGAAATCTGATTTTCTGTGATAAATGGCAGAGTCACAGCAGCAGTATCATAAGCATGGATGAGGCAGCTACAAGTAAGAAGGACTCTATTTATGCTTTATATAGATTTTCCCACCTCCAGATCCTCTCATCAGTTGAGCTGGAACAATTATTACATAATATGGTTTCGCAAACAGTCAAGCCATTCTAAAAACATAGAAATATTGAAAATAGAAGCAGGAGTAGCCTATGAGACCATTCAAGACTGCTCTGCCATTCAACATGATCATGGCTGATCATCCAACGAAGTATCTTGTTCTCACTTTCTCCCCCGACCTTTTGATCCCTTTAGTCCTAAGAACGATATATAATCCCCTCTTGAAAACAATCAATGTTTCGGCTTCAACTGCTTTCTGTGGCAACGCATTCCACAAGCTCACATCTCTGAGTGAAGAAATATTCAGCTCAGCTCAGTCCTAAATGGACGACCCAATATCCTTTGACAGTAACCCCTGGTTCTGGACTTCCATCGGGAGCATCTTTCCTGTATTTATTTTGCCTAGATCTGTTAGAATTTTATAGATTTCTATGAGATCACCCTCATTCTTCTAAACTCCAGAAGATATAGTCGTAACCAACCTAGTCTCTCTTCATCAGTCCTGCCATCCCAGGAAGCAGTCTAGGAAACCTTTATGTACGCCCCCCAGAGCCAAAACATCCTTGCCACAGATAAGGAGATCAAAACTGCACACAATAGTCAAGATATCATCTCACCAAAGCCTAATACAATTGCTAAAGTCATTCCTGCTCCTGTACTTGAATTCTTTCATTATGAAGGTTAACATTCCACTTCTCTTTTTCTTCTCTGCTTGCTTTCAGTGACTGGTGTACACGGAAACCCAGGTCTCATTGCGCTTTCCCCCCTCCCAATCTGTTTGCCATTCGGAAAATAATCTTCCTTCCTGTTTTTATTACAAATGTGGACATTCTCAGTTTTGTCTATATTATACTTAAAATATCATTGCATTGCCCACTCACTCAACTTCTCTATTATACACTGAAGTATCTCTGCATCTTCCAACCAGATTTGTGTCATCTGCCAATTTGGAGATACTACATTTGGTTTTCTCATCTAAATCATCAATATATATTGTGAATAGCAAAACATTATTTCATGGTTTATTGCAATATATTCATTTTATCAGAATTAATTGATTCTTACAATGCTGAAAACTGTTACTATAAGTTAGATTTCACTTTTAAAATGGTTCAAAAAATTGCTGTTCTCACTCCTGCAGTTTAAAAAATAATCAGTTTTGTCAGTCCACTATCCAGCTGTTGGTAAGGGAAAAAAAAATCTCATTTCTTTCTGCTGAAACGGACAACATCTCAGGGTAACCAGGCAACAGAAAATGTAATTGCTTTCATGGATCCTGTGCATCCTTTTGTTCAGATTGTTGAATCCAGTCAAAGTCTTCACTGGTTAAAATCTGAACAACATGCCAGAAAACTGCACTCCTCTTTGAGAACATGATTTATAAATGAGTTTAAAGAGTATCTAGTGCCTTCTTATCTGGAGGGAACTTCAGTTAAACAGAAACTGCAGGATTTCCATTCATTCTTATTTTGTCCTGATCACAAATTGAGGGAATCAGCTTTAATGCCTCGCAGTACATCGTGCTTCTTTCCAGCTAAGATTATAGCATAGCAACATGTAGGCCTTCTGGATCCTCTAACTTATAATATGCTAAGAAAAACCAAGAAATCTGTGACATTCAGGTTACTTTCTACCTGTAAAAGTCCAATATAATTAAATACATCAACCTGCCATTTTGTACTAAGCAATTCTCCATATATAGTTCAACTTTGATTTAAAGTTTCTTTAATGCAAAATACCCTTGTAAAAATGGAAATTAAAGAAATTATTTAAACTGAAATTTGGATTTCTGTTTCCCTGGATTTATAAACTGTGTCTTGGTCAAGTCATTTTTCTTTTGTAAAGCTCAGTCAAGATCAAGATTTTTCTCATGTCTTATTTCTCAATCCACTTATATATTTAAAAGTTGCTGCAAAGAAATTTCCTGGAGTTACTGAAGTTGAAATAATTTCTCCTGTCTGATTTTCTGTAGAGGCAAGCTTTTTTACTCTGTGAGGAGCTCAGTCAAATATTACATTTACAAGCTTATTAAATTGAATTGGACCTTGGAAAGAACTTTTTATTAATAGTCAAAAACTGGTGAGAAAGACTTGTATTGTTTACCAAAAACCCTCATCACTTTTCAGTTCTTGGTATATTTAAATTAAATTGCAAAGCTGTTGCTGCAAATCAGTTGGTAATTAGGCAACTCACCCATTTGGGGTCTAAGGAGGATTGATATCAATTTCTAGTAGCCTATTTAACCTGAAGGAAAAATGCAGCAGCCATTTTAGAGCTCAACTGAAAGCTGCTTATAGATTGGAAGGTTCAAAGTGTTGGCTGGGAGAGCATTCAGATTCTCCAATAATGCCAGAGAGTCCTTAGTTAATGAAGTAAAGAGGAGGAGGAATATATTATTTCCATCAGAATGGAGATGCTTATCCCACCACATTGCCATGGAAGCATGTCTGATGTGGCTGTGCATGCTAATGCCTGTGGTTTAGCCTCTCAGACCTGGAGACAATGTACAAAGAAGTTCAATGACCTGATTTAGGCTGCTAAACTGGTAAGGTAACACATTCATTCAAAAGGGTTTCCTCATTGTAAATACTGTCCTGTCCCACTTTACTGCAACAGTACCAGTTGAAATTTTGACCTCCTCACTTCATTTTCCCAATATCCAATCAGTACAATACCCTTCAGTACCCCTTCCTTGTGCTGCCATGCCTAAAATCTGCCAGTATCCTTTCTCTTCCTATTATTTATCCTCTATGTCCATATGCTTGTTTCTTCATTGTAACAAATAAACTATCCTTACTTCCTGTACAGATGTTTAGTGAAATATGTATTGAAGTTTCTGAACAAATTCCTTTTCTTTGAGCAACACAGAATAGTGAATCATGCCAGGGAGGGGACACACAGGAGTGAGATGGGGGTGTGGGGGGTGAACTTCCATCTTTTTACATGCTCTCATGTGATGAACAAGTTTGTTAAGGATATGGTGGGCAAAGAGATGCCAATGCTTTTACAGAAGGTGAAGCAGCAGGAAGCCTGTAAACTATGTATTTTATCTCATCATGCAATTATCCCTTCTCTGGGTTTATGTCATTATCTAATATTTCATTAAAATATTCCGTTGCAATGATATATCAAACAGTCACAAATGTTAATTTTAAAAATATAAAGTTGTGCTTTTATAAAATTTAAAACAGTTTTGGATTCTTTTTTCTAATGCAGAAAGGAAAGGAGGTGAAGGAAGGGGAGATAACATTTGAAGACTTGGTCAAATGATGGCATCCAACTGCATTTCAGTCACATCGGCTGCTTCGGTGTGCCTCATGATTCGAATCATTAGTTTGGATTTTCTGAGAGAAGACTAATACCATTCTGTAATAAAGTTGAAACAGCACTGATAATTCCAAATTCAAACATCAGGTGCAGACTTCACCTTTTTTTTTTAAAAAATTGTTATTTCGTTTGAAACAACAGACCTAGATTTGGGCTATTGCTTTAACAAAGGAGTCCATTTTCCACACATTTTCAATAACTAACCATCACAAAGATCCTTGAATTTAGCTGGAAAAAGTTACTGTCCTGAGTAAAACCAATGTAATTTATTTATAGTCAGCGTGGAAATTGAATTAGCAACTATATCAGCCACATGTGAGGACTACCATGCCCAGCACATATTGGCACAATGCCTAGCACACCTAATTTTTTTAATAAAGGTGGAATACACTTGGCCTTGAAAGTTAATAGTAATTGACTTACACAGGTTTTATTCCTATTGTTCTATTCTTAAATTACGAGCATATTGATTTGAATCTGCAGTTGATTCAAGTAAAATAAAATTAATTACCATTAGTAATTCCCAAAACTAAGAATTGGAAAGTAAAATTCATTTGTTGTCCATAATTATTTACCATGGATCACATATAAATGCCTTTCTCTGTTGTAATAAAGAGCACAAGTGTTTCTCTTGTAACCCAGCTTTCAACCTTTTAAGCAAACTCAGTGAGCCTTAAACCAGGCCCTCTCTCCATAACACTACTTAACAGATGAGAACACTTAAATATTTGTCACCCAGGATGTTAAAATCTGAAAAGAATTTTAATCCCTAGTTATTAATCCCCATACACAGCCATCAGAAGTTTAGCCATTCAGTCAAAGAACTCTGGACATCGTTAGAGAAGGTTGGAGGTAAACGAATACCAATACTGTGATACATTGTGAATATTTTACTTTGAACTCTTAGTTGTATCTTGGGGTTTGAGGGTGGGTATGGTGCTTGGTTTGAAGAAAAGTGACTAATTATATCCTGGAAAACACATTCACATTGTGGCTATTAATGCCATATCTTTTAAAAATATTGTTTAAAAATGGTCAATTAAAAAAATGTCATTACTATTTACTCAGAATTAATTGATGCCATTATCATATATTACAGACATAGCATTTCATTTTCATGCTCTGCAAATGGTGTGTTCATGTTATTTAAAAATTGGGTTACTCTGCTATTACCAGTGCACTCAACCTAATTCCATGTATTCCCACCAGAAAAAAACATGACAACTGTCCTGGGGATCTTTAGGATAAGCTACATATTTTATGTTGACAGAAATTGTTAAAAATGCATATTGAAGACAAGGTATAAAGTCTCAACAGAGAACAAAAGTCTCTCTTTTCGAAAGCTCCAACAGGAGTTGGCATCTCAAATAAGAAAAAGAAACAAAAACAGTTTCTTGTGTTTTGTACTAAGTATGACTGAAGAAATGCTTATGCTGTTCTATATGTCTCTAAACCCATTTCCTTTATCCATAGCATTATAGGCAATATTTATAAATGAAAATGAGTTGTGTTTTCAGGTACTGATGGCTTAAATAGTTAATTATTTTTTCTTGGAGAAAACTAGATAAATTAATCTTTATACAAAGGTCACAGCATTTTCACACATACCACGTTTCAGTTAAATCCTGGCTTGAGTCCTTTTTGCTTTAATGGTTGAATATTTACACATGACCAAACCTCTTTAAGCTTTGGCTAAGTGAGCTATGGGAGCGGAAAGTAAAACAAACAGTGTTAAGGTTTGCAATCAACGATGTCAAATCATCTGCTAGTATATAAACCTATGGATAAACCTACAGTATGAAAATATATACATTATTTATTACATATGTGGATCTTTTGACTGAACATTACATTTTCTGCATGGTTACACCCATCTGTGTCTACGCATAATGATTTTTCATGCTACATTAATTCAACATAGTGCTCAAAGCTGCAAAGGGCAGGACCCTCAGTTTTTAATTGTGTTGAAGGAATTTTTACATTCTGTTTTTCATTAATAGCTGGGAATTCTAACATGTCTTGTGTTAGCTGAAAACCAGGTCATTTAATACTGAGGGACCTTTTAGTCATAATATGCACATAAAGTTTTACTGCAATAGAGGCATGTAATAAATAGAAATTATATGATCATTCTTGAACTAAAATGCTGCAATTAGTGTACTCTAAGTTATCTGCTGCACTATTTCTCTCATGTAGTGTCCCCAACTTAATCTGTTGTAAAAGATTCTTGCATGTTGGTAAGTTACAAAGATAAATTCTTTTCCATAACCAAATTCTTTAGATTTCTTCAAATCAATAAATGCAAAGCTTATTTTTGACATCCTAGCTTTCTTGAGATTGTTAGTAAATTTACCGTGTCTTCAATGGAATTGCATTGTAATAATTTAATGTTTTGAATTTACAATATCTATGGAATAACTGATAGCTCTGTGATTTGCAGGTTGGTAAATCAGCCAGGAGTTCAGGTGACATCACAAATGACAGCAATAAAATTGTTGTGTTTCATATTTCAACTATCACTGTCAACGTACCAATTTAATAATTCTTAACATTATTTTGTTGGCCAACATAGAAACTTTGGTTTTAATTATCTGTTTTACATTTTTGCAGCTACATTTCCATTGTGATTGCAATCTTAGAACCAGATGAATATTTAATTTGTGACTGAATGAACAATTGTGGTTTTTAACTGTTAATTACTGAATAAGAACAAAATAATTTGCATTTATCAATACGATGCAAAGAATGTTACATATTACAAAGAAATATTGTAAAAGAATTAACATTTTAAATGTCACTCTTTGAATAAACCAAGCAACTTTCATTTAATATTCAATGAAAAATAAAATGTTAAAGTTTAAACACTACTGTCCTTCAATATAAGTATTGAGGTCTTTGCTAAAGTTAACATTTAAACTAATTGTCATACAAGACTGCTTTGTAAGTCTGTAAGTTTTAAGCACAGACATTTCATTGTAATAGCACAGTTTAGGGTCATAAACAATTTTTTTGACAGAATTTTGGTGAAGCAGTCCTAGCAACAGTATTGAATATTTAAGAAATCATGACCATAGAATTGGAAAAAAGCATTATCATTCTTTTTGTGATATTTTCATTGACACGACAGAGCAAATTGCCTGGGAAACTAGCTGCATTAAGTTACTATAACTAATATTATATTATCAGGCAAATGTATTAATGTAATAACGTTAATAACTGTCTTTGGAGGTCTTCTTATTTCGACCGTCAACATAATTTAGCCTTTTCAGCAGCCTCCGTTTCAATCATGCCAATCGATTGGTTATGACAGTGCCCAAGAGTTCTCTAGCTGGGTGCAATCAGCAGTTCAGATGCAAATGGTGCTCAGAATCATGTTGGTTTTCAGAATGTTTTCTGGGTTCACATTTTCTCTCTAACATAAAATCGTGCATATCTTGGTGAATGCAAAATCTTCTATGAATCAGTATAACGGTGCAGTATTTAAGAATGAAAAGTTTTGCAAAGTAGATAGCATCTGTGGAGAGAAAAAAAAAACAGAGTTAACAGGAGAATCTTCTGGTCCTGGTGAAGATGAGAGGAATGGCAGCTGGCGAGATATTATTATTTGTGATGTTCATGATGTAGCTGCGAATGTGGGGGAAATGAGAAGTAGGCTTGAGATGATGCAACAACTGGCTGGGTGGCTGACAGTGAGGAGGATGATGCTAGGCTATAGAAGGATATACATGGATTGATCAGGTTGGATTTTAGTGGCAGATGGAATTTAACCCTGGTAAATGTGAGGTGATGCACTTTGGAAGGAAGAACAAAACAAAGGAATACTCAATGGATAGCAAGACATTAGGAAGATCAGAGGGATCTTGGGGTGTTTGTCCATAAATCTCTGAAGATGGCAAGACATGTAAATAGGAAAGTTCAGAAGGCCTACAAGAGGCTTGCTTTTATCAACCATGTTGTACATTAGAACAGTGGGGTGGTCATGTTGAAGCTCTACGGAGCTTGATTAGACCACAGCTAGAGTACTGTGTTCAGTTCTGGTCACCACACTACAGGAAGGATGTAATTGCACTAGAGGGTTGCAAAGGAGATTCTCTGGGATGTTACCTGAGATGCAGAATTTCAGCTACAAAGAGAGGCTGAATAAGTTTGGTTGTTTTCTTTGGAGCAGTAAAGATTGGTGGTGGGGGAGAGGGGTGGGATCTGACAGAGTTGCATAGGATCATGAGGGACATGGACATGTTGAAGAGAAAGCAGCTATTTCTCTTGTTGGAAGGATCAATAATGGGGTGGGGGTGGGGGCATAATTTTAAAGCGAAAGGAGGAAGGTTTAGAATGGATTTGAGGAAAACATTTTTCAGCCAGAGGTTTAAGGGATCTGGAATGTACTGCCTTGGAGGGTAGTTGAGGCAGAAAAACATCACAACCTTTAATAGTACTTGGATAAACAGTTGAAGTGTCATAACATTCAAGATTATTGGCCACGTGCTGGAAAATGCAACTAGTGTAGGTAGTACTATACTTCTGACAGTACAAACTCGATGGACTGAAAGGCCTCTTCTGTACTACATGATTCTATGATTCTAAGTATCCAAAAGTCAATGGTGGGTTAAACTTTACCAATAAAGTTTTCTGACCTTTAAGATCAGGTCGATCTTCTGAACTGCAACCATTAAGAAGCCTGTTTGTATGTTTTTGCATTTCATTAAAAGTACAACTTGCCAGATTAAGAGCATTCTCTCACATTCAACTCCTTCTCATCACTGTGAATGTGCACTCTGCTGTGTAGTGTCAAAAGCCTTCAGTCACAAACTGCACTAGCTGTCCACTGGCACCTGACTTTCTGTGATATTCTCTTCTGAGCCAAGCCCCCAAAGAGCAGGGCAAGATATGCCATTCCACGTTTGGACAGATTGTGCTGTATTCAAATTGGCGGCATTTTCTGAAGGTGAGGCTTCCTCCCCAGGAACTGCTAGAAGTCCCACAATTAGGCACTGTTTTTTGTGCCCACAGCATATTGTGTACCCTGGGAGGGGGTGGGGGGTGGGAAGCAGAGCAGAAGCTTTTGCACTGCTTTTGCCAATTTTTTGGCTCCTTTATTTGGCAAAGGATTATCAGTGGGGAAATGTTGAAACAAGGTACTACAGGAGCAAGAAGCAGTCAATCTAGAACATGGAGCCCACTGACCCTATATCAGCAAAGAATACAACAAAAGAAAATGCAATAGATGTGCAATATATCAATTAGTATCTGAAAGCGAAATACGTTATTGTTTTGGTTATGAATTATCTTTTACTATTATTCACCAGCATGCTGTGCATTTCTAGGTTATTTGAATTTAATCTCAGAAATCTGCAGTTTCCACTTTTTTATTTTGGTTTTACTGATGTGGTCTGCGTCCATTTGTCTGAATTATGCCCTAATCATATTTCATGAAAATGGGATAATCATAATTTTAGCATGATTGAGCATTCCAGAAGTAACGTAGTAATTTGTAATTCAAAACCGCCTTCCATATTCAGCACAAAAATATCATCCTCTTATATATGTACCTTAAAACATAAAGCCATTCCTGAAAAATGTTAGAGGGCAGAATTAAAATGTTAATAAATTAATTTTTGAAAATCTTGGACTATTAAAAAGTATTTAAATCAAAATATACATATTCAGATATAACCAAGTTATGGGTGAGTGGAGTGCATTTGTGCCTTTTATTATACAACTTGACTTGCAAGAAAGGTAGACTTTTCTCTAAAAATAAATCTATCACCTACTATAGTCTACAAATATGCTATATATTCCTCAAAAATAAAACCTCTTTAGTTTTGTTCAATCAAACATGCCCACAGGCTAAAATGATAGGTTATATTAGCCTGGCCACACTCAGCATGTGGCAAGTAATTTGAGCATGACAAACAGCGCTGTTAAGTAAACAGCACTTACTGCCTGTGCAAAGGATGCAGACAAGCCATCCAATTTGTATTTTCATGGTTGAAAACAGTTATAAATCTGCAATTCTGAATGTGAGCCTGTGAACCCCCATGGATTCATTTATCGCTGTTTGACTGACTCTATGCTAGCCAGTTCTTCCGTTTGACATTTCGTCATTCAGGAGCGATTTGAGTTCTGTCTCAACTGTTGTAAAAACAAGTTTTGTTACACATCATCTTGTGTAAGCATGTAACCTAGTTATCATCATAAGAACCCTGTGGAATTATCACGGGTATGAAATTACATTAACTTATTATCCTTGTAAATAAACAGAAGCTTTTTACAATTGCTTTGCCACAACAAATGTTGTAAAAATTGTGATTTGCTTGACCTACAAAGACAATTTGCAATATAATACTTTGTAAAATGCAATAATAAGGAATCTCTCCCCAGTTCTTCTCCATTCTATAAGTAGTGCCAGACTACAGTTCTGAGGGTGCTGACCGTGCCTTGGCTGTTTTTCATGGGGAATGTCAAAAGGTTATTCAGCTGCTGATGGTATCACAGTAGCACTCTATTCTGCCTTCACCTGACATTCATACATGTCACTTTCCAGCAGGATTACTGAACAACAATCCTGAATGATTTTTCCTACTTCCTACTAAAGGAACCTTGACACCAAATGTAGTGCTGGATGCTGCTCTGGAGATCAATTAAGTCAATACTGCCAAGAATGAACCACACATCTCTGGCCTATATAAATCTAAGTACCAGCCATGTGGTATAGTTCTACCTACTGATGAAGCCATTGAATTCAAATTCTTTCCACTAATAATGGCTAAGTAATTACAAAATTGCCATCAGTGCCAATATTAGCAAACTTTCATGGATAATCAGTACATTCACTTTAGACTTTTAATTGCAACTTGAAATGTATCTTTGCAGAAAGACCCTAGCCAGGGCTATTGAGACTGTTTAAGCAAAGGTCTGAAAACTAATAAAGTGTATAATTCATTGCTTAGTCAGTTCTATTAGTTTTATTTCTGCTTTTAGGTTAGTGGTCTAATTACAATAATTATCTCACTTCAAAATGTACTTCTATTGGCAGTTTTCAATGCATTAGTATTGTTTTAAAACACAATTACAGTTTACCCTGGTAGTGGTCCAATACTGCTATCAAAGATTCTTTGGACTTCATCATTGCTTAATTATTAACGCGCATAAATGTTATTGTTGCTTTAAAAAAAAGTTTTATTTGTTTCAGGCAAACTCTCTTTACAACTAAAATCTGGAATGGTGAATAAATTCCTCTCTTTAGGTTCCTGAAGTTGGCTATACAGATTCCATTTCAAAAAAGATGAGACTTTTAAATTTAGGATGTACTTTTATGTAAAGCTATATGACTAAATACAATGCCAGATCTTGAGTTAACAAATATGAGGTGTTAGGTTTATTGTAAAATTTGCTCAAGTGCAAAACTTCTTAAAAACCTGAATCCATGACACATACATGCAAGCACACACACACACAATCAAAACAAGTTATACAGTGAGGGAGGTAGAGTTGAAAACAGTTCCATAGGAAGAAACATAGATTTGTTCTGTTGTTGTAAAACTTGGCTGATGCGAGTAGATAATCTGTCCTTTTCCACAATGAGTGCTGTGGCACGTGAAATTTTATTTAATTAAAATTTCATAGCTCCATAATGTATTCCAAAACATAACAGAGATAGGGTCCAAACTTGAGAATTGTAGAGCGAGACAGAGGTGATATTAAGTTCTGAAAGGAGGTATGATCTTATTAAAGAAGTTTGCAGACTCCCCTCAATGCTACAAACAGACCAGCTTATAATGTTTGTTCTTCCCAAGTCTGGTTTTGATCTTGTGGCTTGATCAAAGCTGGCTTTTGGCAGAGAACGTGGACAATCCATAATAATGAAAAGATTTCAATCTTCTATTATGAAGGCCAATGCCATACCACTGCAACAAATAAGGAAAGCCTCATCCTTTTTTTGCATAATGGGTCTCCGTAGTCTTTCTCTCTGCATTTTTTTGACAGATTTTTGCAGTTAAGATATCTATTATCTTGCTGTCCTTAGATTTTGCAGACAGTATCAATAAGGGATGGTGTGCATTCCTCGAGGAAACTGCCCAGATATGTCACCATTTTGTCCATTTCGGAAGTTTCTTGAAACATGGATACTTTTGTAGATCAGGTGACTTCTGCAGCCATATTAAAACAAAATGCGTTTTTTCAAACGGAAGTCCCAGGTATTAAATTGCTCAATTGAATGAAAGATTAAAGGTCCATATGCTACTACTTTGTGACACTCTTTTACTTGTGACCATTTTACCTGTGGATAAATTTGAGAATAAGGCCATCTTAGAGATATGGAGTTGTCCATCATGGTGAACTTCAGAATAGATTGTCAGAAAGTTAATATAGGGGATTGAACCATTTCAGTTTTAGCAATGTTACTGACTGACTGATAACTCTTTTAAGTGGATTTGGCACTAACTCTGCATAATTAGCGCAATTTCTTTTTTTAACTATAGAAGTAAGCTATTACCAAACAATTAAAGAACTAAATGTTTGGAAGGCAAATCTGAATAAAATAAGGAACGTGCAATTTTATGTGACCTTTTCATGGATGAAACATTTAGGGTCTAAGCTATAGTTGTACTACAGTTTATCAATGGATGCATTGTCATTTCTTAATATGGTGTGTTATCAATAAAAAAACATGAACAGAGTTGGTATTAAAAATTTACATAAAAGATTGATCTGATTGCATGTACAACTTCGAAAAGGACCGAAAACCTATTCTAAGGGTTAATCAAAAGCCAAATTTAAAGATGGACATGTAAAACTGGTTAAGCAAAGTGTTTAAATCAAGAAAAATTGTAACAGCATTCAGAAGTTATAGTAAAAATCTACTTCTGATGATATCTGATATTATTAGACTCAGAAACAGGTGCTTCAACAGCGATCATGCGATACCTCAATAGTCAATCGTCTCTATCTCTTTGTTCTAATACTTTATACTCACAGACATTAAGACTGCAAACTCTAACTGGTAAATTGACCTTGTTTTAGAAATTAGAAATTGCAAATTTGTCTGTTCTATTCACCAGGATATTGTGGTGAGTTGCATTGACATTGCAGGTGTAAAGTCAGCTTAATGGTCATGGAACAAGGTAGGAACATCTGCTGATTTGTATGCCTGTATGCCTGCCTAGTTTCTGAGAAGAAGGAAGGAAGCAATCAGGAAGTGAAGAAATGGTTATTATGAAACTTGGATTTAATGTCCTGAACTTTCAATGTAAAACCTTCCTTGGTGGCAGCTTTGAGCAGTGTCTTTCCTGATTACTGACTTGGCTACTAACACCAGAAGAAACTGACCATCTGGAGCATATTATGAATATTAGCATTGCCTTTAACCCCTTGATATACATTTACACTGATCGAAATCTTAATTTCGAGTATTGGAGGATGCCTATTTTAAAAAAAAGAAACTCTAACTGATATAATGGCTAATGCATTTCCAGTGCACATTGGAACCCATGGGCTCCTGTTTTATGAAGGTGGCTATGTTTTCCACAGAGGCTATGATGGAATTCTATCAAATGTTGGCTGAAGTCCTGGAACCCTTACTTACACTGAGAGAACAATCGCATCTGATCAAGTCAAGGTCACTATTGAGCTGAAACAAAGGCAGCATAGATGACTGATTAAGCATTAACTACAAAGAAGCTCAGCATTGAGGCAATATAGCATCTACTACTTTATTCAGAATAATCATGTAATCCCTCTGCTTCATAACAGAGCCAGCCAAACAGATTCAAAAATGCACAAAACTCAGGAACTGGTTAAGACAGTTTTATCAGGCAACAAGCCATATCTCAAAGTCATGTGCTATGGTATTTAATTATCTTCTGTAGGGATCTAGGGAGAGATGTGACAGTAGATAGTGATGCTGATGTCAGAGAAGGACATTTCTTCCATGGAAAAGTACCACTTTTGCTCTGCTGCTGGGAAGTCCTCATGCTCATGAATTTGCACTTAGTGTTACATCTGGCAACAAAAAAAAAATCCCTTTTGCCTTAATAACTACTTGCTTCCTACTAGGTGTACTTGCATTTCTGCTTATACAGGTAAGATGCCATTATTGAGTTGATGCTGAACTGATGTCAGTTGCAGACTTGGATTTGGACATAATTTTGGAATTGACGAATACGATCAGTGATTGGACTCCTCCTCAATTGTGTTTATTATATGAAAATCAAAAGATCTTGCTCCACTGTGTTCCCACTGATATTTTTCATTATAAAAATAATCATACTTTAAGCAAGCAAATGGAACTGAAGCAACCTGCAATGAGATTTACTCGATCAACTTTCTGTTATATTCTCAACTTCAAGGTCATAGTCCCCCACATTTTCTTTTGTTTGGCTGTGTATTGTTTGAAAAAGTTCCTTTTCATACAAACCTAGTCTTTCAGTCTTGCTGTTCAACTTCATTTCATGTACTATTGGTCTTTATGTCTCCTGTTCCTTCTTTAGGAAGAAAAAATATTTTTGAATGTGAATGGTTGAAGATCATTTTTTTCCCCAGGTTAGTGGATGTAGCTTTATGAAAGGTTGTGTGCATTGCCACTTTAAATGCACTGTCCTTGATGGAAAACAGAACCTTTTATTTCAGTTGACATGATCTTCCTCAAATAGTGCCATGTGATCTTTTATGTCCACCTAAACAGCCAGATGAGATAATGCCTCATCCGGAAGACAGAACGTCTGATAATGCATCACTCCCTCAGCACTGTATTGAAGTGTCAGCATAAATGATGTGCCCAGGTCCCTGGAGTGGGGCTTGAACCCATGACCTTCTATTTCAGAGGCAGGAGTCAAACTGACACTTAAGAATTGAATTCTGTTAGACATTTAAGGAAACTGTGACCTAGAGGTAATTAATGCTGAAAACCACAACAAATGTTAAAGCAGCAGTGATGCAAACTGAAGCATTTTCATATGTATCTGCTTCCAACTGAGAATCAACTATGATTCTTTGATGTGCTGCATTTTGTGCAAGCTCCATATGCTTCATACTTAAGACTTTATCTCTGTTTTTCTTTCACCTGTCGATTGTTAATTTGTATTTGGCAAACATTTTGCTATCTTATGCAGATCTGAAATAGCAGCTGGAAAATCAAGCAAAAAATTAAATAAAGTGAACTACTAGTTCATAGATAAACATCATTCAGAACTATGGAAACCTAGTCCCAAATTTACTGTTAAATTCACATGAGTTAATATGGTGTTGCTTCACCAAGTAAAGAGCACCTAGTATTTGTAGAATAATAAATCTTTCGATAGATAATAAATTAGCAATCCTAGAAATTGGTGTTCAACCTTCCTCAATAACATTTACACTATATAATAAAATAAAACAAAGAACTGTGGATGCTGAAAATCTAACACAAAAAAAACCAGAATTTACTGAAGAAACTCATTGGCTCTTGCAACATCTGTTGAGAAGAAAACAGAGTTAACATTTTGAGTCTGGTGACTCTTCAGAACAATTTCTTCTGAAATGGTTCGCTGGACTTGAAACACTAACTCTGTTTTCTTCACAATTGATGCTGCCTGACCTGCTGAGTTTCTCCAACAATCTTTCTGATTTTGCCAACATTTACATTTTTAAACGAGTATATGATGTCTGTAAGGTTATTAAAATAGCCAAATACGCAACCATAAAAGCATTTTTTTAACAAACTAACTCTGCAAATATAGTTTCAGTTCTCAAAATATTTTTCTCAACTTTACAAATTTCTCTCTGCCATTTTACCTCATCCTGCAGACAATAGGACGGAATCTTACCAGGGTCTGATAATGTGGCCTATGGGGAGGCAAGTGATAAAATCGAGCGAAATGTTCGTTGATGCTCATCTCAACGCCGCAACTGTCTCGCCACATTTTGCACACTTTTCTCTCTGAGTGTGGCAAGATTCTCACTGGACAGCAATGAGTTCCCAATTGATGCTAATTATTACTTGCTAAACATCTTGTGAATTGTCCACCTTGACACAGGTTTTGATCTTACCAAACTTACCATACAAATCAGATATCAGAAAAACCCGACATGGAAACCAGAATTGTTTTTTTGTGGGTTCAACTCATTGCTTGCTTCAAGGGACCCTCATTTTGGATGCCAGGCACCAAAGTACTGGCCACAAGATCCCCATAACCATGGACATTGGCATCTGACATGTGCCAGCCTCTGTGAAACCTCTTGGCATATGTCCAATTCATTTACATGACATGTTACACCTCGGGCTGCATCAGCAATTATCGTGGTAATGCTGCTGTAAGGACACTTTGCACTCAGGGACAGACAGACAGCTTGTGGGCTTGAACAGGCTGTGACTCTGAGCTGTTCACTTACTTCCATAGTGCTCATCATTCTGAGCCTACCTGAATGCATTCCTGCCTTGTATTACCTTTATGCGCATTGTCCTTTCAGTCAGAGATGCCAAATTCATATTACCACTGTCTTGTTGTGTCAGTTAACCCCAAAGTAAAGCCAAGATCTTGATATCATTGTCAACAGCCATCAGTACAGTCTAGGGCGAAAGCCTTCACCTAGGGAAACCCAGCACACGAAGTCAAAGGTAGCTTCTGATATCAGTCCAAGATAGACAAGCAGGAGGCTGGAAGAACACAGCAAGCCATGTAGCATCAGGAGGTGAAGTCAATGTTTCAGGTGTAACCCTTCAGGACTGGAGGTGGGTGTAAGGGGAGCTGCAGATAAACAGGGTTGCGGGGAGAGGTTGATGTGATGGAGATGGGTGAACACAGGCAGAGGGTATGACCTGGTTCGTTGATGAGAGGAATGAATCTGGTTGGTAACTGGAAGGAAGGGTTGATCAGAAGAATACAGAAGGGAGGGGGAAGGGCTAGGAAGGGTGTCGGGGATGGGGAGTGAGGTTATTTGAAATTGGAGAACTCGATGTTGAGCCCTCTGGGCTGTAGGCTACCCAGGTGGAAGATGAGGTGTTGTTCCTCCAATTTGCGGTCTGATTCAGTCCAGACTGTTTTCAGAGCGGTCAGTCCATATCCTCTACCGATAAGTGAGGAGCTGAATGTCAGCACCCTGCCAATCTTGTTTCTTTCTGCAATATTGTGAACTGTTTTACTCCTGGAATGAGAGGCAGGGAGGTGTGCCAGCTATATTGTTGGTTCCGATTTCCCAAGCAAGTGAGGAGAATGCTCAGAAGGCATGAACAATTAGTGGTGTCACAGACGTTTGGATCGGTGAGAGTGACAGTGAAGTTGTGCATGCGTTAGTGAGCATGGTAGAGCATTACCCTTCTGAGAAGCTGGGTGCAGTGGCAGAGAGAGAGTGATTGTGAGGAATTGGAGAGAGGATTGCGGCAGTTACACTGGCAAAGTGGAAAAAGACATTCAGAAGAAAATCAAAGTGATGGACAATCATCCAGACAACAACTTTGGACCATGCTGGCAAGGTCTTTGTGTCATGGCCTCCACTGCTGGTCCCGGGAGAAGTGGCAATCCCACTTGTGTACCACTTTGTCCAGCAGGGAACTCCAGCACTCTGCCTGCAAAGTGTGACACTGCCTTCCCTGTCTGCCAAGTCTAAGACAAATGTCAGAACATGCAAGGCAGTTCCAGACCTATAGCCCTTGTCCAGGTGCACAATAACTATTTTTGATTATGATGCCGGTCAGTTCCAGGATCTCCAGTGAGTGGTGAGTTAAGAGGGAGCAGAAGTCAGACATGAGACTCATCTTAATGGCTAAAATGTCAACTAATGCAATAACTTTGATAAGATTCAGCAATAAAACTCACTTTTTTGTACAAGTCATTTCACCACCTCAACAAGACTCAGCCAAAGAAAATTGAAATTCAACCTAAAGTTTCTAACAATATAGATCCTTTCATTCCTTGTTCTTCTAAATCATTGCGTACCTCTGCATCATTTCTTCCATAGTGAAGATCATCAGGAACCAGAGTGTCTCCAGCCTTTCTGCTCACCAGGCTTTAACAGTGCCTTTCGAGACCTACTAGTGAAGAATACAAGATAAAAATAACTGTATTTCATCCTCTGATTATCCCTCTTCCAAATAGAGCAAGTGATGAGACACCATGGATCACTTTCTAAAATAGCTGGGTGAGATAAGATTTTTGTTCCTAATGCTGTATATCAGGAAATAGTTTACAAGTACCATACATTGCTCAAAGTCATGATACAGGATTATAATTTACCAGATAAATAAGCAAATACTAAATTGCCTTGTCTTCTAATTGAGGTTTGCCTACTATATTAAGTATTTTGAAATTAAGTATTCAACTTCTGTCATTAGTTCTGATACTGAAATGCATTGACACCCTACAAACCTCTTGTTAATACAATCGGATTCCATATGGTTCACACTCAGCTTCGTGATGACAGATGATAAATCTGTATGATAAGTCTGCTATTTCATTGAAGGGCTCCTTAAAGTTTCCTCTGGAGTACATTGAGTCTGTATAGTAATTAAGTTATTTTCGAAGTGAAGCAGCCAGGATATTTCCTGTGAATGAAGTAGACATTAGCCTTTTTGTCAGTTAACCTATTTTCTTATCATACTTTGATATTTTTTAATATGCTGGAATGGGAAAAAAAACAAAATTAAAATAGGTGAAAAAGCTGAAAAGAAGGATCTCAACAAATATTTACCATAACACTTTCAAGGAGATAGTATTTAATAAAGTCATTCTTCATTTTGTACAATCTGGATCATAATCTTATCACACTTAAGTTCTCTGGAATTGACACAATTGGTGGAATCTTTCTGCAATTGGAAATTTTCTAAGATTGGACCAAAAGAGATGAGACTAATGATGATGTCTGGCCATCTGCCTGCATGATTTAATGGAGGCAGCCAATTGAGAGGCTTGCTCCTGCAAGGTCCACCAATTAAAAAGTTAATGGAAGAACAGGTTTTCAACTGACCCAATGGAAAGTTCCATTGTGATGTCCTGCTGGCAAAAGTGGGTGCTCCTGTGGCAGACATGAGATCATGAAGCAT
The DNA here is from genome assembly GCF_037043375.1 of Chiloscyllium plagiosum. Lineage (NCBI taxonomy): Eukaryota > Metazoa > Chordata > Chondrichthyes > Orectolobiformes > Hemiscylliidae > Chiloscyllium > Chiloscyllium plagiosum. The sequence continues at coordinate 46,454,636 of NW_028270151.1, read as the reverse complement.
GGCTTGGATTTGCAAAAGACTCTCAGGAGATAAATGAGATTTTAAAAATTATTTGTAGTTACAACTGCCAAGTCATCATTATGAAGGAGGATCTCTTCATGGGATGGCTTTCATCTACCACTGTTCTCTGGTGGCAGAGGTAGCTCCCATTGTAGATCCCAGTCTGCTGCCAGGATTTCACTTCCAAAGAACAGCCCAATTCCAGACACAGCACTGGGCCTGTCTACTGTATTTGAGATCTCGGTAGCGATTTAATTGCCACAAGTAGGCTAAATGCCTCTATGTCACCCCTGGAGATAGGGAAACTGGCCGTCCTAATAACGACTTCCCTCCTGGCAACAGCTTCACTTCCATAGTGTATCATCAAATGCTGCAAAATGAATGTCAATGTGAGTTAATATGAAATTTTGGTGGGGAAGTAATTTGTTTAGTGGTACCATTTCAAATAGCACTATACACAAACTACATTCAATTCTTTGAATGCAATGTGCCCCACCAGGTTTTACTTGTGAAGCATACATGGCTTTCTATATTGTATTAATGAGAAGGGCTCACAGTACAGTCTGCTCCAGAGTGCTTTTGCAAGTCTGAATAGTGTGGCTTGTGTTGCTCTGACGCATTTCCTCTCCTGCATCTTAAAAATGACAGCTAACACAATTTGGGAATTTCATTCTTGTTCATTCTTCTTGCTTTTATCCTTCTTTTGCAGCTGGATGGAAAGTTTTTGGACATCCCATGGCCCTCAGTAGCATTATTTAAATAAAAAGCTTTCTCTCTTTGCCTCTGCTATACAGCAGTGGTTTCCAAATTGTTTTTGCTGGCTTTCTTTTGGAGATTTCACCCCTTTGCCTAAGTTTTTCCACTAATATTAGTTAATTATATAAAATAAGTTTTCAGCAGCAGCATAAAATAGTGTACAAGTATTACCCATTCTACATTCTGCTGCTGTTTCTTCTCTATTGAAATCAATGGTATAGTGTGATGTAAAACAGGCCGCCAATTCATCAAGCCTGTTTCGTACAACTGACTAAGGCCAATTTCAATCTTCTTTTACTGCATCTGTACATAGTACTTTAACATTGCCAAAACTTACAATTCTGTCAACAACTGAATAGATCGAATGGGTAGAATGTATGAAAAGGGGAGGAAGACAGAGCAACAACATATTTCTATCTTTCTCTCATTTATTATGTAACTTTCACAACTTTGAACAATGCATTTTTAATGAAATCAGCAGCGTTGGCAGTATTGATCATTTCCAAATGTGTGCACTATAATAAGAAGGGGATAATTGGATCAGTGTGTGCTTAAGCATTCACTGCTATTTTAAAGCCATACATCTGTCCTTATTTTTCCATTATCCAAATTTCGACATCAACATATACAATTGAAACTATCCATATAAATTTGTCCCATTGCAATTACAATCCTAGCCAGTTCTGACACTGTGACCCTTCCGCAGGGAATATGTGTTTACAGTTTTAGCTTGTCCCCTTATGTTGGTAAAAATTGAAAGTGTACAAAGATTTTTAATGTATTGCTAGCGATCCAAAATGACATTGAGCATTGTAATTTAAAGAACATGATTATTCTTTTAGACGCTGATATCAATATATCAGTATCTACACTTCTCGTGCTTACACTCTTGGCTTTTCTCTCTTTTGCAACTTTCTGTTCAAATCAGAAATGTTGTGGCAGTGAAAGGAACCAACAATAAATGTAGGCTGTTTTGGTTGAGGATTGATTGGAAAACATTCTCTTTGGTACTCTTCTTTCCTGTTCCTCTAATCAATCATGCCTCACTCACAGAATTAAGATAAAAATCACAACACCATGTTATAGTCCAGGTTTATTTGGAAGCACTAGCTTTCAGAGCGCTGCTCGTTCATCAGGTGGTTGTGGAGTATAAGATCGTAAGACACAGAATTTATAGCAAATGTTTACAGTGTGATGTAACTGAAATTATATATTGAAAAGGACGTGGGTTGTTTGTTAATCTCTCATCTTTTAGAATAAACATGTTGGTTTCAGTCCTTCCATATGTAAATCACAGAACTTTTTTAAAAGTTATATTCGCAAGTGAACTTTAACCATTGGTGTCATGTCGGCCCAGATAATCCATTTAATGTGTGAGGTGCCCTGTGTGAGACTGTCTGTGCCACAATGGTCAGATTGATTCTAATCCTAAAAAATAGATTTACTGAATCTTACACGACATCTTACATTACCGTGCCTCAGGGCATCCTTGCCTATTCTTCGCAGCCTGCAATACATTATCAATGAGGATGAGCGCCTCGCCAAGACTTTCCCCACACCTCCACTTCTCGCCTTTAAACAACCACCAAACCTCAAACAGATCATTGTTTGTAGCAAACTGCTCGGCTTTCAGGACAGCACTATACAGCGTTGAACTTGCAGCGTTGGTTGGTACCTGGGACTTCGATGTTGTGGCTATTACGGAGACATGGCTAGAACAGGGACAGGATTGGCTGTTGCAGGTTCCGGGATTTAAATGTTTTAGTAGGGTCAGAGGTGGGGGTAAAAGAGGGGGAGGTGTGGCATTGCTTGTCAAAGATAGTATTACAGCAGTGGAAAGGACGATGGATGAGGACTTGCCATCTGAGGTGGTTTGGGCTGAGGTTAGGAATAGGAAAGGTGAGGTCACCCTGTTAGGAGTCTTTTACAGGCCTCCTAATAGTCCTAGAATCATTGAAGAAAGGATTGGGAAGGTGATTCAGGAGATGAGTGACAGTAATAGGGTGGTTGTTATGGGGGACTTTAACTTTCCTGATATTGATTGGGAAAGCTATAGCTCAAGTTCGTTAGATGGGTCAGTGTTTGTTCAATGTGTGCAGGAGAGTTTCCTGACACAATATGTAGACAGGCCAACAAGAGGTGAGGCCATACTGGATTTGGTTCTGGGTAACGAACCAGGCCAGGTGTTAGAATTAGAGGTAGGTGAGCACTTTGGGGATAGTGACCATAATTCGGTGATTTTTACACTCGTGATGGAGAGGGATAAGTGTGTACTACAGGGCAAGAATTATAGCTGGGGTAAGGGAAATTATGATGCGGTGAGGCATGACTTAGGATGTGTGGCTTGGAAAAGTAGACTCCAAGGCAAGAGTGTAAATGATATGTGGAACTTGTTCAAGGGGCAACTATTGAGTGTCCTTGATAATTATGTACCTGTCAGGCAGGAAGGAAAGGGTCATGCGAGGGAGCCGTGGTTTAATAAGGAATTGGAATCCCTTGTTAAATGGAAGAGGGCGGCCTATCTCAAGATGAGACGTGAAGGTTCAATTGGGGCGATTGAGAGTTATAGGGTAGCCAGGAAGGACCTGAAGAGAGAGCTAAAAGCAGCAAGGAGGGGACATGAAAGGTCCTTAGTAGATAGGATTAGGGAAAACCCTAAGGCTTTCTATAGGTATGTTAGGAATAAAAGAATGACTAGGGTAGGAATAGGTCCAGTCAAGGATAGTAGGGGGAAGTTGCGTGTGGAGGCGGAAGAGATTGGGGAGACACTGAATGAATACTTTTCTTCAGTATTCACTCAGGAACAGGGCATTGTTGTCGATGAGAATACTGAGGAACAAATAAGTAGAATGGATGGCTTTGAGGTATGTAGAGAAGAGGTGTTGGAAATCCTGGAAAAGGTGAAAATAGATAAGTCCCCTGGGCCTGATGGCATTTATCCTAGGATTCTCTGGGAAGCAAGGGAGGAGATTGCAGAGCCATTGGCCTTGATTTTTATGTCCTCTTTGTCTACAGGAGTAGTCCCAGAAGACTGGAGGATAGCAAATGTGGTTCCCTTGTTCAAAAAGGGGAGTAGGGATAGCCCTAGTAACTATAGGCCGGTGAGTCTCACTTCTGTTGTGGGCAAAGTCTTAGAGAGAATTGTAAGGGATAGGATTTATGCACATCTGGATAGGAATAATGTGATCAAGGATAGTCAGCATGGTTTTGTGAAGGGCAAGTCGTGCCTCACAAACCTTATTGAATTCTTTGAAAAGGTGACGAAGGAGGTTGATGAGGGGAAAGCGGTAGATGTGGTATATATGGATTTTAGTAAGGCGTTTGATAAGGTTCCCCATGGTAGGCTACTGCAGAAAATACGGAGATATGGCATTGAGGGTGAGTTGGAGGTTTGGATTAGAAATTGGCTGGATGGAAGAAGACAGAGGGTAGTAATTGATGGCAAAGTTTCTTCATGGAGTGCCGTCACTAGCGGTGTTCCGCAAGGATCTGTTTTGGGACCATTGCTGTTTGTCATTTTTATAAATGACCTGGAAGAGGGGCTAGAAGGTTGGGTGAGCAAGTTTGCGGATGATACGAAAGTCGGAGGAGTTGTTGACAGTGAGGAAGCATGTGGCAGGTTACAGCAGGATATAGAGAAGCTGCAGAGCTGGGCAGAAAGGTGGCAGATGGAATTCAATGTAGCTAAGTGCGAGGTGATTCACTTTGGGAAGAATAACAAAAAGATGGGGTACTGGGCTAATGGTCGGATACTTGGTAGTGTGGATGAGCAGAGGGATCTTGGTGTCCATGTACACAGATCTCTGAAAGTTGCCACCCAGGTAAATAGTGCGGTGAGGAAGGCATATGGCGTACTGGCTTTTATTGGTAGAGGAATTGAGTTCCGGAGTCCTGAGGTCATGATGCAGTTGTATAAGACTCTGGTACGGCCGCATCTGGAATATTGTGTGCAGTTTTGGTCGCCATACTATAGGAAGGATGTGGAGGCATTGGAACGGGTGCAGAGGAGGTTTACCAGGATGTTGCCTGGTATGGAAGGAAAATCGTATGAGGAAAGACTGAGGCACTTGGGGCTGTTTTCACTAGAGAAAAGAAGGTTTAGGGGTGACTTGATTGAGGTGTACAAGATGATTAGGGGGTTAGATAGGGTCGACAGTATGAACCTTTTCCCGCGTATTGAGTCGGGTATTACAAGGGGGCATAGCTTTAAATTAAGGGGGGGTAGATATAGGACTGATGTTAGGGGTAGGTTCTTCACTCAGCGAGTCGTTAGTTCATGGAATGCCCTGCCAGTAACAGTGGTGGACTCTCCCTCTTTATGGGCATTTAAGAGGGCATTGGATAGGTATATGGAGGATAGTGGGTTAGTGTAGTTTAGGTGGGCTTGGATCGGCGCAACATCGAGGGCCCAAGGGCCTGTACTGCGCTGTATTCTTCTATGTTCTATGTATACAACCTTGTCACGGTAGACGCTGCAGGATGTGTCAGACTGTGGACACGGATACCACCATTACACGTGGGGACACCTCCCACCATGTATGTGGCAGGTACTCATGCGACTCAGCCAACGTTGTCTATCTCATACACTGCAGGCAAGGATGTCCTGAAGCATGGTAAATTGGGGAAGCCAAGCAGAGACTACGGCAACAGATGAATGGACACCACACAACAATCAACAGGAGTGTTCCCTCCCAGTCAGAGAACACTTCAGTGGCCTGGGACATTTGACCTCAGACCTTCGGGTGACCATCCTCCAAGGCAGACTTCGGCACAGGCAACAACGCAAAGTGGCCGAGCGGAGGCTGATAGCCAAGTTCAGTATTCATGGGAATGCCCTCAATCGGGACCTTGGAACATGTCACACTACAGGTAACCCCATTGCACTGTACACACACACACACACACACACACACACACACACACACACACACACACACACACACTCATAGACAAACGGACTCACAGACAGACAGACACACAGAGACACGCACACAGAGATACACTCTTACAGACCCATACACTCACGCAGATCCTCTCTCATATGTTCACACACACTCCACACTTTCACACCCGCACCCTCTCACACTCACACACATACACACACTCTCTCACAGACATTCATAACCCCTGCCCCCTTACACACACCCACATACCTCACAAACCTCTATGTGTATGTGTGTGAATTTGTACCTGCAGAATTACATTTTGTTTTGCTCAAAAACTGCATGAATCTATGTAAGATTCAGTAAATCTGTTTTTTTAAGAATAGAATCAATCTGGCCATTGTGGCACAGACAGTCTCACACAGGGCACCTCACACCTTAAATGGATTACCTGAGCTAACATAACACCAATTGTTAAAATTCACTTGAGAATATAACTTTAAGAAAGTTCTGCGATTTACATATGGTAGAACTGAAACCAACATGATTATTCTAAAAGATGAGAGACTTAACAAACAATCCAGGTCTTTTCCAATACATAATTTCAGTTACATCACACTGTAAACTTTTGCTATAAATTCTGTGTCTTACAATCTTATGCTCCACAACCACCTCATGAAGGAGCAGTGCTCCGAAAGCTAGTGCTACCAAACAAACCTATTGGACTATAACCTGGTGTTGTGTGATTTTTAAATTTGTACACCCCAGTCCAACACTGGCATCTCCAAATCATCACTAACAGAATACCTTGACTACGTCATCTACTCCTCTCGTTCTACCACCTCATTACGCCTCCTTCCCTTTCAAATTACCAATTCAAAACTTGTGATTCTATTTTCTTGTGTTCCACCATCAGTCACCTGAAATGTAATAATCATTTTGCACATAATGGTCAACATGAAATAAATATTTTAGGCATTACACAAATTAATAAAGGAAATGGGTACTGAGTCAGAAAAAATGGAAAGAAAATTGAAAACTGGTGACAATGGTAACTTTTCACAAATACTTTAAAGGTGGAGTAGTTTAGGTAATATGGAAAGACTTAGAGTGAAGTTGGTGAAGCTGAAAACTTTCTTCCTCCTGGTTGGACCAATTCAATTGTACTCCATACAAAATACTACAAAACATTATTTGCAAGATTAAGTATACTGGAATTAATTAAAACAAGGATTTCACAAACATTTATGCAAAATGCAAATATATCAGTTTTTATCCCTTGTTTATTTCAAGGAGTACTGTCTGCATGAAAAGATTGGTAATAAGCATATTTTTTGTTTCATGTTCTGCAACATGAGACATGCTGATTTAATTTAACCTGGAAAGTCTGAACAGATCGCATGAAAATAATGTATTCGTCATAGGCTTCATGCGTGGTTTCTCCCTTTCTCAGAATGAAAAAGGCTGACCAAATACTTTTTCATGAAACACCTTTTCAAAGTAAGAATCTTGAGGCCATTTAATTCAAGGGAGGCAAACAAAACATATTTATATTGACTTTCATTGGTTCTAAATGATCATTACTGAGAGGCCAGATGATAAAAATGAATTATGAAACCTTCCTCCCTCTGCCTTCTTGGCAAAAAGTGTGTTCTGAAATATCCATCTAAACTTGTCACACGCCATCATTAAAAGGGGAAAGGTTACTTTTTTGCCTGATACCACTTGTTTATTCTGTGATAATGATAATGCTAACCGACCTCTCGTTCCCCAGTTTTAATTCTATGATAGTGGACAGTTCATTAACCATTAATTGATAGAATGATTTCAGCTTTGTTACTAGGGTGAGTGGTTTGTCACTCGGGTCATGGGATTCAAATTAGTGCCTGATCTGAACAGCTAGTTATGCTGCAGCAAGAACATAATGTAGATTAATATATATTTCAATATTCCCCATTTACCCATCAGCACACCTGTGATTCAGTTTTATATTTTCATTGCATCATAAAGCTATTTTCAATAATAGTTCCTTCTGATAAATTAAAGATTCCAGCTTTTAAAAAAAATCTTTAAACAGATATTTGTGTAAGTTTAAGCCATTTGTGATGTTACAACAAAATTTAAAGTTGAGTTCTTGGTTATCAGTTTCGACATCTGATAAAAACACGTTTCACGTATATACTTCTTCATACTGTCATTTAAGTAGACATTCAATTTTCCTAGTAATAATCCAAAATGTCTTTTTAGCTCCTGAAGGTTTACTTCTATTCATATCATATCTCTTTGTGCTAACTTCTAACTAGAACTATGTGGGTATGCTATTGAATATCATCCTTTAGCACAAGCTAGGTGACCCAATGTATTTTTTAACTCCTCATAAATTTGGTCTTTTCAATCCAACCACAGCTGAAAATGTATTGCTGGAACAGCGCAGCAGGTCAGGCAGCATCCAGGGAACAGGAGAATCGACGTTTCGGGCATAAGCCCTTCTTCAGGAATGAGGAAAGTGTGTCCAGCAGGCTAAGATAAAAGGTAGGGAGGAGGGACTTGGGGGAGGGGCGTTGGAAATGCGATAGGTGGAAAGAGGTCAAGGTGAGGGTGATAGGTCAGACTGGGGTGGGGGCAGAGAGGTCAGGAAGAAGATTGCAGGTTAGGAAGGCGGTGCTCAGTTCGATGGATTTGACTGAGACAAGGTGGGGGGAGGGGAAATTAGGAAACTGGTGAAATCCGAGTTCATCCCTTGTGGTTGGAGGGTTCCTAGCCGGAAGATGAGGCGTTCTTTCTCCAACCGTCGTTTCGTTGTGGTCTGACGATGGAGGAGTCCAAAGACCCACATATCCTTGGTGGAGTGGGAGGGGGAGTTGAAGTGTTGAGCCACCGGGTGGTTGGGTTGGTTGGTCCGGGTGTCCCAGAGGTGTTCCCTGAAACGCTCCGCAAGTAGGTGGCCTGTCTCCCCAATATAGAGGAGGCCACATTGGGTGCAGAGGATGCAATAGATGATGTGTGAGGAGGTGCAGGTGAATTTGTGGCGGATATGGAAGTTTCCTTTGGGGCCTTGGAGGGAGGTGAGGGGGGAGGTGTGGGCGCAAGTCTTGCACCTCCTGCGGTTGCAGGGGAAGGTTCCGGGAGTGGAGGTTGAGTTGGTGGGGGGTGTGGATCTGACGAGGGAGTCACGGAGGGAGTGGTCTTTCCGGAATGCTGATCGGGGAGGGGAGGGAAATATATCCTTGGTGGTAGGGTCCGTTTGGAGGTGGCGGAAATGACGGCGGATGATACGCTATACATGGAGATTGGTGGGGTGGTAGGTGAGGACCAGTGGGGTTCTGTCCTGGTGGCAGTTGGAGGGGTGGGGCTCAAGGGCGGAGGAGCGGGAAGTGGAAGAGATGCGGTGGAGGGCATCGTCGACCACATCTCCCTCCACCGCATCTCTTCCACTTCCCGCTCCTCCGCCCTTGAGCCCCGCCCCTCCAACTGCCACCAGGACAGAACCCCACTGGTCCTCACCTACCACCCCACCAATCTCCATGTACAGCTTATCATCTGCCGTCATTTCCGCCACCTCCAAACGGACCCCACCACCAAGGATATATTTCCCTCCCCTCCCCTATCAGCATTCCGGAAAGACCACTCCCTCCGTGACTCCCTCGTCAGATCCACACCCCACACCAACCCAACCTCCACTCCCGGCACCTTCCCCTGCAACCGCAGGAGGTGCAAGACTTGCGCCCACACCTCCCCCCTCACCTCCCTCCAAGGCCCCAAAGGAAACTTCCATATCCGCCACAAATTCACCTGCACCTCCTCACACATCATCTATTGCATCCTCTGCACCCGATGTGGCCTCCTCTATATTGGGGAGACAGGCCGCCTACTTGCGGAGCGTTTCAGAGAACACCTCTGGGACACCCGGACCAACCAACCCAACCACCCTGTGGCTCAACACTTCAACTCCCCCTCCCACTCCACCAAGGATATGCGGGTCTTTGGACTCCTCCATCGCCAGACCACAACAACATGACGGTTGGAGAAAGAGCGCCTCATCTTCTGCCTAGGAACCCTCCAACCACAAGGGATGAACTTTGATTTCACCAGTTTCCTAATTTCCCCTCCCCCCACCTTGTCTCAGTCAAATCCATCAAACTCAGCACCGCCTTCCTAACCTGCAATCTTCTTCCTGACCTCTCCACCCCCACCCTCGTCTGACCTATCACCCTCACCTTGACCTCTTTCTACCTATCGCATTTCCAACGCCCCTCCTCCCTACCTTTTATCTTAGCCTGCTGGACACACTTTCCTCATTCCTGAAGAAGGGCTTATGCCCGAAATGTCGATTCTCCTGTTCCCTGGATGCTGCCTGACCTGCTGCGCTGTTCCAGCAACACATTTTCAGCTCTGATCTCCAGCATCTGCAGACCTCACTTTCTCCTCAATCCAACCATAGTCTGGTATAGTGAACCATACGTATTTCAGCACATTACTAATCTTTCTAACATGCCTGTGACACTCAATTATATTTTACAAAAGCCTGTAATCCAATCTCTGCAGTGGCTTTCTCTGCATTCACTATCATGGTTATGTGAATCACATGGGCCTTAGATCCTGTTAGAACTACTGATTAGCTGTCCTTGTGAATGCAACACTCTTGACTTTGGAATTAAATGGGTGGTTTCAAGTGGCTTGGTCTAGTGATTGTTTAATTCCTGTTACCTTGAATCTCCCCTTTTTACCAGGTTCAACCTCATAGAGTCATAGAGATGTACAGCGTGGAAACAGACACTTTGGTCCAACCCGTCCATGCCGACCAGATATCCCAACCCAATCTAGTCCCACCTGCCAGCACCCGACCCATATCCCTCCAAACCCTTCCTATTCATATACCCAGCCAAATGCCTCTTAAATGTTGCAATTGTATCAGCCTTCACCCCTTCATTGACTTCCTTACTCCTCACTCTGAACTCCTGACTATTAAGCTCTGACTCTGATCCTTCCCATTCTCAATACTGCCTGCACCATCACTTTCTGTGATCCCACACTGGGACCATACAATCTCTGTTCAAGACCTTGTAAATTCTGTCTATCTACTCTTTATTGTGAGCAAAATGATGAAAGACGTCATCAACAGTGTTACTGAATGGTGTTTGCTCTGCAGTGACCAGCTTACTCTCATCCAGCTGAGTTCTGCCAGAGCCACTCAGTTACTGAATTGCTTACAGGTTTGTTCCAAATGTGGCCAAGACAAACTACAGATGTAGAGTGAAAATGGCTGGTCTTGACATTGAGGCAGCTTTTGACTGAGTGTGGCATGAAGAGGCCTTAACAAAACTGAAGTCAATGGGGATCAATAGAAATTCTCCACTGGTTGGATTCATACATTGAACAAAGGACTGTGGAGAACATTGTCTCAGCCCAGTACATTACTGAAGGGGTTGCTCATAGTAGTGTCCTAGGCTCAACCATTTTCAGTTATTTCACTAATGACATTCTTTACACTATAATATCACAAATGGGAATGTTCACTAATGAGCACCATTTTTCAATTACTCAGAAACTGAAGCTGCCTTTATCTATAAGCTGCAAGACCTTGCAGCAAACATTCAAGTTTGGGTTCATAAGTTGCAAGTTATGTATATGGTAATGGTTCTGAAAGGATTAATGTTCATCTTCCAGATGCATCTGTACCAGCTCCCTCTGGTCCAGTAGTTATGACAGACCAAATACAGGTGCATGTTTTGCTATCATGTAATCAGCCTTCTTGTTATGTATGAACAGTGTCTCTTGTAGGTACAGTGATGTATCCTCCATCTTTGATCACTGGACTGAACCAAAATAAAGCAAAGACAGGTTGGTGGCAGCAAATTATTTCCAACCACACTTGCCCAGTACCTGATACTGGCTGAGGTGGCAAATAACATAAGATGTCTGCAAAGGTCATCTAGAAAAATAAAGTAGCAAGTATCATTCATGCTGCACAAAGGTCAAATCATTTCCAGCATAGAGAATCCAATGACCTCTCCTTTGCATTTAGCACGTTACCATCGCTGAATTCTGTTATAAATTTATCCTGGGCCAGCCATATAAATACTGTGTCCACAAGATCAGATTAGAGACCGGGACTTCTGTGACAAGTTACTCACCTCCTAATCCACAAGGCCTAACCCAAGGGTGTGATTGAATACTTTCTACTTACCTGGATGTTACAGCTCTAGCAACATCCAAGAAGCTCAACACCATCCACAACAGAGCATCCCACTAAATCGGAACCAACAAACACCAACCTTCAGCAGCATAATCTCCAAGGTGTGTATGAATATATGATAGAAAGCAAAAGTAGGCTACTCAGCCACTCAAACCCACTCTGCCATTTGATAAGATCATGTTAACCTGATCAGTCAATATTTCTGCTTTGCTCTAAAATCATTGATCTGTTCGCTTTCAAGAATCTAAAAAAAACCAGCACATGGAGTTGCACAATGCTCATGTGTGAATTTTACCAGATGCAAAAATGTGCAAGCTAGGTTTTTCTGACCTGAGAGGAAGTTTTGGCCCCAGATTTAAGTAAAATTTGCCTGACTGTGTGGAGAGCACTTCTGACAGACAATTAAATGAGGAATCTTGTGCATAGCGCACATTGGGCAAGGAGGTAAAGAATTATTAACTTGATTATCTTTCCATCAGTTCTTCTTCAAATAAATAGCCCACAGCTCTCTCAGATCTGTGTTTTTCTCAGAATGGCCTTTTGTGCATTCTCAGTTTCAACTGCTCCATATTTTGTGGCTGTGACTTTGGTTACTTAGATCCTTGGCTCTGAAATTCCTTTGCTACATCTCGACACCTTTTCATCTCACTTGCCTTCTTCAAGACATTCTAGGAGAAAGTGAGGACTGCAGATGCTGGAGATCAGAGCTGAAAATGTGTTGCTGGAAAAGCGCAGCAGGTCAGGCAGCATCCAAGGAGCAGGAGAATCGACGTTTCAGGCATGAGCCCTTCCTCAGAAATGAGGAAAGTATGCCAAGCAGGCTAAGATACAAGGTAGGGAGGAGGGACTTGGGGGACGGGCGTTGGAAATGCGACTTGGGGACAATCAGGCATTTGGTCATTTGATAGACTATCTCCTTTTGCAGCTCACTGTCAACATTTGTGTTATGATGAAGAATTTTCAATATTTCATTACATTAAAGGAGTTACATAAATATAGTTGTTGTCAGATTCCTGGCTCGCCTTTCTTAACTTCTGCATTGAACAAATTCTCATTCTTCTGTTGATTTAAGCCTTAATCCCAGTTCATTTTCCTCTTTATCCTCTGAGTGCACTATTCTCCTATCCTCCTCAAATTCCTCCCATTCTTATGAACCTTTCTGATCTTTTTCATGCCCTTCCTCAAGCTTACCTTCTCATATTGTATCTCATAATATTAATCAGAAATAAGGCTGCCTCTGAACTTCTGTTTTATGGACCAGAAGATTTTATCTTATCTTTTTGTCCCAGTTCCACTCTTTTCTCTATTTTCACAATTGTCATCTAATCCAGTAGCCATTCTTCATATGCAAACCAAGATAAAATAACTAATTTGCTTCGCCATATAACCGGAAATATGAAATAAATCAGATAAAAGCAGATGGGTTCTATTATGGACGAACAATCCATTGTACTAAGTTGCAATTTCACTTAATGAAGGCAAAATAAGAAACAAACACAGAGACTGCTGGACTCAATAGATCTGGCAGCATCTATGGGGAGAGAAACAGTTACCATTTTGAGTCTGGTACAACTCTACTTCAGAACCTGTCGGTCGAGAAGCCATGAAGAATTCAAAATCTTAACAGTTTCTTTCTTTGCAGATGCCACCAGACCTGTTCAATTTCTTCAGCATTCTCTGCATTTGTTTCAGATTTACAGCACCCAGAGTATTTTATTAAGTTTATATTAAGGCAAAGTATTATCCCTGTTGAATATTATTGGAGTATTTAGTGATATGGCCATCACTGTCTACCTAATACTGTCTTCACTCCAAGTTTGTACAGGATGTACTTCATTGCATAGTGAACTGGAGCGAAATGGGAACACAATTAATTTTCTCTATAATGATTGCTATGGCCAACTCCACAACTTCCCTGCCTGAAATGAATTTCCTCTGTACAGAATGAGAATCCTCGGCCTATTATGTTCAACTACTCACTGCTTCAATCAATTTAGCTAAGGGGAAACTTAGAATAATTCACTGATAAAGATATGGCTTTAAATACAGAGCAAAACAGTTACATTTTATTGACTGTAATACACAAGGCTTTGAGACTTGTTGTAATTTCAAAATTCAACCCTAATGAGCTACCTCCTCTTAGATGACAACATAATTTTTTCTTTACAGAAAGAGAATTGTACAGCCAAAATGAATGATCCTTCTTTGGAAGATGATCTTCCGATGGTTTGTGCTCTTCCTTCAGCACATTCCACAGCTGTGAAATATTTTTCAAGTGAAAATAAGCTAGTTGTATAAATTGTACTCCATAGGCATCTGCTATCCAGGAGGCAGTCAGTTCAAACAGTTTTGGGCTGGCTCCGACAAAGGGGTTGAAATTATGAAAAAAAATTAAACTTTTACATGGTTTGGGGACCTACAGTAGACTCAAAGAAGACATGAAAATACCACACAAGTAAAATATGACCCAGACCACACTGCAACTTATTGAGTTACCTCTCCCAGCTGTTCTACTTGATATGAATATGTTATCTTAGCTACAAGTACCCTGGCTTTCCAATGTATGCACCGTCTAAAATATTAAATGATCTATTAAAATTGCAATGCAATACCTGTAACTAACTGAAACATTGTAGGAATAGCAGTGACAAATGAGTCTATAATCTTACTCTACTTTTCTTGATTTCATGCTATAACTAGGTATGATAATCACCAAGGAGTCATATAGAAGGGATAGGGCAACAGGAATTGTTATCCTTTACCCTTACAGGCTATTTCTTACCAAATCAGACTGCTTTTTTAGAATAGGAGAACACTGAAGTGTTTAAAATTGTTTTATTTTGCTTCCATAACTGTGAGACTGTGTCATCTATAAGTAAGATGAAGTTACAATATGTCTCAAACAAAATATTTAAGCACTACAACCAAGAAAAAAAAAGAGGAGGAAAATTCCCAAGAGTTTGGAGAGAATTCAAGTGATCAGAAACTGATATAAGAGATTAAGTTTCAAAATACTATATTTTGTTATATAAGCACATTTACAGTGACATCTGGAAATAAGGAGCAATATTAAAACAATAAATTTTCTTTATAAAAGTATTATTTGCCACTGAGAAAATGACAGATGAGGCCCATATTTTCTCTCTGTATAGCAGTACAAATGACCTGTCACTACTACATCATGACAAGTGTTTGATTCTTTCCTTTTCTTTGCTTTCTACGCCAGCAGTAGAAAGCTGTCATTGTGCATATGGAGGAGTCTAACTACGATGTGATGAGTGATTTGGACCTCAAAATTCATAAAACTAGACAAACCAGTCTTTCGCCTAAGTGAAGACATATGTCAAGAAATGCCAATATATTTCACTAAATTTTATATTTTAATTGAAAATAAGCCACAGGAAGTTGGTATTTTTTGGCGGACCACACATTTTGTGGAAGTAGGATGGCATGTGTTTATTTCTAAACTGGAATGAAAAACTGCATGTTTTTAAAAATGTGCAAAGTAACACGCTAGTACTGAGCAACAAATTAGATTTTATACTCTGGTTTATGAACAGCATGATGGGGTAGAAGGGGAATTATAGCCAGTATTTATACTAAATAAGAAGCAGGGTTCATTGAATTATCATGAACGTTGATGTTTGCAATCAAATTCTTAGAATGGGATATTTCTCTCTGTAAACAATTGCTGTTTAAATACTAATATCTGTCAAATGGCTTTATTACTTAAAAGGAAGACTATAACATATTTAAATTAGATAAATATTTATTTACCTCTGTGAAAATGGGATTGAGCATATGTTTATCTGATCCAGGCAGAGAACATTCCTTCTTATCATTCCCTTTTTTTTTCACAAGTTTTGATGTGTGCCTAACTTTTCTTAGGAAATTTATTCATGGTTCACCTGTTTTCAAATACATAAGGAAAAAAAGACACGAAAGCTGTTTTTGAGGAAGCAGTCATTTTTCATTGAAAATATGCTTTTAGTTGCAATGCATGAGGAGATAGATAAAATGGAGAATCAAATGGATGAATAAAACAAACTCTATAGTTATAGACTTCATAAGAAAAGTGGCAAAAATATGCAAAGGGAGGCAGCAAAAGGGCATTATTTTCATTCAAAGACTAGGGGTCATAGACTCTGAGTTTCATTAAAGGTGAATCATTTGGCACAGATTGCTCTTGATGTGATCTGACTCACTTGCTATGAAGGCTGATGTTGTGGCAATCCCCTAAGCTTCTGACTGGCTGGTCTCACCAATGGTCTCAGCTAATTGTGAGCTAAAATTCCACCATGGTTTGAGTTGTCAGAATTTGTGTTTCCTCTTCCTTCCTCGCTTTTGGAATGCAGAAAAGTTGAAATGGCTGAAGGCGAAAAGAATTGAATTGTTTTGCCACCAACTAGCCTCACAGCTTTAAATAACCTAGCTCATGTTTGGCTCATGGCTGAGATCAAATTGAGAAACCAGACAATCACACTTGAGATGGGATACAAAGTTTAGGCACTATTCCTAACTAACGACCATAAGTGTTGGGGAAGGCCAGACACCATGTGCAAGTGATTGAGGCAGCATCAGCAGTTAAATTCTGAAAAGCCAAAGTTCAGCTCAGACTGATACCTGTTGAGAAAAGCTGCTTTGTAACACAATACTGGACCTCTGAAAAAGTATGTCCTGTCCACTTCATGTGAAAAAGCCTTTCAGTCATAGAATCTGCAGACATTGGATCAGTTTCTACTTATTCCCTATTGTCCTGAGTCTCTCCATCCCTTCACAATTGAGTCTGCAGTTATGCCATAGGATGCTTTTCTGGCTTTAAAGTATGGATACCACAATTTCAGTCTACTGAGAACAAGATTATTTTCTTCAGCCTTTTGCAGAAATGCCATTCTTTTACCAGTGATTCTGTTCTATTCCTTGTCTACTCAACTGGGTTGGACCAGGTGGTGTAATTTATTTGACCAAGGGCTTACATTCAAATTACATATTCATTAATATAGGAAAGATAAGAACATAATAAATAGGAGCAGTAGAACATACAGTCCCTCAAGCCTACTCCATTATTCAACAAGATATGGCTAATTGTATTTCTCAATGCCGTTTCTTACACCATTTCAATATACCTTGATACCTTTTACATATAGACATATTTTGATCTCTGTCTGAAATACACTGAAGGACTAAGCATTCATAACCTCTGGTGTGGAAAATTTCAAAGATTCATGAAGAAATTTCTGCTCATCTCAGCACTAAATGGCCTGCCATGTCCTCTGAGACTGTGTCCCCTAGATCTCACACCAAGGGAAAACATTCTTCCTGCATTTGCCATGTTGAATCCTGTTACAACGTTCAGATATTAAATTAGATCACCTCTAATTTTTCTCAATTCGAGGCAATATGGACAGAGTCACCCTGATATTTCCTCACGGAACGATCTGCCATGCCAAAAATTGGTCTGATAAACCTTTGTTACAGTTCCTCTGTAGTTAAAGCAGTTAGGCCCTGAAATTGTGAGCTGACATTGAGTACGTTTCACCCAACAGGGTATAAAAGACTGTTCCTATGAGGAGCTAACAAGTCTTCAGTGTTCTTTATCAATTTTCCATGTGCCACTTCCTGTGCTTTTAATTTGGGGCTGATTGTCTCGGGCTTATAATTTAGATGCAACGTAACCAAGTAACTTTTAATTGAGCTTTAACATATAACTAAGACAGAGCATACCTTCTACCTTAGATGTAGTGTGTGTGTATTCTTCCCCACATAGTATCAATACCTTAGACTATTACCAGTAAGAAAGACTGGGGACAGTGAATCAACTGTCCCCAGTTGATTTAAATTAGATAAATATTTATTTACTTCTGTGAAAATGGGATTGAGCATATGTTTATCTGATCCAGGCAGAGAACGTTCCTTCTTATAATTCCTTTTTTTTTTCACAAGTTTTGATGTGTGCCTAACTTTTCTTAGAAAATTTATTCATGATTCACCTGCTTTCAAATACATATGGAAAAAAAGACACAAAAGCTGTTTTTGAGGAAGCAGATGAAGAACATGGCTTGGAGAGGGTGGACGCTAGGAAGTTGTTTCCGTTAGGCGAGGAGACTAGGACCCGTGGACACAGCCTTAGAATTAGAGGGGGCAAATTCAGAACAGAAATGCGGAGACATTTCTTCAGCCAGAGAGTGGTGGGCCTGTGGAATTCATTGCCACAGAGTGCAGTGGAGGCTGGGACGCTAAATGTCTTCAAGGCAGAAATTGATAAATTCTTGATGTCACAAGGAATTAAGGGCTAACGGGGAGAATGCGGGTAAGTGGAGTTGAAATGCCCATCAGCCATGATTGAATGGCAGAGTCCGATGTCTTATGGTCTTATGGTCTTAACTCACAGGATCTCAGATGGTTCCAGCAGAAACCAACATATAGAGGAATCTTTTCTAAAGATTATCCTTGCTTTGATATGGGGACAAACATGGGATACAATATTCCAGATGCACTATCTTAAATGTTCAATACAATTGTAGGGAGATGTCTTTACTTTTGAACTTAAGACCTGTTGCAATAAGTAACAAAGTAATTGCTTGCTGCACCTGAATATTAACGATTGGTGACTCATGAACAAAAGCAACAAGTTCCATTTGGACATCAACACTTTTGACTCTCCTACCATTTAAGAAATACAGAGCATTTCTGTTTCCCATCAAAGTGATAACTTCATATTTTTCAACATTGTGGCTGAGATTTTCCATTTGCTCTTACAGTCTGGTGGTGAGCATCTTAGATGGCACGACATCTACCAAAGCTCAGTGTGAGTTATCATGTACAATTAAGTGCTGTTCACCTCATCATCTGTTTAGCTAAGATGTTGTACAAGCAATCACATGAGTTTTTTTTTCCTTTAGTTTATTCAGGGGATGTGGGTATCATTGGTTAAGCCATCAAATTTTGTTCATCCCTAACCATGTAGAGGAAAGAACTACATTGTTGTGCTGGGTCTGAAATCGCACATAGGCTAGGCCATGTAAGGGTGGCAGTTTCTTCCCAAAGGAGCACGAGTGGACCAGATGGGTTGTACTGACAATAGGCAATTGATATTGGTTCCATGATCATCATTAGATGATCATATTTCATATATTTATTGAATTCAAATTCCAATATCTGCCCTGTTGGGGATTCAACCCAGGCACCCAGACCATTACCTCGGTCTCTGGACTAATAGTCTAGTGATAATACCACTATGCTGTCATCTCCACAATGCAAATGAGAATGCAGTTCTTGCCTCTGGTGGGATCTTCTGGTATTGAAGGTTCTGGTGCGATATTTAATGGTCATTGAACAGCACTTTAACTGTAACAAGTCAGTATCTTCCTAGGAGCCTATAGAGCTCAACCCAACAGCCAAAACTTGTCTGCAGAGAAGAAGAAGCTGGTACCAATGCTTATAAATGTTACCTTGACAAAATGATAGCCTTTCCAAAGAGGTTCTTCTTTATGTTGGTTCCAGCTAGAACCATCTAGGATGCTGTGGGCTGATTCATTATCACCAGACCTCCTTACTGGTAATAGTCTAAGCAACTGTTACTATGTGGGTAAGGATACACATCAATGTTTTCTGCTGCTGGATGTAGTTATAAAGAGAAAGGATATTCTCTTCACAGTGTCTTGTACCAGGAACTCATTAAACCAGTCTGACTTAGTACCAGATCACAACACATTTCAATGACAACCACCCTTACCATTGGGAACACAATAATACAGGAAGATAATGAATGATCTCTGACAGAGAAAAGCAGGAGAAGATCAGGCAGGTATGCGAGAGGCCCACAGTAGACTGGACTGGAGGAGCTTGTCCATATTCTCACTACTGTGTTGACTCCTGCATGCAAATGCCTGGCTGCTTCTTTCAGAATGGTGGCAGCCACCCTGGAGATCCAGGTCCAGCACATGTTCAGATACAGTCAGAGGTGTGCTTTGACCTGCAACTCCACTGCTCTAGTATGGTTGCTCAGCCCTACTGGCAAGGTAAAGGGAAGCATTACACTTCAATCTCATTTATACTGCACTGTCTTCTCAATGAGACAGTGTAGTGCCAGCAGGTAACTACAGGATGGGGGAGAAACAAATAAACAACCAGCAGTTTCTTCTCAGGACCCTACAAAAGTGTCCTGCATCTTCACATGACCTGTGCCAGTGCTGCCATTTCTTCCAGCCATTCAGTCTGCGGAAGGTCAGCCTACACTTTTGCAGAATAACCTTAGTAGACCAATGCTCTCTAGGCCTCTGAAGTCTCAGGGAGCAAAAGCCAATGCCTTCAAAGTCACCAAAGTGTTCCAGTTGTTAGTATCCTTCGACGGCAAAAATTTAGGCCTGCAGATGGAAGTAATGAGAGGGAGAATAAAATATTCTGAGGGCACATCAATAGCATGGGTTTTCAGGTATTGTATATAATCACCTATACATATATTCACTTACACTGTTCTAACATCCATTGTCATCATATCCCATCAATAGAAAATTAGAGTATTCTCCAACATAAAAGATGTGGTGCACCTTCCACTAGCAAAAGAATATGCTGCTTTTCAATTGCCATTCATTTGGGCCACCCATATATTCAAAACGTGGTTGACTCAAGATTGCCTCATTTGTAGTGGAGGTCCACACTTATAAGTTAAGGATTGCATTCAAAGTGCTAAAGGCTACTCATGGAGACACTGAGGGTAACAACAAGGTCTAGAGGAAGAACCAGGCCTGGGATGTCCAATTGGCAGAGCCATCACATATATATTATGGAAGTGAGGCATAATCTGTCATGTATCTACATGTTCTAGAATGGAAAAAACTTCTCTCATATCAGGGGTTCTCAAAGCCACAGAGCAACATTTCTGATTGTTAGGTGGGCAATGATGATATCACATGTCAATTTATCATAATAGTGAGGCTGAATGGAGGGAACAGACTAAAATGTATGTGTTCCTGAAAAAAATACACATCATATTGAAGTGTCTTGTCTGGCATATATCACAACATTTTGTAAGTATACCAGTTCAAAGGGAAAACCTTTGAACTGCATGACAGGAGTACATTGATGTGTTGGCCAGTTGACTCTGTTTGATGGAGATGTTGCCATGGACAGTGTATCTATTAATGCTAATTGATAGTTACTGCCAGGCATTGCTTACATTTTTAATCAGTGTCAACCTTTCTGGTTTATCAGGGGTATTCCATGTATTCTAGTGGGCACTACCACAAGCTGCTCCAAGAAGCCATTTTGTAGACATTCCATGAATGCCTATCTTGGGATCTGCTACCAACTAAATCTCAGCCCAACTCAGGCACCCCAGAAGCAATTTGTTAGAATTCTGTTTGTAACCTCACTGGCTCAGTAGAATATTGCCCACCCTCGTCTCTTTGATGGTTATCCTGGCCTATCTCAGTATGCTCATACTTAGCTTTCACACCCGACATTTTCTTTCACTTTTACATCTTTTCCTCATCAAAATGATAACACCCACACCACCCAAATTGTGCATGACACAGATTATGATAGGGTCAGCTCTCCACTACGCTATAAGGGCACCCTGTCTGAGGTATACTTCATGGCACCACATCTTAAAAATGTCTATGATTTATATTGGCCCTGGTCAAAGTTTGGGAAGGATTTGTCTTTGTTCTTGGTAGTGGTCTGGTGATTTCTTAGAAATGTAATCAGCCAGGTATGGAGGGGATATCCCTCATCGCACATGTTCTTTGAAAGATCTTGGCACTTCTGAGTCGGCTAAGACATATGAGTTATGGCAGGACTTTCAGATTCATGAAGGCATTATGGGATACTCTAATTGCTCCATGATCAATCCTTGATTGATTCCATTCTGAATGTGTCAAGTGCCAGCGATTGCTGAGAAGGCACTCACTGCCTAACCCTGCAATGAGGGGGAAAGAGACATGCCTACTCCTAATTCCTACGTTCCTCTGTTCCTTTTTTGATTGGTGGGTTGTAGCAAAGACAGTATCAGTGATACCTCAAATATATCAATGAGCTGAGGACTGTGAAAGTCATCAGCCTATAAATAAGGAGGTCTGTACGAACAATAAATGAAAGCACCGTCTTTGCAAAGGGATTATTTATCTCTGACATCCTTCTGAATGAAGCTCCAGGTTATGCCCTCTAAGAGGGTACTTTCACAACTGGTTGGCCAAAAACCCAACAAGGATGCATTCCTTCTGATTCTACATTGCTGTCTAGTCTGAGAGGACAGTTCCTTGCCAACAATATTTCATAAGGCATATATAACTGCAGGAATACCTTTGAGCCTTACAATACCCCTTCTCAAAGCTGGCAGTAATCATGACCTCATGTAAAGTGATCCAAGAAAACATTGAAGCAGCTAACAGGAGACCCCCCCACCCCAGCCTCCTCAATCAACCACCAGCCAAACGCAGCACAGGGGCTCTCTCATGGCACCTTCGTCCAGTGAGTGACGACATGGTAATGTGATGGGTTATACCCATAGATACTGTATGCAGTCAGCAATGAGGAAGATGGTATATTGAGTGAAGGTGTATTGCTCCATTGAATTATGTTATCTGAGAGATCATAAGATGCCAATCAGACCACAAAATGCTCTCAATCGGTTCTTGCTACATATAATATGAAGAGAAAAGGATTAGCAAAGACAAATGAAGGTCCCTTACAGTTAGAAATAGGGAATTTACAACGGTGAACAAAAAAATGGCAAAAGACTTGAACACATATTTTCTCAAGAGGACACCATAACTTTCCAGAAATGTTAGAGAATCCAGAGGCTTGTGAAGCAAGTCAATATAAGTCAAGAAATGGTCCTATAGAAATTATGCAATTATAGGCTGATAAATCAACAATGCCTGATAATCTGCACCAAATATTGGATGCATTGGTGGACTTCTTCCAAAATTCTATAGTTCCAGAGTATCTACAGATAGAGTTAGGGTTACAGTTAGGGTCAGCGCAGCAAATCTAATCCCATTATTTAAAAAAGGAAGGAGAGAAAAAAATGCAGAGAATTATAGACCATTAGCCTAATGTGGGGTAAATACTGAAGTCTATTTTAAAGACTTTTTAAAAAATCAACCTATCTTTCTAATCAACCTGTTCAGAGATTCTATTAAACACCTCTGAAGCAGGTTAGGACTTGAATCCATGCCTCCTGGTCCAGTGGTAGGGATACTGCTACTGAGCCACAATAGGGCCCTAAATTCATGCATTAATCTGTGGGTGGGCTCAAACCACCAACCTTGCAGACTTTTGAACAGAACACTTGAAAAACATTAACTGGATTCAATAAAGTCAGCATGGGTTTATGAAAGGAAAATCATGCTTAACAAATCTTCTGGAGTTGTTTGAAGATGTAACTAGTAGAATAAATAAAGGAGACTTAATTGATATAGTGATGTTAGATTTCAATGAGGCTATTGATCAGGTCCCACATAAGGAGCAGAATTAAAGCACATAGCATTGGGAGTAATATACTGGCACGGATTGATAACTGGTTGACAGACCAGAAACAGTGAGTGAGAATGATTGGGTCTCTTTCCACATTGCAGGTGGTGCCTAGTGGTGTACTGAAGGGAGTTTGCTGACAACACAAAACTAGGCGGGATTGTGAGCTTGGTGGCTTCAGGGCAATCTGGACAAGTTGGGTGAATGGTAAACACATGGCAGATGCAGTACAATGTGGCTAAATGTGAAGTTAGACACTTTGGCATAAAAACAGAAAGGAAGACTATTATTTAAATAGGGATATACTGGAGGAAGTTTAGATTTACAAAGGACCTCTGTGTCCATGTACATTAGTCAATAAACATAAGCAGGCAAGTTTAACAACAACTAAGAAGGCAAATTGTACAATGGCTTTCATTGCAAGAGGATTTCAATTCAGAAATAAGGATGTATTAATGCAGTTGTATAGGGTCTTGGCAAGTCTGCATCTGGACTATTGTGTGCAGTTTTGGTTTCCCTACCTGAGAGATGATGTACTTACTACAGAGAGAGTACTATGAGAGTACACCTCACTAGGTTGATATCAGAGATGACAGGACTGTCATTTGACGAGAGTTTGATTTAATTGAGCCTGTATTCACTCGGATTCAGGAGAATGAGAGGAAATATGATTCTAAGAAACGTCGTCTGGTTGGGGAGTTTAGAATCTGCAGTGACAGCCTCAAGATATGAAGTTGGTTATTTAAGGGTGAGATAAAGAAAGGTTTCCTGACTTACAGGGTGAAACATTTGCTACCATTGAGGACTGTGGAGGCCAGGTCACTGAGTATATTCAAGAAAGAGATAAATATATTTTTTTATTTAAATGCATCAAAGGGTATGGAGAGAAAATAGGAAAATGATGTTCAGAGAGAAGACCTACCTTGATCCTTTTGAAAGGAAGAACAGGCTTGTAAGGCCAAATAGTCTATCCCTGTTCCGAGTGGTTATGTTTCATGATATCTGGTCAGAAAGAAAATGGTGTAAGGTGAATTTTTGTTAAATTTCCTACTTTGATGTGGACAAATGTCCAGGGCAAATGGGTTCGATATTAAGACCTTCAGGACTAGAGGTAAGGGCACTACCACTGTTCCACAAGATTCTTCATCTAGGAAAATGAACGAACTGAACTGGCTGCAGTGTCACACTGATTAAGTTAAAGTCAAATGTTTCACATTTATTAATCACTGGACTCCTGAATTATGAGAAAAACCTTTCAAGTAGCTTCATGCCGCAATCATAAACTTTGGCCCCTTTCAGAAACAATTTTATTTACTCCTCCCAAGCTAGTGCTGCTTTTTCAGTTTTGACAGTTTGCTTTGTAATTGATTTTCAGATCAATATTTTGGTTTTTAGAATTTGCATTTGCTTCAGTGAGTTTCAGGGCCTCCTTGTGATCCATGATGAACCCCACTCTTCACCTCCCATTCTGAATCAGAATCTCTGATTCCCCAATGACCTTTAAAATTTCCTCAATTTTGTTTGAGTCTCCTTATGTTACTGTTGTATCTGCAGCCTTTGATTACCATAGTCCTGATGCCCTTACTGGCCATGCACCTTCTCTATATTGTAGCCAGACTTATCATGATTTGTCCTGACACTATCCCCACCAACAACTTCAAGCCTGCCTCATTTCCTATCTGATTACACTGACCTATATTCAATTGCCCCATGACTGTAACCATTTCCTATAGATCGCGAATACAGACAAGCCAATTCCAGACTTGAGCTACGTCAGACTTTACACTGCTACACATAGACCCCAGAAACCCTCTCGATTATGTATAACCCACCTCTCTGGCTGACTATAGCTCATCAACCAGACAGATTTTGAGGACCTCCCTGACTGACAAGGGCTCAATGCCTGGTCTGATTTTACAAAATAACTGACCAATAGGCGAGGAGGGCCAAGATTGATTTTAGTTTGACTTCCAGGACTGACGGTCACTCAATCCTTGATGGAAAGGAATACAGTTTCTGGACTTGGTTTGGATAAACTGTGTCAAGATTAGAGTGGTGCTGGAAAAGCAGAGCAGGTCAGGCAGCATTTGAAGAGCAGAAAAATCGACGTTTTGGGCAAAAGCCCTTCATCAGCCCTTCATAATTTCCTGCTCCTCAGATGCTGCCTGACCCGCTGTGCTTTTCCAGCACCACTGTAATCTTGACTCTAAGCTCCAGCATCTGCGGTACCCACTTCCGCCTTGGATAAACTGCGTGACTGACTCTGGAACCTTTCCGCCAGCAATGACCAACATCCTGGACTGATTAAGGCAATATCCATTACCTACTGGAGTAAACCTTTGCCCCACTAAGTATGCCCTACCTTTCCTATTCACACATAGCTAAGCTCCTTGCCCACAGGTACTGTGTTTACTATGTATGCTGCTAGCAAATGCACCACCTCTCGCATTATATCAGTGTGTAACCTATAGATCCCACACTTTTCCATTAATGCCTTGCTGTTTCCTAACGCCATATGGATGCCTTGGCATTTGTACTAAAGTTTCCCTCACTGTTATAAGTTGTCTGCTTTTCTCCTGAACTAAAGTGCCACTGGGAGACAAATGCTGCTGCCTAATCCTGTGCATTAAACTGCTACCTGTGAACTAGAAGCTGATGCATTGCTGTCTTAGAGCTAGGCTCGACAATGGACTGAAGACACATCCTGCCTAAGTGCTCATGGAAGCACCACTGTAATTGTGTAGGTTCCAACAAAAGTTAAGGCAAGGAACATTGAGATGTTTTCAACTGTGCAGCCAAATTTCTGTACTCTCACATACTGCAAGATGGGTGCAAACTACAGTTGAGTTTCCATATTACTGAGCATCTCAATTGGGCTGAAGTTAATGGGAAGGTAAATTAATTCAAGTGAATTGTACAGTTAGCTAATCCATGCAGATAGGATTCTCACCTCCTGATGGAAAGAAAGCAATGTCATTTACAGAATGTGTAATGTTGTTACATTCTCAGCACAGAGTACTTCCTGATATTACTACAACAGTCTGCAGACTACACTGGATGCTACTCTTTTTAAAAAAAAATCAGATTTCTGTTTTTGTTATATTTGCCATAAAGGTGACTGGCTTTCAAACAAGTCATGATCCCATTAAGCTCTCACTCAGCTGTTGTTAAAAATCACACACCTTGCAATAGTCCAACAGGTTGTTGTTAGACATGTTGTTGGAAATCCTATAGATAAAAGGTAGTCTTCATCAAAGATAATCAATTAAATCATTGTATCCTGTGTAATCGTTGTGTAGCTAAAAGTGATTGAATGTTAATGTCTCAGCTATGACTTTGGGATGATTTGTCTCTGACAGGAAGAAGCTATTCACCCTTTGCAATGTCGTTTGACATCCACCTTATAGTTCCCCAGGTCAAATGGTTTCTGCAGCCATTTTAAAATAGAGTGTCTTGGATCATTTAAATATATTTCCTTTCGAACTAAAGTTCCCGGTATTAAATCAGTTGATAGAATTAACGATTAATAACCCAGATGGGGGAGGGTGAGTAACTGAATGCCATGATTCACATCTCCACTGGATGTGTGCAGCTTCAAAAATGCTTAAAAAGCTCAATACCATCCATTATAAAGTAGCCCACTTGATTGGCACCCCATGCTTACCTTCAACACCCACACACAGTGGTAGTAATGTGCATCATCTCTACAAGATAGTAAATCACCAAGGATCCGTCAACAACGAGTTCCAAACCTGTGACTGGCTAGAATGACAAGGGTAGCTGATGCGTGGGGGCATTGCTACCTACAGGTTCCCCTCCAATCCTGACTTGGAACTCTTTCGTTCCTTGATTGTTGCTCGGTCAAAACCCCTTTCTGACTGTACTGTGGATAACCCCCACCCTAGTGACTGCCACACTTCTGGGGAAGGTGGGCTAGGACATGTTTACTTTGCTGCTAGGGTGGTCAGAGTCAGGATCCCTGCCACACAAGAGGTGAGGAGCTGAATGTCAGGCAGCCCACTAGCTATCTTGGCTCTTTCTTCCCTTCGCTGAGAGGCCTTGTGTAGCTAAAATGAGCTTCTGACCTTTGATATCAGGAAGAAGTAAGAGTTTCCAGCCCACATATGACAAAACCGCCATTCCCCAGACCATCCTTGCAAAAATCGTCTGGACACCCCTTGCCCCAACATGCACACACAAGGCCAACACATCTTTTCTTAGATTTGGGGCCCAAAACTGCTCACCATATTCCAAATGCAATCTGACCAAAACTTGGTACAACCTCAGTAGTATATCCCTGTTCTTATATTCTAGCCCTCTCAAGATGAGTATTAACATTGCATTTACCTTCCTAACTGTCAACTGAACTTGCATGTTTAGTTTAAGAGGATTCTAAACTAGGACTCCTAAATCCCTTTGTGCTTCAGATTTCCAAAGCCTTTCCCCATTTAGAAAATAGTCTATGCTACTATTCTTCTGACCAAAGTAGATAGCCTCACAATTTACCACACTATATTCCATTTGCTACATCTTTGCCCACTTTCCTGGCCTGTCCAAGTCCTTCTGTAGCCTCTCCATTTCCTCGACACTACCTGTCCCTCCACCTGTCTTTGTGTTCTTAGCAACATTAGCAACAATGTCCTCAGTTCCTTTGTCCAGATTGTTCATGCATGACCTAAATAGTTGTGGTCCCCAAGATTGACACCAATGAACCTCTACTAGTCACCACTACCATCCTGAAAAAGACCCTATTATCCCCACTCTCTGCTTTATTCCAGTTATCCAATCCTCTTTCCATGCCAGTAGCTAACCTCTAAAACTATTGGCTCTTATTTTTTTTAGCAGCTTCCTTATCAAAGGCCTCCTGGAAATCCAAGTAGATCACATCCATTAGCTCTCCTTTTTCTAACTTGCTCATAAATCTGTTAGAATTCTTTCAGAAGGCATAACCTCCCCTTGATGAAGTCATGCTGACACTGCCCTATTTTACCATGTATTTCCAAGTGCTCTGCAATCTCACCCATAACAATGGCATCCAAAATCTATCAACTGGCTGATAGTTTCCCTCCTCCTGACTCCCTCCCTTCTTAAATATGGGTGTGAGATGAGCAGTCACTTTTCCCCTTGATATCATTTTCAGTTTAGTGGCTGGGTTCCTGATGCTAGTAATCCAATTAGAAGACCAGAAACTCAAGATAACTGAAGCAAAACATTGCTGATGCAGGTGAGATTGCTAAAACATGATTAGTGTCCTCAGAGGCATTGTTTTAATTAAAAATTCTAAGGGTCATAGCTTTTAGGTCTCTTGCAATTCATGTGAAACTCCTCCAGGAAAATTGTTCAAGCTGTGGATGGTGCTTTTCCTTTCCATGGTGTCTTCTATGAAGAAATGTATCTCTGGCTTTGATGGTTATTGATACCCTTGCTTGCTGCAGGACGCCCCTTTGCTAAAGATGATGGATTCTGTGCACTTGGGGATTGTTCAAGTTCATTTGGAGTCTTGAAAAGATATCTGAACTTTTTTAAAAAAAAGATAATTGCAAGGACGGGATAAGGACAATTTCAATTGTGGGCAGCACGGTGGCTCAGTGGTTAGCACAGCTGCCTCACAGCACCATGGTCCCAGGATCGATTCCAGCCTCAGGCGACTGTCTGTGTGGAGTTTGCACATTCTCCCCATGTCTGCATGGGTTTCCTCCCACAATCCAAAGATGTGCAGGTCAGGTGAATTGGCCATGCTAAATTGCCCATAGTGTTAGGTGCAGTAATCAGGGATAAATACCGGGAAATGAGTTTGGACGGGTTACTCTTTGGAGGATTGGTGTGGACTTGTTGGACCGAAGGGCCTGTTTCCACGCTGTAGGTAATCTAATCAGATACAGTGAGACTTCTTTTAAAGACACTTCTTCGGAGTCAGATAGTTTAAGTTAATTGCTTCGACATATTTACTGGAAATGATATGCCTGGATTTATGACTGCTATGAGTTAATTTGTGTCTTGGATATTGTTAGGAGTACAGTCAAAGACAACATGCTCACAGAAAGAAGTTACACAAAAGTGAAATACTGCGGATGCTGAAAATCTGAAACAAGCAGAACAATTGCTGAAGTAACTCAACAGATATGGCAGCCTCTGCACAGATAGGAGCAGAGTTAATGTTTCAAATCTGATCTGATCTCTTCTAAAGAAGAATTGGGTAAAACATTGAAAGTTATGCTAGTGACCGTGCACTTTTTCAAACTCAGGCATAACGCTATACTTAACCACAATCAGCACAAGGAAATTAGTCTTTGAACAATGCATAGCCAATTGGAAACCCCTGTAAGATTCTATCTATTTAATGTAACCTTCATGCAGACCAATTATTCAAGAAGAGCAAGGGTGCAAGACAATTAATTGTCCAATGTGGTAGGTACCAGAAGATGGACAAAAGCCTTCTATGGCAGGAATAAATTCACCCTCAATCTGATTATATCCCAGCTTCTGTTTGTATCACTATACAAAGGGGAATGCCACAAGATATTTTATTACCGAGCTTTTCTCAATTTCAAATCATGCACCCTTTTCCTGAAACCTTCTCACGCTAGCAAAAGCGTATAGCTTGGAAGATTGCCAGTGACTCATTTTAAAGATACCTCTAATGGAAAATAAAGCAAAAGAAACATCCTTCCCTGGCTGAAAGTTTTAATGGTACATGTGTGCAACAGGAAAAGTATTCTGTATTAAGTAATATTTTCCCAGTGTATATGCATATTCCTTTGAAAAATTTATTTGTTACTCATTCTTTCGGCTCTAATGATTAAAAAAAACATGCTGTTGATTTAGTCATTCAAGCAATAACTTCACCTGACTGAGTATAATGGCTTCTTAAATAAGGTGAGCAATGCTGTTTTGTTTAAAGTTTACACTTCTGAAAGTTGGCTGTTAATAAGAGACTTATTAGCTGTCAGAATTTTAAATGTATGCCATTAACTTGGCTTTGTGGTTTACTTTGAGCCAACCACAGATGAATAATGCATTAGAATCTTGCCTTCTCTAAGTGCATTATAGAGACACAATCATTTGGTCTGCATTTTCTTCATTTTGATCAGTATGCTTTGGAACTTTTTAGACAATAATAAAGCTACAATAATGGGAAAGGATAATGCCTTGAAGCATTAAATAATTAACCTATGTTATTGTGATTGTTATATAATGAGACAGAGCTTACTAACATACTTAAACTGCATCAGAAATATAAATTATTCTACAAAACATACAAAATAATGCAACCATTTTGGAGTCTCTTATAAGTAATGTCACTGATATATCAGTTGAAGCATTATAAAGTTTGGTGCAACAGAATCTTGATATTTGTCTTTAAGTACTTTATGGCTGTGAAGGACAGAGTACACAATTAAATAATGTCGCTAAATATTTGCCAAATCTGAAAGAAGGCATTGTAATAATTCACCAGTATGACTGCATTTGTTTGCAAGCAGCACATTTCCCTTTAATTAGTGTTCTTAGCACTTCTTAACATCCTACTTAGAAATGCAGTGCTTCAGAAAGAACTTCACTTCAAATTTTCTGCTGCTTATTAAGGGCCTCAGTGAACCCAAACAAATTAGAATCCAGTTTTCCATCCATATTCTATCTGAGAAAACAAAAAGAAGGCTCCATTTAAACACAGATATCCCAAGAGCTGGGTGATTTGTGCTTATTTGAATAATGCCTTTGTGTTCAGCCTAATCCACAGTTTAAAGGATTCAGTCTAACAGAGAAGATCATTTGGAGGTAGCTACGCAGGTTCAGTGTACCAAGAATGAAGTGTTTCCTTCTCAAATAGAAGTGGTGGCTCTGGAACGCTGCTGCTCTTTTCTGCCCATTTTTCTAAAGACAACTCGTGACCCACTTTCAGTGCCAACCACTGACCCTTTTATGAAGGGATTTAATGGCAGAGCTAGCAAATTGGAAAAAATGAACGCCTTTACTCCCCCACTTCCCTTTCTTACTGTTTGCACACTCAAACAGGAATTCTTCGCCTCTAGTCTCTCAAGCTGGTGTTTTGTGCTAATTCACATAATTCTGAATTGTTTTCTCTCCCTGTATTCCTTAAGCAGTGAGAAGCTTGCTTTGTGTCTTTAAACTATTTTCAAAGCAGGTTGCAGAGTTGAGATCAGTGTTGTGCTTCTTTTCTAATGCCTGCATAGTTGGTAGGCTGATATATTGTTTGTGAAGTGAAAAAAAGTGTCCCTGCTGTTTTTTCAATTGATAAAACATTTTTGAATCTTGCAGTTCTTTTGCATAAATTGCACATATTTAAATCTGGAATAAAACAACATTAAGTAATTGCTGAGAGGCCAAGGGATTCGTTTCATGTTGCCTGCTAGTTCACACTTTAATACAAACTTTCAGTGATGCAACAATAATAAACTAGTTTTAGAAAATTTGCTGCTATATGAAGGGAAAATCTATGTTTCTTTTTCTGCATTCCCCCTTTTGTCTTCACTAGGCTTACATTATATTTTAGCTGTGCTGACAATAACTAGAGACATCTTATGATAAGCTGCATTTCAAGGGACTGGAGGCACTCTGACTATGGGGAAATGCATTTGTTTTTTCTTTAATTTGCTGTGCTACTTCAGATTCTTCTCCCATACTCTTTTGAATTCAGTTGTCAGAACCATAGCATGTGTTAAATTACTTCAGTTCTTAAAAAAAATTATACAGATTTAAAATAGCCTATTTATACTACATCCCTTTAGTGCTCTCATTCAGTGTGAATAAGGATGCTGTGAACTGAATGTGTTCTCTCAGGGTTTATATTGACAGCTGCACACATTCAGTTTATGCACTGAGTGGTTTTAACTTACCAGCACAACATATGTGCTGAGCAGAGATTTCCTTTTCTTCAGAAAAGCACAGAAGATTCTCAGCAACCATTTATGCCACAAGCCTGATGTGAATCTCCTGTTTGGCATCCAGGCCACCCGTGAGGTCAGAGGAGTTGGGAAACTATCTTAAAATATAATAGAAGCAAATAACTGAACCATTTTTCTTTGCTCTTTGATACATTCAGCTGCACATTCATGTTCATTTTGAACTAACAACTGTAATGGGACTTTTATGACAATGTCTTCTATCCATTGATTGCTAATTTTTAGTTACAGGAATACTAATGAATCTGTGTGATTTTTACCATTGACTCAGTTCGATTTGAATTAAGCTGAAGATTATCACAATGTAGAGTTCTGAAAATCATGTCTGCATTTCTTCCTTCTAAAGATCTGTCAATCATTAACAGCATGATCTTTGTCATCGGGCTTTGATTGTCATCTTGACGTGATTGTCATCTTGGTACTTAGTCAAATAATGAATCATGAACCAATAGATGCTTCTGAGAGGTAAGTAACTTTGGGTAAGATGTGTTGATAGAAATTTGCTTTTAACCTCAACTTCTATCCAAGCTTAACTTCTGCTCGTTGTGAGCATGTGCAGAGTGAGGGCAGAGAAAGGAAGAATTTCAGGTTCAAAACTTGATTACCTACTGCTGAAGTTATCATAATCACAGACATGCTCCTGATCTATCCCAGGTTTATAACATATAATAAATTATTAAATTAATTAAGATATTTTTGTTCTTGTTAGTGTAATTATTTCATGTGAAAGGCAATGGATCAACATCCAGCCAACTTTGCTGTTTTTACCACTGAGTAATTAATGTTATTTGGAAGATATGAAAGAACAAATTTGAACCATTCATATTTCTTTAGTGTAGGCGTTAGTACTAAGACTTGAGTTTATTTTAGAATGTGGAAGAATAATCACACTCAATTGCCAAAACTACAGTATTGACATTTAAATGCTTCACTTCAAAAAAATGCTTTTCTTATATCTACATCGAATTGCTTCATATTTTATAAGGACAGTTTAGTGACCCTTTTAAATAGAACTTTGAAGTTAATATTGCAAAAGATCTCAAGGAGATTTGTCCCAGTAGATTGAAAGCTCTGCAAGTTGCCCGCATTTAATGTCCTTACATAGTGAGCATTTTTTTTATTAATTGAATAATAAGCACATGTATTGACCAAGATTATAAATGTGCACTAAACAAAATTAGTTGTAATAAATGGAAGGGTTTTAATTTTAAATGTTATCTTTATCATTTGTACTATCTTTTAGTAGTACTTTCCTAGTTTCAGATTTATAAGTTATTTGAGACTTTGTGCTTTTATCTGTAACTTCTGAAAATGGAATGCTACTGATGATGTTTGTTTCTCAGCAAATTCCTCTCCTTTTCACTTCAGCAATTATGTCAGAAGCATGGGAATTATAAGACTTTGTGAAATAGTCCATTCATTCCTTATATCCTGTTTGCTGTCTGCGTGCATGTGCAGTGAAGGCAAGAGAAAGGGTGCAATTCTGATTAGATTTTCTGTTAGTCAATTACAAATGATATTGAAATGGTACTATCAGACCTATGCTGCCAAAGCTGTTACAAATTTTTGGTTTTGCAAGCATTTTTTTGTCATAGACTCGAGGGTTCCATGTCACTGTCCTATTAAGCAGGTCTAAGCAAACTGATGCCCTTGCCACCAGAAGCAGAACTTCTGACCTTGCAGTCAAGCCACACACAGTGCTAATCTGTGCCCAAGTTCCTGAGTGGGATGTAGGATGAAGACAATGAATCCTTGAGGGATATCTTCTTTGAAAGTGGCCTCTTCTGCAGGAGGCAGAGGCTACCTTCAGCAAAGAAAGGAATCTAGAGGCAGTAGCTCATGTGCCATTCATCTGCTGCTGAAAACCTTATTCACACATTTGTAATGGCATCATCTATTAATTCTAAAGCATTAATTGATATCTGCCCATTTTGCACCCTGCATAAATTTGAGTTCATTCAGGATTCTGCTGCATGCATACTTAATCACTTTAAGTTTCATCTATCCATCAGCCATATACTCACTGACCTACACTGACTCCTGATACGGCAATGCCAATTTCCACTATGGCACTAACCCTTTCCTATCTTTGTCACCTCCTGCAGCAAAACAACCATCCAGGAGATCTGAACTCTGACAATGCTGGCCTTTTGTTACTCCCAATTTTAATTAGAATCATAGATATGTACAGCATGTAAACAGACCCATCGGTCCAACTCTTCCATGCCGACCAGATATCCTAAATAAACCTATTCCCATTTGCCAGCATTTGGCCCATATCTCTCTAAATCTTCCTTATTCATATACCCATCCGGATGCCTTTTAAGTATCATAACTGCACCAGCCTCCACCATTTCCTCTGGCAATGCATTCCATACACGCAATACCTTCTGCATGAAAAAGTTGTCCCTTAGGTCCCTTTTAAATCTTTCCCCTCTCACCTTAATTGTATGCCCTCTAGTTCTGGGCTCACCCACCCCTGGACAAAGACCTTGGCTATTTACCCTATCCATGCCCCTCATGATTTTAGAAACCTCTATAAAGTCACTCCTCAGCCTCTGACTCTCCAGGGCAATATAGCCCCAGCCTATTCAGTCTGTCCCTGTAGATCAAACCCTCCAAGTCTGGCAAAATTCTCATTAATCTTTTCTGAACCCTTTCAAGTTTCACAACATCCTTCCTATAGCAGGGAGACCAGAATTGTGCACAGTATTCCAAAAGTGGCCTAACTAAAGTCCTGTATAGCCACAATATGACCTCCCAACTCCTATACTTATTGCACTGTCCAATAAAGACAAGGATACCAAATACCATCTTCACTATCCGTTGTACCTGTGACTCCATAATTTATCCATAATCGGTGAAGATGTTGTCAGCCGGCCAACCCCCACCCATTGAAAGTTTCTCCCACTTTAGCCACTCTACCTCTCAATATAAAGCACTAAGTTAAATCTATCTCTTTGACCATTCATTTAGTCAGCTGCCCTAATACTTAGTTGTTTGGCTTGGTGTCAAATTTTGTTTGGTCAGATTCCTGTGTAGCAACTTGGAACATTATGCTCCACCACTTTCTCAAGAATAACAAGGGACAGCCAATAAATGCTGGCCCAACCAGTGACAACCATGTCCCATGAGTAAATAAAAAAAATAAGTAGAAGGTACAATTACTTTTGAGTATAATTTCCAAAGTAGCGTCAAAAAGAACTGCAAGTGTGTAGTTGAGGAAAGAATGGCATCAGTGACAGTACTGAACAGAAGAAGCACAAGGCAAATGTGTTAGCAATGAATATGAGAGGTAATACAGTGCCCTCTTGGGATATGATGGGTGGGTTGGTGGAGGAAGGAGAAGCAGAAATGTTAGCACGTTGCTTTGTGCAAGAGCAAGGGGTGGCATGGTGGATCAGTGGTTAGCACTGCTGCCTCACAGCACCAGGGACCTGGGTTTGATTCTAGTCTTGGGTGACTGTCTGTGTGGAGGTTTCACATTCTCCCCGTGTCTGCATGGGTTTCCTTCAGGTGCTCTGGTTTCCTCCCACAGTCCAAAGATGTGCAGGTCAGGTGAATTGGCCATGCTAAATTGTCCATAGTGTTAGGTGCTTTAGTCAGAGGGAAATGGGACTAGGTGGCTTACTCTTCAGAAGGTTGGTGTGGACTTGTTGGGCTAAAGGGCCTGTTTGCACACTGTAGGGAATCTAATCTAATCAATTAAGGATGGACAAAATCTACTCATCTTTCCTGACCTGCTGAAGTAATTACATTTATTACATCATCTCCTTCAGATCCTCTCGGTCTTGTTTTGCTTTTCACTTCCTGCACTATCTCTCATCCAAACTTTAATGGGACAGTGCTGGTTCTTTCAATTACTGGGGATTAGGACATCTGTCCTGGGCACCAGTGCTGACAGCAGCAGAGTTAGGAAAACATCAGTGAACCTGGGGACCATCTTTTCATTATTGCTAACCAGCCAGAAATGTTCAAAGCATCTCTCTAGCAACGTATAATGAATATTCAGTGAAAGTAGCTCCTCTTTAGGATGCACATTCTCCTGCTAAATTTTATACTGAGTTCTCACCAGAAATTTCACAACTAATGCAGTGAACAGGTCAGGTTAATCTTATGCAAGGGTGTAGGGCCTGGGAGAGGAGTGATACATCAGGACTCAATAACTGGGGGCAGAGACTCTGCAGGGCTGCTGCGCTTGGGTCAGGATATTGAGAGGACCAAAAACAGCACCAGGACCTGTGATTTTTGTTATTGAGCCTGGAAATGATAGCTGGTGATGAAACCTGAGCATTTCTGACTTTTGTGGATATGCTTTGTGGCTGCATACATCGCTCTTTTCATCCGTTAAAATCAGGGCCACATGTCCCATGTTAATTTAGCCTAAAGTTTCTACATTTCTGTGGCTTCAGTAATGTAATTCACGAAACAGGTAAGAAGTAGCAGGGATCTTTTGCTGTTGTATTCCTTTTAAGACTTGTGGTATTGATTAGCGTTTGTAATCAGGCATCATCGCAAGGAGATTGGTCGCAATAATTTTGTTTCTCTTAGTTTTTTAACTCTAGTTTGTAATTGAAACTAAAGTATCAGGATCTCTTTTGGAGATTTGTGAGATATCTGGGTGAACGTATCAAGGCAAAGTTCAAGATAAGACCGCAAAGAGCAAAAGATCTTGCAAACTATCAGTCATTATCAGCAATATGAACACAGATGATCATTACACTTGCATTCAGAGGGAGTGCCAGTTCTTCTTTAGCATAACTCTCTGTATTAGAGATATCCTCAGGAACTTGAAGTACAGCATGTCAAAGTTCAATACTTAAGTTTGAACCCTCTCACTCACTGAATTTGAACTGAGTTCTGAACAATGCTGACCTTTTGTTCAAGTGGTACAATCATGTACTGGAAAAACTAAAATTTTGCAGTCCTGCAAATGTTGCTATGTACAACTGTGCTTAAGGTGATTTTAGTATTAAAATAAAAACAAGTCTAAATCTAAAACATTCCAGAAAGTTTGGATTTTCCTCTGGTTGATCACCTTCTAAACATATTGATGGCTATTTCTTTTATGTCTACGTACCTGAGGAAAATATAAACACTAGGGGAGAATCTGCAGGCCGGGTGAACACGGGCTTTTTTTCTGTGCCAGTGGAGAGTGCCTTTGGTTTAATTCCTGAAACAACTGTTCTTTAAAAGCCACTATATCCCTCTTGGGACACAGATGTTCTACCTGCTGCAAGCCAATATCATAGATGCTATACCACAGAAACTGACCAATTGGGCCAACTGGTCTATTTTATAATTTGTACTCTATATGAATCACCTTCTCCTTTAATTACCTTGAATCACACTTTCACCGTATACCTTTATTCCTTGTGTTTCAATTAAGTAATTATTTGTAAATGAGTTGAATTATCTTGCATGGTAAGATATCAGCATTTAAGGAAGATCTCTTTTCAAAATCTGCCGTGAGACATTCTTCACAAGAATTTTAAAAGAGAATGTAACCACTGTGACTGCCTATCCAAGAAGTGTTATGAGCAAATTTGTTCACATGATAAGTGCACACATTAGTCATATTTTATAAATATTATTTCCAGCCAAGTTATTGTTACTGCCAGTTGTGGTATCTTTGTTAGTCTCTGTTTTGTTTAAAAATAGAATAAATGGTCATGTTTTCTCACTATATATTTGGTGTGCTGTGTAATTAATAAGTATGGGAGAATGGTTTTCAAGAGTTGGATGAAACAACAATTTTAACAGAACCAGCTATTTCAGAGGAAAACATCACAGAAGTTTCCATTAATTCACCCGCCACATGACAACCGCAAAACAGACCAACAGAAAATATACATCAGGTTTCAGACATCCAATTGCCCATTGGCACCAATAATAACTGTTAATTATGAAGAGATGTTTGAAATTGGACCACTAACACATGTAGAAGCTCTTTTTAACTTGATGGTTGGAAAATGTGGTAGAGAAGCTTCAAATTATTTGGAAAATAAAGTTGGTACAGTTGATATTAACTCTATATGTGACAGAAGGATGGTGTCACAGTTAATAACTGGTTCAGAATTAAAGTACATGAGATTTACTGACATTTTAAAGAGGTAGAATTCAAAGGATAGGCCTAAAATGAAATCTCTGACTAAAATCTTAATTAAGTTCCAATTTAAATCTGTGAAAAAATGTGACAAAACTTGAAGAATAATTCTGCAGAGTTTGAGATGAAGTAATTTTGCTTGGTTAATGTAG
The DNA here is from genome assembly GCF_037043375.1 of Chiloscyllium plagiosum. Lineage (NCBI taxonomy): Eukaryota > Metazoa > Chordata > Chondrichthyes > Orectolobiformes > Hemiscylliidae > Chiloscyllium > Chiloscyllium plagiosum. The sequence continues at coordinate 46,416,147 of NW_028270151.1, read as the reverse complement.
AAAACACTAAAAACGCAAAGTTGATGTACGTGTCTAATAATTCTAGGTTATGTAAATTCAGTTGTGATTTGTTTTCATTCCTCACTTCCTTATGCCTACTTCAAATTTGCATTGAGCAGCGACCGAACAATAGGTTGCTTATCATAAATTAAGTAGCCAAATTTAAGAAGCCTTTAATATAAACTTTAATTCACGGAAACACACATGCTTTTCCTGACTCGCTGTAAAAAACATTTTAAAAATAACCTCATTGGATTCCTGTAGCTCCCAGTAGGTTTGGTAAGAGAGTAAAGGCACTGTGTACTGTTCACCTGGTCAAACCTCAGGCTAGGATTGCAGTCTGTAATAGGAGGGCTTCCATATAATGCCTACAGTGTGGAAACAGGCCATTTCATCCAACAGGTCCACACCATCTCTCCAAAGAACATCTCACCCAGACTTACCCCTTCCTATCCTCTCCCTGTGACCATACATTTGCCATAGCAAATCCACCTAACCTACACATCCCTGGACATCATGAGTATTTTAGCATGGTCAATCATTTACATCTTGGCACTGTAGGAGGAAACCACACACAGACACGTGGAGAATGTGCAAATCCACGCAGACAGTTGCCCAAGGCTGGAATCGAACCTGTGTCCCCAGCACTGTGGGGCAGCAGTGCTGACCATGGAGCCACCATGCACCTTGTCGAAGCAATGGCTAACATCCTTGATTTTGTCCAGAAGTTCTCAGTTCAAATCACAATGGGTCAATGATTAGCACTGCTGCCTCATAGCGCCAGGGACCTGGGTTTGATTCCAGCCTCAGATGACTGTCTGTGTCGAATATATACGTTCTCCCTGTGTCTGCATGGGTTTCCTCTGGGTGCTCTGCTTTCCTCCCACAGCCCAAAGTGTCAAGGGGTGTGTGGGCAAGGTGGAGGGTTACATGCAGGGTTACAGGGATGATGTGGATCTGGGTGGGATGCTCTTTGGGGGGGCAGTGTAGATTCAATGGACCAAATGGCCAATTTCCACACTGTAGGAATTCTATGATAGTAGATGGCATGTTCATCACAATGCTGTTATGCTATCTGGAAGCACTGTAATTGCTTACATTTAGTCTTGCAACATAATGGTGTTCGTCATATTCTGTTCCCTCTCATAATTTGTAGTCCTAATTAAATATTTTGATTACTTTTTATATTTTTAAGCTGATGCTTATTTCCTCCAGGAATTGTTTTGCTCAAACATGACCACATGCTGATGTCTCTGGTCAGGTTGGGCTGGACTTAAATACTGATCTTTGAATTTTGACTTGGTTTCCATGGTTGCACAATGATGCTCTGTTTATATTTATGACTTTATATTGATGCTGAACTAATACACATATAAAGTCAGCAGTACAAACAAAATGCTTTATGAGAAGTGATATTAAAACATTCTTTGTCTACTTAGACATATGAAATTATTTATAAGTTAACTCTAAACAAAAGCAAGATAAATGAACAGTACAACTTTGATAAGCAAAACAAATCAACATAGCAATGTTCATTTTGTTACAAGATATATAAAAATGTTATCTATCATACTATTTTTTTCAAGGCTGTTCAGGAAATTGGTTAGGCTACTGTTGGAATATTGCGTGCAATTCTGGTCTCCTATCAGAAAGATGTTGTGAAACTTGAAAGGGTTCAGAAAAGACTTACAAGGATGTGGCCAGGCTTAGAGGATTTGAGCTACAGGGAGATGTTGATTAGGCTAGGGATGTTTTCCCTGGAGCGTCGGAGGCTGAGGGGTGACCTTATAGAAGTTTATAAAATCATGAGGGGCATGGATAGGATAAATAGACAAAATCTCTTCCCTTGGGTGGGGGAGTCCAGAACTAGCGGGCAGAAGTTTACGGTAAGAAGGGAAAGATAAAAAAGAGACCTAACGGGCAACTTTTTTCATGCAGAGGGTGGTATGTGTATGGAATGAGCTGCCAGAGGAAGTAGTGGAGTCTAGTATAATTGCAATATTTAAGAGGCACTTGGATGGGTATATGAATAGGAAGGGTTTGGAGGGATATGGGCTGGGTGCTGGCAGGTGGGATTAGATTGGGTTGGGTTATCTGGTTGGCATGGATGAGTTGGACTGAAGGATCCATTTTTGTGCTGTGCATCTCTATGACTCTATGACTCTAAATCAAGGACTACATGAACATCTTCTGGCTAACTTAATAGAAATAAGTAATTTAAATTGTATGCTTCCAAGTTCCTGATCATTTTTTTTCTAAGATTGTATTCTTTTTCCCTTGACATGTCTGTGCATTAGGGCATATACACAAATCATGGATTTTGTTTCTTAAAACAGTTAAGTATTAGCTGTAGATCTTCTAAACATGGTTTGTATCAAGTCAATCTTTGGCCAGAAAGTATAATTTGATGGAGGCAAGATATTAATTGATGGGTGAAGGAGAAAGCAAGGCTTTAATTGTTAAACCTTGCTGGTTGAATTGATGCCATCAGCAATTTATTGATGTGGTACTCCATTAAATGTAATTTGTTGATTGATAAGGAAATTTTCTGGTACTATTTTAGGCCAAAGACACAATGAGATGGAGCACAGACACACATGCGCAAAATTACAGCATTTTGAAATTATGTCATTCCAAATTGAAAGTGCAGTAGTTGCCTGTAGTGAAAGTAATGCTGCCAATATATTCAGAGGGAAGAAGCTTTGGAACATCGCCAGCAATTTTGTATATTCTAAGCATGAAGGTTTTAATCTTCCAGAATGAAAGATTAGAGCCCACCAACCACCACATAGTAGTTAGTATTATATTATTTGAATACAAATGCAATTGATTTGGAAAATGACTTTTCAAAATTTGATTGCTAGGATTAGCTTACACTGCACTATAAAATCTTGTCACTACCAAGATGGTAGAAGGATGACTAAATTAAATTTGGAGATGCCAGTGTTGGACTGAGGTGTACAAAGTTAAAAATCACACAACACTAGGATGAAGGAGCGTCGCTCCGAAAGCTAGTGTGCTTCCAATTAAACCTGTTGGACTATAACCTAGTGTTGTGTGATTTTTAACTAAATGAAATTTGATTGTTTCTCAATCAGCCATGCCTTTGCACCTACATGGAGTATTAATTTAGTTAAGGTTAAACCAGAAATTGAAAGGCCACCAATTTACCAGTGAAATGGATACAGGAGTGGGAAGGGAGGAGCAGTTCAGGCTATTCATTTTCTTGACTATATATTGTGACTGTGTGGTCTGAGTCTGTACAAATAATGATTCAGAAAACTATTATGTTGTGCTAAACGTTCCCTAAGCTGTTGTGTATGTGTCTATGGGTCAACATCAATCAGCCTGTGACAGACATGAGTCAATTGGCCGATTTATTTTTTGACATTCAGATGCCCATATTTGATTGTAAACATTAAAAGATAGAATCTCAACTCATTCTTAATTGTGCCTGATATTACCTTCTTATGTACTGCATGCTGGCTACCTGTATTGATATTTCTGGTTGAGGATACCATTGTTATCTGGGATCCTCTTCACATATGTAAATGGATCCCTTCAGCTGTTTTCACTGGCTTCGTGCATTTGGAACACACACCCGAAATTTTATTCTGCCATTATAAATTGAGAGTGGTAATTGAATTGACAAAGGGTGAAGCAATTGTCAAGATCCTCTGAGCATGGCAGGTGAGGCCAGGGAAATGTTAACTTCCATGCTACGTCGATGTGCTAAGAGTTCAAAATAGGCAGAAAGTACCAGCTGACAGATGATGGGACTAGAAGCGGAAGACTCAGCCTCACATTGCATTGACAACAAGGTAGGTTTTTGGGAAAGATTTTTAGAAGGATATTGTGGGAGGGAACAAGTGGAGGTCTGGAATGGGAGGTCTAAACTTTGCAGGCTCCAGAAGATTTTTTTAATAGTAAAACTTCATCTCTTTGTGTTCTTGTGGGACCAGATCCTCTTCGAACAATAGATTCCAAATGGTGAAGCCACAGCTGGAATTGCAGCTTTCATCCTCCTTTTGGGATTGTGGCCTGTGCTGTTGCCCCTTCAGCATCTTAGTCTGAGGTTATGCCCTCGGATCCTCAACTGTTGTCAGGAAAAGTTGTTTCCTTTTATACAAGTCCCCAAGAATCTTGTAAGTTTTAATAAAGTTGCCTCTATTTTTTCAAAGCTCAACTGACTACTGGACCAACCTACTCAATCAGTCTTTAGAAGACAGGCCCTCCATACCAGAATTAGTCTTTTGAATCTTCTGTGAACTGTCTCCAATGCCATTCCATCTTTCCATAAATAAGAAGAGCAAGACTGTGGTCTTACTACTGACTTATGTAGTTTATATTTTTATATTCCATTCTCTTTCATAGAAAAACTAACATTCCATCTGCTTTCCTTATTTCCTGCTGCTCTCAAATATTCATATTTTGTGATTCATACACAAAGTTCCAAAATTCTCTCTGTGCTGCTGCTTTCTGCAGTCTTTCCCCCTTAAATAATATTCAACTTTTCCATTCTTCCTGCAAAAGTGCAAAACTTTAAATATTTCCACATTATATTTCAACTGCCAAGATTTGTCTCCTCGCTTAACTTGTCTATATCCATCTGGAGACGATGGCCGACATAAAGGGGATGTGTAAATATAGGTCAAACATCAAATGACACCGGGTTATAGTCCAACAGGTTTATTTGAAATTGCAAGTTTTCTCCTTCCTCAGCTGTTTTCTATCATACAAAACATATCCACCTCTGTCCAACTCCGGCATCTCCACATTGTGTAAAAATAGATGTGATGTATTTGGATATCCAAAAATGGTTTGATAAGCAACTGCAGCGAAGGCTCCTTGATAAGATAAGAATCTATGGTGTTGGGGGTGATATGGTAGTATGGAGAGAAGATTAGATAACTAATAGAAGGTGAAGTGTTAGGATAATGGATGTATTTTCATGATCATAACCTGTGACGAGTGGAAAGCCACAGAATCCGTCTGGGTCAAAGTTATTTATAATATATATCAATTGACTATATCAATAAATGTGAGATGAGCTAGTGATGGTCACATTCCATGAATTAAATCAAATGTCAGGCTTTGCTCTTAATGCCATCTGTGCCATTTTTTCACCTTTCCAGACACCCAGTCCAGCCCACTCTAACTAGCATATTCTCTCTTTCTGTAACAACGTAGTAGTTGCTGTTTTAATTATCCCATCAGTACATCATGTTGCAATTAATTAAACCAATTAATAGTTCAATGAAGGGCCAATTTCTGCTGTTGATGGTACTTTACCAATTTTACTTTACTCCAGTCACAGTGAGAGACTGCCAGGATAATGGGCAGTCTCCCAGTGGTTTCCAGCGAGTAGGCTTATGAGCTATGCTTAACACCCAAAACAGGGCTCATGTAGGTGCCCAAGCTCCACTATGGTAGCACTCTACAGCACCAAAGTTGTTACTGAAACATACAATCCTCCAATTGTCAGCAGCTGTATGCCTCACCCCACTTGAAATGATAAGTCTAACTTGGCCATGGAGTATACCCTGTCATGGGACGCCCACTTCTTCCTGCAGCCTCAAGCAGCAGCCGTTATTTGAAAGAGCTAATTGGGCTGGCAGTTCTAGAGGCAGGCCACGGAACTCAGTTGGACAACAGTCCCAGAGGTGGCTTCTTAATTGGTTGCTGTCATTAGAATACTGTGCAGTATCCTATGGTCTGTGCCCATGTGCTCAGGTCCACTTTCAGTCCTGGCAGTGAGAGAAACCAGGCTTCAATAACATTCCAGCCATTATCTCATTTTGATCTTGAGTTTCATTATGGGTTCCAGCCTTGACTTGAGAAAATATTGCCGAGTGTATTTAAAGTCAAAAGCTGTTGTGGGAATGCAGTGGCTGTGTTAAATTAGGGAGTAAATGAGCATGATTTATAAAAATGAATAAAATACATCCTGACAAATGGTGGAACAGGCATACTGGCACCTAAAAGCATAAACCCAAGTACTCATTAAAGAAGCCATGGTCAATGAGTCAATCTTCTGAGGTCTACAACTTTGCCAAGTTATAACATCACATCACCACCTATTGATAAATTCTTTAAAAGCTCCATTCAATTTAGTTCAGAAATGGAAATAAACTTTAAGGAACAATTTATGACAGTTGTGAATGGTTTTAGCTGTTTGAGATTTGCTATTTGTTTGCTGTAATTATAAACGCTGTCATAAATGTTTAGTTTTCTGTCATCAATTATGGTTCAATTACTGAGGAGAAAACAAGTTCCATTAAAAGTTCAAATTATGCTCTTGATTGGAATTATTTTTACAAGTGGACATCTTGCCTTGTAATTCACAAAAGTTTGAATTAGAATTGGAGACTTTTGATAATTCTTATTATTTACCTGGATAGTTACTCAGTTTAAGGATGGTTAAGCAATTGGATGAGCACACAACTGAGACCTCCATCAACACTGCTGACCACCTGACTACAGCCTGAGCAATGCACACCTCCCAAGCCAACTACACATCTAACCTGACCCAGCTATCTCTGCCAATCTGTGGCCTGCCCTGGCTACACAGCTGAGTATCTGATTACCCTATGACTTGACTTGACTATCCAGCCTGATGAGAACCATTACTTCCTTGTCACCAATCTACTACCAGCCCAACTTGACCACATTACCCTCCATAAACCACCAATGTCATGATCATACAATTTCTCCCTGACATCCAACCCAACCCAACCCAATTATCCCTGCTCTTGTCTAAGCTCCGAACCATCATAAACCAATGCCACCCAGACCCAACCATACCCCGACTACCTTCTCATCTAGACCTGACTACTGATTGCCCTTTGACCCAACCTAACTACCATCTTCCATCTGGCCAGACTATTGCCGATAACTCATCCATCTACTGAACTGAATATCCCCAACCTAACTGCCTCATCCAATCTACCCATTTACCCACCTCAACAACTTCACCCAGTCGCCCACACACCCACCTCACCAACTGACCCACTGCAACCATTCACCAAGATTCATGTGTTGAAGCTTTAAACTTGTCATATGCCATTTTGTGACATAAAAAGGGTGGGTTTTGTCTGTGGTATTCCTCTTCATAAGTCTGTACATATGGATTCCAGTGTTGAGGGAGCTCTTCAAGAATATCTGAAGTTGTGACCTTAAAAACATAACGTGGTAAGTACACAGTTTTCTGATTGATCAATATCAGATGCATTGATTCTGATACTAATTCATAGCTTTATATGTAATAAAAAAATACTGTATCTATTGCTCATCCCTGAGGCTTCATACATCCAAAGTGGCTATGGAACATAGAACGGTCATAATTACCTCAAATTTAAATTATCACAAAATCAAAGCTGCTAAATAGACATCAGAATCCAAATCTCAGGCACCAATGCCCTCTCTGGCAATCTCATTTTCACTGCAAACCTCACACTCTAATCCATTAAACACCATTTATCACCAATTTCAAATTCAAACCTGACACTACTGGGGCAGACCACAGCAGCTACAGCAATATATGTGGTCAAATGGACTTTAACAATGATTCTTACAAAACATATAATTTACTGCTTTGGATCAAAGGTGGAATCAAGTCATCTTTGCAGTAGAAACAAAGGTGGTTTTTGAGGAACTATGCCAACACAGAGTTAATATTGGAAATTTAAATTAGATCGAAACCATTGTGATATCTCTGCAGGGAAGCTTCTCTACAAAAAGACAAGCTAAATCTCTATGCCAGAACAATGCATACAATGTGGATATTGAACGTTTGCCACAATGTGTTCAAAAATGGAGCCTTGGACAACCTGGAGCTCTTTAGTGCTCAATCACCACGAATTGTCTTGCATATTTTTAATACCTTTCACCATCCTGAGAAATTTCCCGATTCTACTTGATGAATGAGGATTGCAACAGGCTCTGAATCATCAACATTGAAATTAAGGTAACAATAAAATGGAGAACTGCAAGAAAATAATGTAATGCTCATGATAAGAGAGTTTAGCAAGAAAAAAATGTCAGAAAATGCAAATTATCAAGATGTGCAACAATGTACACTCTCTGTTTACTTAATAATGACAGCAACAATGTCATTGATGAAGGAACCAAAGATGTAGATCAAATTTAACAATTACAATCCTTTCCTCTGAATGAAGTATATGTTCTAACCACTGTAAAGTTTTTAATTTGATCTCCATTGTTTTCAATTTTGCTAAGGTATCTTCTTACTATACTTCAGTGAAGGCCGACTTGATGGTAAAGGTAGTGAATTTCCCTTCTCCTCTGAACTTCGACTCTTACATCTAAGTCTATATTAGGAATGTGATGAGGCCTGACGCCAAGTCATTCTGGCAGAACCTGAACTGAGCATTAACACCGAATTAATTACTTGTGGCTTATGGAGCTATTGATGACTCCTTCCATCCTTTTACTAATTGAGCGAAAAATAGTTGGCTACCTTAGATTTTTCCTGTTCTACTGTGAATAGGATGTACAAGACTAACCTTCCATGTAATTAGGTATATACGTGGGTCATTAATATACTGATTGGCCTGGAGAACAACTAGGTCTAATGTCCAGATCTACAACACTAGAGATTGCATCAATTTACACACACACTGTATCTGAAGTCAAATTTCCTCTTTTGCAAAGTTGAATTCAGCACAATGAGTAATAATACAATTCTCCAATTGGACATGGATATACTTATATGATGTGAAGATGTATGACTCACTTAACTAAGTCCTGCCGATGCAACATTATTTCACCATGGCAGCTGATATTCTCTGTCTCTAATAATGATTGCTGTGTTTCCGACATTGAGATTCCAGCCTCGGATGACTATCTGTGTGGAGTTTGCACATTCTCCCTGTGTCTGCTTTGATTTCCTCCTGGTGCTCTGGTTTCCTCCCACAATCCAAAGATGTGCAGGTCAGGTGAATTGGCCATGCTAAATTGTCCCATAGTGTTGGATGCATTAGTCAGGGATAAGTGGAGGGTAGGGGAATGGATCTGGGTGGGTTACTCTTTGGAGGGTCAGTATGGACCTGTTCGGCTGAAGGGCCTGTTTCCATACTGTAGGGAATCTAATCTAAAAGAGGTGGCTGTAAACCGAGCGGCAATGTTGGACTTGGCAGGCATGCATGATGGCCTTCACTGTTGGTCCTAAGAGAAAAGGACATCCGGCCTGTAGCCCCGACAGGCCTTCCCAGGCTCCTGTCCACAAAACAAAGTGCCAACTCTCCCTTTCTGTTTTGTCTGGGACAAATGTCAGAAACTGCACAGAACAACTCCAGGTGGACAGTGCTCGTTTTTAAAGGTGGTACCCGACAATGGAGAGTTATCAAATGAAAGGGATGTTGTGGGGGTTGAGTTGGTAGTTAATGAGGTGAGTTTGGTAAGATACGTCAAGGAAACCCACTAGGCCTTGCGGTAAAAATCCTCCAAACTATCTGACACAATTCACACTAAATCAAAACATCTCAGATTCAGCCGTTAAAACCGTTCATATTATTTGGCTGACAAAATCAATTTTAATTCGCCGAAAATGTTTTTTCTGTTAATAATGAGACAATTATACTCAATCATTCAAACAATGTATGTAGTAAATATAAACATGCAGACAATGACTGCTAAACTACTGGCTTATGTTGTGCAGACAATTCAGAAAAAGTGTGATTTAATGTGTGAACAGCCTTGAGTTAACAGGTGTGCAGCTTTGCTATGGCTAGTTCACAGACCTCTGGAAGGAAATGTCACAACAGATTATCTACACAGAGCTGAATGTTCTGTGCAAACGTATGTGGGTAGTAAATTTCAGATTCTCCCAGGTCACTAAATAATAACTCTTTGAAATGCCACTCTTTATATCCATTTGTGGCAGTGCCTACATTACTGCCTGAACCTCTTACTGCTGGGGGAGAAAAAATCATGTAAATTGGCTGAGGCAAGTATCAACAGAGCTCTTTCATTAGCACTGAATTGTTCCCATTCACAGCTATAGTGGAGGCCCAACAAGCTGCTATGCTTATGGAATACTGTTGATAAAAAAAAGAGATTGCAACCCTTTTTTGGCAGTAAACAGGATTGTTTGGTCAGCAGGGGTCAACTTTTGTTCAGCAATAATAATCACAAACATAGGATTAAACACTTGCCTTGTGTTTCCAAGGGAGATCAATTTGATTGGTTGTTAACAGAGTTCTCTGTTACACATAGACCAAGATTCATCATGGGTTGGGGGAGGGTAAAATCCATTCAAAATAGATGAAGCACTCAAAAAATGTTATTTTGTTTCTCACTGACCAGAATCATTGAGGAAATCTACTGAAAGTTTAAGTATTGTTATCCATCAATTCTCTGTTTCCTGTGATGAGTTATGTGATTGTGAACTATTAGTTTGTACAAGGAGATTGATCCATCTGTTGTTCATGAGCAAACAGGTCTTGTTAAATAAGTATTCGAGGTCAGTAGCTTTTGTTTCAGGTTACACTGCAGGTTGTTGACCTTCCAAAAACGTCTTAAAGTTACTGGAGTTATTCAATGTTGGTCAGTTTCAATGTTGGAAGAAATTATTACTTCTGATTCGTAATTCTCACTTCTTAAAGTTATTCAGGATAAAGTGCTTCTCCTTTACTTTGCAGTACAAAATGGAATAGACATTTATGTTTGTACTGAGATGAGGAGAAATTTCTTTTCCACCACAGCAATCGGTTGATGAAGCGGTTAGATATAGTTCTGAGGGCCAAGGGGATCAAAGGGTATGAGGAGAAAGTGAGATCAAATTGGATGACTACATCCATGACTACATTAGATGTCAGATTAAGTCTGGAGGGTCCTTACTGGCCTATTCCTGCTTCTATTTCCTACATTTCTATGTTTCAAATATGTTATAATGAATATTTAAAATCATAGAGTCATAAAGATGTACAGCACGGAACAAACACTTCATCCAACTCGTCCATTCCGACCAGATATTCTAATCTAATCTAGTCTAGACCCATTTGCCAGCACTTGGCCCATATCCCTCAAAACCATTTCTCATCACAAATCACCATCCAGATCCTTTTTAAATGCTGTAAGTGTCCCAGCCTCCACCACTTCCTCTGAGATCTCATTCCATACACGCATCACCTTCTGTGTGATTTATATACTTTATGATTATATTTTGTAGCATCTAACAGAAGTGATAATAAAATGTTGTTGTACATTATATAAGCCATGTAAATCAAATCCTATTTGATTCACTTGGTAGTATTCCTCTTGCTTCACTGTTTCTACATATCAGAAAAAACTGAACTGAAAAAAAAAGGCAATTCAACATCATGGTACACAGTGTTACGTGTTGAAGTGCCCAGATTTACCAGTTCTCTGGACTCAAAATGTTAACTCTGCTTTCCTCCCACAGATGCTGCTAGACCTGCTGAGTTTCTCCACCACTTTCTGTTTTTGTTGTAGATTTAACATATTTGCATTGCTACGTATGACCTGTTTCTGCATTGTAATTTGTCATTGCCAGCAAATATAAAAAACAATTCAGGCTAGGATTACACTAATTCCTACAAGTAATAATGTGTTTCAACCAGACTCTAGGTGAAGGTCCCGAATGTGTTACAGTTTCAGGTGGATACCCCAAATCATTCAGCTCCCAGATAAGTACGATGAATTGGCTACCCTTGATTGGTCACCTGCCTTCTTGATTGGTAGGAATAGGATTACTTTTAAAATTATCCCTTCCCTTTTGATTCTTTTCTCCCAGACCCAAATTAATTTATGTTAATTAATTCTAAAAGGAGCCAGTTTATCCCTCTCTATCCTTGTAATCTCCTTAAGTCGCTCCTCACAGTTTGATGATACTGCAATCTGCAATACTGTAGTATAAAATATCTCCACCTTGCTTTCAGCTAAACAGAAAGTTAAGTAGTCAGTTAAGCAATTGGTAGCTTCAACAGTTAGTCAACCAGTCAGTGTGTATATATACACACTGGTGTATATGGTGTTGGTTGTCAAGTGAACTCAAATTGGTGGAGGTGCTGTTATTGAGAAATCCAGACATTATCTAAGTTTAGGATATCTTCTCAGTGGAGTTAGTTAATATTGTTAATAAACTTCAAGACATCTGTCTCGACAAGAACCCAGATTTTGTGATATTCTATTACATGGGTTACATATTCGGAAGCACACAGACCTTGTCATGTTGACAGTGGTGATTTATTCTCAGGAAACCACATCAGTTCATAAATTGTGTTCTTTGGTTCTTGATCCTTTTACCGATGGGAAGTTTCTCCCTATCTACTCTGTCTAGACCTCTATGAAAGTTCTTCTCAAGCCTGTCTAAAAGGAACAACCAATGGAAGTCTCCAGTTCATCGAAACAAGAGAAGTCTCTGTTCCATGGAATCATTCTTATGAATCTTTTCTGCAACCTCTCTAATGCCTTCATTTTCTTCTTCAAGTGTGCTGCCCTGAATTGAAGATAGATTTGTTACCAACAGACACTGATAAGTTTCTCTACTTTGTTACTGTTCCAGATGGTATGCCCCAAAATAACCAAGCTCCTGGACGAGGAGGAAGAGCTGGCTCCTTGCTTTACTGATCCACTCCCTCAGTAGTTGGCCCATATCCCATAACTTGGCCCATAACATTATAAAAAGTCCCGTTCTTTTTAGATACCTTTCTTCCAGACCAAATTAATTTATTGTTGTAAAGAAAACCAATTTCACCACAGTTTCTTGAGTTAACAAAAGAAGAGTTATTATTTGTTAATGCAGAAAGAAACAATAACACAATACAGATACACACAGATTAGAAATGATAACTGATTCCTGAAAAAGATGGAAATTAAAGATATAAAGATAAGTCTCTGGGTTATTCTCAACAAACAGATACCGGAACATTGATAGTTGAGTTGCATATTCTGAGTACAGAATGGAATGTAGATAGGTGGGCAGTCAATTTTGAATTTCATGGCTTTGTAGGTTAGCCAAAATTCTTCTGTTTTGTTTCCATTTAATGACTAACTGGTAGGACTTTGTTCATTTCTTCCTTTTTGCCTGTAGTGCAGGGGTGTTAAATTGTTCTTTTCCAAGTGTTATCTGCACAGGATTCTATTTAACACACTAGCATGCAAACACAAACAGACCAGTGCTTTCTGGCAATTTCTAACCTTGTTTTTCTGTGCATCTCTGTAAGACTAAATACGTCGACTGGAAATAGCTTCCTGCTTTGAGGCTGGGGGTGCTAGACAGCCTCACTTTATCTCTTCCTCTTCTACTTCTGCTGTTTGAAAATCCCCCAACACTGTGCAGGTGTGACACTGCAAGGATCCACACAGGTCCCTGCCAGGCAGTTGCTGAATTTACATCTGCAGTCACCTTTTGGCTGAATCAGTCCTTACTTTCAAAACCACATCTTGAAAAGTCATGATTTAGAGATGCCGGTGTTGGACTGGGGTGTACAAAGTTAAAAATCACACAACACCTGGTTATAGTCCAACAGGTTTAATTGAAAGCACTAGCTTTCGGAGCGCTCCTCCGAAATCCACCTGATGACTTCCAATTAAACCTGTTGGACTATAACCTGGCGTTGTGTGATTTTTAACTTTGTACATCTTGAAAAGTTCAATATAATCCACAAGTAGTCTGGATATATGTTCTATAGTCATGAGATTCGAGTTGAGACTGAACCAGTGTTTCTTTACAAAAAAAACAAACTGCATAAATTGTTTGCTTAAGTGTCCTATACTTCTATTATATAACCCAAGAACCCATGTGACTTCCAGAAATATCCCTGTTTTAAGATTCCTTCAAGGCCTCAACACTCCCAAACCATGCAGTCCCCTCAGACTCCATAAACCTCTGAGATGACTATGATCCTCTAATTTGAGTAGAATTGGTAGCTATAGCCTCACCAGCCTAGGCCTCGAGTTCTGGAATTTGCTCCCTGAAAATCTTTACTTTTTTTTATGCTTAAGGACACCCCTTAAAACCTATTCCCTTTGGTCATCTGCCCAACTATCTCCTGAGACTCAGTGTAAAACTTTATTTTAGTTGAAGTGGCACATTTCTTTTCCAGTCCAGAACTAGAGGGCGTAGGTTTAGGATGAGAGGGGAAAGATATAAAAGAGACCTATGGGGCAACTTTTTCACACAGAGGGTGGTATGTGTATGGAATTAGCTGCCAGACGAAGTGGTGGAGGCTGGTACAATTGCAACATTTAAAAGGCATCTGGATGGGCACATGAATAGGAAGGGTTTGGAGGGATGTGGGCCAGGTGTTGGCAAGTGGGACCAGATTAGGTTGGAATTTCTGGTTAGCATGGATGAATTGGACCGAAGGGTCTGTTTCTGTGCTGTACATCGCTATGACTCTATAACTCTATAAATAAGTTGCTTTGCTATTGAATGTTGTACCTTACTGTCTAAAACAATTTTAAAAGTCACCCAACAACAGGTTATAGTCCAACCTTGGACGATAACCCGGTGTTGTGTGACTTTTTCCTTTGTCCACCCCGGTCCAACACCTGCACCTCCATATCGATACCATGAACTACTGGCTCAAAGTGGAGAGGATCTCCAAGAAGATCGCACATATCAACACAGACATCAAGTTTCATCTTTTGCTATAAATTCTGTGTCTTATTCTGTCTCTTGTAAAGCTACCTGATGAAGGATTAATGCTCCGAAAACTAGTGCTTCCAAATAAACCTGTTGGACTATAACCTGGACCTTTGTCCACTCCAAACCAACACTGGCATCTCCACATTAAAACAATTTTGACTTTTTTTGTTCCATTCTAAGCTTTTTCAATCTTTTGTTTTTCAAGGACCTACTCAAAACCGGTCATTTTTCATGAGTTTAAGAACACTTTTGCCTTAGTACCATTGTGCTTCTTACACTTCTGTGATTTGGGATTTTTTGATGTGTTAAAAGCAATAGTATAAATTAAAGTTATTGTTAAAATACAATCTTCTCTTTGGGACTTGGTTACATTAAAGGCAACTCAGAAGCATTTCGGATATTTTCCTGACTGAATTCTGCTACGTTCATGTGAACTTTGCTGCTCCCACAATTCAATGTTTGACTTGAATTTTTGGGTTGGGATAAGGGCTTTCTGGTCATTGTAATGCCTATGGTAGTATCAAATAGCAACATTCAAAGCTGTAAATGAAACCAATGCACTTTCCACCAGGAGTAGAGAACGTTTTTTGTGCCCAAGGCATGTGTAGTCACAAGTCAGTTGATATTCTGCATATGTAATTAGATGTCTATTGATGCCATCAATGCACTTGCACTTAAATATTGTGCATGTTTCTCGTTGCAATGTAAATACAGAATCAACTTAGATTGTGTTCATTTAAAATTAATTTACAAACCAGAAATGTTCATGTGAATACGAATGATGATGTTTATAGGCAATGTGCCCAAATTAATGTTGGTCACATTACGTGTGAAGTGGCAAGGAAGGTTCAGAGTTCCAACTTGACTAGGGAGTAATTGTGTTTCTGTTACGAGGAGCATAGGGGAATCAAAGCATTGGATATAATGGTAATAAATGGGTGGACTCCCCACCCTCAAACAAATCATGCAAATTGGAAGTGAGCATTATGATGGTGTCATGCCAGTCTCCAAAATGTACAAAGAAGTGCAGGGAAATCAGAAGACTGCTCACCATTTTGAAATTAAAAGTAACAAGCTCTTGAGCTTCTTAATGACTCAATCATCTGTCATTTCTTGTTATCTATTACATTTTCTGAATGTCAGACATGAAAGAATTTAGGAGCGTTCTATGGAAACTGTAACAGCTGATACAAGGATGGAAGAAAGAGTCTGCCATTGGAACCGTGACTGAGTGTAACAGTAGATTCTGCTGAGGAAGTTGTGAAGAGTCTGTGTGGTTTTATATTTTTTTGTGTGATTTTATTTAACTTTTAGAAGCCTATCATAAGAAATAAAGAAAGATTGAAATGATCGACCTCCTGTTAACCCACATTCTCTTTGCTGCATGATGTCCTGGCTTAGAATCCCATTGAAGCCTGGAGCCCCCTTCACTGCCAATTCACTGCCTTTCCATTGGGTCACCATGAAGAGACCATACAGTATCTGATTTGATAAGCTGAGACATTAGGGGCAGAAGTGCATGGACAACTCACTTAGCATTCTGCCTCATTCATCCTGCTGAAAAGTGTAAAATCCAGCCCATATTGTGGAGTTTTGTTTTTGTGAGTACAAGAAACTAAATATTGCTTAATGTTAAGGCACTTGCTGAAAATAAAATTCCTGCCCAAATGTTTTGCATTGCATTCATCTTGAATTGCAAGAATTTTACATTTGAAAGGAAACAACAACTTATATTGCTTGAGAAGCAGATTCTGATCGGTTGGCAAGAGGATACTGATTGGTTAAAACATCCATGGAAAATGCACCAGGAAAGAGGTAACCACTATGCTTTATTTTAAATTCAAACTAGGCTACTTTGTTCTAATTGAACAGTGGGGAACACAGCAGGGAACATTTAACCTACAAACTCTTGCTTCATTGAAAAAGATAGATTACTTGTACAAGTGTTTACAAAGGACAGAACACTCTGCCTCTATATATGTAGCTTGTGGGAAGTGTAAGCAAGCCACATTTTGGGCCCAACTGACAATTGTACATTGGTTGTCAGTGTAATTCTGAGCATATTTTATGATTGTTCAGTAAATGTTGTCTGATCATGAAATCACATTTAATATTGTCCTGAGTTTTATAAGTACGGGCTGGTTCAATATGGTCAGTACTCTGCTTATTGCAAATAGTTAAAGGATCATGTTGTTTGTTATAACCCACCAGTCATGGGGAAAGATGTTAGATGGAGTTGCTGTGAGATGGAGTGTGCAACAGCTCAGGATCACTGTGAAGCAGATCAGAAGGAATGTGAGACAGGTGATGGTCACTGTGAAGTAGACCGGGAGGAGTGTGAAGCAGGTGATGGTCACTGTGAAGTAGACCGGGAGGAGTGTGAAGCAGGTGATGGTCACTGTGAAGTAGACCGGGAGGAGTGTGAAGCAGGTGATGGTCACTGTGAAGTAGACCGGGAGGAGTGTGAAGCAGGTCATGGTAAATGTGAAAAAGATCTGCAGTGGTGTGAAGCCATTCAGGGTTCACACTGAAGTGAGAGAGGAAGAAAACAAATTCAGATGTTAACATCACAGGAAGACAGAGAAATGATTAGTTGGTGAGTACATTGGCTTTGATGCCTTTTCTCCAACCTTCTGAAGCCAGTTTAAGTAGCTGCAGAATTGACAACAGAAGCAGAAAAATTAATATCAATGCATGCAATATTCTCTTTTGATTAAAAGCTCTATTATTGTTAGCCAAGCTATGCAATGTGTTCCATCTGGAAACTCAAGAATGTTTCCTGTGTACAGTATAAATATTTGTTCAGTAAGTGTCATCTGCTCTGGGCTTCGGAGCTTGAGCAGCAACATACTGTGGTGCATCTGTGAGGGTGACAACTTTCTGGAAAACATGTGGTCACTGAAATAACTCCACAGAGACTGGTATTCCATCAGCAAGTTACCTTTATTCATATGTTGAGAGTCCTTAACACTGATCCAGGTTCCAGAGCCAGTTCTCAGAGTGAACAGAACCTCTGACACTCCTGCTAATATCCATCAGCCAGGGCTCCTTGATTAGAACAGATTAACAGCCCCAATCAGGGAGCTCATTTTCTGTAAGGTCTTCCAGGCTGACCTTGCTACAATCACTACAATCACTTAAGACAATACAGGAAAAGACGGAACATGTGACCACTAAACAGTCAAGAAAATAAATGGGAATGGTAGAAATCTCAGTCTCAAATCAATATTTAATAGTGATTACTGATAAAAGAGACAGTTCATATCAGGAGTACAGTAAGATCAGTGTTCATGGTGTCCTAGCTGACTCAGATTTACATGGGTGCATGAAGAGGACTTAGAGAGTCTTGTGATAGCAGATTTGAAGTTAGGGGAGTACACAGATGTTTCTGTCTCTGCAAACATGAATCCAGGATGATATTTTTCCTGGTGCCAGGGTCAAGGGTGTCACTGAAAAACTGCAGAGCACCCTAAGTGCAGAAGATGAGGAGTCAGAGTTTGTGCACATCAGTATCTATGTAATCCTGTAATTAGGATTTCAGGTAAAAAATGAGCAAACCTTATCTCAAAAATAGAAATTTTGAGATCACACCTTGTGCCACAATCAAGTAGGTATAAACCAAAAAAAATATAAAGCAGGTGGATGTGTGTCTGGAAAGATGGTACAAGAGTGAAGCCTTTAGATTTCTGGTATATTCCGGTCTGTTCCAGGGGAGATGGAACCCATATATGCCAAATGGATTGCTCAAACCAAGTTGGGTCGAGTTTCCTTCTTAACTGATTTGCCAGAGCTATTGTTGGAGGTGTACATCAGTGTTGTTCAACCTATTTATTTGAGGGGCTACATTTGAATTGTTTTTCTTGCTTGACACTCAAATGAGCAAATTTTGCAAAAGTCAAGTTCTGAAACAATATTATAAGAATTTTGAAAAATTAATGTTAAAGCGATAATTGATAACTTAATAGGAAGGGTACTTAATGAAAATGACTCACTCCCATTGACTGACCCCCTCATGGACTCATTCACTGATCACTCTCTCAGTCTCACTCATCACTCTCATTATTCAGTTACTCTCACAGACTTACTCATCACTCTCATAAACTCAGTCACTCTCAAAATTCATTCATTCACAGACTCATTCTTCATTCTTACACTCACTCATTCTCATGATTCATGCACTCTCACAGACTCACTCAGTCTCACAGGCTCACTCGTTATTCTCAAAGACTCACTCACTCTCTAGATCATTCATTCTCACAGGCCCAGGCTCATTATTCTCACAGACTGTTCCCAACACATAGACACACCCACATAGACATTCTCACAGACTCATTCATCTTTGTTTCTCCTTTTAGCTCATTGTTCACCCAGAGCTGGATTATTTTATTCACTTCTGTACCATAACATTCTTTAGTTTCCTTTATTTATTTACAGATTTAATATTTAAATATTCAATATTTGATGTCTAAGCCCTTCCATTTTATATACTCCTGTCTAGTCTTTCTTCTGCTCTAATCTGTTCACTTCTGTTCATCATCATTTTTTAATTCCACTATACTACACCAAGGCCTTGTGTCAAGCGAAAACCTGCTTATAGTCAGCCCACTGCTGTTCTGCTTATGGTTCAGCAGATCTTTCCAAAAAGAAGCTGGGTTTCTCACTGGCTCTCCTACCAGCAGGCAATGCAGTATCCAGCCTGGGGAACATGATTTGGAAATGCCGGTGTTGGACTGGGATGTACAAAGTTAAAAATCACTCAACACCAGGTTATAGTCCAACAGGTTTAATTGGAAGTACTAGCTTTCAGAGCGCTGCTCCTTCAGCAGGAGGACAACCACCTGATGAAGGAGTGGCGCTCCGAAAGCTAGTGCTTCCAATTAAACTTGTTGGATGATAACCTGGTGTTATGTGATTTTTAACTTTGTATATCATGGGGGAGATGTAGAACTAGCAGGCAGAGTTTAAAAATGAGATGTCTCCCATTTATGATAGAAATGGGTAGGGTTCTTTTTTCTCTTAGAAAATCATTAATCTCTGAAAATCTCTATCCCTGAGAGCAGTGGAAGCTGGCTTATTTAATATATTCAGCACTGATTTGGACAGATGTTTGATCTATAAGGGATTCAGAAGTTAAGGGAGGCAGGCACTTAAATGGAATTAAAGCACAATCATATTAGCCATGAATTTGTTTTATGATAGAATAAGCCGTTTGGGCCAAATGGCCTGCTCTGTTCCTGTTTCTATGTAATTCACTTAATCTATGCTGTAAACTATGTGCCTCAATAAAGTTGATTTATATAAAAGAAAGCATTTTAGGGCAGTGAATGAATTGCAAAAATTGTATCAGTTACAGCAGACCATAATAAATTCAAAGTAATAATGGAGACAGAGTTAATGCCACATGAGCATTTCAGGGTAGTTGGCCCAAAATATCAAAACTGTTTAAGAATGTGGAGTTTTAGTTTTTGGCAGCATGACAGCTGGTATGTGATAAAAGGTTGAATTTAATATTTTGAAAGAAATGGCAATGTGTCAGAACTGGTGTTCCTGTTGCTTGACTATGAGAAAAACTTATAACTAACTAAACTTTTGCAACCATGACGTAAATTGGATGAACATAATGTAAACTTTGAGGGGTTTGACAATTTGGGGTCAACACAATATCCAAAAGGTATTTTATTAATTTATATGAAATATTGTGAAAAGTTGAGTGCACTATTCCTCAGTAAACAGCAAAAATAATCATCGCGTGAATGGATATTCACTGATTTAATTATGAAACAAATGTCTTTCCTATGCAACTCTTCAAAGAGGTATTGTAGTTATGATATTGCACTTTCTTTGTGATTGTTTTCTCTGTAGTTCTCTTTAAAGTCTCTGACATATAAGGAGTATGAGAGTTGTAAAGTCTTATTGTAAGTGTATAAGGCGCTGGTGAAACCGTAAATGGAGTACTGAGTAGTTTTGGTCCCCTTATTTGAGGGAAGATTTTATTTCATTGGAGGCAGCTCATTGAAGGTTCACTAGAACGATCGCTTTTGTGAGGAGGAATTGTCTTATGAGCAAAGATTCAACAGGTTGGGACTCTATTCATTGGAATTTAGAGGAATGAGAGGTCATCTTGTTGAAACATAGATTCTTAAGGGGCTTGACAAGGTAAATGCTGAGAGGAGGTTCCTCTCATGAGAGGGTTTAGGACCAGAGAGCATAGGCTCAGAATAAAAGGTTGTCAACTTGAGACTGAGACAAGGAGGAATTTCTTCTCCCAGAGGATTGTGAGTTTCTGAAACTCCTTGACACATCAAGCTGTAAGGGATGAGCCCTTGTTATATTTAAAATTGAGATAGATACTCGATCAAAGGAAATCAAGGGGTATGTGGAAAGGCAAATGGATGTGAGCTATGTTGGATCAGCCAAAATCATAATGAGTGATAAAACAGGCTCGAGGGGCAAAATGGTCTACTCCTGTTCATTTTTCTTACGGTCTTAAATGCATTATTTTATAACTTTTATGCATATTAGGCCTCTTCATCTTCAAACAAGTCACAAATTATCTAAAGATTTTTCATTTATTTTATCTGTGACTGTCCTATCTGTTTTGACAAATTACTCATCAACCACTAAGCATTAGCATGCAATGGTTTCATCTTTGTCGCAATTAAATGTCTGCAGAAGAAGAAAGGGTTAACCTAAATTGATTTATTATGACCGGAAGCTCCTATTTCTTTCATGTGGAAGGAATATTGTTTCCAACTTGAGTTTTGGTTGACTTCAAGTTCGAATTATAACTTATGAAATAATTTCCAGAGAAACAACAGATGGGGTTAAATAATCGCTCATACTTCTTTTATAACTGTGCTTGGCCAAAGCTTTCTGACATAACAAAGATGCACAACAAATTTTAATTAACCTACAGATGCACACACCAACGAAAAAGCAGACGCTGCAATTCACTATCCTTCCTCATTTTTGTGGAGCACTGACCAAATCAAACCCAGTTAATGGCATTTTGCCATACATTATCCATCCAGCTGGTACACTACTCATTACACAAAATTCCAAAACACATCCACACCCTTTCAGATAAACTCTTGCCTTAACCGTATTTGATCTAGCAGCAGCTTTTTATTTTGTATGAATTTTCATCTCAAAACATGTGTACAACTTAATAAAATCAATGCTTTGTTTTAGTCCCAAAAGTACAACAAAATAGAAACTGAAGGCCCCACTTTTTGCTGAATACTTATTCCAAAAGGGACAGGATTTTTCTGCCACATGAAAGTGTTTCATTCTGCAAAACATCTCTGCACTCAGTTTGTATCTGCAGGCACAGTTTTCTCACAGTTGAGAATTGAAAATCAATCATCAGCAACAAAAGAAGCTGACCTGTGCCCTTTTTTGCATAACATATGTGTTGTGCATATCAGTACTGCACACATGTAGGCAAATCAGGCATTTAATAAAAGCAGACACAATGGGCTGGGTTTTGCCATATAAATTACACTGAGGCCAACAACTACAGTTTTTTAAATCTGGAAATTGGATATTAGTCATAGAGATGTACAGCACAGAAACAGACCCTTCGGTCCAACTCGTTCATGCCGACCAGATATCCTAAGCAAATCTAGTCCCATTAGCCAGCATTTGGCCCATATTCCTTATACCTTTCCTAGTCACATATCCATCCAGATGCCTTTTAAATGTAATTGTACCAGCCTCCACCACTTCCTCTGGCAACTCATTCCGTACACGCATCACCCTCTGTGCGAAAAAATTGCTCCTTAGATCTCTTTATATCTTTCCCCTCTCACCCTAAACCTGTGCCCTCTAGTTCTGGACACTCCCAGCCCAGGAATAAGACCTTGTCTATTTAGCATATCCATGTCCCTCATGATTTTATAAACCACTATAAGGTCACCCCTCAGCCTCCAACACTTCAGCGAAAACAGCCCCAGCCTATTCTCTCAAATCCTCCAACCCTGGCAATCTGCTTGTAGATTTTTTCTGAACCCTTTCAACTTTCACGGCATCCTTCCTATAACAGCGAGACCAGAACTGCATGCAATATTCCAAAGGTGGCCTAACCAATGTCTGGTACAGCCGCAACATGACCTTCTTTCTCCTATACTCAATGCTCTGATCAATAAAGGGAAGCATGCCAAACTGCCTTGATTATCCTATCTGCCTGCGACTCTACTTTCAAGCAGCAATGAACCTGCAATCCAAGGTCTCTTTGTTCAGCAACACTCCTCATGACCTTACCGAAGACTGTACACAGAATGCAGGAGCTTGCTATCCATAGTACCCTTTTTTTCTCCAAAAGTTGCATGAAAATAGTATCTCACCATCTGACATAGTCAGATGTATCAAATGGTGTGAAGTTATTGTCCTTGTTTAATAAATATGGAAAAAACTCATCAAAAAGGTTAGAGAATAATTGTCAGTCTATTTGGCTTTTAATGGCATGTTAACCCTTAATTGCTATCAAGTAACCTCTTTGGTTCTGAAAATTAACTTTTACGAATGTGCTATATCAATAATTCAGGTTTTAATTATTGTTGGAATTGTGGTAAAGTAATTAAAGTATTTTCTACTTTCTCTTTCTTTAGTCTCTTTCTCCCTTAATCCAATTTTCCTTCAGTGAGATATTATATTATGATTCTCTTTTACTAACTCATTCCCAAGAACACTACATTTACTACACCATGTTTCTGTTCATCCATTCATAACTCTTTACTAACTCACTCACAAGCGCACTATGTTTACTATATCGTGTTTCCATTCACTCTTTCATAAAACTGCATTTTTGTAGTACATTTTACTCTTACACTATATACTAAATTAAACATCCCTTCCAACTCATTACTGTTTCCTTATACCTTTAAATTCTTATTGGTCCAAACAGTATTTGGACTTACTTCTATACAAAAGGCTACCCCTGAATAAATGTTAATAGTGTAGCCTTCTCAGAACAATGCCAGCCACACCATTGTGTCTCTGTAACTCACTCAAAACATTGGAAAGGTTAACTCAGGACCTGGATAGGTTGCAGAACATCAAAGTTTCCTCTACAGGTATGTACTTTTTAAAAACATATTAAATAGGGCAGCTATCCTCTTTAAGAAACTTGCTATCAAAACAGTGCTTCTGTGCAACTGCATGAATGAATGTGCAAGATCTGTCAAGACCAGCAAAAGTGTTGCGGGAGATCAGTTCAATATCCTCTATCCTTTTATTCAGTAATTGTATTTCATTTCTCACTTGTTTAGATCATATGGGTCTAGTATTTTTACTAACCATACGAACTTTAAAGACAAAAGGACTAACACCTTTTAATTACGCAAGCTCAGACCAGACAGACATTCGAATCCCATTAGGAATAATGGCTAGCAAGTGCTTAACCTATCTCCCGCTTTCCCTAGACAGATGTCACACAAACTTGTATACAATAGATACAACTATGTGACACCATAGCTCTAAAACTTTAATGTATATTAAAAACTGTGTATAAAGAGGCTACTGTAAAACCCTACTTTGGATCCCATCGCCACCTCCAATGCTGCTACTGCGGATATTCAATACAGAAGCTATTTCGCCACCCACCGATCTTGGTTGTTATTGTACATGATCTGACAATTCCCTCTCTATATTTTGCTTTCGATTTGACATTGAATTAAGTATTCTAACTGGCACTTCTTTGTTCACATTCAGCAACACTCATTAATAATTCTTGAGCATGATTTTTTGCATGCCCTGTTTACATAGGTCCCAGATGCTCTGTGGAGGAAGCTGTGTTTTTTTGGATGGATAACAGATAGCAATCTGCTATGCAAAAACAGTATAGCATCTGTGTGATTATTTCCTGGCACCTTGTCGCCTACTAACAAAAATGATATTGGTCGGAACTGGAGGTAGGACCTCCACAACCACATATCATTTTCAAAGGCCTCCAAGGTTGTTCAGAAGCCAAATGGTGTACTCCTGTTTCTAAGTCATTTGTTCAAATTCACCTGAATTTTGAAAGTACAGAGCTGTTCTTAGCACTGCAAAATATTTTATGTGCCAAGGTGTGAACTGACTAGCTCCTGCACCCTGTGTAGTCTATACAAGGGGGAATTACTACTTTGTCAGTCTTTCCATGCTCCAGAACATGGTTTGTGCATCACAGCTATTACAGGCATTCATTTCTCATGTCACATGATGTGGTCAAGCATGCCTGGTGCAAAGATTTAGACTGCACACTGTAAGTTAATGACTAAGTTAGTATGTAGTGCTCACAAATATATTTCACCCTTTCAATCAGGGTGTCTATGTAACACTGTTGCCCTTTGAAGGGCCTCACATCACTCAAAATTGTATTCCCCTCCCTCACAGGATGAAACTCTTACTACGCACTCTGGGTGTAGTGGCAGCCATTTTCATCTCCATTGTTCACTTGTTATTCACAGCATAAGGGAAGAAAACAACAGTTGCTCCTCAACCAGTGAGTTTCACTCTTATTATTGGTGAAACACTTTCTTTCTTGATAGCTGTCCCAATCAATTCCTGATGAAGGGCTCCTTCCCAATACATTGATTTTCCTGCTCCTCGGATGCTGCCTGACCTGCTGTGCATTTCCAGCACCACTCTAATCTTGTCCCAATCAATCCCATAATTGTCCAAGACTTATGCAACCTGTCTACTGAAGTCTTTATCTCCTTATTTTACTAGCCTTGCCCCAGGCATGTGAGTAAACATATTAGATCTGTGGTAGGCAATGGCCTAGTGATATTATTGCTAACCTTTTAATCCAGACACCCAGATAATGTTCTGAGGATCTGGATTTGAATCCTGCCATGGCAGAGAGTGGAATTTGAATTCAATATTAATCTGGAAATAAAAGTTTAATGATGACAATGAAGGCATTGCCAATTGTCAGAAAAATCTATCGAGTTCGCTCATGTCATTTAGGGAAAGGAACTGCGATCTTTACCTGATCTATCTGACATGTGATTCCAGACCCACAGCAATGTGGTTCCCGGCCATTAGGGATGGACAATTAATGCTAGCATTGCCAGTGACACCCTTTACCTGTGAATGAATAAAAAAGAGGAGTAATGGTAGCAATTAATTGTGAGCCAGCAACCAACCCACTGAACAATATATGTGCTTGTAGACCATGTTACATTTAATACAATTCTATCCAGTTATCTGCTTCTGCGAAGCATTTGTGGAAACTAAACAACGTAGATTTTTTTGTCAAACTGCTAGATTTGACAAGGTGCTCAACACTGCTGCTCCTCCAGTCAAGCAGAAATTGTATTATTGCATCAATATAATTTCAGGAACCTTAAGTTATTGGCCATGGGAACTGCTGAAGAATCATCAGCAGGTCATTCTCATTGTATGTTCATGCTCATCGCTGACAGGTTTCAAAAGGGATCCTTCAGCAATAGTTGGCACTTAATTTACCTATTTCAAATACGTAAAGGACTTCATTTTTATTTTAGGATTTTTGCCTCAGATGCCATGAATTGACCAATGAGATCAAAACCTATGCAAATTGGATGAAAAACATTCCACTGTTCAATTAGAAGGCCTCACCACATTTTGCACCCCAAACCAAGTACAATGTATTCCATTTTGTACCGCTCAGTGCTCCTTTTTCTTGTGATATTTTGTGATGATTTGAGAAATTTGTATTGTTAACTCATCACCCGACCTGTAGTTACATTGTACTTATTCTAAATCAGAAGGATTCAATAAGATCATGACTTGCAGTTGTTGTTTTCAATCTTTTTATTAATGATCGGGAGTGTCAGTATTGCAGTTGAACAAAGGGAACTATGGAGCTATGAGGGAGGAGCTGGCCAAAGTTCAATGGTTCAATACCCTAGCAGGGATAGCCGTGGAAATAATGCAGAAGGTGCAGAATCAGTTCATTCCAAAGAGGAAGAAATATCCTAAGGGGAGGCAGGGGTGGCCGTGGCTGATGAGGGAAATTAAGGACTGTATAAATATAAAAGAGAAAAAGTATAACATAGCAAAGATGAATGGGACACCGGAGGACTGGGAAACTTTTAAAGAGCAACAAAACTAAAAAGGCAATAAGTGGAGAAAAAATGAGATACAAAGGCAAACTGACCAAAAATATAAAGGAGGAAAGTAAAAGCTTTTGTAGATATGTGAAAATAAAATAAAATGGTTAAGACTAAAATTGGGCCCTTGAAAACAGAAATGGGTGAATTTATTATGGGGAACAAGGAAATGGCAGAAGAGTTGAATAGGTACTTTGGATCTGTCTTCACTGGGGAAGACATAAGCAATCACCCAGATATAATAGTGGCTGAAGGACTTAGGGTAATGGATGAAATGAAGGGAATTTATATCATGCATCCCAGGGTAATTAAGGAGGTGGGTCTAGAAATCGTGGATGCATTGGTAATCATTTTCCAATATTCTATTGATTCAGGATCAGTTCTTACGAATTGGAGGGTGGCTAATGTTGTTCCACTTTTCAAGAAGGGAGGGAGAGAGTAAACAGGGAATTAGAGATCGATTAGCCTGACATCAGTGGTGGGAAAGATACTGGTGTCAAGTATAAAAAATGAAATTATGACTCATTTGGATAGCAGTAACAGGATAGGTCACAGTCAGCATGGACTTTTGAAGGGGAAATCATGCTTGACTAATCTTCTGGAATTCTTTGAAGATGTAACATTGAAGATGGACAAGAGAGTGTCAGTGGATGTAGTTTCCTGGACTTTCAGAAAGCCTTTGATAAGGTCCCACATAGGAGATAGGTGAGCAAAATTAGGGCACATGGTATTGGGGACAAGGTTTTGACTTGGATTGAAAATTGGCTGGCTGACAGGAAGCAAAGAGTAGTGATAAACGGCTCCCTTTTGGAATGGCAGGCGGTGACCAGTGGGGTACCACAAGGTTCAGTGCTGGGACCGCAGCTGTTTACAATATACATCAATGATATAGATGAAGGCATTAAAAGTAATATTAGCAAATTTGCTGATAACACAAAGCTGGGTGGCAGAGTGAAATGTGAGGAGGCTGTTATGAGAATACAAGGTGACTTGGACAGGCTAGGTGAGTGGGCGGATGCATGGCAGATGCAGTTTAATGTGGGTAAATGTGTAGTTATCCACTTTGGTGGCAAGAACAGGAAGGCAGATTACTATCTAAATGGAGTCAAGTTAAGTAAAGGGGAAGTACAACGAGATCTAGGTGTTCTTGTACATCAGTCAATGAAAGCAAGCATGCAGGTACAGCAGTCAGTGAAGAAAGCTAATGGCATGCTGGCCTTCATAACAAGAGGAATTGAGTATAGTAGCAAAGAGGTCCTTCTGCAGCTGTACAGGGCCCTGGTGAGACCGCAACTGGAATATTGTGTGCAGTTTTTGTCTCCAAATTTGAGGAAGGACATTATGGCTATTGAGTGCAGCGTACGTTCATGATGTTAATTCCCAGAATGGCGGGACTATTATATGTTGAAAGATTAGAGCGACTGAGATTGTATACACTTAAGTTTAGAAGGATGAGAGGGGATCTGATTGAGACATATAAAATTATTAAAGAGTTGGACACTCTGGAGGCAGGAAGTATGTTTCCATGGATGGGTGAGTCCAGAACCAGAGGATACAGTTTAAAAATAAGGGATAGGCCATTTAGAACAGAATTGAGGAGAAACTTCTTCACCCAGAGAGTGGTGGATATATGGAATGCTTTGCCCCAGAAGGCACTGGAGGTCAAGTCTCTGGATACTTTATAGAAAGAGTTAGATACAGCCCTTAAAAATAGTGGAATCCAGGGTTATGGGGATAAGGTAAGATTGTGGATGATCAGCCATGATCATAATGAACGGTGGTGCTGGCTCCCAGGTCCAAATGGTCTACTCCTGCACCTATTGTCTATTGATGTTTGTAAAGAAATTAATCATGAGGATGATTTTGTGCTGTGATGTGGCTTTTTATTTGCTGATTAAGATTGCCCAGTCTCATTGTTTACTACTACATGAAATTTTGCTTTATTAAAAGTATGTGAATATTTGATAATGTAATTATAAACAAAGCTTTCAGGGTTCAATACTTCTGTTGGTGTGACATCCATATCCAAATATATTTTTAATTGAATTTTTATGTGTTACTTGCTCATTCAGATTTCACAAAGCTGCTTTTGTTTTACTATTTTAGAGCACATTGGGTTTAAAAATTCTTAATGTTGCATTTCACATTCAATAAAACATTGAGCCTTTAATGTGGTACCAAATAAGGTTAAGTGTTTCAGTGTATTATTTGTCATGCAGTTTATAATTTCCTAGATTCAGCAAGCCACTTGTCTTTTAATAACCTGTAGTGACAGGAGACTGTTGTTAGATACACATATGTTTTCACCTGCAATAAGTTGGAATGACCTTGGTAGCCAGAACTAATCAAAATTGCTTACTTACTCCTGTGGAAATCGAAGCAAAGGATGTTCTGTAGTATTAGGGATAGATGGATTTTCTATTAGTTGTGTGCAAAGGTTTCACTAAAACATGTTAAGCATACTTTGTCTTTGTCATGACTTGTCACTGTGATTTAAAGGTCCTGTTGGTTCCATGCATTTGTGAGCAAAAACAAACATGGTGATACAAACTTGGTCTCACAGGTGCTGTATATTTTTTACAACAAGGAATGTTTTGGTTTATCTTTATTACAGAATAATGTGAACCATTTATCCATGTGACAGCTCCAAATAGTCTGGTGCCTTGAACTCTAATACTTGCAAAAGCATTATCAATGTAATGTTAAAAGACCAGTAACCAGGAATTTGTCAGAATGGTTACCAACATAGGTTGATCATAGTATACTGGAAATCCCAGGATACTTGTAGAATCACTACTCCAATTAAAAGTGAGCACATTACATTTTTCCATATTGGTTCCTTGCAATTATTTGTTAATCAGTTTGAGAAATTTGGGGCTTAGTAAATGTCAGATTGCAAATTGTTCAAGGTTATTCAATGAGTGCTCTATGAGTTCCCGAATCCTCTCACAGTAAAACAAAACCTTACAATCTAATTCTCCACAACCACCTGATGAAGGAGCAGCGCTCTGAAGGCTAGTGCTTACAAATAAACTTGTTGGACTATAACCTGGTGTTGTGTGATTTTTAACAGTAAAACAAAAGGTAATTAAAAATAAGTCATGGGCTTGTACCATAACAATAGCTATCTCTTTATAGGTAGTCCCTTTTAACATAATAAAACATCCAAAAGTGCTTCACAGAAACATTGTTATACATAAGAAGACACCAAGTGAGATTTGCAGCTATTAGATAAGGCTTTTTAAAACTCAAGGCTTTTTAAATAGTGTCTTAAAGGAAGGAAGCAAGGTAGACAACTATAGAGAGGGAATTCCAAAGTCTTGGGTCCAAGAAACTGCGTACATTGGACAGAGTGGGATGCTCAAAAACACCTAAGCTGTGCAGACACACAGCCACTATAGAGTTACTCCCAATTTTCTGTGAATGTCAATCCCATGCTGATACATTGACCTCCAGTTTCAGAAATTGATACTGCACATGGACCTTGTCGGTCCACACAGTGAGAAAAGAAATCAGAAGAAGTATTACTGAAGCGGCCAAAATTAGATGAACACTAAAATTTGGAGCACTATGGAGCTGAAGAGAATTACAGAGGTCAGAATGAGTGAAGCCATGAAGTGATTTGATAAGGTAGAGGTGAATATTTAAACCAAAACATTGCTTCACCGTAAGTTAATTTAGTTCAGTTGCCATTTGGTTATAGGTTCATAGAACATAGAACATTACAGCGCAGTACAGGCCCTTCAGTCCCACGATGTTGCGCCGACCTGGCATACCAATCTGAAGCCCATCTGAAGCTATTCCATGTACATCCATATACTTGTCCAATGATGACTTAAATGCACTTAAAGTTGGCGAATCTACTACCGCTGCAGGCAAAGCATTCTATACCCGTACTACTCTCTGAGGAAAGA
This sequence comes from Chiloscyllium plagiosum, assembly GCF_037043375.1. Taxonomy (NCBI): domain Eukaryota; kingdom Metazoa; phylum Chordata; class Chondrichthyes; order Orectolobiformes; family Hemiscylliidae; genus Chiloscyllium; species Chiloscyllium plagiosum. The sequence goes on along the minus strand of NW_028270151.1, from coordinate 46,385,521 downwards.
AACTACCTCTGACATCTGTCCTATATCTATCACCCCTCAATTTAAAGCTATGCCTCCTCGTGCTCGCCGTCACCATACTTGGAAAAAGGCTCTCCCTGTCCACCTTATCTAACCCTCTGATTATCTTATATGTCTCTATTAAGTCACCTCTCAATCTTCTTCTCTCCAACGAAAACAGCCTCAAGTCCCTTAGCCTTTCCTTGTAAGACCTCCCCTCCATACCAGGCAACATCCTAGTAAACCTCCTCTGCACCCTATCCAAAGCTTCCACATCCTTCTTATAATGTGGTGACCAGAACTATACACAATACTCCAAGTGCAGCCGCACCAGAGTTTTGTACAGCTGCAGCATTACCTCATGGTTCCGAAACTCGATCCCTCTATTAATAAAAGCTAAAACACTGTATGTCTTCTTAACGACCCTGTCAACCTGGGTGGTAATTTCAAGGATCTGTGTACATGGACACCAAGATCTCTCTGCTCATAGGTTCATGGGACTTCCTAGGAGTTGAGACATGGACAGCAGAGTTTTGGATGATCTCCAATTTACAAAAGGCAGGATATGGGAGACCACTCAGCAACTGACAAATCTAAAGGTGATTCATGCATCAGCAACAAATCAGCTAAGACAGGAACAAAGTCAGGCAATGTTACAGACGTAAAAATAGGCAATCTTAGTGATTAGATTAGATTAGATTACTTACTTACAGTGCGGAAACAGGCCCTTCGGCCCAACAAGTCCACACCGCCCCGCCGAAGCGCAACCCACCCATACCCCTACATTTACCCCTTACCTAACACTACGGGCAATTTAGCATGGCCAATTCACCTGACCTGCACATCTTTGGACCGTGGGAGGAAACCGGAGCACCCGGAGGAAACCCATGTAGACACGGGGAGAACATGCAAACTCCACACAGTCAGTCGCCTGAGGCGGGAATTGAACCAGGGTCTCTGGCACTGTGAGGCAGCAGTGCTAACCACTGTGTCACTGTGCCGCCCACAAGTTGGTATGCCTGGCTTCCTGAAGATGGTGGACATGTTGAACAGTCAGTCAAGATTAGAAAATGAAGGCCTAAAAGATGGAGTCAGTACTGTCTACATTTGGATTCATCGCAGGGTGTTAACCGGCAGAGTATTTAAAGGGCTTTTACCTCACCTGCAGTATTTCAGTTATCCGCACCAAAAGTGATCCTGGACAATTGTCCTTTCCAATGCAGAGAAGGGAGGGCCAGGGAGGATTCATCCACCCCACCATGTGACATTAAGATTAATATTCAAGGAAGTGTGAACAAAAACGTAACATTGTTTCTTTCATATAAACTAACATCCCGAACTCCCTTCAAATGATCAGCATGTGCCATCCGTGAGGTGTTCCAAATACATTATATTGTTCACTATTGTTCACTAAACAATTTCAACAAATAAGGAAATTGATAGATGAATAAACTGAAACCAAAGTAATGAAAAATATTTACAAGTGGAAGTTAAATCAGAAAAATAACTGAGCCTCTGTTGTGTTCTCAATTCATCCAATGTGAATGACAATTGAATTGGGAGCCAAGTTTTTGTGACTATGTGGAATCTCACAATTTGTCCATACATCTCTGTTAGTGCATTTCAGCAATGAAAAGCTTTTCCCATAGCTTGACTGCATGTGTCTCCTATGCATGCTGCAGCATGTTAAATTTTAATTCTAACTAGGTTACATGTGGGAATCGGGAAACAGAAAACAACAGGCCAGAAGTGCTGCACCATTAACGTGATGTGGTCCAAAACACAAACTGGGGTCAAATATGATATCAAAACTGTGAACAGTCCTGATTAAGTGGAGAGCAGGCCTGAAAGGAAGAATGTCTTATTTCTGTACATAGTTCCCATGTTCCCTATTTCTTATGTTATCTTGTTCTATTATTTTATGTGTGCTAGCAGGCCTTTTCACAAATACAGTCTTAAGAATCAATGGCACTCTTACAAAAATACTGATAGGGACGAGAAAGGCCATTTGTGAGGTAATGACAATCAGTGTGGTGGAGTTATTGGAAGACAGGGCATCCATTTGCTTGGAAATAGACGAATACATTATCCATTTTCAAAGGTGGAACAAAAGTCAATGGAAACTATAAACTTATCAACAATCTAATTAATTGTAGCTAAAATGGATTTATGAACACTTCAAATTGAAGTGCAGCAGCATTGGCATGAAGGACTAGAGAAATTTTGTACTTGTCATTCAGAATGGGGACAACCTGACCATCAAGCTATATCACACTGTGAATCACATTGTCTTAAACCAGATTCAGAAACTCAAATCAAAAGGATTGAGTTTATGCATGTCACCAAACAGCTCAGAAATTGCAGAGTGGGTTGGATGATATGAGTAGATGTCCATTATGTGATCAAATCTGATGTAGGCTGATGTAAATAACTGTATAGAGAAAGAGAAAAAAAGGAAATGTCAAATGCACTTCAATAATAGGTGAGAGAAACATCAGTTAGATAGATTTGAGAAGTTGGCACTTTTTCCTTGGAGAAGGGATGTTTGAGAGGCAATTTGATAAAGGCTTTCAGAATCATAAGATGCCTGGACACAGTAGATGGAGAAATGTTTTTTTCTACTGGTGGAAAGATCAAAATGACAGGACGCAGATGAAAGGTAATTGATTTTATTTTATTTAGTATTGTCACATGTACCAAGATGCAGTGAAAAATATTGTTTTGCGTGCTAACCAGTCAAACCATACCTTACATAAGTATATCAGGGTAATAGGTCAGAATGCAGAATATGGTGTTGCAGCTACAGAGAAGGTGCAGAGAAAGACCATCTCTAATAAATGAGAAGTCTGTTCAAAGGTCTGATAACAGCAGGGAGGATGTTGTTCCTCCCTGAATCTGATATAGAGTCATAGATTTATACAGCATGGAAAAAGACCCTTCAGTCCAACTCATCCATGCCGATCAGATATCCTAAATTAGTCTAGTCCCATTTGCCAGCATTTGGCCCATATCCTTCAAAACCCTTCTGAGTCATATACCCATCCAGATGTCTTTTAAATTCTGCAATTGTACCAGCCTCCAACACTTCATCTGGCAGATCATTTCATACATGCACCACCCTCTGTGTGAAAGATTCCCCTCACACCTTAGACCTGTGCCCTCTAGAGCTGGACTCCCCCCACCCCAGGGATAGGACATTGTCTATTTACCCTATCTAAGCGCCTCATGATTTTATAAACCTTTATAAAGTCACCCCTCAGCCTCTGATGCTCCAGGGAAAATAACCCTGGCCTATTCAGCCTCGCCCTGTAGCTCAAATCCACCAACCCTGGTAACATCCTTGTAAATCCTTTCTAAACTCTTTCAAGTTTCACAATATCCTTCCAATAGCAGGGAGACCAGAATTGCATGCAGTATTCCAAAAGTGACCTAACCACTATCCTGTACAGTCTTAAGATGATCTCCCCACTCAATGCATTGATCAATAAAGGCAAGGATACCAAATATCATCTTCACTATCCTATCTAGCTGGGACTCTACTTTCAAGGAACTATGAATCTTCACTCTAAGGTCTTTTTGTTCAGCAATACTCCTGAGGACCTTACCATTAAGTGTATAAGTCCTTCTCTGATTTGCATTTCCAAAATGTAGCACCTCACATCTATCTAAATTAAACTCCATCTGCCACTCCTCAGTCCACATAGATCACATTCACCGCTCTGCCCTCATCAATCCTCATTGTTACTTGCTCAGAAACCTCAACCAAGTTAGTGAGACATGATTTCCCATGCACAAAGCCATACTGATGATCCTTAATCAGTCCTTGCCTTTCCAAGTATATGTAAATCCTGTCCCTCCAACAATCTGTCCATCACCGATGTCAGGCTCACCGGTTGTGAGGATTTTGTGGGGATAATGCATTTTGAGTTGTCCAGCAATACCTCCTCTGAAATATTGACATTTTTCAAGATGTTGCTATTTATTCCTTATGTTCTCCACCTGTTAGTACATGGTTTCAAACTTTTGTATTTTCTGCCTGATGGAGGAGGGTGGAAGAGAGTATAATCAAGGTGGGATGGGTCTTTGATTATAGTGGCTGCTTTCCAAAGGCCAGCAGGAGGTATAGATAGAGTCAATGGATGGAAGGCTAGTTTGCATGATGGACTGAGCTGTGTTCTCTCTAATTTGTTGTGGTCTTGGCAGAGCAGTTGCCCTATCAATCTGTGATGTATAAAATAGGATGCTTTTTTATGGTACATCTATAAAAATTGGCAAAAGTCATTTTGGCCATGCTGAATTTCCTCAGCCTTCTGAGGAAGTAGAGGCTTTGGTGTACTTCCTTGACTGTAGCGTCAACAAGCATGGATGAGGACAGATTGTTGGTGATATTTATTCCTAGGAATTTGAAGTCTTCAATCATCTCCACCTCAGCACCACTGGTACAGACAGGGATGTGTCCTCCATTCTGCTTCTTGAAATCGATGGCCAGCTCCTTCATTTTGCTGATATTGAGGGAGAGATTATTGTCTTAACACCATGCAACTAAGCTAACTCTTTCCTGTACTCTGTCTCATCGTGTTAAGATCTGACCCACTACACTGGTATCATCAAACTTATAAATGGAGTTAGAGCTGAATTTGGCCACATGGTTGAGAGTATATGAAGAATATAGTAAGGGGCTGAGTACACAGCCTCACGGGGCATTGGTGTTGAGGATGTGTTATTATGTATCCTCACTGATTTCAATTAGCAGTTCAGGAAGTTGCAGAGAGGGGAGCAGAGGTGGAGGTGAGTTTGGCTGGAATTATAGTGTTGAAGGCAGAGTTAAAGTCAATGAATAGGAGTCAGGCATAGATGTCCTTGTTATCCAGATGTTTCAGGCATAAGTGTACGGACAGGGAGGTGGTGTCTGTTGTCGACCTGTTGCAACATTAGGCAAGTTGTAGTGGATCAAGGCAATCTGAGAGGCTGGAGTTGATGTGTGCCGTTTACTTACCTGTTGAAACACTTTGTAATGGTAGATGTCAGAACCAAAAATGTGTTGCTGGAAAAGCGCAGAAAGTCAGACAGCATCCAAGGAACAGGAGAATCGACGTTTCGGGCATAAGCCCTTCTTCCTTTCCTGAAGAAGGGCTTATGCCCGAAACGTCGATTCTCCTGTTCCTTGGATGCTGCCTGACCTGCTGTGCTTTTCCAGCAACACATTTTCAGCTCTGATCTCCAGCATCTGCAGCCCTCATTTTCTCTCATAGATGTCAGAACCACTGGGCGGTAATCATTAAGGTATGCTGCCTGATTTCTTTCTTTGGCATGCGGTGATAATAGACTTTGTGATACAGGTGGGAACCTCAGATTGAAGTAAGAAGAGGTTAAAGATGTGTGTGAATACTCCCCCCCCCACCACTCCCCGCAGGACCTGAGTGCACAGCTGGGGACTCCATCCGGGACAGTCGCTCTGATGAAACATTCGAGACAGGCAAAGAAATGTCTTCATGCACCAAGTTCTTAGGATCTTGAATGCACTGACTAAGGGTATGGTGGAGACATTCAAATTAAGGCATTCAAAAGGAAATTGGAAATCTGGAACAGAATTTAAAAGTATTGTTTCGGCTATCAACCATAAAACAAAGGCAAATACAATAGAAAGCAAAATTAGCATTGAAAGAGGTGAAATGATACATAAATATGGAATTATAAGAGAAATTTTGTGATCAGCAGCTGAAAAACTGCAAACACCTGGTGGGTCAGTAGTTAGCACTGCCGCCTTACAGTGCCAGGGACATGGGTTCGATTCCAGTCTCGGGCGACTGTCTGTGTAGAGTTGCACATTCTCCCTGTGTCTGTGTGGGTTTCCTCCGGATGCTCCAGTTTCCTCCCACAATCCAAAGATGTGCAGGTCAGGTGGATTGGCCATGCTAAATTGCCCATAGTGTCAGGTGCAGTAGTCAGAGGAAAATGGGTCTGGGTGGCTTACTCTTCGGAGGGTCGGTGTGGACTTGTTGGGCTAAATGGCCTGTTTCCACACTGTACGGTATCTAATCTTAAAAAAAACACATCTTTCCCTTGGGACGCTCCAACCACATGGAATCAGTACCAATTTCCTCATCTCCCTTCCGCCCCCACCTTATCCCCGAACCAACCCTCCAACTCGGCACTGCCCTCTTGAACTGTCCTACCTGTCCATCTTCCTTCCCACCCTCCGCTCTGACCTACCGCCATCACCTCTAACCTTCATCTACCTATTGCTTTCCCAGCTACTTTTCCCCAAGCCCCATCCCCCTCTCATTTATTGCTCAGCCCCCTTGCCAACCCCGCCCCCATCCCACATTCCTGATGAAGGGCATTTGCTTGAAATATTGACTCTCTTGCTCCTTGGATGCTGCCCGACCAGCTGTGCTGTTCCAGCTCCACATTTTTTGACTCTGATCTCCAGCAGCTGCAGTCCTCACTTTCTCCTAGTTCATTGACAGCTGTCCACAAATGTTTGCTCAAACCTCTTTCAGGCAGGAAGTATACAGTCTGTACCTGATCTGATCTACATTTGATTCCACACCCATAGCAATCTGGTTTACTCTTAACTGCCCCAGAAATGTTGCTGGCAAGCCATCCAGTTCATGGCCATTAGGGATGAGCAACAAATTAGAGTCCTGGTAGAAACACCCACATCCCATGAATGAATTAAAGAGAAAAAGAAGCTTGGTGTTTGCCCCAGTGGAGCATCGTCTATGGGTGTGGTATGAGTGAATAGGATAAAATGTACTCCAAAGGTCTTTTCAGACTTCTGTGATCCGAACAGCAGTGATTACCTACACAATTAGCCTCTCTCTGAGTTGTTCTTCAGGAAACGCATGGATACACTCTTCGCTATGGCATCTGACTACAAAATCATCAATAGGGTCTTGGTGTTTCTGTTTGTGTGACACAAGTTGCAGTTTGTTGATCTGGAGGTTAATTTAGCACTCGACCCTTTCCTCAAGTAATTTCCACATCTTGGCATGTTTTAACAGTTCTCAGAAAGACCAGATTTCTTTATTCAGAGAAGTCTGTTGCTGATAGCAAGTAACATGTTAAGAGATATCTTCTTAGGATAACTTATAGCTTAATGTTTGAAGTAAAACTATGCATGTTGCTTATATACTTGTTGTTCAGTGGAGTTGTCACTCTCTGCCCAATCCAAAATCCAATGCTTGCCATTAATTTCCTGTTGCATGTCTGCAACATTTTCTTTTATTGAAGTGAAGTTCAGGGCTTGTTTGTTCCTTTCTTTTTCTTGGTTTTTCTGTTTGGTATTTTTACTTTTTCTTCCTTTGCTCCTATTTTACTTTTAATTTTCATGGTTGCGGTTTCTTTAAGAGGCTTTCCTGAGTGTGGGACGAACAACCCAGAACGAAAAAAACAGCAACACTCTTCGAATAATGCAAACCATTCTGTCCGATTCATCTTGTGTATTTCAAACTGGAGTTCCAGTATGACAAGTATGTTAATTTTTCAATTGTACTGTTTATTTTCCTGAAGCCACGAAACACAAAAGCTCCCATCAAAAAGGAATCAACAAGAAAGGGTACAGACTAAACAGGTTTTGCCACAGATCTGACAGTTTGTTTGCAACAATTAGCCCTTATTCCATTGTTGTTTTCATAAGTGATCAATTTGCAAACCTCTTGACTAATGCTTAGATTGAACATTTTTTCCTTCCCCTCTCCCATTTTGAATGTATAACCAAAGAGCAAATGCCAACCAGCTGTTTGGCAATGGAAGGTAGCAGAGCCAAGCCTGATCTTATCCACAACCACATGCATTTTCCAGCAAAGCTCACTGTGTAATAATTAGGAGCAGACATTCTAACTGATCTTTTCTCTCCTCCTTAGCTCAGAACATCAAGGCTAAATAATCAAGGCCAACTGCTACTCTGGCTTGAGATCATGCAAGGCCAAGTAGAGTATGCAATTACTGCCCTGACTATTCAGTCAAGGTTTGGTATTGAACATGATGCCTCCTGGCCTCTTCAAACCTTTCCCTAAATCAACCCATCACTGCAGTTAGAGGTACAACAGTGCAACTATCACAATACTGGTAATGGGAAGTCAGAATCATAACTTTCTAACTTAGTGTGGAAAATTGTGAGGTAAATAAATCTGAAACAAAGTCCCTGGGTTTTGAATGCCCAACTTACGAATGTCCCGTACATAAGAACAGACCTCTGGCTTCTCATTTTTGAAATGATCTTTAACCGAGTCACGTACAATGTTTCGTCCTAACAAGCAGGCAGACTAATTAGCCCGTATCTGTTCTGACTTACACACAAGTTCGGCTTACGAACAATGGAAAAAATGGAACTCGCTCGTGACCTCGGGACTTCCTGCAATCAATTCCTGGGCCAGCAGCAGTAAAGAAAATGACTATGCAAAGTGCCAGGAAGGTCAAACTATTTTACTAATGCTAAGGCAGATGAGATGCAACCCCGCACCTGGGCTGTTCTGCGTGTGATTCAATTTCCACCTTGCATGTTTGATTTGTAGATGTCACTGAAATTGTTCAGCAAGCCGTTCAGTCTGACAGGGTAAACAAAACCAAAGGTAATAATTATGGCTTGCCAACGTTATCCCTATCACAAGAGCAAATTTGCTTTTAAAAAAAAAATCAGTTGAGGTTGTCAGAATCAATTGTACCTGTTGCAGAGTGGGACTGGAACTTGTCTGAACTAATCATTCTGATATTACTTTCACCCACTGTTAGTTGCACATGACCTTGAGGATTTCAAATAAACTGATTGCTGGTGAGAATCAGTATTTACATAAAGTTTGGTTGTACAGAATTTATAAATGGTAAGTAAACTGCTAAAATGTAACTTTTTTAAAAAATGTAGCCTATGTCATGCTATTGCCTTATCTCTGGGTTTGATTTCAAATCTAGACAAGCACTTGTTCAGGTTGAGGAGGTATATTTACTGGACTACTCTGAGATATTGGGGTAGATTTTTATTTTCACCACCTAGGCAGTAACCTGCTGGAGCGGAACAACTTTCTCTTTATAGAATGCACTGAAATTCATTTTATTGATTTCAATAGAATGAAAGTCAGTTGGGTTCTATTAGAGCCATGCAATCTGCTCCACCAAATACTGTCCCAGCAGTAAAGACAGAAATCTACTCCACAGAGTTGTGTAATTTGCAGAGTTGGAAATAGAAAGGAGAGTGAGATTGCTGTGTGATAATTTTTATTTAATTTAAAAACAAATAAATTGAGATGTTCACAGTTTGTACTTTTTTGCAGGAGAGTATTGTCGTTTGTGATATGGAGCATCGGCTATTTGTGTGCATGTGCAATGCTAGTCATTTCTCAAACTTTGAAATAATTTCCAGTTTGTTTAGCTCATGGTAGCAGTCCTTCTGTTTTTGTGTATAACCAGGCAATATCCATGCTTTCCATGATATATTATTCAAAGTTAGCAGACAGAAAGACTGACATTAAAAATCTTGAAGGTTGTCATCATGTCTACTTGTGGAAGAACAAAATTTAGCTTCCTTTCAATTGAATTTGGAAAAATTATTTTATTAATTTTGTGTTAACAATTACAGAGAATAATTATATATTTCCATGAGAAGAAAAAAAAATAGCTTTTGATGGTTAAAAGATCTAAATATAACTCACTTATGGTTTCATACATCTGTTTAAAGAGCAGAAAAAGGAATGACACAAAAACAAGCTAAGTGCGCATCTGCTATTAATTGCTAGCAATAATTTTCCGCCTTCTGTATAATTTTTTTTTAAAAAGGGAAATAAATTGCAAGACATTCAGCATCTAATATGCAGAAACAGTTTTAATTGTAAAAACATCCACAACTTAGTATCATTGGAGTCATAATTTAGAACTATATCACACACATTGACCCTCAAATTACTTAAAATTAAAAAGTTAAAGCAGTTTGTTCTGCATATTAATAAGGAAAGATTTTAAGTTTTGTCCACCTAGTGGGACCAGTTGTGGTGTTGTGCTTGAGTCTGAAAGGTTAATATTGTGGAGTGCTATAAGCACCACCCACTATGAGAACATATATGGACTTGTGGGCAGAACAGCTCAGGATCTTGAAAGATTGAAATCTAATATCTGGTTTTCCTCAAAGTCTCTGCCACAATGTCCATCACATCAATATAACTTTAATTAGTTGTTCATATGCAATAAACCATATTTTGCGAACTAGACCTGGAAGTGGTTTTCCTCTACCACACTAGACCAAACAGACCATGGAATTTCTCACACTTGACCAGAAGGAGAAGAAACTTTTATCAAGAGCTGCAGCTGAGACAGTATAATAATCTGTTATACCCATGCAGTTAAAATGGTGATGGACATTTCCTGTTTTACCATTGTACCCTCTACCATTTCTGATATCTCAGGACCATCAGTCACAGCCAAGAGAGGGCAATATTCAAATTGTGATTAGATGATATCATTGAGATCCCAACATTTTACGTGTGCCATTCACTAAACAACTCACCACTCACTGGATATCCCAGAATTCCTGGCATCTCTTGCACCCATACTATTTTTGAAATCCTATTGTGCACCTGAACAAACGCTCCTTGTGCTGGAGTTGCCTTTTACAAGCTCTTTACAGTTCCTGACACTGGCTGGAGAGGCTCCAAGTGAGTGAGTGCTAAGACAGCATGCAAATACTTCAGAAAAGCAGGCTGGTCAAATCCATGAGCTGATGGATGTTCTCGGCCACACAGCTGTAGCATTACAATGATAGTTACCTGCACAACTCACAATACAGCTTTGAAATCCAATACCAACCTGTAGGTAAATAGGAGATGTGCTATGAGAGTCCTGAGAAGCTGGCACGTGTCCGACACCAACGTCTCTAGACATGCAATATATGTAACCAACCCTTAGAGTCGGTCTGAGTTGATTTCCAATGTGCCGCTTAATTGGAGTTAGTGGCAAGATAAATGTGGATGTGCTCCTTCTGGTTTCCTTGTTGGGTTTTCCCAATGTCCACCATATTTGGTGAGTTTGGTCAGATGAAAGTCTGAACATTGATGAGGTGAGTTCTGGCATTAACAAAGCATTCAACAATCAATAATTACAATCTCACCATGCGCTTACAAAAAACGTAAAGAAAAGAAGAGCAAGCTGAAACTTGAAAGGTTCAGAAAAGATTTACAAGGATGTTGCCAGGGTTGGAGGATTTGAGCTCTAAAGGCTGAACAGGCTGGGGCCGTTTTCCCTGGAGCATCGGAGGCTGAGGGGTGACATTATAGAAGTTTATAAAATTATGAGGGTCATGGATAGGCTAAATAGACAAAGTCTTTTCCTGGGGTCAGGAAGTCCATAACTAGAGGGCATAGGTTTAGGGTGAGCAGGGAAAGATATAAAAGAGACCTAAGGGGCAACTTCTTTATGCAGAGGGCGGTACATGTATGGAATGAGCTGCCAGAGGAAGTGGTGGAGGCTAATACAATTGCAACATTTAAGAGGCATCTGGATGTGTATATGAATAGGAAGTATTTGGCCCATATCCCTCATTGGACCGAAGGGCCTGTTTCCGTGCTGTACATCTCTATGACTCTATGACATCAACATTGAGATGGGCCTCACTGCACATGTCATCCATTTCTGTCACACAGCATGGTAACTAGTTAGCAAGGTTAAATCCAGAGGGAGTTAGCCAAATGAATACAAAATTGGCTTGAAGATAGGAGACAGAGGGTGACACGGAGGTTATTTTTTTGGACTGGAAGCCGGTGACCAGTGGTGCACCGCAAGGATCAGTGCTTGTCATTTATGTAAATGATTTAGATGTGAATATAGAAGGTAAAGAATCCCCACAGTTTGGAAGCAAGCTATTTAGCCAATTGTGTCCACACTGACCCTCTGAAGAGCATCCCACTCCCTTACCGTATCCCTGTAACCTTGCATTTTCTATGGCTAATTCACCTAGCCTGCACACTATCGCCAATGTACGATTCTATCTCATCACAGCCAATATTGCTCAGACCCCTGTAAGTTTCTACCCTGTTTGCCTTTCTTTCAACTTGAGCTATCTTTAACTTCCTTGGTTAACCACAGTTGGCTTATCCCCTTCCTAGAGTCTCTCTTTCTTGCTGGGATATATCTTTGTTAAGGGTCCTAAGTTATTTTATTAAATGTCTGCTCTTGGTCATCAACTGTCTTTGAGGCTAAAGTTCTTTCCCAGGAAGAAAATGAGCACTGCAGATGCAATTCCTTTCCCAGTCCCATCCAGTTAACTCTGTTAATGTTCCTTTGTAATGGCCTTGACTAAGATTTAGCAAAATTTGTTTTTCACTCGTGTGTGTGGATTGCAGCATTTCAAGAAAGCACCTCCCCACCATCTTCTCAAGAGCAACTAGGAATGGGCAATAAAATGCTGGCCATGCACCAATGTCCACACTCCATGAGTGAATAAACAAACTCTCACTCACAAACAGAATGCTAAATTCTAGCATGACATAGTTAGTTTTCTAGGGGATCTTTTACTATAAGATAATTTATTAAGCCTGCTTCATAATATATTGCCAGATCCAAAATATCCCAAATCCTGATTGGACTCATAATATATTGTTCTCAGAAACTGGCCTGAGTACACTGTACAAATTCTTCCTTGTAGCAATCTCTTCCATTTGACTTTCAAAATCTACATGAAGATTAAAGTTAGCCATGATTAATGCACTGCCTTTTCATAAGCCCCCACTATCTTCTGATGAATTCTCTTTCCAACCATACAGTTAGTGTTAGGGGCTAATAGACTTCACTCCCCAGTGTCGTCTTTTTTCTGCTATCTCTCACCTCCACTCATATGGATTCCACACCTTCTGATCCAAGATAATTTCTTCTTATCGTAACTATTCCATCCTGTACTAACAAATCAATCCCATCACCCTTTCCTCCTGGTCTGTCCTTTCCAAAGACACATACTTTTCAATAATTAGTTCCCACCTTTGATCTCCCTATATTCATATCTCTATAGTCACTATGAGATGCGATCCATAAAACTTAATTTGTGCCTTTAGTTTATTTATTTTGGTCCAAACGTAATGTACATTCAAGTAAAAAAGACATTAATTTTGTCTTTTTATCATTTTCCCTCCAATTAGTTTGAACTCCTCCCTTTAGCCATTCTTGCTTGCTTCTCCACTCTCAACAATCTTTATGTTGTATATTTAAGTCCTTGACTTTATTTATTCTCTGTCAGTTTGCCTGTGGTTCAGGTAGTAGTGTCGAATTGAAATCTGTACTCATTAGATTCGCATCCAGTAAATAATCGTAATATTTTAGATTTTGATTCAGCTATCTTGGTGAAGTTTTCTCCAAATCATTCTTTGATTAGAATAATGCTTAGACATTTAATATCTGACATGCAAACACCAAGCCAACCCCTGCTACCAATTTAAATACCAGAGACACAGAGTCATAGTACTGTACAGCATAGTAACAGATACTTCAGTTCAACATGTCCATTCCAACTAGGTATCCTAAATTAATCTAGTCCCATTTGCCAGCAGTTGGCCCAAATCAATCTAGACCCATCCTATTCATATACCCATCCCAATGTCTTTTAAATGTTGTTATTGTACCAGCCTCTACCACTTCCTGTGGTAGCTCATTCCATACACGTACCACCCTCGTGAGGTGAAAACATTGCCCCTTAAACCCCTTTTAAATCTTTCCTCTGTCACCTTAAATCTCTGCCTTCTAGTTTTGGAATCCCCTACCCTGGGGAAAAGATGTTGTCTATTTATCCTGCCCATGTCCCTCATGATTTTATAAACCTCTATAAAGTCACCCCTCAGCCTCCAATGCTCCAGGAAAAATGGCCCCAGCCTATTCAGCCTCCCCTGATAGCTCAAATCTTCCAACCCTGGCAATATCCTTGTGAGTTTTTTTCTGAACCGTTTAAAGATTTACAACATCTTCCTAAAGCAGGGATATGCAGTATTCCACAAGTGGCCTAACCAATGTCCTACACAGCTCCTGATGAAGGGCTTATGCCCGAAACGTCGATTCTCCTGTTCCTTGGATGCTGCCTGACCTGCTGTACTTTACCAGCAACACATTTTCAGCTCTGATCTCCAGCATCTGCAGACCTCACTTTCTCCTCCAGCTGCAGCATGACCTCTCAACTCCTATATTCAATGCACTGAATGATAAAGGCAAGGATACCATGTGCCATTTTCATTGCCGTGTCTACCCTGTGATTCTACTTTCAAAGAACTATGAATCTGCACTCCAAGTTGTCTTTGTTCAGCAACAACCTCCAGGACCTTACCATCAAGTGGATAAGTCCTGCCCAGATTTGCCTTTCTAAAATGCAGTATGTCACATTTATCTAAATTAAGCTTCATCTGCCACTCCTTGGCCCATCGGCCCATCTGATCAAGGTCAATTGACTAGGCCTGCAGCTGGTTCTGTTGCCCATGTTTTAACACTTTAACCACAGTGCTATCATTTTTTTCATTGTTGTCTTTTGTGACTTCTGGCAGGCCTTAATTTTCCATGGAGCAAGTCAAACTGTCTAAAGGCTAACATTGTGGGCGGCACGGTGGCACAGTGGTTAGCACTGCTGCCTCACAGCGCCAGAGACCTGGGTTCAATTCCTGCCTCAGGCGACTGACTGTGTGGAGTTTGCACGTTCTCCCCGTGTCTGCGTGGGTTTCCTCCGGGTGCTCCGGTTTCCTCCCACAGTCCAAAGATGTGCAGGGTCAGGTGAATTGGCCATGCTAAATTGCCCATAGTGTTAGGTAAGGGGTAAATGTAGGGGTATGGGTGGGTTTCGCTTCGGCGGGTCGGTGTGGACTTGTTGGGCCGAAGGCCCTGTTTCCACACTGTAATCTAATCTAATCTAATCTAATCTGTGATGCTGGGACCTTAGCAGCAGGTTACTCGACAGAATCTTACAATCAGAGGTGAGCCATTCCAGAGTGAAATCAGATAACTAAAGAGTAATTGATATCTGAAATAATGCATGTGTGGTTTAATTTTCAAAGTGGAGATTATTTTTTCTTATCTATTTTAAGGATATTTGCATAAGGTTTTAATTCCATTGACTGAATTCATACTGGGACTTAAATTTGAAAGAAAGTACCTTCACATGAGGCAAGATACTATGTTTTGGAATCGTTCCAGACTCTAACTGACCAACAAGCTGGCCAAGATCTGCAGGGAATTAGAAACTGCGTGCCGAAGCAACACTGCGAAGGGACTGACTCACTTTGGGATAGCTAAATCTGACAATAGGACACAGACATCTCATGTGGAGGAGGAGAGAAAAAGGAAACCTGTTGAAACTCATTGTGCAGGAAGTTGCTGCTGGTGCCAATTTGTTTCATTGGCATCTTGAAAATTTGCATTTGGAAATTAAAACTATTTTGTTAAAATCATTGTCAGCAGGGAATGTCAAAAGGCAGCAGACATATGACAAAAGCCCACCCCCCAGAAACAATACTATAAGCTTAAAACAACCAATGAATGCATGGCAGAGGAGCTGGAGTATGGGAGAAGGATTCACATTTTTGGATCATTGGAATCTCTTTTGGGGTAGAAATGACCTGTACAAGAAGGACGGATTGCATCTAAATTGGAAGGGGACTAATATACTGGCAGGGAAATTTGTGAGAACTGCTTGGGAGGATTTAAACTAGTAAGGTGGGGTTTGGGACCCAGGGAGATAGTGAGGAAAGAGATCAATCTGAGACGGGTACAGCTGAGAACAGAAGTGAGTCAAACAGTCAGGCCAGGCAGGGACAAGGTGGGACTAATAAATTCAACTGCATTTCTTTCAATGAAAGTGGCCTAACAGGGAAGGCAGATGAACTCAGGGCATGGTTAGGAACATGGGACTGGGATATCATAGCAATTACAGCAACATGGCTCAGGGATGGGCAGGACTGGCAGCTTAATGTTCCAGGATACAAATGCTACAGGAAGGATAGAAACGGAGACAAGAGAGGAGGGGGAATGGCATTTTTGATAAGGGATAGCATTACAGCTGTGCTGAGGGAGGATATTCCCGGAAATACATCCAGGGAAGTTATTTGGGTGGAACTGAGAAATAAGAAAGGGATGGTCACCTTATTGGGATTGTATTATAGACCCCCCAATAGTCAGAGGGAAATTGAGAAACAAACTTGGAAGGAGATCTCAGCTATCTGTAAAAATAATAAGGTAGTTATGGTAGGGGATTTTAACTTTCCAAACATCGACTGGGACTGCCACAGTGTTAAGGGTTTAGATGGAGAGGAATTTCTTAAGTGCGTACAAGACAATTTTCTGATTCAGTATGTGGATGTACCTATTAGAGAAGGTGCAAAACTTGACCTACTCTTGGGAAATAAGGCAGGCAGGTGACTGAGGTGTCAGTGGGGGAGCACTTTGGGGCCAGTGACCATAGTTCTATTTGTTTTAAAATCGTGATGGAAAAGGATAGACTAGATCTAAAAGTTGAAGTTCTAAATTGGAAAAAGGCCAATTTTGACGGTATTAGACTAGAACTTTCGAAAGCTGATTGGAGGCAGATGTTCGCAGGTAAAGGGACGACTGGAAAATGGGAAGCCTTCAGAAATGAGATAACAAGAATCAAGAGAAAGTATATTCCTGTCAGGGTGAAAGGGAAGGCTGGTAGGTATAGGGAATGCCTGATGACTAAAGAAAAAGAAGGAAGCATATGTCAGGTATAGACAAGATAGATCGAGTGAATCCTTAGAAGTGTATAAAGGAAGTAGGAATATACTTAAGAGGGAACTCAGGAGGGCAAAACGGGGACATGAGATAGCTTTGGCAATTAGAATTAAGGAGAATCCAAAGGGTTTCTACAAATATATTAAGGACAAAAGGGTAACTAGGGAGAGAATAGGGCTGCTCAAATATCAGTAAGGCAGGCTTTGTGGAGCCACAGAAAATGGGCGAGATACTAAATGAATATTTTGCATCAGTATTTGCTATGGAAAAGGAGATGGAAGATGTAGACTGTAGGGAAATGGATGGTGACATCTTGCAAAATGTCCAGATTACAGAGGAGGAAGTGCTGGATGTCTTGAAACGGTAAAGATGGATAAATCCCCAGGATCTGATCAGGTGTACCCGAGAACTCTGTGCGAAGTTCGAGAAGTGATTGCTGGGCCTCTTGCTGAGATATTTGTATCCTCGATAGTCACAGGTGAGGTGCTGGAAGACTGGAGATTGACAAACGTGGTGCTACTGTTTAAGAAGGTTGGTAAAGACAAGCCAGGGAACTTTGGACCGGTGAGCCTGACCTCAATGGTGGGCATTTTGTTGGAGGGAATTCTGAGGGACAGGATTTGGAAAGGCAAGGACTGATTAGGGACAGTCAACATGGCTTTGTGAGTGAGAAATCATGTCTCACAAACTTGATTGAGTTTTTTGAAGAAGTAACAAAGAAGATTGATTGAGGGCAGAGCAGTAGGTGTGATCTATATGGACTTCAGTAAGGCATTCAACAAGGTTCCACATGGGAGACTGATTAGCAAGGTTAGATCTCATGGAATACAGGGAGAACTAACCATTTGGATACAGAACTGGCTCAAAGGTAGAAGACAGAAGGTAATGGTGGAGGGTTGTTTTTCAGACTGGAGGCCTGTGACCAGTGGACTGCCACAAGGATCGGTGCTAGGTCCTCTACTTTTTTTCATTTACATAAATGATTTGGATGTGAGCATAAGAGGTACAGTTAGTAAGTTTGCAGTTGATGCCAAAATTGGAGGTGTAGTGGACAGCAAAGAGGGTTACCTCAGATTATAACAGGATCTGGACCAGATGGGCCAATGGGCTGAGAACTGGCAGATGGAGTTTAATTCAGATAAATGCGAGGTGCTGCATTTTAGGAAAGCAAATCTTAGCAGGACTTATACACTTAATGGTAAGGTCCTTGGGAGTGTTGCTGAACAAAGAGACCTTGGAGTGCAGGTTCATAGCTGTTTGAAAGTGGATTCACAGGTAGATAGGATAGTGAAGAAGGCATTTGGTATGCTTTCCTTTATTGGTCAGAGTACTGAGTACAGAAGTTGGGAGGTCATGTTGCGGCTGTACAGGACATTGGCTAGGCCACTGTTGGAATATTGCATGCAATTCTGGTCTCCTTCCTATCGGAAAGATGTTGTGAAACTTGAAAGGGTTGAAACTTGAAAGGGTTGTGGACTTGTTGGGCCGAAGGGAAACTTGAGGTACAGGGAGAGGCTGAACAGGCTGGGGCTGTTTTCCCTGGAGCATTGGAGGCTGAGGGGTGACCTTATGGAGGTTTACAAAATTAATGAGGGGCATGGATAGGATAAATAGACAAAGTCTTTTCCCTGGAATCGGGGAGTCCAGAACTAGAGGGCATAGGTTTAGGATGAGAGGGGAAAGATATAAAAGAGACCTAAGGGGCAACGTTTTCACGCAGAGGGTGGTACATGTATGGAATGAGCTCCCAGAGGAAGTGGTGGAGGCTGATACAATTGCAACATTTAAGAGGCATTTGGATGGGTATATGAATAGGAAGGGTTTGGAGGCATATGGGCCGGGTGCTGGCAGGTGGGACTAGATTGGGTTGGGATATCTGGTCGGCATGGACAGGTTGGACCGAAGGCTCAGATTCCCTGCGGTACATCTCTATGACTCTATGAGAGCTGCAGATGCTGGAAATCTGCAACAAAAACAGAAATTGCAGAGAAACTCACCAGGACTGGCAGCATCGTGGAGAGTAATCTGAGTTAATGTTTTGGATCCATTAACCTTTCCTCAGAATGTGGAGGTGCTGGTGTTGGACTGGGGTGGACAAAGTCAGAAGTTACAAGATGCCAGGTTGTAGTCCAACCGGTTTATTTGAAATCACAAGCTTTTGGAACTGCTCACCTGACCAAGGCGTAGCACTCCGAAAGCTTGTGATTTCAATCAACCTGTTGGGCTCTAACCTGGTATCGTATGACTTCTGACCTTCCTCAGAACATAATTGGGGCGGCACGGTGGCACAGTGGTTAGCACTGCTGCCTCACAGCGCCAGAGACCCGGGTTCAATTCCTGATTCAGGTGACTGACTGTGTGGAGTTTGCACATTCTCCCCGTGTCTGCGTGGGTTTCCTCCGGGTGCTCCGGTTTCCTCCCACAGTCCAAATATGTGCAGTCAGGTGAATTGGCCATGCTAAATTGCCCGTAGTGTTAGGTAAAAGGGGTAAATGTAGGGGTATGGGTGGGTTACGCTTCAGCAGGTCGGTGTGGACTTGTTGGGCCGAAGGGCATGTTTCCACACTGTAAGTAATCTAATAATTATAAGCTCATCTATTTGAAGGCAGAAATATCGCAAAGGCCTGCAGAATGGAAGAAGAAGCAATTCTCTCCCTCAGCAGTTTCTCTTAAGCTTCGATCCTATGTTATAAGTTAAATACAGAAGTTTGGAATTTAAAAATAACAGATACTTTAAGAGCCATAGCACCAACTCTGGGTAAAGGACTGAAACTTACCATTCATTTAGTTAATCGCTGCTGGATATCTAATAGTGATCTGTTGAAATCAATGACCAGGAGATGAAATCGCACATTGCTCCAAGCACATCGATGGTAAACATTTGGTTTCCTTTCCAATATTCAACAGTGTTCAACTGAAATCATTGGAAATTATTGGTAAAAGTAAGCTGAACCCAAACCTTACTCAGCCTGGAAACAATCAAGAGAATAAAAAGCTCAGACATCAGAAATTTTCAAAGTCCGAGTCCCAAGTGTGATTGCTTAACATGGACAATTCACCACAGAGATTATTGCAGTGTCATTAATATTATGTAATGTTCGTAAAACATAGAGTCCCCATTATCGCAGCTGGAGTTTTGGCTGCCATACTTTAGGAAGGATGTGAATGTGTTGGAGAAATTGCAGACGATGCTTACGGCAGTGATTCTAGGGATGAGACGTTCTAGTTATATGGATAGGAGAGAGACGTTGGGAATGTTCTCCCTGGGGAAGAGAAGGGTGAGAGGAGATCAGATAGAAGGTTTCAAAATTATGAGGGGTCTGGCCAGAGTGGTTAGGAAGAAATGTTTCTTCCATGCAAGCTGATCAAGTGCCAGAGGGCACAGTTTTTACGTCTTTTGCAAAAGTAATAAATGTGAGATAAGATAAAATGTTTTTAAGTTGAATGCACTACTTAGCTTTTGTGGTAAATGTTAGTTCAGTTGAGACATTCCAGAGTGGAGTAGATGATTATTTTTAAGTTGAAACGATGTGCATAATTATGTGGAAAAAACAACAAATTGGCATTAAATCAAAGTACTCAGAGAGGCAGTGCAGGCTCAACAGGCCAAGTGGTCATTTTATGCAAGATAAAATTCTGTGATTTTGGAAATCTGTGACATATTCCTGCTGTTTATTAGAAAACATCCACTGGAGCTGATTTCTGGTACACTGAGTCAGGTGGCTGTCAGTTCAAGCCCATTCCAAAGACTTAAGCACAAAATATGGCCTGAAACTTCAATGAAGTACCCATCTGCCAGCTCATATGGGTTCGTACGGGATCCCTTTGCACTATTTTGAAGCTGAGCAAGGTAATTTTCCTGAGTGTTCTGGCCAATGTTTATCCCTCAATTAAAAAAAATGGATAATCTAATTGTTGCTGTTTTTCAGACCTTTTTGTGCACAAATTGGCTACTGCATTTTCTACTCTAAAATTTGCCAACACAGTACTTCATTAGCTGAAATGTGCTTTGATGTTTGGTAAGGTGCTAAATAAGTGAGAGTCTTTCTTCCTTACTGTTTTTGGGCATGTATACTGGATGGTAGCCATCACTTCCAGCAGAAGGTCCAGTACCACTGGGTGTTGTACGTTGGCAATGTAGTTTTTAACACCATTTTTCTTCCCCAATTTGAGAGTTGTAGAAGAAAGCTGGTATAATTTCTGAGGAAAAAAACAACTTCTTCAGTATTCTTTTTATAGCATCATCAAACAGACAAACCTTTGGAATCCAGCCTGTTTACACTATGGTTAAGTTTTCACAGCACTAGCCTGATTGAGTTTTTTTTTAATTCTGAATTTTTCCAGTCTAAAACTGTATCACTGAGCTATTCAGATGGATTGAGTATTCAGCCTGATATAGCCAAATAAAAATGGGAGGCAGAGCTAAAGATGGCAATTTTAATGTTTGCAACCTGTAACATTGTTGTCTTGGAGATCCTGAATCTTGGTACCTTAGGATTAGCAGTAATGCCTTATTTACCTTACATTACTGCTACTGAAACCAACACAGTTGTCAGTGTTGGTGCTATAATGTAAGGCATCAAACAGTGATTATTTCAGTTAGCAGGTTCAACCTTTCATTCAGCAGGTATCTAGAAATCCAGGTTCAATTAACAATATATGCATGTGTCTGAGAGAGATTTCATGAACATTAATTAGAATTGAGTTTTAAATTTCTGATATAATCTTTGTATTGGAATTTATTCTTCTGTTTACCTGTACAATGTGTAGATGTTAGCTTGTGTTGAAGGCAACTGAAAGGTGAGTGGAGTGGGGTGTATAACATGTGGGTGATTCATTGCACACCAAGTGGAAAGTGGTTAATGCTGAAATCTACTCCCAAGACTCAACACATTAACATTTAATATATGTCAGAGATGCCAGATATTAGGTGCAAAATCAATCTTAAGAAAATGCCATCTTTGAAAATGCAAGCTTTATGTGAATGGTTCTGCAGTTAAACTTTACATTCCATTTATGAAAGGCCTAACAATTCCAGAACACAAAACAGGCACTAAAATCAATTTGGATGACTCAGAGAAAACTTTAGTGCAATTAAAGGATGTAATGAGGAACATTTTCAAAAGGAATTTCTTTCTCTTCACATGTAAGCATTATATAACGCTATAGGTTTCACATAATCCACCTGTATTTTGGACATTGTTCCCATCAATGCCTTAGAATATCCTTGGCAAGGTAAAATGTGCATTACAAGTTCACTATGTATTGTGTAGTGCAGTGATATTGGAAATACAGGAGCAGGAGGGAGGGAAAGTAACTAACTAATTTTTAAAGCAAACGTAAAAAAAAAACTTAACCAACACAGGAAACGCTGTGGAATGCTTTAGCAAGTTTTGTGCTTAAAGGAGATTTATATTTGTAGTCCTGCAATACCTCTGTGTTCCAGATGAATGACTGCTTGTAAAATGGTTTAACCAGACGCTGACTTCATTAAAGAGCAGTCAAGAACAGTGAGTCATTTTTAATCTCACACTATAATTTTGTGGTGCTGGGAGGAATCCATGATCTTGGAAAGACATCTTAAAATGGCTGTATGTATTAAATGTTGGAAGCAGAAATCCAAATGCATCTATTGTCTGTTCTACTAGTTAATGGAATGGTATAAGTGGATGGAGTTCAGAGTTAATAAGGTATTGACAAAGAATAAAATACAAAAATATTCTTCTGTTCCAGTCAACTGGCTAACAGCAGAAAGTGATTTCTTATCTAGAATTTGAACACCTAGTGAAGCTGTTTTATTTTCAGTACTCTGCTCAAAAATAGAACCTATCCAGATAAGCTGCAGCTTTGGCAATGAATTCATTCATCGACATAGAGCAAAACAAAAGCTAGCACATTTTCTACACATATGAAACTTATAGTTTCCTTTAAATACCTAACTTGCTTAAATGTGAAGTATAAATTTATATGTATTAATGAGAAATCAACTACAATTAAACATTTTGGCAAAGAGCTGCCAGAAAACTTAATTCCGTAGTAAGTGTACAGATCCTTTAATTGGTGCTCAAGCTATTCATTCAACAGTTTTACCTGTACCAAAATGACCTCATCTTTGGTGTGCATTGAACAAATTGTCACAATCATGTCAAGCATGTCCTCAGAGTTGTCCATGAACAGTAAATTTGCATAGCTCATCTATAATCTCTCTTTAGTTTTCGTGCAATTCAACTAAAGAAAAAAAACAACAGATCATCTTTATGCTTTGAGCAACATAAAAGGTTAGTTTATCCCAAAGTATTTGCTGCATGTTCCTGCAAGTAAGCAATTGTCGAGCTAATAGCTAAAATACAGATACAAATGCTTAATGAATGAATAATATTTATGTATTAAGATGGAAAGGGAATCATCACAACTATCGTTGTAGATCTTAGTGGCTTAAAGATTTCTCTTTCCAAATTGAAGAGATTGAAAACTTTGGGTCAGATCTATCTAATTGATTCCTGATGAAGGGCTTTTGCTCGAAACGTCGATTTCGAAGCTCCTTGGATGCTGCCTGAACTGCTGTGCTCTTCCAGCACCACTAATCCAGAATCTGGTTTCTAGCATCTGCAGTCATTGTTTTTACCTCTATCTAATTGATGTCTCCTATAGTTGAATAGTCAGTGGATTCAGCAGGTCAGCAACTGGGAAGGAAAGAGTAAGTTTCTTATTCCTCATTCATTCTATATTTATAGCACTAGCAGATTCAGAACAGCAGTTTATTTCTGCTTGCCTTCTTCCCTGTGATTTCTTTGTCTCAGAATTTTCCTTGTCTCTGATGGTGTCTCTGAACATTCTTCCTGGGGAATTTTGCAACAAAATGCTTATTTATAGAAGGTCTTTTACAATGAGTACTTAAAATGGCTGCTATCCCAAAACTGACAAATCAAGGTTGTACCTGAGGTATTGTGTTAGCGTAAGCACAAGGCGTAGACCCAACTTATCACCTTTTTCATTAGTTTAATTTTTTTTTAAACTGTCCCAATCTTCAACTTAGATGTCTCTCATTGTTAGATTGTGGTTAAGGGCTAATCACACCTCCAGGGGCACTTTTATCAGGGAGCTACTGCTTATGATTAGACAAGTCCATTAAATTTCAAACAATCTCTTGTAATTTCTTTTTGAGGTA
Organism: Chiloscyllium plagiosum; assembly: GCF_037043375.1. Taxonomy (NCBI): domain Eukaryota; kingdom Metazoa; phylum Chordata; class Chondrichthyes; order Orectolobiformes; family Hemiscylliidae; genus Chiloscyllium; species Chiloscyllium plagiosum. The sequence continues at coordinate 46,361,658 of NW_028270151.1, read as the reverse complement.
ACTATGGCTTAACTCGAACATCAGCTGAATCTACAAGAATGACGGGACTTCTGGAAGCCATTTTGTAAGGTTTCTTGTTCATTTTAAACAAATATTTTGGGATCTTCTGAATATTGCTGTGCTTTTGAAAGTGAACAACAATTCACAAGTATCTGCAAAGTATTATATAGTTTGAGCCAACAATTCTCAGAATATTCTTCTCTTAAATAATACTTGTGGTCAAGAAATTTGTTAATCGTTGAGAAACAATGCAGAATTGGCACTCTGTAGTAAATGTGTTCTCATTGACATCTGTGCAAGATGTGTGCAAAACCGATTACATATTTAATTTTAATCAGAATGGCAAGCTTCCGGGATAAAATTAGTTTCTGCTGGTGACTCCATGCACTCTATTGGCTCAATTGAACATCATTACATCAGGAGTATCAAGGCCTCTTGTGTTTTTTAGGCTACTTAAATGTATACTATGATACTAGAAGTTAATTCCTAAAATTTGAATTAATATTCCCATTAATTTGCACACATATCAATATTGAACAGTAAAAATATTGAAGTATTTATCCAGTAGTGAAAAAACTAAGTTAGCACTATATAAATAAAAACCGAATTGAAATAAAAACTAAAACTTTTGCTTCCAATTTTAACTGCACTCTCACCTTCACCTTGTCCATCTCTGACTCCTCCCTTCCCATCCTTGACATCTGTTTCTATTTCTTGGGATAAGCTGGCCACCCATATCAACTACAAACCAACTGACTCCCAGTTATCTTAACAATATATCCTCACACCCTGTTTCCTGTAAAAATTCCATTCCATTCACCCAGTTCCTCTGTCTCCATTGTATCTGTTGTAATGATGCCAACTTTGACAAGGGGGCCTCTGAAATATCCAACTTCTTCCTCAACTGAGGATTCCACACTGCTATGATTGACAGGGCTCTTAACTGGGTCTGACCCATCTTCTGTACTTCAGTCCCCATCCTCTCTCTTCCCTCCCATAACAGAAATATGGTCCCCCTTGTCCCAATTTACTATCCCACTAGCATCCACATCCAGAGGCTCATCAGTCGCCATTTCCACCACCCCCAGAAGAATGCCACTACTTGTCACATATTCCCCTCCCTTGGTCAACCTTCCACAAGGACCGTTCCCTCTGAGACACTCTGGTCTACTCCTCCTCCACTTTTAACCGCAGCTCCCCCCACACCAACAACCCCAGCCCCTTGGCACCTTCTCCTGCATCTGCAGAAGGTGTACCACCTGCCTGTTTACTTCCTCACTCCTCACTATCCAAGGGCCCAAACACATCTTTCCTGCTCTTCACTCAATCTCGTCAACTGCATTCGCTGCTCATAATGTGGTCTCCTCTACATTGGGAGATGAAGTGTATACATGGGTGACCGCTTCACAGAAACCTATGCTCTACCTGCAAAAGAGACCCTGAGCTTTCAGTTGCATGCCTGTTCAACACACCAGCTTGTTCTTGGCTAACATCTCTGTCTCAGGCTTGCTGCAGTGCTCCAACACAGCTCAGCACAAACTGGATGAATAGCACTTCATTTTCCGCATGGGAATTCTACAGCCTTGTGGATTCAATAGGGAGTTCAACAATGTTAGGGCTTGAGGCACCTTTTCCTATGTCCTTACCCCAACCCCCACACACCAGACCTTGGAATCACATGGTCTGCTATTACACACAGTTCATTGTTAGCCACTAATTGTCACTATTGTAGCTATTCATTCTCCTAGGTTGATCTTTATCCACTCCTTTGTCTGTCCAACTGCTCTTCTCTCCCTTTGATGCAGAGTTGCCAGTGTTGGACTGAGGTGGACAAAGTCAGAAGTCAGACACCAGGGGTATAGTCCAACAGGTTTATTTAAAATCAGAGGTTTTTAGAGTGCTGCTCCTTTGTCAGGCTTCATCACCTGGTGACATATGACTTCTGACCTTTTCTCTCTTTGGGCCCCATCTCCACCTGTCATTTATTTCTTACATGGATCCCCACCCTACTTTCTGCATAAAAAAAAACTATTTCCTAGCCACCATCAGTTCTAAGGAAGAGTTATTGGATTGAAAACATTAACTCTCTGATTTCTGGTGGGGGTGGCACAGTGGTTAGCACTGCTGCCTCACAGCGCCTGAGACCCGGGTTCAATTCCCGACTCAGGCGACTGACTGTGTGGAGTTTGCACGTTCTCCCCGTGTCTGCGTGGGTTTCCTCCGGGTGCTCCGGTTTCCTCCCACAGTCCAAAGATGTGCAGGGTCAGGTGAATTGGCCATACTAAATTGCCCGTAGTGCTAGGTAAGGGGTAAATGTAGGGGTATCGATGGGTTTCGCTTCGGCGGGTCGGTGTGGACTTGTTGGGCCGAAGGGCCAGTTTCCACACTGTAATGTAATCTAAAAAAAAATCTAATCTTCTCTCCACTGATGTTGCCAGACCTGCTGAGCTTTTCCAGCAATTTCTGTTTTTGTTAGCACACTCTAGCTTCTCTAAGTCCCCAGATCCATGAAATTCAGGCATGACAAATCAGCAAGTGAGAAATGTAAGCACAAATAGAACTCAGGTGGCCAGCCTTGTCTCCAAGATTGCTAAGATTTTTGACTGTTCACCACTGAGACAATTTTATAGTCAACAATACCCTGATAGCATTGTGTACCATACACACACACTGCTCCTGAACTCTTCATTTTTTTGCCTAAAGTGGGCTGATGCTTCAGGAATGTAATGGCTGAATTATTAATTTATGCACTGAATATACTTCATTGAGGTTTATTCTTTCGTTCTCATAGATAAAACAAAAGAAACTGCCCTGTGGTTATTTGCATGGAAACTACCATGAGCGAGAAGTCGGACAAGGCATTAAAATTGTTGCTCTTCATTTTCAACAAGCAACCTCATCATACTTCAGATGTCCCAAACATTAATAATTTTAAAGCTATTAAAAACATGTCATAACACCAAACATTGGAAGAGAGACAATCACTGGAACACAGTGTAGGCTGTCATTGACATCACTTGCAGTGAACAGTCATTAAAAGAAACAGATACCAGGACGTGGGAATTTTCCTGATTCACTGGCTGGGATTTTCTAATTTACTTCTAAGTGTGGTTGCTGTCAGTGAATCCATGAGGAAAGGCATCATCACCCTCATCTACAAGCGGAAGGGGGAGAGGGAGGAACTCAGAAATTGGCGACCAATCTCACTATTGAATGCGGATTACAAATTTTTGTCAAAGTTCATCGTCAACCCGGTCAGGTCTGCTCTGGGATCGGTGATTCACCCTGACCAAACCTGTGCTGTACACTGGGCAGGAAGATCGCTGAGAGTCTCGCACTCCTCAGGGATACGATCGCCTATGTGCAGGACAGAGGGTTGGACACCTGTCTGATCAGCCTGGACCAGGAGAAAGCCTTTGACAGGATATCACACACGTATATGAGAGATGTTCTCTCCAAAATGGGCTTTGGGGAGGGAATCTGCAATTGGATCAGACTGTTCTACACCAACATTGTCAGTGCAGTCTCAATCAATGGGTGGGAATCAAATAGCTTCCCAGTCAAATCTGGCGTCAGACAGGGCTGCCCTCTCTCTCCTGCCTTGTTTGTGTGCATTTGCCGAGTCCATCAGGAAGGATGCGAGCCAGAAAGGGGTGATTATTCCTGGCAGCAGAGGTCTACAGGTTAAGGCCTCCCTGTACATGGATGACATTGCCATTTTCTGCTCGGATCCACTTTCCGTGCATATGTGACCAGTTCGAACAGACCTTGGGAGCCAAGGTAACCGAGGCAAGAGTGATGCCGTGCTCTTCGGGAATTGGGCTGACCAATCCTCCATCCCCTTCACTGTCAGGACCGACCACTTGAAGGTGCTGGGTATTTGGTTCGGGGGAGCTGGGGCATGCGCCAAGTCTTGGGGGGAGCGTATCAGCAAAGTGAGACAGAAACTGGGCACATGGAAGCTACGGTCGTTCTCCATCGCGGGGAAAAATCCTGGTCATCAGGTGTGAGGCACTGTCATTGCTGTTATATGTGGCACAGGTCTGGCCTATTCCCAGAACCTGTGCTGCTGCAGTCACCCAGGCTATCTTCCAATTTATATGGAGATCAAAGATGGACAGGGTCCGAAGGGACTCGATGTATAAAGATCTGGGCAATGGGGGATAAAACACACCCAATGCCACCCTCACCCTGATGGCCAGCTTTGTGTATGGCTGCATCAAGTTGTGCGTGGATCCCTGGTACGCAAACACCAAGTGTCACTGCGTATTGAGGTTCGACCTGTTCCCGGTGTTGTGAAGGATGGGCCTGGCCTCGCTGCCGCGGAATGCTCCGAGTAGTTGGACCATTCCGTATCACCTGTCCTTCGTGGAGAAGCTTTTGAAGAAAAACACCTTTGATCACAAGTCCATCAGGAAGTGGTGAGCACGTTGGGAAAAGGAGAGGGCGGATCCAATCGAGCGGTTCTCTGAGCAGACTGTCAAAGTCATTTGGCAGAATGCCTCATCACCAGAACTTTCCAACAAGCACCAAGACATGACTTGGCTGGTGGTGAGAAGGGCTCTGCCTGTGAGATCCTTTATGCACGCCCAGACTCTCTCCCACACCGCATGCTGCCCTCGAAGTGGCTGCGGGGGGGTTGAGACTGTCACACATCTCCTTCTGGAATGCGCCTATGCAGAAGAAGTCTGGAGAGGAATGCAATGGTGTTTGTTGAGGTGGTTCCCGAGCAGCGCCGTGACGCGGGACTCCGTGCTCTATGGTCTGTTCCCCGGGACGCACACTGAGACGAACATCAACTGTGCCTGGAGGATCATCAACTTGGTGAAGGACGCTCTCTGTGCGGTCCGAAACCTGTTGATCTTCCAGCTGAAGGAGTTGACCCCGGCTGAGTGTTGCAGACTGGCATATTCCAAGGTCCAGGACTACGTGTTGAGGGATGCGCTGAAGCTTGGGGCAGCTGCCGCCAAGGCGCGGTGGGGAAAGACCACCGTGTAACGTCTGCCTGCCTAAGAACAGGGGGCCCACCCAGTCATTTGGGCTCCGCTGATGCCTCAGCAGAAGAGCTGGATAGTAAATGTACAGACTTGTATATAGGAAAAATAAATTTCGATGTCTGTATGTAAAGAAATGTAATGTGTGCACAAGAATGGCATGACCAATTGTATAGAGATCCAAATAATTTTATGAATAAAGTATACTCTTGAAATAAAAAAAAGTTGCTGTCACCATAAACCTTGGGGCACTCGTCATCACTTCAAATGAAAGACCCCATCAGGAGCTTGTGTATATCTGGCACTGGAGTGTTCACTTGGAGGGTTTCTTGTCACATCACTTCACAGGGTCTCAATGGCTTGCTTAACTGAAGCTGCTCACCAATCAAAGGCTCTTTGAGCACCTTGAGAGGCTGAAGCTGCTGAAAACAAAACCAGGTTGAAGTCCGGGAGGACAAAGGCAATGTAAATCACCTTTCAGGTCCGAGGGCAGGATGGCAGTGTGGAGAAATTGTCGGAAGAAGGTGGTCAGGAAATAGTTGGAGATAAAGGCAGTGGGCTGGTTTTCTGCAGGAAGGCTGCTATTATTCCTATCTGCCAGGAACAGAGTTAATCATGGTTATAGTCTGAGGTTACCCTTAAATGTTCAATAATTGACTGTTTAAGTGCCTCAGATATTGGTATGTAGTGAAGCTTAAGCATTCCCATCGAACTTGATTCCTATGGTGGCAGGAAGCTCCTCAATGCCAGCCTGCCTGAGTTTCCTCCCCTCCACTACTGACTAATGGCTTTTTAGAAGTGGGCTATTCTGCCCGGGGCCATCTTTGTAATGGAGGTTCACATATGCCTCATTTTCATGTTGTGGAGGTGGATTCATGATTGAGACAGGAAGGCCTGCCAAATCTGAAGGTTCTGTAGAATTGGAAATAGGAGTGGGCATCTTGCCCTGTGTCTCCTGCTGTGGACCCTTCAGCAGTGGTTGTCATGGAGCTGTTTCCCAAGGGCACAAAATGGCACATGTTGGAGGAGTTAATTAGACTTGAAGAGGAAAGCATATGTAGAAAATAGTCTCCTAACAATGTAACAATAAGATATGAATTTGATATACCTCAAATTTGTCTATAGAATATTGCATTAATGTGTAATAAACAGAATTTTACAGAAGCCTGAAGAAGATTCTCAAACTTGCCTGCTCCGTGACTAGTCTGACTTGAACCTAAACTCAAAAGACCCCAATTATATTTGGGGAAAGGTGATGGCCTAGCGTTATTAATGCTAGAATATTTGTTTATCCTGAGACCTGGGTACTATTTTGGGGACCCAAGTTCGAATCTCACCATAGCAGAATTTGAATTTGATAAAATGAAATCTGGAATTAACACTCTAATGATGATTGTCAATTGTTGGAAAAATCCATCTGATTCACTCATGTCCTTTTGGGAAGGAAACTGAAATCCTTATCTGGTCTGGCCTGCATGTGACTCCAGACCCTACGGCAATGAGATTGACTCTTAACTGCCCTCCTGGTAGAGGTAATAAATGCTGAGCTCGCCAGTGATGTCCTTATCCCCTCAATGAATTAATAAAAAAAAAACTTGAATGCCATTACTGAGGGCTGAGGTTAACCATGAGACAGCTAATCCAATACTATGAAGTCATCTTCGACCCTGTCCCTGTGAGTTGTGGACCTTTGGCTGTACGGGATGGCCAACTGTCGTTTAAGGCTTGTCTCTGTACACAATACACAGTCATAAAACTCCTAATGCTAACAAGTTAACCATTGCTCTATACAATTGAAATAGGACTTTGCTTTTCTTGTACTCCAATATTCTTGTGGTGAAGTTGTCATGCCATTAACATTTCTAATTGCTTGCTGTACCTGCATATGAGCCTTCAGGCACTTACTGATGAAGACACCCAGGTCTCTTTGTGCATCGATTTTAGCCTTTTATGATTTAAGAGATTGGTTCCCCCCTGGACGTGTCTTGTGGTGAGTTCTTTATAGTCAGTCAGGTGAATCCCCATTGCATTAGGAGGTCTTTGGTGACAATGGCCTTCTGCATAGAACCCACTAATTGCTTCTGGGCATGTCACCTTCCTTTCCTTAGCCCAAAAACCTCCATTTCTGATGACTCATCCTGACTATTCCTCTCCTCCCTGTAGCTCCCACCTTTCTCCAGTCTCAAATGACATTGGCCCTTCCTCCATATGATCCGCCTCACATTCATACCCTTCCTTATCTGGACCGCATTGTGTACTGATAGTCTGTGACTGTCTATCTGGGCATTCTCAGACTGTAATTGCATTGGTGCTCTGATATGTCCAAATAGCTACATCCAACTAAATTCATCCTCTCCTTAGGTAATAGCATGTTCTTCTTGGTCATACATCTTGAGTCTGTGCTTTCTGATGCCTGGGGACCTCACAAGCACCACCATTCTGAATGGGTAAGATACTTACATCTATTTTATACTTGAAGCCTTGTTCAGGGAGACACAATTTCAATTATAGCCTGAGATTAGATTAGATTCCCTACAGCGTGGAAAGAGGCCCTTCAGCCCAACCAGTCCACACCGACCCTCCGAAGAGTAACCCATCTATTTTCCTCTGTCTAATCCACCTAACACTATGGGCAATTTAGCATGGCCAATTCATCTAACCTGCACATCTTTGGACTGTGGGAGGAAACCGGAGCACCTGGAAGAAACCCACGCAGACACTTTGAGAATGTGCAACCTCCACACAGACAGTTGCCCGAGACTGGAATCGAACCTGGGACCATGGTGCTGTGAGGCAGCAGTGCTAACCACTAAGCCACCATACCACCCACCGTGGGAGAACTGCCTTAGCTATTTAACCCAATAGGCTTCTAAATATCATTGCAACACCAGAGCTAATTCAGCACTACTCCCTTCCTCTAACTCTCTCCCAACTGTAAGGCAGGCATTTTGAACACTCATGTCCATGATATAAACAAAGTATTTACAACTTCAATAATTCGGGATAAAGTTCTCCCATATTCAATCCACCTTCTACCTGCATTCCTCACCTCATGATTTAAGGATATTCTCCCAACATTGGGAGCAATGAAAACAGGGCTGAAACCTATTCTGCTGCCCAGTGGAAAAGCCAAGAAAACATGGAAATGAATCTTCTAGTCACACTGCAATTCCATTTTTGAAGTACTGTCTACAAGACAAGTTGGACTGGTTTTTTGCTAATCACAAGTTTAGCTTTTGTTTTCTCTGCTGGCTGGCTCCTTTGTTTCTCTTTGAACTTGTTTGTGAAACATTCTTCAGGCCTTTTTCCTTGTGGATGAAAATACTGTATACAGGATCTAAACTTTTACATCGGGGACCCATCCACCATCACTTTGGCCTGTCTCCATTCTGATGAAGACAGAGGCTGGAAAATTTGGGACTGCTGAACATGTCACAATGATCAGCTTCAATAAATGTCCACTAAACCCTTGTGCAGGATTATTTTAGTATAGAATGAAAGGAGGTAGTTCAATCCAACTTTGTGCAATTGAATGTGTTTTGAATGAGTTAAAATCTCCTCAATTATGGGGTAAAAACAATGACTGCAGATGCTGGAAACCAGATTCTGGATCAGTGGTGCTGGAAGAGCACAGCAATTCAGGCAGCATCCGAGGACAGGCAAAATCGACGTTTCGGGCAAAAGCCCTTCATCAGGAATAACATCTCCTCAATTATGTCTATTCTGGATCCTTTACTGCCCCACCTCTCTGGTTTTAGCCCCAAAGCCATGTCAACATTTTCCCTTCTAATAACTGCCTTTTGCAAGTTATATTGAATCCATTTCCACCAAGCATCCCAGATCACAACTCACTCAATATAAAAGTGTTTCGATAGGAGATTGCTGTTTTCATTGACAATGACCTTATATCTGGTTACCAATCCTTTGCACTAGAAACAGTTTTCCCATATTGATTCAATCAAACCCTTCTTGATCTTGCATATGTCTATTAAATTCCCTGCTGGAAGGAGAACCCAATCTTCGCCAGTGCCTCCATTGTCCTTTATCCAAAGTTCATTTAAACTGAACACAACATTCTTGTTGAAGCCTAGCTGGTGTTTTAGAATGTTCCAACATAACTTCCTTACTTTTGTAATCCGTGCCAGTTAGCAAAGCTCAGGATCGCATGTATGCTTTTAGGTACCTTCTCGACTTCTGCGTTCTTTCAAAGATCTATGATTGTACAACCTCAGTGCTCTCTGTTCCTGCACATACTAGGGCTGTACCCTTCAGTTTATTTATATTTCCTCTCCTTATTCGTCCAACTGTTACACAAAAGTAAGAGATGTGTGATAAGTTCCCTTTTTCCCACTACCTGCTTAATTGTAATACAATGTATTTTGGAGAAATATTTTAACACAAAGACAGGCCTTCACATAGATTTAAGTTAAAAGAAGAGTACACATTTATTTTCTCACCACTGAAATATAAGTACAACAGAGCCCATGCACTGATTTACACAAGATCAACTGACAAGAAAATTTTGCAAAAAGGTGTAATATACACTGAGATTTAGTAACAGCCTAAAACATAATCTTATTATCAGTTTGTGAATGGCAGGTGGAAATCTTGCTGGCCTGAGGAACATCTCTTTCCTCACTGAAGAAAATGGTGGTTGGATGTTTTTGGCTACAAACTCACAGGAGATCACTCTGTGCAATAACTGATTTCTGACTTTTCCAGTGCGCATCGTTGTCAAGCCCCTGTAGTAAACATATAATCTGCACGTAAAGAATGGCCTTCAATAATATGCCTGTAGAGAATCTTTAGGCAGCATCCTTCTCTTTCCTGGGGGAGCTGAGTTTTGTGCCACAAAATGAATGCCATGGGCTGTCCCTGTGAAATAATGAGATTCCTATCACAAGCCAAAGATATGTCAGACAAGAGCCAGTCATTGTGTACATACAGAAAGCATAAAAGAATGTCACCTGACTCCCTTGAGTGCACTTGTTGGAATAAATTATTCCTGTTCCATGCTGTTTTTTTAAGTATAATTTACCAAGTTTTTTTTATAAGACCTATGACACAGGCAAGCAATGCCAAAATATATCACTACAAAATTCCTTGGATTAAATTTTATCTATCATGTTCATCAGCTTGCTTATACACTCCTGATTTCTATGACCAGTACAATCTTCCATACTGTTCACTAATTTTTTGTTTTTATAGTTTCTGCAAATGTTTATATTTATATTCTTTACGTTCAAATACTTCGACTTTAGACTTAGCTACTACTTTGTCATAAATCATTTCCATAGATTCACCACCCTCAAAGGAAAAAAAATCATCTAATCTCAGTCTTAAATGGGCAACTCCTTACTTTGAGATTATGCTCTCTCATCCCTGACTCTTCCACAAGGGGAAGCCATATGCTGATTAGGCTAATTAGTTTTATACTGGGGCAGCACAGTGGTTCAGTGGTTAGCACTGCTGCCTCACAACACCAGGGCCCCAGGTTCAATTCCAGCCTTGCGTAACTGTTTGTGTGGAGTTTTCACATTCTCCCCATGTGGAGTTTGTACATTCTCCCCAGGTCTGTGGGGTTTCCTCCGGGTGCTCCGGTTTCCTCCCACAATCCAAAGATGTGCAAGGCAGGTGAATTGGCCATGCTAAATTGCCCATAGTGTTAGGTGCATTAGTTGGAGGGAAATGGGTCTGGGTGGGTTACTCTTCGGAGGGTTGGTGTGGACTAGTTGGGCCAAAGGGCCTGTTTCCACACTGTAGGGAATCTAATCTAACCTTAAATATTCAAAAGGTAGATTCAAAAGCTTTGAAAGAATCAATTTGAATTCTGGTGCCCAAAAAGGGAGCTAATTTTTTTAATCTTTCAAGAAGGCTGAAAAAAAAACACAGCTAGCAGAAATCTGAAATGATGAATAAATGGTTTATTAATTAATGGTGATGGAGGAGAAGCATACTATGTAGACAGGCCTGCTTCAAGCACAATTTCTTTTAAATTAATGACAAAGATCATAGAAATTTGAGTTTCAGGTAAACATAATGAATACCTAAAAATGTGAATACTTTTTTGATCATTTGATCAGAGAGTCATGGAGAAGTACAGCATGGAAACAGACCCTTCAGTCCAACACATTCATGCCAACTAGATATCCCAACCTAATCTAGTTCCATTTGCCAGCATTTGGCCCATAATCCTCTAACCCCTTTTTATTCATTTACTCATTCAGATGCCTTTTAAAAGTTGTAATTGTATCAGCCCCCAGCAATTCCTCTGGCAGCTCATTCCATACACGCACCAACCTCTGTGTGAAAAGGTTATCCCTGAGGTCCCTTTTATATCTTTCCCCTCTCAACCTAAACCTATGCCCCCTAGTTCTGAACTCCCCCACCCCAGGGAAATGACCTTGTCTATTTATCCTATCCATGCCTCTGATGATTTTATAAACCTCTATAAGGTCACCCCTCAGACTCAGACATGCCAGGGAAAACAGTCCTAATTTATTCAGCCTCTCCCCATAGCTCAAATCCTCCAACCCTGGCAACATCCTTGGAAATATTTTCTGAACCCTTTCAAATTTCACAATATCATTCCAATAGGAAGGAGATTAAAATTGCACACAATATTCCAATTATGGCCTAAACAATGTCCAGTACAGCCGCATCATGACCTCCCAACTCCTGTACTCAATACTCTGACCAATAAAGGAAAGCATATCAAACACCTTCTTCACTATCCTTTCTACCTGCGATTCCACTTTCAAGGAACTATGAACCTCCAGTCCAAAGTCTCGTCGTTCAGCAACACTCCCCAGAACATTACCATTAAGTGTATACATCCTGTTCTGATTTGCTTTTCCAAAATGCAGCACCTCACATTTATCTAGATTAAACTCCACCTGCCATTGCTCAGCCATCTGATCAAGATCCTGTTGTACTCTGAGGCAATCTTCATCATTCTCCAATTTTGGTGTCATCTGCAACTTTAACTATTCTTCCAATTTTCATATCCAAATCATTATATAAATGACAAAAAACAGTGGGCCAGCACTAATCCTTGTGGCATTTCACTGGTCATGAGCCTCCAGTCTGAAAAGCTTTCCCCACACCACCACCCTCTGTCTTCTACCTGTGAGCCGGTCTTGTATCCAAATGGCTATTTTGCCTGTATTCCATAAGATCTAATCTTGCTAACCAGTCTCCCATGGGGAACCTTGTCAAATGCCTTATTGAAGTCCATACAGATCACATCTACCACTCTTCCCTCATCAATCCTCTTTGTTACTTCTTCAAACCTCAATCAAGTTTGTGAGACAAGAGTTCCCATACGCAAAACCATGCTGACTATCTCTAATTAGGCTTTGTCTTTTCAAATATATGTAAATCCTGTCCCTCAGGATTCACTGCAACAACTTGCCCAACACCAATGTAATGCTCACCATTCTATAGTTCCTGGCTTTTCTTTACCACCTTTCTTAAATAGTGGCACCGCGTTCGCCAACCTTCAGTCTTCTGACACCTCACCTGTGATTATCAACAATACAAATATTTCAGCAAGGGGCCCAGCAATCACTTCTGAGCTTCCCACATAGTTCTAGGGTACACCTCATAGAGTCATAGAGTCATGGAGATGTACAGCACGGAATAGACATTTGGTCCAACTCGTCCATGCAAACGAGATATCCCAACCCAATCTAGTCCCACCTGCCAGCACCTGGTCCATATCCCTCCAAACTCTTCCTATTCATATACCCATCCAAATGCCTCTTAAACGTTGAAATTGTACTAGCCTCCACAACTTCCTCTGGCAGCTCATTCCATGCATGTACCACCCTCTGCGTGAAAAGGTTGCCCCTTAGGTCTCTTTTATATTTTCCCCTCTCACTCTAAACCTATGCCCTCTAGTTCTGGACTCCCCCACCCCAGAATAAAGACTTTGTCTATTTATCCAATCCATGCCGCTCATGATTTTATAAACTTCTGTAAGGTCACCCCTCAGCCTCCAACACTCTAGAGAAAACAGCCCTAGCCTATTCAACCTCTCCCTATAGCTCAAATCCACTAACCCTGGCAACATCCTTGTAAATCTTTTCCGAATCCTTTCAAGTTTCACAACATCTTTCTGATAGGAAGGAGACCAGAATTGCACGCAATATTCCAACAGTGGCCTAACCAATGTCATATACAGCTGCAACATGACCTCCCAACGCCTGTACTCAATACTCTGACCAATAAAGGAAAGCATACCAAACACTTTCTTCACTATCCTATCTACCTGCAACTCAAGGAGCTCTGAATCTGCACTCCGAGGTTTTTTGGTTCAGCAAAACTCCCTA